>NC_086452.1:12661402-13261402 GCF_028390025.1 Pseudophryne corroboree
ATCCCCCTCCTCACAGATTATCAATTCGTCCCCACTGGAATCCACCATCACAGCTCCCTGTGTACTTTGTGGAGGTAATTGCTGCTGGTGAATGTCTCCATGGAGGAATTGATTAGAATTAATTTTAATGAACATCATCTTCTCCACATTTTCTGGAAGTAACCTCGTACGCCGATTGCTGACAAAGTGAGCGGCGGCACTAAACACTCTTTCGGAGTACACACTTGTGGGAGGGCAACTTAGGTAGAATAAAGCCAGTTTGTGCAAGGGCCTCCAAATTGCCTCTTTTTCCTGCCAGTATACGTACGGACTGTCTGACGTGCCTACTTGGATGCGGTCACTCATATAATCCTCCACCATTCTTTCAATGGTGGGAGAATCATATGCAGTGACAGTAGACGACATGTCCGTAATCGTTGTCAGGTCCTTCAGTCCGGACCAGATGTCTGTTAGGTTCCTGGTGCTCAGAACAAGGGAGATGTTTATGAAGCGAGTCCAGAGCACCAGGACGTAATGCTGGGAAAGGGGAATGGAAAGGGAATAGCCCCTGGCGCCCTAACTCCGTTGTCTCGCCCGTGTTATCAGAAATCCCCTGCGAGACTATGGTTGCTTGAGCCCATGGCAGCCGCGTTTGAAGGGCGGATTATGTCTGCCCAACTCCGATGCCCCCTCAGGTCTTAATGGGAGACAAAGGGAAATCCGAGACAGGGTGATAACAAGGGGCCCTCTGACTAAACAACCAGGCCAGGGGCTACAAGCTAACTAAACTTAAACCAGAAGTATGTGCGGACAAACCGCCAGGGAAAAGGACAACCAAAATCCACTAATCCGTTACTCCTACCCAGCACCGCTGGATACCAGAGTGGATTTGTGGGAGCGGAATCCTCCGCAAAAGCTCCGAGACTCAATATAACAAATAATAAATAGTAAGCGGTCAAGCCGCAACACACGGCTACGCCGCGACTCACGAACACCACAGGATGTTAAAGGTGCTCGGTCAGGACTCCAGGAACAGATGACAACTTCCGAGTACTGGACCACTGAGGACAGGAACGACCGGAAAGAGCAGGACTGGAAACACTCTCTGCAACAGATACAGCAAACAGGAAGCTCAGGAACTAGCAGGAACCAAGCTCAGAACTCAAGCAGACTGAAAACCCAGAAATATCACCAGCATCTGCAAACTGCAATCAGCCAGCATATAACAGAGAGGCCTAATTAATAATCCAGTGCAGCTGGCCTATTGCAGGACTCCAAGCTGACAAGATGCAATTAGCAGCCAGATGAGGCTGAACACATGGGAACAAGCTGCAATTGCACAGACTCACCAGCGGCAGCAGACAAGAGTAATCTAAAACAGAGCAATGGGAAATCCTGGCATGCAAGACAACTAAATAAACATAAAATAGAAATGAACCACTACCTGTGGTTCATAACAGTATCCCCTCCTTAAGGGTGAGCTCCGAGCACCCCATGACACCCACGGGGAACATAAACAGAAGTATAACATAAAATACATAACAAAAATGCAAAACAGGAATGAGCCACAGCCGTGGCTCATAACAATGTCAGCATCAGCAGTCGCTCCAGACTGCCCTGCATCACCGCCAGCGGGTGGGCTCGGAATTCAGAGCCTTTTCCTCGCACCCCCAGTTGCGGGAGAATGTGAAGGAGGAGATGTTGACAGGTCGCGTTCCGCTTGACTTGACAATTTTCTCACCAGCAGTTCTTTGAACCCCTGCAGACTTGTGTCTGCCGGAAAGAGAGATACAACGTAGGTTTTAAATCTAGGATCGAGCACGGTGGCCAAAAATGTAGTGCTCTGATTTCAACAGATTGACCACCCGTGAATCCTTGTTAAGCGAATTAAGGGCTCCATCCACAAGTCCCACATGCCTAGCGGAATCGCTCAGTGTTAGCTCCTCCTTCAATGTCTCCAGCTTCTTCTGCAAAAGCCTGATGAGGGGAATGACCTGACTCAGGCTGGCAGTGTCTGAACTGACTTCACGTGTGGCAAGTTCAAAAGGTTGCAGAACCTTGCACAACGTTGAAATCATTCTCCACTGCGCTTGAGACAGGTGCATTCCACCTCCTATATCGTGCTCAGTTGTATAGGCTTGAATGGCCTTTTGCTGCTCCTCCAACCTCTGAAGCATATAGAGGGTTGAATTCCACCTCGTTACCACTTCTTGCTTCAGATGATGGCAGGGCAGGTTCAGGCGTTTTTGGTGTTGCTCCAGTCTTCTGTACGTGGTGCCTGTACGCCGAAAGTGTCCCGCAATTCTTCTGGCCACCGACAGCATCTCTTGCACGCCCCTGTCGTTTTTTAAATAATTCTGCACCACCAAATTCAAGGTATGTGCAAAACATGGCACGTGCTGGAATTTGCCCATATTTAATGCACACACAATATTGCTGGCGTTGTCCGATGCCACAAATCCACAGGAGAGTCCAATTGGGGTAAGCCATTCTGCGATGATCTTCCTCAGTTGCCGTAAGAGGTTTTCAGCTGTGTGCGTATTCTGGAAAGCGGTGATACAAAGCGTAGCCTGCCTAGGAAAGAGTTGGCGTTTGCGAGATGCTGCTACTGGTGCCGCCGCTGCTGTTCTTGCGGCGGGAGTCAATACATCTACCCAGTGGGCTGTCACAGTCATATAGTCCTGAGTCTGCCCTGCTCCTCTTGTCCACATGTCCGTGGTTAAGTGGACATTGGGTACAACTGCATTTTTTAGGACACTGGTGAGTCTTTTTCTGAGGTCTGTGTACATTTTCGGTATCGCCTGCCTAGAGAAATGGAACCTAGATGGTATTTGGTACCGGGGACACAGTACCTCAAACAAGTCTATAGTTGGCTCTGCAGTAATGATGGATACCGGAACCACGTTTCTCACCACCCAGGATGCCAAGGCCTCAGTTATCCGCTTTGCAGCAGGATGACTGCTGTGATATTTCATCTTCCTCGCAAAGGACTGTTGGACAGTCAATTGCTTGGTGGAAGTAGTAAAAGTCGTCTTATGACTTCCCCTCTGGGATGACCATCGACTCCCAGCAGCAACAACAGCAGCGCCAGCAGCAGTAGGCGTTACACGCAAGGATGCATCGGAGGAATCCCAGGCAGGAGAGGACTCGTCAGAATTGCCAGTGACATGGCCTGCAGGACTATTCGCATTCCTGGGGAAGGAGAAAATTGACACTGAGGGAGTTGGTGGGGTGGTTTGCGTGAGCTTGGTTACAAGAGGAAGGGATTTACTGGTCAGTGGACTGCTTCCGCTGTCGCCCAAAGTTTTTGAACTTGTCACTGACTTATGATGAATGCGCTGCAGGTGACGTATAAGGGAGGATGTTCCGAGGTGGTTAACGTCCTTACCCCTACTTATTACAGCTTGACAAAGGCAACACACGGCTTGACACCTGTTGTCCGCATTTCTGTTGAAATACTTCCACACCGAAGAGCTGATTTTTTTGGTATTTTCACCAGGCATGTCAATGGCCATATTCCTCCCACGGACAACAGGTGTCTCCCTGGGTGCCTGACTTAAACAAGCCACCTCACCATCAGAATCCTCCTTGTCAATTTCCTCCCCAGCGCCAGCAACACCCATATCCTCCTCATCCTGGTGTACTTCAACACTGACATCTTCAATCTGACTATCAGGAACTGGACTGCGGGTGCTCCTTCCAGCACTTGCAGGGGGCGTGCAAATGGTGGAAGACGCATGCTCTTCACGTCCAGTGTTGGGAAGGTCAGGCATCGCAACCGACACAATTGGACTCTCCTTATGGATTTGTGATTATGAAGAACGCACAGTTCTTTGCTGTGCTTTTGCCAGCTTAAGTCTTTTCATTTTTCTAGCGAGAGTCTGAGTGCTTCCATCCTCATGTGAAGCTGAACCACTAGCCATGAACATAGGCCAGGGCCTCAGCCGTTCCTTGCCACTCCGTGTGGTGAATGGCATATTGGCAAGTTTACGCTTCTCCTCCGACGATTTTATTTTAGATTTTTGAGTCCTTTTTTTACTGATATTTTGTGTTTTGGATTTTACATGCTCTGTACTGTGACATTGGGCATCGGCCTTGGCAGACGACGTTGATGGAATTTCATCGTCTCGGCCATGACTAGTGGCAGCAGCTTCAGCACGAGGTGGAAGTGGATCTTGATCTTTCCCTTTTTTTGGAACCTCAACATTTTTGTTCTCCATATTTTAATAGGCACAACTAAAAGGCACCTCAGGTAAACAATGGAGATGGATGGATACTAGTATACTTATGGATGACGAGTGACTGCCGACACAGAGGTAGCTACAGCCGTGGACTACCGTACTGCGTCTGCTAGTATAGAGATGATAATGATATAAAAAATATATATATATCACTACTGCCGGTATATATAATATAATGACGGACCTGCTGGACACTGTCAGCAGACTCCTAAACTACTAGTATGAAGAAGATAGAAACCCCCCCCCCACCACAGGTAGGTATACAATTATGGACGAGCACTGACGACACAGAGGTAGCTACAGCCGTGGACTACCGTACTGCGTCTGCTAGTATAGAGATGATAATGATATAAAAAATATATATATATCACTACTGCAGGTATATATAATATAATGACGGACCTGCTGGACACTGTCAGCAGACTCCTAAACTACTAGTATGAAGAAGATAGAAAAAAAAACCCCACCACAGGTAGGTATACAATTATGGACGAGCACTGACGACACAGAGGTAGCTACAGCCGTGGACTACCGTACTGCGTCTGCCATTATAGAGATGATAATGATATAAAATATATATATATATCACTACTGCAGGTATATATTATATAATGACGGACCTGCTGGACACTGTCAGCAGACTCCTAAACTACTAGTATGAAGAAGATAGAAAAAAAAACCCCACCACAGGTAGGTATACAATTATGGACGAGCACTGATGACACAGAGGTAGCTACAGCCGTGGACTACCGTACTGCGTCTGCTAGTATAGAGATGATAATGATATAAAAAATATATATATATCACTACTGCAGGTATATATAATATAATGACGGACCTGCTGGACACTGTCAGCAGACTCCTAAACTACTAGTATGAAGAAGATAGAAAAAAAAACCCCACCACAGGTAGGTATACAATTATGGACGAGCACTGACGACACAGAGGTAGCTACAGCCGTGGACTACCGTACTGCGTCTGCTAGTATAGAGATGATAATGATTTAAAAAATATATATATATCACTACTGCAGGTATATATAATATAATGACGGACCTGCTGGACACTGTCAGCAGACTCCTAAACTACTAGTATGAAGAAGATAGAAAAAAAAACCCCACCACAGGTAGGTATACAATTATGGACGAGCACTGACGACACAGAGGTAGCTACAGCCGTGGACTACCGTACTGCGTCTGCTAGTATAGAGATGATAATGATATAAAAAATATATATATATCACTACTGCAGGTATATATAATATAATGACGGACCTGCTGGACACTGTCAGCAGACTCCTAAACTACTAGTATGAAGAAGATAGAAAAAAAACCCCCACCACAGGTAGGTATACAATTATGGACGAGCACTGATGACACAGAGGTAGCTACAGCCGTGGACTACCGTACTGCGTCTGCTAGTATAGAGATGATAATGATATAAAAAATATATATATATCACTACTGCAGGTATATATAATATAATGACGGACCTGCTGGACACTGTCAGCAGACTCCTAAACTACTAGTATGAAGAAGATAGAAAAAAAACCCCCACCACAGGTAGGTATACAATTATGGACGAGCACTGACGACACAGAGGTAGCTACAGCCGTGGACTACCGTACTGCGTCTGCTAGTATAGAGATGATAATGATATAAAAAATATATATATATCACTACTGCAGGTATATATAATATAATGACGGACCTGCTGGACACTGTCAGCAGACTCCTAAACTACTAGTATGAAGAAGATAGAAAAAAAAACCCCACCACAGGTAGGTATACAATTATGGACGAGCACTGACGACACAGAGGTAGCCACAGCCGTGGACTACCGTACTGCATCTGCTAATATAGAGATGATAAAGATGATAGAGATGAACAAAAAAAATATAACACTACTGCAGATAAATATTTATATAATATAATGAATGACGGACCTGCTGGACACTGTCAGCAGAATGCGTTTATAGAATAAAAAAAAAAAACACCACAGGAGTGTTTAACTTTTTCAGGCAGACAATATACTGGTGGTCACTGGTCAGTCACACTGGCAGCAAAAGTGTGCACTGTACTCCTGCTATAACTGCACCCCAGTCTCCCCCACAATTCAGCTGTGTGAGCAGTGAGCACTCAGCACAGTCAGATATACATATAGATGATATTATCATGCAGCACACTGAGGCTGAGCACAGATATGGTATGTGACTGTGTATCGTTTTTTTTCAGGCAGAGAACGGATTATATTAAATAATAAATAAAACTGGTGGTGGTGGTCACTAGTAACTATCAGCAAAACTCTGCACTCTGAGTACTCCTAATGCTCCCCAAAATTACTAAGTAATCAACTCAAGTGTCTCTATTCTAACGGAGAGGACGCCAGCCACGTCCTCTCCCTATCAATCTCAATGCACGTGTGAAAATGGCGGCGACGCGCGGCTCCTTATATAGAATCCGAGTCTCGCGATAGAATCCGAGCCTCGCAAGAATCCGACAGCGGGATGATGACGTTCGGGCGCGCTCGGGTTAGCCGAGCAAGGCGGGAAGATCTGAGTCTGCCTCGGACCCGTGTAAAAAGGCTGAAGTTCGGGGGGGGGGGGGGGGGTTCGGATTCCGAGGAACCGAACCCGCTCATCTCTACAGGTATGGCCCAAATTGTGGTCACTAATTGCACTCAGACGAGATGAAGAAGAGAGTGCATCATGTCATGCATCACCTGCTCGCCCTTCTTCCCCTGCAGATTCCGGATGTGCAGGGAACAATGAGATGCCGGCGAGGTGTGAATGACATATGGAGGAGGTGTGAGGCATGTGATGGAGGACTAAGAGTCAGGAAAATGGCGTGTTTGGAGGTCTGAGTTACATGTGAGGAGGTAAGTGAAGGGGGCAGAGTGGCATGTCAGGAGGTCTGAGTGGAATGTGGGGTCAGGTGAGGAGCCCTTGGTGGCAAGTGGGGGAGTTTGGAGTACATGTGGTATCTGAGGCTTTGTGCGGAGCCTTGGGCTTATTGTGACATTACATCGCAAATGCGGGTTTAAATAAATATGGGGACATTTTGTGGCAAGGGGCTGTGACGTGGCGCTATTTAGCAGCAAGTGGGAGGTCCAAGTGGCATGTGGTGCAACTTTGGGCATGCAGTGGCATTGTGAGGCGTACGGCTGCTCTGATGGCTGGAGCACTGCACACGCGTCCACTGAATATACTGGTGCAGGGTCACTGCCGGTTAATGTGCGAATAGTAGTGGCAGGAATAGTAAATGGCGTTCTGTCAGGGCAGCGCAGGGGTGCAGTTTTCTAGAAGCAGGCAGATACCAGGGCTATGTACAAGGTATTGTAATTGCTAGTGCTTGCTAGCAGTGTTGCACACTTACCAGATGTGGCCATTGCTGGAGGAGAACAGAGCGTTGGTAAGTGAACGTCAAAATCCCATTGCAAATCCTGTCCAGAAAAAATGCCACGCTAAGCAGGACTTACCGTAATACGGCCGCTGCCCCCTGGATCATTCTTAGTGCGTGAGCCTCATCTGAAGCGAGATGAACGCTCGCTTGCGCTTATTATTCATTATGTTCTGGGTTTTGTATTCATGCGCCCCCCACCCACATATTGCTATGGGGGTCAGTTCTAGCTACATCTCTGCATCCCTGCTCACTCATTCCTTTCATTTACAAGTAATAAAGTCAATCCTCACATCACATGGCACAGATCAGGCGCTTGTGAACAACGCGTTTCGCCACTGCGCTGTAACAGGTAGAAGCGAATTGCTGGGGTGAAGAGAATGAAGAATTTGCAACAAAGAAAAAACATCGTCAGAGATCAATGAGACGCTTCTGTGACTGTTGCACATTTCAGTTCCGTTATCCGCAAGATCTCCATTCGCCATTTTACAGAGAAGAGAAAAGAAAAAACCCAGATAAAAATAAATATAATTCAAGGACAAACTGTTCATTGTTGCATAAACTTTTATATTAATACAATGTTGTGCAGGCCTTTCACATAAATCTGACGGCACTTGGGAGTTTACAAATACTGGCATATTAATATACAGCTTGTATAATAATAAAAAATATCACGCTGCTATAGCAGTGCAGTATTATCACATCTCCGCAGGAGTTTATTAGAAATGACGGCTTTCTTTTATTAAAACTTCGATTGGCTTAGTGAATAGGATCTGACGGCAGAGTCATAAAGTGCAGACAGAAGGACAGGATATTGGTATTTAAGTAGAGATTTCTATCTTCCAATCACCCCGATGCACCATTCCCAGCATTACATGAAATGAATCATTTATCACAGGGAGGACAGTGAGACTTACCCCAGCATCACATTAAATGTGTTTGTTCTGTTTAATGGAAATTCTAATGTACTTATGTACAAACAGAGGAGAAACACAACATTCATTTACAGCAGGAGCCCCAGTGTAAGTGCTTCAAGGTCCTGATACTACCAGATCCAGATTATATCTTCCATATACTTATATTGTGTCATCTGGACACCTGAGTACAGGTGGAGTGTGATACAGTGCACAGTGCACAATGACCGAGGACTAGGTATGCAGTCATTATGTCACATTTACAATGTAGACATGGACAGAATGTTAACATTGTTAGGATTAGGCTGCGGTCAGGGTTAAGGTTAGGCTGCGGTTAGGATTAGGCTACAGTCAGGGTTAGGGTAAGGCTGTGGTTAGGATTAGGCTGCGGTTAGGGTTAGGCTGCGGTTAAGGTTAGGGTACAGTTAGGGGGAGGCTGCGGTTAGGATTAGGCTACAGTCAGGGTTAGGGTAAGGCTGTGGTTAGGATTAGGCTGCGGTTAGGGTTAGGCTGCGGTTAAGGTTAGGGTACAGTTAGGGGGAGGCTGCGGTTAGGATTAGGCTACAGTCAGGGTTAGCGTTAGGCTGTGGTCAGGGTTAGGCTGCAGTTAGGGTTAGGCTGCAGTCAGGGTTAGGGTTAGGCTACAGTCAGGGTTAGGGTTAGGCTGCATTTAGTATTATGCTGCGGTCAGGGTTAGGATTAGGCTGCAGTTAAGGGTTAGTATTAGGGTTAGTCTGCTGTTAGGATTAGGCTGCAGTTGGGGTTAGGGTTAGGCTGCGGTTAGGGTTAGGCTGCAGTCAGAGTTAGGGTTAGGCTGCGCTTATGATTAGGCTGCAGTCAGGGTTAGGATTAGGCTAACGTCACGGTAAGTGTTAGGCTGCTGTTAGGATTAGGCTACAGTCAGGGTTAGGGTTAGGCTGTGGTTAGGATTAGGCTGCAGTACGGATTATGGTTAGGCTGCATTTAGGGTTAGGCTACAGTCAGGGTTAGGCTGCGGTTAGGGTTAGGCTGCGGTCAGGGTTAGAATTAGGCTGCGGTCAGGGTTAGGGTTAGGCTGCGGTTAGGATTAAGCTGCTGTCAAGGTTACAGATAGGGTTAGGCTGCAGTTAAGGTTAGACTGCGGTCAGGGTTAGAATTAGGCTGCGGTCAGGGTTAGGGTTAGGCTGCGGTTAGGACTATGGTGCAGTCAGTGTTAGGGTTAGGCTGCAGTTAGGGTTAGGATTAGCCTGCAGTCAGGATTAGGGTTAGGCTACAGTCAGGGTTAGGCTACAGTCAGGGTTAGGGTTAGGCTGCGGTTAGGGTTAGGATTAGCCTGCAGTCAGGATTAGGGTTAGGCTGTGGTTAGTGTTAGGATTTGGCTGCCCTCATGGTTAGGGTTAGACTGCGGTTAGGATTAGGCTGCAGTCAGGGTTAGGGTTAGGCTACAGTTAGGGTTAGGGGTAGGCTACAGTCAGGGTTAGGCTTCGGTTAGGGTTAGGATTAGGCTGCGGTCAGGGTTAGGATAAGGCTGCGGTTAGGGTTGTTCTGCTGTTAGGATTAGGCTACAGTCAGGGTTAGGGTTAGGCTGTGGTTAGAGTTAGGATTAGGCTGCCGTCATGGTTAGGGTTAGGCTGCGATTAGGATTAGGCTGCAGTCAGGGTTATGGTTAGGCTACAATCAGGGTTAGGGGTAGGCTACAGTCAGGGTTAGGCTTCGGTTAGGGTTAGGATTAGGCTGCGGTCAGGGTTAGAGACAGGCTGCGGTCAGGGTTAGGATGTGGTCAGGGTTAGGCTACAGTCAAGGTTAGGGTAAGGCTGTGGTAATAACAACATAAAAAGAATAAACATTATATAGTACACAGCATTACATACATACACTCATAACATACAGATGTAGCCACCTTTATCTTGACCGATTCTCCGCCTAGACGGACGTTTAGTCACGCAAAAGCGACAGCTTAGCTTGCTGAATTTAATCACAGGCAGGCGCGTTGAGGCGATTCTAGATACTCAGCATGTATTACACATCTCCACCACTGGGTGGCTAATGCTCCACTAATCCAGTACTTTCGATCGTATAGCGGCGGATTGATCTACAGCTCTGACATATGGTCAGTGACGACTGTAATGTTAATAGATGGTGACCAATGGTCAGACGGTGAGAGTTCTCAATATGAATAAATAGTTTATAGACACAAACGAACATGTTAAAACACTTGTGTATGCAGATGCAAGATTGTGTATGGAGACGCAACTAATTGTGTAAAAGGAAGTACAGTATGTACAATGCATAAACAACATGCTTTTGAAATACATGTACAGTATGAGCGTCCGAGTTCCCGTGACATTCACTTTATTATATTTTTTTTTCTTTGTTATACATTCAATGGAAGGGTGCACACAGGTTTCACATAAATCTTGTCTTGTAACCTGATCGGAACTCCCTACCTGTCTACTGCATGAACTGTGCAGGCTCCCAGGGGGAATGGGAAAGTGGTATGGGGGTAGGGTGAGGCAGTGGAAAATACCGTGTTCAAAGAACGGGCCAATGCTGAAGGAGCATCAGAATCCCCTAGCTAAAATACACAGGGTCGATAGGGATAAGCGAGGTCTATGCACATAACGATACACCAGACCCCATCGCATCACAAAGCGACAAAATGTCTGAGGCACATGAACCCCCGCCTTGTAGCATTATGTGCATAGACCTCGCTTAACCCTATCGCCCCTGTGTATTTTAGATAGGGGATTCCGACGCTCCGTCAGCACTGCCCCGTAGCCTGCAAAACCTATGCCGTCACTCGCTCCATAGCTGAGTGCTGACACAAAGCGGATGTTCATGTGCCTTGGACATTTTGTCACTTTGTGATGCGATTGGGTCTGGGGTATTGTTCTGTGCATAGACGTCGCTTATCCCTATCGACCCTGTGTATTTTAGCTAGGGGATTCTGACGCTCCTTCAGCATTGCCCCATAACCTACAAAATCTGTGCTGTTACTTGCTCCATAGCCGAGGGCCTCCATGGGGCAAGGAGTCACAGGCGGTAGCCATTTCAATTGAGTCTGCCCTGCTACAGAATTGTATGTGTACCGTATGGTGCATAGAACCTTAACAGTACAACCGCTCCTGCAGCTTTGCCCTGGTTTATGTGAATAACTCCCTCCCTGTCTACTGCATGACCTGTGCAGACTCCCAGGGGGAAGGGCGATGGGCTAGCGGGAGGCGGTGGAAAATACTGTGTTTTTGAAATGCAAGTACTGTATGAGTCCGAGTCCCCAGTATGTTCTTCTAGTGTACTAATTAGCACGAACAGCTTGTAACGTGCAGTGGCAACTAGTTTAATCTTTCTATGTATAATGGAGAGAGATAAAAGCTCCTCCCTAAGTTCCTGGATGCCAAATCACCATCCTTAGTATCTCTGTATAGTATTTTCTATTAGGGTACTAATTAGCACGAACAGCTAATTAGTACCCTAATAGAACATACTGTACAGAGATACTAAGTACGGTGATTTGGCATCCAGGAACTTAGGGAGGAGCTTTTATCTCTCTCCATTATACATAGAAAGATTAAACGTGCCGCTGTACGTTACAAGCTGTTCGTGCTAATTAGTACCCTAATAGAACATACTGTACAGAGATACTAAGTACGGTGATTTGGCATCCAGTTAAAAGCTGCTCGTGCTAATTAGTACACTAGTAGAACATACTGTACAGAGATACTACGGACGGTGATTTGGCATCTAGGAACTTTCAGAGGAGTTTTTATCTCTCTCCATTATACATAGAAAGATTAAATTTGCCACTGTACGTTACAAGCTGTTCGTGCTAATTAGTACACTAGTAGAACATAATAGAGTACAGAGATATTAAGGACGGTCATGTGGCACCCAGGAACTTAGGGAGGAGCTTTTATCTCTCTCCATTATACTTAGAAAGTTTACAATGGAGAGAGATTAAAGCTCCTCCCTATGTTCTACTAGTGTACTAATTAGCACGAACAGATTGTAACGTACAGTGGCAAGTGTTATTTTTCTAAGTATAATGGATAGAGATAAAAACTCCTCCCTATGTTCCTGGATGTCAAATTACCATGCTTAGCATTTCTGTACAGTATTTCCTATCTAGCCAGAAACCCTGCATCCTGTGCAAGCTAGGCGGACAACTGGAGGGGACCTGATACACGGTTGCTTCCCGTTTCCCTTTCCAGTATCACATAAACTAGTGGTTGGTCTGCCCCGAAAGCCAAGAGTCTCCTCTTTTGTATGGTCCCAGTCCTGAGTCTCTGGGACACCCAGAACCAGAGATATCACTACGCAAAGTGGACCCATTTTCCTATAGACTATAATGGGCCCGTTAATTCAGACCCACCATGGGTTCCGACGCTTGCCATGAGCCTTGTGGGGGTCATAGAAACTTGGGGTTGGTACCCTCTGGTAGCTAATTGTCTCCCATTCCACACCAACCTAGCGATGAAGGCTCCCACCTCCCACACTGAGAGTCCCAGGTTTGAGTCCCAAAGTGCCAACATTTTTTTTTATATGTTCCCGTGACATTCACTTTATAATTTTTTTTCTTTGTTATACATTCAATGGAAGGGTTCACACAGGTTTCACATAAATCAGAGTGGGCGGGGGATTTTCCTACATACAGGTGTATACTGTTGCACATGTCTTGTAACCTGATCGGAACTTCTCCCTGTCTACTGCATGTACTTTGCAGGCTCCCAGGGGGGAAGGGGAAAGTGGGATGGGGTTAGAGCGAGGCAGTGGAAAATACTGTATTCAAAGAAAAGGCATAATCAAAACCATGGGGAACTTTGCGGTGTATCGTTATGTGCTTAGACCTCACTTATCCCTATCGCCCATGTGTATTTTAGCTAGGGGATTGTGACGCTCCTTCAGCATTGCCCCGTAACCTGCAAAATCTGTGCTGTTACTTGCTCCATAGCCGAGTGCCTCCATGGAGCTAGGAGTCACAGGCAGTAGCCATTTCAATTGAGTCTGCCCTGCTATAGAATTGTATGTGTACCGTACGGTGCATAGAACCTTGACAGTAGAAACTCTCCTGCAGCTTTGCACTGCTTTATGTAAAACGTGTGTTTTGTCAGTTTGCTATGTGATCGAGCCCGGTGTAACGTAATGTGCATAGACCTCGCTTATCTGTATCGCCCCTGTGTATTTTGGCTAGGGGATTGTGACGCTCCTTCAGCATTGCCCCGTAGCCTGCAAAACGTATGCCATCTCTCACTCCATATCCGAGCGCTGCCTGCCACGTGGTGGGAGTTCATGGGCGGTGGCCATTTTGCCAGTGTGCTATGCAATCAAGTCCGGTGTACCGTAATGTGCATAGACCTCGCTTATTCCTATCGCCCCTGTGTATTTTAGCTAGGGGATTGTGACGCTCCTTCAGCATTGCCCCATAGCCTGCAAAATCTGGACTGTTACTTGCTCCATAGCCTAGGGCCTCCGTGGGGCAAGGAGTCATAGGTGGTAGCCATTTCTATTAAGTCTGCCCTGCTACAGAATTGTATGTGTACTGTACAGTGCATAGAACCTTAACAGTAGAACCGCTCCTGCAGCTTTGCCCTGGTTTATGTGAATAAAAATAATAATAAAGTGTATGGAAAAAACTAACATGCATTCGTACTTTAGGAATCGAACCCGGGACTCTGAGTATAGGAAGCGGAACACTTCACCACTTCACCGCTGACAGATGAATAAATCCATTGGTTTTGATTATGCTGTAATGGCTACAGGATTAGGACGCTAACATACTGTACACAATTCCTAATCTCAAGAGGCAATAGTGAACTTCTAACATGTCCATTTGCGACAGTGTACACTACTGGTTTTATGTTGTTTTGTCTGCGGGACTTGGACGCTCACATATTCATAAAGTACTGTAGATGGATCATATACTGTATGCTGTACTATTTGCGTCTGTACCGTATATACTGTATTAAATAATGCAGCATAATGAGTATTTACTGTATTAAATAATGCAGCGTAATGAGTATTTACTGTATGCAGCGTAATTAGACGCCTTAGTAAAGTAGTCCTTATTATATATTTCAGTATTGTATTTTACGGGAGACCACACGCATGTGCAGTGGTGATTGTAAAAAGCGACATCTGGTGGATGATCGCAGGTATTACACGTAAAGGTAACGCCAAACGCTCTGTCTGCCTCCGTGCGATTAGGTACGCCTTTCTGTGACTAGGCGCGCCTCCCTGCGCCCCGGTACGCTGCGTATGCTCGATTGAGACCAACGCCTCAGCCAGTCAAGATAAAGGTGGCTACATCTGTACATTGGTGGTCATTCCGAGTTGTTCGCTCTGTAATTTTCTTCGCATCGCAGCGATTTTCCGCTAATTGCGCATGCGCAATGTTCGCACTGCGACTGCGCTAAGTAAATTTGCTATGCAGTTAGGAATTTTACTCACGGCATTACAAGGTTTTTTCTTCGTTCTGGTGATCGGAGTGTGATTGACAGGAAGTGGGTGTTTCTGGGCGGAAACTGGCCGTTTTATGAGTGAGTGTGAAAAAACGCTGCCGTTTCTGGGAAAAACACGGGAGTGGCTGGACAAAATGGGGGAGTGTCTGGGCGAACGCTGGGTGTGTTTGTGACGTCAAACCAGGAACGAAACTGACTGAACTGATCGCAGTTGCCGAGTAAGTGTGGAGCTACTCAGAAACTGCTAAGAAGTGTCTATTCGCAATTCTACTAATCTTTCGTTCGCAATTTTACTATGCTAAGATTCACTCCCAGTAGGCGGCGGCTTAGCGTGTGCAATGCTGCTAAAAGCAGCTAGCGAGCGAACAACTCGGAATGACCCCCATTGTTCGTATTAGGGTTAGGATTTACTGTAATATGTCCGCTGCCCTCTGGATTCTTAGTACATGAGCCTCATCTGAAGCGAGATGAACGCTCGCTTTCGCTTATTATTCATTATGTTCTGGGTTTTGTTTTCATGCGCCCCCGTCCTCATATTGCTATGGGGGTCAGTTCTAGTTACATCTCTGCATCCCTGCTCACTCATAAAGACACAAAAGATTCCTTTCATTTGCAAGTAATTAAGTCAATCCTCACATCACAAAGCACAGGTCAGGCACTTGTGTACAACGCGTTTCGCCACTGCGCTGTAACAGGTAGAAGCAAATTGTTTTGGTGAAGAGAATGAAGAATTTGCAACAAAGAAAAAACATTGTCAGAGATCAATGAAATGCTTCTGTGACTGTTGCACATTTCTGTTCCATTATCAGCAAGATCTCCATTCGCCATTTTACAGAGAGGCAGAGAAAGAAAAAAAAGATAAAAATTTATATAATTCAAGGACAAACTGTTCATTGTTGCATTAACTTTTATATTAATACAATGTTGTGCAGGCCTTTCACATAAATCTGACGGCATTTGGGAGTTTACAAATACTGGCATATTAATATACAGCTTGTATAATAATAAAAAATATCACGCTGCAGGGTTAGTGTTAGTCTACAGTCAGGGTTAGGGATAGGCTGCAGTTAGGGTTAGGGTTAGGCTGTGGTTAGGGTTAGGCTGCAGTAAGGATTAGGGTTAGCCTGTGTTTAGAGTTAGGCTACAGTCAGGGTTAGGCTGCGGTTAGGGTTAGGCTGCAGTCAGAGTTAGGGTTAGGCTGCGGTTAGGGTTAGGATGCAGTCAGGGTTAGTGTTAGGCTGCGTTTAGGATTAGGCTGTGGTCAAGGTTACAGATAGGCTGCAGTTAGGCTTAGGTTGCAGTTAAGGTTAGGCTGCGTTCAGAGTTAGAATTAGGCTGCGGTCAGAGTTAAGGTGAGGCTGCAGTTAGCGGATAGGCTACAGTTAGGTTGCAGTTAGGGTTATGTTGCAGTTAAGGTTAGACTGCGGTCAGGGTTAGAATTAGGCTGCAGTCAGGGTTAGGGTTAGGCTGCGGTTAGTACTACGGTGCAGTCATTGTTAGGGTTAGGCTACGTTCAGGGTTAGGATTAGGCTACGGACAGGTTTAGGGTTAGACTGTGGTTAGGGTTAGGCTGCGGTCAGGGTTACGCTACAGTCAGGGTTAGGGTTAGGCTACAGTCAGGGTTAGGGTTAGGCTACGGTCAGGGTTAGGGTTAGGCTGCGGTTAGGGTTAGACTGTGATCAGGGTTAGGCTACAGTCAGGGTTATGGTTAGGCTGTGGTTAGGGTTAGGATTAGGCTGCAGTTAGGGGTAGGCTGTGGTTAGGGTTCGGCTGCGGTCAGGGTTAGGGGTAGGCTACAGTCAGGGTTAGGCTGCGGTTAGGGTTAGGCTGCAGTCAGAGTTAGGGTTAGGATGCGGTCAGGGTTAGGCTGCGGTCAGTGTTAGGGTTAGTCTGCAGTTAGGATTAGGCTGCAGTCAGGGTTAGGGTTAGGCTGCGGTTAGGGTTAGGCTGCAGAGTTAGGGTTAGGCTGCGCTTAGGATTCGGTCAGGGTTAGGGTTAAGCTGCAGTCAGTCTTAGGGTTAGGCTGCAGTTAGGATTAGGCTGCAGTCAGTGTTGGGGTTAGGCTGTGGTTAGGATTAAGCTGCCACAAGGATTATGGTTAGGCTGCGGTTAGGGTACAGTCAGGGTTAGGCTGCGGTTAGGGTTAGGCTGCGGTCAGGTTTAGGGTTTGGCTGCGCTTATGATTAGGCTGAGGTCAGGGTTACAGATAGCCTGCAGTTAGGGTTAGGTTGCAGTTAAGGTTAGGCTGCGGTCAGAGTTAAGGTGAGGCTGCAGTTAGGGGATAGGCTATGGTTAGGGTGCAGTTAGGGTTATGTTGCAGTTAAGGTTAGACTGCGGTCAGGGTTAGGATTAGGTTGCAGTAAGGGTTAGGCTGCGGTTAGGATTAGACAGCAATCAGGGTTAGGGTTAGGCTGTGGTTAGGGTTAGGCCGCGGTAAGGATTAGGGTTAGGCTGCGGTTCGGGTTAGGGCCCTCATTCCGAGTTGTTCGCTCGCAAGCTGCTTTTAGCAGCATTGCACACGCTAAGCTGCCGCCTACTGGGAGTGAATCTTAGCTTAGCAAAATTGCGAACGAAAGATTCTCAAAATTGCGAATAGAAATTTCTAAGCAGTTTCTGAGTAGCTCGACACTTACTCTGCCACTGCGATCAGTTCAGTCAGTTTTGTTCCTGGTTTGACGTCACAAACACACCCAGCGTTCGCCCAGACACTCCCCCGTTTTGTCCAGCCACTCCCGCGTTTTTCCCAGAAATGGCAGCGTTTTTTCACACTCACCCATAAAACGGCCAGTTTCCGCCCAGAAACACCCACTTCATGTCAATCACACAACGATCACCAGAACGAAGAAAAAACCTTGTAATGCCGTGAGTAAAATACCAAACTTCTTAGCAAATTTACTTGGCGCAGTCGCAGTGCGAACATTGTGCATGCGCAGTTTGCGGAAAATCGATGCGATGCGATGAAAAAGAACGAGCGAACAACTCGGAATGAGGGCCTAGGATTCAGTCATGGTTAGGCTGCGGTTAGGTTTAGGCTGCGGTCAGGTTTAGGGTTAGGCTGCGTTTATGATTAGACTGAGGTCAGGGTTACAGATAGGCTCCAGTTAGGGTTAGGTTGCAGTTAAGGTTAGGCTGTAGTCAGAGTTAAGGTGCGGCTACAGTTAGGGGATAGGCTACGGTTAGGTTGCAGTTAGGGTTAGGTTGCAGTTAAGGTTAGGCTGTAGTCAGAGTTAAGGTGCGGCTGCAGTTAGGGGATAGGCTACAGTTAGGTTGCAGTTAGGGTTAGGTTGCAGTTAAGGTTAGGCTGTAGTCAGAGTTAAGGTGCGGCTGCAGTTAGGGGATAGGCTACGGTTAGGTTGCAGTTAGGGTTATGTTGCAGTTAAGGTTACTGTGGTCAGGGTTAGGATTAGGATGCAGTCAGGGTTAGGGTTAGGCTGCGTTTAGGATTAGGCAGCAGTCAGGGTTAGGCTGCGGAAAGGATTAGTGTTAGGCTGCAGTCAGGGTTAGGGTTAGGCTGCGTTTAGGATTAGGCAGCAGTCAGGGTTAGGTTTAGGCTGCGGAAAGGATTAGTGTTAGGCTGCAGTCAGGGTTAGGGTTAGGCTGCGTTTAGGATTAGGCAGCAGTCAGGGTTAGGTTTAGGCTGCGGAAAGGATTAGTGTTAGGCTGCAGTCAGGGTTAGGGTTAGGCTGTTCTTAGGATTTGGCTGCGGTCAGGGTTACAGAGAGAACATAGCATAACAAACATACACTCATACTTTGTTTATAAACACTGTTTACTATTACATAGCAGTTCGTTGTGCCAGATTTGTTAGGCATAATTTAGTAATTGGATAGCTAACGAAAAGAAGCTTTTTTTGGTTCTGGTCAACCTGGCAAGAATGGACCTATAATGCCTGATAGGCTACATTTACAGTAGATTGCAGTTAGAGTTATGTTGCAGTTAGGGTTATGTTGCAGTTAAAATTAGACTGCGGTCAGGGATAAGATTAGACTGCGGTCAGGGATAAGATTAGACTGCGGTCAGGGATAAGGTTAGGCTGTGGTCAGGATTAGGGTTAGACTGCGATTAGGGCTAGACTGCAGTCAGGGTTAGGGTTAGGCTGTGGATAGGCTAGGGTTAGGCTGCGGTTAGTGATGGGCTACGGTTGCAGTTAGGGTTATGTTGCGGTTAAGGTTAGACTGTAGTCAGGGTTAGGGTTAGGCTGTGGATAGGCTAGGGTTAGGCTGCGGTTAGTGATGGGCTACGGTTGCAGTTAGGGTTATGTTGCGGTTAAGGTTAGACTGCGGTCAGGGTTAGGGTTAGGCTGTGGATAGGCTAGGGTTAGGCTGCGGTTAGTGATGGGCTACGGTTAGGTTGCAGTTAGGGTTATGTTGCGGTTAAGGTTAGACTGCGGTAGGGTTAGGGTTAGGCTGTGGTCAGGATTAGGGTTATACTGCGATTAGGGCTAGGCTGTAGTCAGGGTTAGGCTGTAGATAGGGTTAGATTGCAGTTAAGGTTAGGTTGCGATTTGCAATGGTAGCAGACCTCGGTCAGTCTGTGGCACTTAAACTTCCAACATGGCACATCTAGGAAACAGAATGATATTGCAGGGGCAGACAGGGTGGCAGTTTTATAAACTATACAAATGTTTGTCATCACAGTCAGCAATGCTCCAAACATCACATAAAGCAAAGAAAAGAGGTGCAAGAAGGAATTGTCCTAATCGTCCTTGGGCCCTCCCACATTGTCCCAATCGTCCTTGGGCCCTCTCACCCACCCTTATGTTGTATATATTAAAAAGGACATGCGCAGTTTAACAAACCAGTCTTTTCAGCGACACGGACTGTCACTTGTGGCTGAGATTATTGGTTTGTTTGAGCCCCCACAAAACTAATTTTTTAGAAGGACTTCTTCCGTTAAGTAATTACTCTGAGGATGCTGATGATGAGGGTGTTACTTACATTATAATCTTGTAAAATAAATTTCATGTCTGTGCCGCAGATGACGTAACATGGAGGAGGTGCCTAGATGGCTAACATTCTTACATCTACTAACTTTGGCCTCACAAATGGAGCAGATGTTTTCACAAACTTTGTCAGGATTGGGGTAAAAAACAATCCCACACCCAAGAGGTGGCTTTTTTGGTCTTCTACCCAGGCATCGCATTGGCTTTCTTTTTATCACGCTCAACAACTGCAGCCACCGGTGGTTGACTTACACAAACAACATCATCAACATCCTCAGTGTCAGATAGTAGTAGTACACACATATCCCACTCATCCTGTTCCACTTCCACACAAGCATCCTCAATTTCTGTTATGTCCACCTAATCATCACCATCTTTACTTGTACTGCTCCCCACATGTGCAGATGGCGCAGAGATGGTGGAAGGTGGTGACAGAGGTTTCTTTATGAGGACAGTGTGAGAATGTCAGACGCACACATAGCTGACATGGACACCTCTAAACGTTCCTTAAGAATGTCTGATGGTTCGGTGAGCAGCCGGTGACACACAGGAGCGGCGGGGCCAGCAGAGCGCGGTGCAGCAGAGTATCGTGCCCCCGGTCTGGCTGCGCTGAGAGCAGCCGGTGACACGCTGGAGCGGCGGGGCCAGCAGAGCGTGGAGCAGCGGAGTCTCCGGGCCCCTGGGTTGGCTGCACTGTGAGCAGCCGGTGACACACAGGAGCGGCGGGGCCAGCAGAGCGTGGTGCAGCGGAGTCTCCGGACCCCCGGTCTGGCTGCGCTGTGAGCAGCCGGTGACACGCTGGAGCAGCGGGGGCAGCAGAGCGTGGTGCAGTGGAGTCTCCGGCCCCGGTCTGGCTGCGCTGTGAGCAGCCGGTGACACGCTGGAGCGGCGGGGGCAGCAGAGCGTGGTGCAGTGGAGTCTCCGGCCCCGGTCTGGCTGCGCTGTGAGCAGCCGGTGACACGCTGGAGCGTGTCAGCAGATCTCGGATTTCTTCAGGCACTCCTAGAGGGGGAAGATGTTCTCTAAGCTGACGCTCATCCTGCAGCAGGCGGTAGAGGCGGTGAGTGCCGGGGGACACCGGGGGCAGCTAGGCCGCAGCACGGCACTGTCCTGTGAGGCTGGCCTGCAGGGGGCAGCAGGGAGTGATGATGTGGCCGGAACACATCATCCCGGGCCCGCCGCCGCCGTTTCCTATCTTACCCCCTGATTATATACAGGAGAGTGTATTACACACCACACGCATATACACCCCTATATACTACAGCGCACACATATATACACCATTATATACAGTACTACACACCACACACATACACCGCTATATACTACACACCACACACATATACACCCCTATATACTACACACCACACACATATACACTAGGGATGTGCACTTGAAATTTTTCGGGTTTTGTGTTTTGGTTTTGGGTTCGGTTCCGTGGCCGTGTTTTGGGTTCGACCGCGTTTTGGCAAAACCTCACCGAATTTTTTTTGTCGGATTCGGGTGTGTTTTGGATTCGGGTGTTTTTTTCAAAAAACCCTAAAAAACAGCTTAAATCATAGAATTTGGGGGTCATTTTGATCCCAAAGTATTATTAACCTCAAAAACCATAATTTCCACTCATTTTCAGTCTATTCTGAATACCTCACACCTCACAATATTATTTTTAGTCCTAAAATTTGCACCGAGGTCGCTGGATGACTAAGCTAAGCGACCCTAGTGGCCGACACAAACACCTGGCCCATCTAGGAGTGGCACTGCAGTGTCACGAAGGATGGCCCTTCCAAAAAACACTCCCCAAACAGCACATGACGCAAAGAAGAAAAAAAGAGGCGCAATGAGGTAGCTGTGTGAGTAAGCTAAGCGACCCTAGTGGCCGACACAAACACCTGGCCCATCTAGGAGTGGCACTGCAGTGTCACGCAGGATGGCCCTTCCAAAAAACACTCCCCAAACAGCACATGACGCAAATAAAAATTAAAGAAAAAAGAGGTGCAAGATGGAATTGTCCTTGGGCCCTCCCACCCACCCTTATGTTGTATAAACAGGACATGCACACTTTAACCAACCCATCATTTCAGTGACAGGGTCTGCCACACGACTGTGACTGAAATGACGGGTTGGTTTGGACCCCCACCGAAAAAGAAGCAATTAATCTCTCCTTGCACAAACTGGCTCTACAGAGGCAAGATGTCCACCTCATCATCATCCTCCGATATATCACCGTGTACATCCCGCTCCTCACAGATTATCAATTCGTCCCCACTGGAATCCACCATCTCAGCTCCCTGTGTACTTTGTGGAGGCAATTGCTGCTGGTCAATGTCTCCACGGAGGAATTGATTATAATTCATTTTAATGAACATCATCTTCTCCACATTTTCTGGAAGTAACCTCGTACGCAGATTGCTGACAAGGTGAGCGGCGGCACTAAACACTCTTTCGGAGTACACACTTGTGGGAGGGCAACTTAGGTAGAATAAAGCCAGTTTGTGCAAGGGCCTCCAAATTGCCTCTTTTTCCTGCCAGTATAAGTACGGACTGTCTGACGTGTCTACTTGGATGCGGTCACTCATATAATCCTCCACCATTCTTTCAATGGTGAGAGAATCATATGCAGTGACAGTAGACGACATGTCCGTAATCGTTGTCAGGTCCTTCAGTCCGGACCAGATGTCAGCATCAGCAGTCGCTCCAGACTGCCCTGCATCACCGCCAGCGGGTGGGCTCGGAATTCTGAGCCTTTTCCTCGCACCCCCAGTTGCGGGAGAATGTGAAGGAGGAGATGTTGACAGGTCGCGTTCCGCTTGACTTGACAGTTTTGTCACCAGCAGGTCTTTGAACCCCAGCAGACTTGTGTCTGCCGGAAAGAGAGATCCAAGGTAGGTTTTAAATCTAGGATCGAGCACGGTGGCCAAAATGTAGTGCTCTGATTTCAACAGATTGACCACCCGTGAATCCTTGTTAAGCGAATTAAGGGCTCCATCCACAAGTCCCACATGCCTAGCGGAATCGCTCCCTTTTAGCTCCTTCTTCAATGCCTCCAGCTTCTTCTGCAAAAGCCTGATGAGGGGAATGACCTGACTCAGGCTGGCAGTGTCTGAACTGACTTCACGTGTGGCAAGTTCAAAAGGTTGCAGAACCTTGCACAACGTTGAAATCATTCTCCACTGCGCTTGAGACAGGTACATTCCACCTCCTATATCGTGCTCAATTGTATAGGCTTGAATGGCCTTTTGCTGCTCCTCCAACCTCTGAAGCATATAGAGGGTTGAATTCCACCTCGTTACCACTTCTTGCTTCAGATGATGGCAGGGCAGGTTCAGGCGTTTTTGGTGGTGCTCCAGTCTTCTGTACGTGGTGCCTGTACGCCGAAAGTGTCCCGCAATTCTTCTGGCCACCGACAGCATCTCTTGCACGCCCCTGTTGTTTTTAAAAAAATTCTGCACCACCAAATTCAAGGTATGTGCAAAACATGGGACGTGCTGGAATTTGCCCATATTTAATGCACACACAATATTGCTGGCGTTGTCCGATGCCACAAATCCACAGGAGAGTCCAATTGGGGTAAGCCATTCCGCGATGATCTTCCTCAGTTGCCGTAAGAGGTTTTCAGCTGTGTGCGTATTCTGGAAACCGGTGATACAAAGCGTAGCCTGCCTAGGAAAGAGTTGGCGTTTGCGAGATGCTGCTACTGGTGCCGCCGCTGCTGTTCTTGCGGCGGGAGTCCATACATCTACCCAGTGGGCTGTCACCGTCATATAGTCCTGACCCTGCCCTGCTCCACTTGTCCACATGTCCGTGGTTAAGTGGACATTGGGTACAACTGCATTTTTTAGGACACTGGTGAGTCTTTTTCTGACGTCCGTGTACATTCTCGGTATCGCCTGCCTAGAGAAGTGGAACCTAGATGGTATTTGGTAACGGGGGCACACTGCCTCAAGAAATTGTCTAGTTCCCTGTGAACTAACGGCGGATACCGGACGCACGTCTAACACCAACATAGTTGTCAAGGCCTCAGTTATCCGCTTTGCAACAGGATGACTGCTGTGATATTTCATCTTCCTCGCAAAGGACTGTTGGACAGTCAATTGCTTGGTGGAAGTAGTAAAAGTGGGCTTACGACTTCCCCTCTGGGATGACCATCGACTCCCAGCAGCAACAACAGCAGCGCCAGCAGCAGTAGGCGTTACACGCAAGGATGCATCGGAGGAATCCCAGGCAGGAGAGGACTCGTCAGAATTGCCAGTGACATGGCATGCAGGACTATTGGCATTCCTGGGGAAGGAGGAAATTGACACTGAGGGAGTTGGTGGGGTGGTTTGCGTGAGCTTGGTTACAAGAGGAAGGGATTTACTGGTCAGTGGACTGCTTCCGCTGTCGCCCAAAGTTTTTGAACTTGTCACTGACTTATTATGAATGCGCTGCAGGTGACGTATAAGGGAGGATGTTCCGAGGTGGTTAACGTCCTTACCCCTACTTATTACAGATTGACAAAGGCAACACACGGCTTGACAAATGTTGTCCGCATTTCTGGTGAAATACTTCCACACCGAAGAGCTGATTTTTTTGGTATTTTCACCAGGCATGTCAACGGCCCTATTCCTCCCACGGACAACAGGTGTCTCCCCGGGTGCCTGACTTAAACAAACCACCTCACCATCAGAATCCTCCTTGTCAATTTCCTCCCCAGCGCCAGCAACACCCATATCCTCCTCATCCTGGTGTACTTCAACACTGACATCTTCAATCTGACTATCAGGAACTGGACTGCGGGTGCTCCTTCCATCACTTGCAGGGGGCGTGCAAATGGTGGAAGGCGCATGCTCTTCACGTCCAGTGTTGGGAAGGTCAGGCATCGCAACCGACACAATTGGACTCTCCTTGTGGATTTGGGATTTCGAAGAACGCACAGTTCTTTGCGGTGCTTTTGCCAGCTTGAGTCTTTTCAGTTTTCTAGCGAGAGGCTGAGTGCTTCCATCCTCATGTGAAGCTGAACCACTAGCCATGAACATAGGCCAGGGCCTCAGCCGTTCCTTGCCACTCCGTGTGGTAAATGGCATATTGGCAAGTTTACGCTTCTCCGACGACAATTTTATTTTAGATTTTGGAGTCCTTTTTTTACTGATATTTGGTGTTTTGGATTTTACATGCTCTGTACTATGACATTGGGCATCGGCCTTGGCAGACGACGTTGCTGGCATTTCATCGTCTCGGCCATGACTAGTGGCAGCAGCTTCAGCACGAGGTGGAAGTGGATCTTGATCTTTCCCTAATTTTGGAACCTCAACATTTTTGTTCTCCATATTTTAATAGGCACAACTAAAAGTCACCTCAGGTAAACAATGGAGATGGATGGATACTAGTATACTTATGGATGGACGAGCGACTGCCGACACAGAGGTAGCTACAGCCGTGGACTACCGTACTGTGTCTGCTGCTAATATAGACTGGATGATAAGGAGATGAAATTAATATATATATATATATATAATATCACTAGTACTGCAGCCGGACAGGTATATATATTTATTATGTAATGACTGATGACGGACCTGCTGGACACTGTCAGCTCAGCAGCACCGCAGACTGCTACAGTAAGCTACTATAGTAGTATGCATAAAGAAGAAAGAAAAAAAAAACCACGGGTAGGTGGTATACAATTATGGATGGACGAGCGACTGCCGACACAGAGGTAGCTACAGCCGTGGACTACCGTACTGTGTCTGCTGCTAATATAGACTGGATGATAAGGAGATGAAATTAATATATATATTTATATATATATATATATAATATCACTAGTACTGCAGCCGGACAGGTATATATATTTATTATGTAATGACTGATGACGGACCTGCTGGACACTGTCAGCTCAGCAGCACCGCAGACTGCTACAGTAAGCTACTATAGTAGTATGTATAAAGAAGAAAAAAAAAAAACCCACGGGTGGGTGGTATACAATTATGGATGGACGAGCGACTGCCGACACAGAGGTAGCTACAGCCGTGGACTACCGTACTGTGTCTGCTGCTAATATAGACTGGATGATAATGAGATGAAATTAATATATATATATATATAATATCACTAGTACTGCAGCCGGACAGGTATATATATTTATTATGTAATGACTGATGACGGACCTGCTGGACACAGTCAGCTCAGCAGCACCGCAGACTGCTACAGTAAGCTACTATAGTAGTATGTATAAAGAAGAAAGAAAAAAAAAAAACACGGGTAGGTGATATACAATTATGGATGGACGAGCGACTGCCGACACAGAGGTAGCTACAGCCGTGGACTACCGTACTGTGTCTGCTGCTAATATAGACTGGATGATAATGAGATGAAATCAATATATATATATATATATATAATATCACTAGTACTGCAGCCGGACAGGTATATATATTTATTATGTAATGACTGATGACGGACCTGCTGGACACTGTCAGCTCAGCAGCACCGCAGACTGCTACAGTAAGCTACTATAGTAGTATGTATAAAGAAGAAAGAAAAAAAAAAAACACGGGTAGGTGGTATACAAGTATGGATGGACGAGCGACTGCCGACACAGAGGTAGCTACAGCCGTGGACTACCGTACTGTGTCTGCTGCTAATATAGACTGGATGATAATGAGATGAAATCAATATATATATATATAATATCACTAGTACTGCAGCCGGACAGGTATATATATTTATTATGTAATGACTGATGACGGACCTGCTGGACACAGTCAGCTCAGCAGCACCGCAGACTGCTACAGTAAGCTACTATAGTAGTATGTATAAAGAAGAAAGAAAAAAAAAAACCACGGGTAGGTGGTATACAATATTATATATATATTATATATATATATATATATATATATATATTAAACTGGTGGTGACTGGTGGTCAGGTCACTGGTCACACTATCAGCAACTTGCAAGTAGTACTCCTAAGCAGACAATCACAATATATATTATACTGGTGGTCAGTGTGGTCACAATGGCAGTGTGGCACTCTGGCAGCAAAAGTGTGCACTGTACGTTATATGTACTCCTGAGTCCTGCTCTCAGACTCTAACTGCTCCCCACTGTCAGTGTCTCCCCCACAAGTCAGATATATACAGTCACACTATCTATCACTTCAGCAAGTAAGTAGTACTCCTCCTAATGCTCCCCAAAATTACTACTGTGTCTCTCTCTACTGTCTCACTCTCTTCTCTATAAACGGAGAGGACGCCAGCCACGTCCTCTCCCTATGAATCTCAATGCACGTGTGAAAATGGCGGCGACGCGCGGCTCCTTATATAGAATCCGAGTCTCGCGATAGAATCCGAGCCTCGCGAGAATCCGACAGCGGGATGATGACGTTCGGGCGTGCTCGGGTTAACCGAGCAAGGCGGGAAGATCCGAGTCGCTCGGCCCCGTGTAAAAAAACATGAAGTTCGGGCAGGTTCGGATTCCGAGGAACCGAACCCGCTCATCCCTAATATACACCCCTATATACTACACACCACACACATATATACACCATTATATACAGTACTACACAACACACACATACATCCCTATATACTACACACCACATACATATACACCTCTATATACTACACACCACACACATATACACCCCTATATACTACAGCAAACACATATACACCCCTATATACTACACACCACACACATATACACCCCTATATACTACAGCGCACACATATATACACCATTATATACAGTACTACACACCACACACATACACCGCTATATACTACACACCACACACATATACACCCCTATATACTACACACCACACACATATATACACCATTATATACAGTACTACACAACACACACATACATCCCTTTATACTACACACCACACACATATACACCCCTATATACTACACACCACACACATACACCCCAATATACTACAGAGCACACATATATACACCATTATATACAGTACTACACACCACACACATACACCACTATATACTACACACCACACACATATACACCACTATATACTACAGCGCACACATATATACACCATTATATACAGTACTACACACCACACACATACACCGCTATATACTACACACCACACACATATACATCCCTATATACTACACACCACACACATATACACCCCTATATACTACACACCATACACATATATACACCATTATATACAGTACTACACAACACACACATACATCCCTATATACTACACACCACACACATATACACCCCTATATACTACAGCGCACACATATATACACCATTATATACAGTACTACACACCACACACATACACCGCTATATACTACACACCACACACATATACATCCCTATATACTACACACCACACACATATATACACCATTATATACAGTACTACACAACACACACATATACACCCCTATATACTACACACCACACACATACACCCCAATATACTACAGAGCACACATATATACACCATTATATACAGTACTACACACCACACACATACACCACTATATACTACACACCACACACATATACACCACTATATACTACAGCGCACACATATATACACCATTATATACAGTACTACACACCACACACATACACCGCTATATACTACACACCACACACATATACCACCCTATATACTACACACCACACACATATACACCCCTATATACTACACACCATACACATATATACACCATTATATACAGTACTACACAACACACACATACATCCCTATATACTACACACCACACACATATACACCCCTATATACTACAGCGCACACATATATACACCATTATATACAGTACAACACACCACACACATACACCGCTATATACTACACACCACACACATATACATCCCTATATACTACACACCACACACATATATACACCATTATATACAGTACTACACAACACACACATACATCCCTATATACTACACACAACATACATATATACCCCTATATATTACAGCGCACAGGAGACCGCCGGTCAGCAGTACTACACCCCTATATACTACACACACACACACACACACACACACACACACACACACACACACACACACACACACCTATATACTACACACACACACACACACACACACACACACACACACACACACACACACACACACACCTATATACTACACACCACACACATATACACCCCTATATACTACACACCACACACATATATACACCATTATATACAGTACTACACAACACACACATACATCCCTATATACTACACACCACACACATATACACCCCTATATACTACACACCACACACATATACACTCCTATATACTACACACCACACACATATATACACCATTATATACAGTACTATACACCATACATAAACACCGCTATATACTACACACCACACACATATACATCCCTATATACTACACACCACACACATATACACCCCTATATACTACACACCACACACATATATACACCATTATATACAGTACTACACAACACACACATACATCCCTATATACTACACACCACACACATATACACTAGAGATGAGCGCCGGAAATTTTTCGGGTTTTGTGTTTTGGTTTTGGGTTCGGTTCCGCGGCCGTGTTTTGGGTTCGACCGCGTTTTGGCAAAACCTCACCGAATTTTTTTTGTCGGATTCGGGTGTGTTTTGGATTCGGGTGTTTTTTTCCAAAAAACCTAAAAAACAGCTTAAATCATAGAATTTGGCGGTCATTTTGATCCCAAAGTATTATTAACCTCAAAAACCATAATTTCCACTCATTTTCAGTCTATTCTGAATACCTCACAATATTATTTTTAGTCCTAAAATTTGCACCGAGGTCGCTGTGTGAGTAAGATAAGCGACCCTAGTGGCCGACACAAACACCGGGCCCATCTAGGAGTGGCACTGCAGTGTCACGCAGGATGGCCCTTCCAAAAAACCCTCCCCAAACAGCACATGACGCAAAGAAAAAAAGAGGCGCAATGAGGTAGCTGTGTGAGTAAGATTAGCGACCCTAGTGGCCGACACAAACACCGGGCCCATCTAGGAGTGGCACTGCAGTGTCACGCAGGATGTCCCTTCCAAAAAACCCTCCCCAAACAGCACATGACGCAAAGAAAAAAAGAGGCGCAATGAGGTAGCTGTGTGAGTAAGATAAGCGACCCTAGTGGCCGACACAAACACCGGGCCCATCTAGGAGTGTCACTGCAGTGTCACGCAGGATGTCCCTTCCAAAAAACCCTCCCCAAACAGCACATGACGCAAAGAAAAAAAGAGGCGCAATGAGGTAACTGTGTGAGTAAGATAAGCGACCCTAGTGGCCGACACAAACACCGGGCCCATCTAGGAGTGGCACTGCAGTGTCACGCAGGATGTCCCTTCCAAAAAACCCTCCCCAAACAGCACATGACGCAAAGAAAAAGAAAAGAAAAAAGAGGTGCAAGATGGAATTGTCCTTGGGCCCTCCCACCCACCCTTATGTTGTATAAACAAAACAGGACATGCACACTTTAACCAACCCATCATTTCAGTGACAGGGTCTGCCACACGACTGTGACTGATATGACGGGTTGGTTTGGACCCCCCCCAAAAAAGAAGCAATTAATCTCTCCTTGCACAAACTGGCTCTACAGAGGCAAGATGTACACCTCATCATCACCCTCCGATATATCACCGTGTACATCCCCCTCCTCACAGATTATCAATTCGTCCCCACTGGAATCCACCATCTCAGCTCCCTGTGTACTTTGTGGAGGCAATTGCTGCTGGTCAATGTCTCCGCGGAGGAATTGATTATAATTCATTTTAATGAACATCATCTTCTCCACATTTTCTGGATGTAACCTCGTACGCCGATTGCTGACAAGGTGAGCGGCGGCACTAAACACTCTTTCGGAGTACACACTTGTGGGAGGGCAACTTAGGTAGAATAAAGCCAGTTTGTGCAAGGGCCTCCAAATTGCCTCTTTTTCCTGCCAGTATAAGTACGGACTGTGTGACGTGCCTACTTGGATGCGGTCACTCATATAATCCTCCACCATTCTATCAATGTTGAGAGAATCATATGCAGTGACAGTAGACGACATGTCCGTAATCGTTGTCAGGTCCTTCAGTCCGGACCAGATGTCAGCATCAGCAGTCGCTCCAGACTGCCCTGCATCACCGCCAGCGGGTGGGCTCGGAATTCTGAGCCTTTTCCTCGCACCCCCAGTTGCGGGAGAATGTGAAGGAGGAGATGTTGACAGGTCGCGTTCCGCTTGACTTGACAATTTTGTCACCAGCAGGTCTTTCAACCCCAGCAGACTTGTGTCTGCCGGAAAGAGAGATCCAAGGTAGGCTTTAAATCTAGGATCGAGCACGGTGGCCAAAATGTAGTGCTCTGATTTCAACAGATTGACCACCCGTGAATCCTTGTTAAGCGAATTAAGGGCTCCATCCACAAGTCCCACATGCCTAGCGGAATCGCTCCGTGTTAGCTCCTCCTTCAATGTCTCCAGCTTCTTCTGCAAAAGCCTGATGAGGGGAATGACCTGACTCAGGCTGGCAGTGTCTGAACTGACTTCACGTGTGGCAAGTTCAAAGGGCATCAGAACCTTGCACAACGTTGAAATCATTCTCCACTGCGCTTGAGACAGGTGCATTCCACCTACTATATCGTGCTCAATTGTATAGGCTTGAATGGCCTTTTGCTGCTCCTCCAACCTCTGAAGCATATAGAGGGTTGAATTCCACCTCGTTACCACTTCTTGCTTCAGATGATGGCAGGGCAGGTTCAGTAGTTTTTGGTGGTGCTCCAGTCTTCTGTACGTGGTGCCTGTACGCCGAAAGTGTCCCGCAATTCTTCTGGCCACCGACAGCATCTCTTGCACGCCCCTGTCGTTTTTTAAAAAATTCTGCACCACCAAATTCAAGGTATGTGCAAAACATGGGACGTGCTGGAATTTGCCCATATTTAATGCACACACAATATTGCTGGCGTTGTCCGATGCCACAAATCCACAGGAGAGTCCAATTGGGGTAAGCCATTCCGCGATGATCTTCCTCAGTTGCCGTAAGAGGTTTTCAGCTGTGTGCGTATTCTGGAAAGCGGTGATACAAAGCGTAGCCTGCCTAGGAAAGAGTTGGCGTTTGCGAGATGCTGCTACTGGTGCCGCCGCTGCTGTTCTTGCGGCGGGAGTCCATACATCTACCCAGTGGGCTGTCACAGTCATATAGTCCTGACCCTGCCCTGCTCCACTTGTCCACATGTCCGTGGTTAAGTGGACATTGGGTACAACTGCATTTTTTAGGACACTGGTGAGTCTTTTTCTGACGTCCGTGTACATTCTCGGTATCGCCTGCCTAGAGAAGTGGAACCTAGATGGTATTTGGTAACGGGGGCACACTGCCTCAATAAATTGTCTAGTTCCCTGTGAACTAACGGCGGATACCGGACGCACGTCTAACACCAACATAGTTGTCAAGGCCTCAGTTATCCGCTTTGCAGCAGGATGACTGCTGTGATATTTCATCTTCCTCGCAAAGGACTGTTGAACAGTCAATTGCTTACTGGAAGTAGTACAAGTGGGCTTACGACTTCCCCTCTGGGATGACCATCGACTCCCAGCAGCAACAACAGCAGCGCCAGCAGCAGTAGGCGTTACACGCAAGGATGCATCGGAGGAATCCCAGGCAGGAGAGGACTCGTCAGAATTGCCAGTGACATTGCCTGCAGGACTATTGGCATTCCTGGGGAAGGAGGAAATTGACACTGAGGGAGTTGGTGGGGTGGTTTGCGTGAGCTTGGTTACAAGAGGAAGGGATTTACTGGTCAGTGGACTGCTTCCGCTGTCACCCAAAGTTTTTGAACTTGTCACTGACTTATTATGAATGCGCTGCAGGTGACGTATAAGGGAGGATGTTCCGAGGTGGTTAACGTCCTTACCCCTACTTATTACAGCTTGACAAAGGGAACACACGGCTTGACACCTGTTGTCCGCATTTCTGGTGAAATACTTCCACACCGAAGAGCTGATTTTTTTGGTATTTTCACCAGGCATGTCAACGGCCATATTCCTACCACGGACAACAGGTATCTCCCCGGGTGCCTGACTTAAACAAACCACCTCACCATCAGAATCCTCCTGGTCAATTTCCTCCCCAGCGCCAGCAACACCCATATCCTCCTCATCCTGGTGTACTTCAACACTGACATCTTCAATCTGACTATCAGGAACTGGACTGCGGGTGCTCCTTCCATCACTTGCAGGGGGCGTGCAAATGGTGGAAGGCGCATGCTCTTCACGTCCAGTGTTGGGAAGGTCAGGCATCGCAACCGACACAATTGGAGTCGGACTCTCCTTGTGGATTTGGGATTTCGAAGAACGCACAGTTCTTTGCGGTGCTACTGCTTTTGCCAGCTTTAGTCTTTTCATTTTTCTAGCGAGAGGCTGAGTGCTTCCATCCTCATGTGAAGCTGAACCACTAGCCATGAACATAGGCCAGGGCCTCAGCCGTTCCTTGCCACTCCGTGTGGTAAATGGCATATTGGCAAGTTTACGCTTCTCCTCCGACAATTTTATTTTAGGTTTTGGAGTCCTTTTTTACTGATATTTGGTGTTTTGGATTTGACATGCTCTGTACTATGACATTGGGCATCGGCCTTGGCAGACGACGTTGCTGGCATTTCATCGTCTCGGCCATGACTATTGGCAGCAGCTTCAGCACGAGGTGGAAGTGGATCTTGATCTTTCCCTAATTTTGGAACCTCAACATTTTTGTTCTCCATATTTTAATAGGCACAACTAAAAGGCACCTCAGGTAAACAATGGAGATGGATGGATTGGATACTAGTATACAATTATGGACGGGCTGCCGAGTGCCGACACAGAGGTAGCCACAGCCGTGAACTACCGCACTGTACTGTGTCTGCTGCTAATATATAGACTGGTTGATAAAGAGATAGTATACTCGTAACTAGTATGTATGTATAAAGAAAGAAAAAAAAACCACGGTTAGGTGGTATATACAATTATGGACGGGCTGCCGAGTGCCGACACAGAGGTAGCCACAGCCGTGAACTACCGCACTGTACTGTGTCTGCTGCTAATATATAGACTGGTTGATAAAGAGATAGTATACTCGCAACTAGTATGTATGTATAAAGAAAGAAAAAAAAACCACGGTTAGGTGGTATATACAATTATGGACGGGCTGCCGAGTGCCGACACAGAGGTAGCCACAGCCGTGAACTACCGCACTGTACTGTGTCTGCTGCTAATATATAGACTGGTTGATAAAGAGATAGTATACTCGTAACTAGTATGTATGTATAAAGAAAGAAAAAAAAACCACGGTTAGGTGGTATATACAATTATGGACGGGCTGCCGAGTGCCGACACAGAGGTAGCCACAGCCGTGAACTACCGCACTGTACTGTGTCTGCTGCTAATATATAGACTGGTTGATAAAGAGATAGTATACTCGTAACTAGTATGTATGTATAAAGAAAGAAAAAAAACCACGGTTAGGTGGTATATACAATTATGGACGGGCTGCCGAGTGCCGACACAGAGGTAGCCACAGCCGTGAACTACCGCACTGTACTGTGTCTGCTGCTAATATATAGACTGGTTGATAAAGAGATAGTATACTCGTAACTAGTATGTATGTATAAAGAAAGAAAAAAAAACCACGGTTAGGTGGTATATACAATTATGGACGGGCTGCCGAGTGCCGACACCGAGGTAGCCACAGCCGTGAACTACCGCACTGTACTGTGTCTGCTGCTAATATATAGACTGGTTGATAAAGAGATAGTATACTCGTAACTAGTATGTATGTATAAAGAAAGAAAAAAAAACCACGGTTAGGTGGTATATACAATTATGGATGGGCTGCCGAGTGCCGACACAGAGGTAGCCACAGCCGTGAACTACCGCACTGTACTGTGTCTGCTGCTAATATAGACTGGTTGATAAAGAGATAGTATACTCGTAACTAGTATGTATGTATAAAGAAAGAAAAAAAAACCACGGTTAGGTGGTATATACAATTATGGACGGGCTGCCGAGTGCCGACACAGAGGTAGCCACAGCCGTGAACTACCGCACTGTACTGTGTCTGCTGCTAATATAGACTGGTTGATAAAGAGATAGTATACTCGTAACTAGTATGACTATAAAGAAAGAAAAAAAAAAACACGGTTAGGTGGTATATACAATTATGGACGGGCTGCCGAGTGCCGACACAGAGGTAGCCACAGCCGTGAACTACCGCACTGTACTGTGTCTGCTGCTAATATATAGACTGGTTGATAAAGAGATAGTATACTCGTAACTAGTATGTATGTATAAAGAAAGAAAAAAAAACCACGGTTAGGTGGTATATACAATTATGGACGGGCTGCCGAGTGCCGACACAGAGGTAGCCACAGCCGTGAACTACCGCACTGTACTGTGTCTGCTGCTAATATAGACTGGTTGATAAAGAGATAGTATACTCGTAACTAGTATGTATGTATAAAGAAAGAAAAAAAAACCACGGTTAGGTGGTATATACAATTATGGACGGGCTGCCGAGTGCCGACACAGAGGTAGCCACAGCCGTGAACTACCGCACTGTACTGTGTCTGCTGCTAATATATAGACTGGTTGATAAAGAGATAGTATACTCGTAACTAGTATGTATGTATAAAGAAAGAAAAAAAAACCACGGTTAGGTGGTATATACAATTATGGACGGGCTGCCGAGTGCCGACACAGAGGTAGCCACAGCCGTGAACTACCGCACTGTACTGTGTCTGCTGCTAATATATAGACTGGTTGATAAAGAGATAGTATACTCGTAACTAGTATGTATGTATAAAGAAAGAAAAAAAAAACACGGTTAGGTGGTATATACAATTATGGACGGGCTGCCGAGTGCCGACACAGAGGTAGCCACAGCCGTGAACTACCGCACTGTAGTGTGTCTGCTGCTAATATAGACTGGTTGATAAAGAGATAGTATACTCGTAACTAGTATGTATGTATAAAGAAAGAAAAAAAAACCACGGTTAGGTGGTATATACAATTATGGACGGGCTGCCGAGTGCCGACACAGAGGTAGCCACAGCCGTGAACGACCGCACTGTACTGTGTCTGCTGCTAATATAGACTGGTTGATAAAGAGATAGTATACTCGTAACTAGTATGACTATAAAGAAAGAAAAAAAAACCACGGTTAGGTGGTATATACAATTATGGACGGGCTGCCGAGTGCCGACACAGAGGTAGCCACAGCCGTGAACTACCGCACTGTACTGTGTCTGCTGCTAATATAGACTGGTTGATAAAGAGATAGTATACTACTAATATTATATATACTGGTGGTCAGGTCACTGGTCACTAGTCACACTGGCAGTGGCACTCCTGCAGCAAAAGTGTGCACTGTTTAATTTTAATATAATATTATGTACTCCTGGCTCCTGCTATAACCTATAACTGGCACTGCAGTGCTCCCCAGTCTCCCCCACAATTATAAGCTCTGTGAGCTGAGCACAGTCAGATATATATATACATTGATGCAGCACACTGGGCTGAGCAGTGCACACAGATATGGTATGTGACTGAGTCACTGTGTGTATCGTTTTTTTCAGGCAGAGAACGGATATATTAAATAAAACAAACAACTGCACTGTCTGGTGGTCACTGTGGTCGTCAGTCACTAAACTCTGCACTCTCTTCTACAGTATCACAGCCTCAGGTCAATCTCTCTCTCTCTCTCTCAACCCTAATCTAAATGGAGAGGACGCCAGCCACGTCCTCTCCCTATCAATCTCAATGCACGTGTGAAAATGGCGGCGACGCGCGGCTCCTTATATAGAATCCGAGTCTCGCGAGAATCCGACAGCGTCATGATGACGTTCGGGCGCGCTCGGGTTAACCGAGCAAGGCGGGAGGATCCGAGTCTGCTCGGACCCGTGAAAAAAACATGAAGTTCGTGCGGGTTCGGATTCAGAGAAACCGAACCCGCTCATCTCTAATATACACCCCTATATACTACAGCGCACACATATATACACCATTATATAGAGTACTACACACCACACACATACACCGCTATATACTACACACCACACACATATACATCCCTATATACTACACACCACACACATATATACACCATTATATACAATACTACACACCACACACATACACCTCTATATACTACACACCACACACATATACATCCCTATATACTACACACCACACACATTTATACACCATTATATACAGTACTACACACCACACACATACACCGCTATATACTACACACCACACACATATACATCCCTATATACTACACACCACACACATATACACCCCTATATACTACACACCACACACATACACCGCTATATACTACACACCACACACATATACACCCTATATACTACACACCACACACATATATACACCATTATATACAGTACTACACAACACACACATACATCCCTATATACTACACACCACACACATATACACCCCTATATACTACACACCACACACATACACCCCTATATACTACAGCGCACACATATATACACCATTATATACAGTACTACACACCACACACATACACCGCTATATACTACACACCACACACATATACATCCCTATATACTACACACCACACAAACATACACCCCTATATACTACACACCACACACATATACACCCCTATATACTATACACCACACACATACACCCCTATATACTACACACCACACACACATACACCCCTATATACTACACACCACACACATACACCTCTATATACTACACACACACACACACACACACACACACACACACACACACCCTATATACTACGCACTGATACTGAGAGGACAGACCAGCCCCTGGATGTTATAATTAGTGATGAGCGGGTTCGGTTCCTCGGAATCCTCACCCATTTTACACGGTTCCGAGGCAGACTCGGATCCTCCCGCCTTGCTCGGTTAAGCCGAGCGCGCCCGAACGTCATCATCCCGCTGTCGGATTCTCACGAGATTCGTATCCTATATAAGGACCCGCGTGTCGCCGCCATTTTCACTCGTGCATTGGAGATGATAGCGAGAGGGCGTGGCAGCGTTCTCTCAGTTGTGTTCAGTGTGCTGCAAATATCTGTGCTCAGTATGCTGCAAATATCTGTGCTCAGTGTGCTGCAAATATCTACGTTCTCTGCCTGAAAAATGCTCCATATCTGTGCTGCATTGTAGTATATAGTAGGAGGACAGTGCAGAATTTTGCTGACAAGTGACCACCAGTATTATATCAGTACGGTACAGTAGTCCACTGCTCTACCTACCTCTGTGTCGTCAAGTATACTATCCATCCATACCTGTGGTGCATTTTAGTTGTTGTGCGCAGTATATATAGTAGGAGGACAGTGCATAATTTTGCTGACCACCAGTATATAATATATAGCAGTACGGTACAGTAGGCCACTGCTCTACCTACCTCTGTGTCGTCAAGTATACTATCCATCCATACCTGTGGTGCATTTTAGTTGTGCGCAGTATATATAGTAGGAGGACAGTGCAGAATTTTGCTGACCGCCTGTATATAATATATAGCAGTACGGTACAGTAGTCCACTGCTCTACCCACCTCTGTGTCGTCAAGTATACTATCCATCCATACCTGTGGTGCATTTTAGTATGCGCAGTATATATAGTAGGAGGACAGTGCTGTATTTTGCTGACCACCAGTATATAATATATAGCAGTACGGTACAGTAGTCCACTGCTCTACCTACCTCTGTGTCGTCAAGTATACTATCCATCCATACCTGTGGTGCATTTTAGTTGTGCGCAGTATATATAGTAGGAGGTCAGTGCAGAATTTTGCTGACCACCAGTATATAATATATAGCAGTACGGTACAGTAGTCCACTGCTCTACCTCTGTGTCATCAAGTATACTTCAAAAGTTCAGTAAAATAACCCAAAAATCAAAATTAAAAGCGTCTGACGAGAAGCGTAAACTTGCCAATATGCCATTTACGACACGGAGTGGCAAGGAACGGCTGAGGCCCTGGCCTATGTTCATGGCCAGTGGTTCAGATTCACATGAGAATGGAAGCACTCATCCTCTCGATTGAAAACAGCAGTGCCACTCCTAGATGGGCCAGGTGTTTGTGTCGGCCACTTGTGTCGCTTAGCTTAGTCACACAGCTGCCTCATTGCACCTCTTTTTTTCTTTGCATCATGTGCTGTTTGGGGACTATTTTTTAAATCTGCCATCCTGTCTGACACTACAGTGCTACTCCTAGGTGGGCCAGGTGTTTGTGTCGCCACTTGTGTCGCTTAGCTTAGCCATCCAGTGACCTTGGTGCAATTTTTTTTTTCTTTGCATCATGTGCTGTTTGGGGACTATTTTTTAAATCTGCCATCCTGTCTGACACTGCAGTGCCACTCCTAGATGGGCCAGGTGTTTGTGTCGGCCACTTGGGTCGCTTAGCTTAGTCACACAGCTACCTCATTGCACCTCTTTTTTCTTTGCATCATGTGCTGTTTGGGGACTATTTTTTAAATCTGCCATCCTGTCTGACACTGCAGTGCCACTCCTAGATGGGCCAGGTGTTTGTGTCGGACATTTGGGTCGCTTAGCTTAGTCACACAGTCAGCTACCTCATTGCACCTCTTTTTTTCTTTGCATCATTTGGCTGTTTGGGGACTATTTTTTAAATCTGCCATCCTGTCTGACACTGCAGTGCCACTCCTAGATGGGCCAGGTGTTTGTGTCGGCCACTTGGGTCGCTTAGCTTAGCCATCCAGCGACCTTGGTGCACCTCTTTTTTTCTTTGCATCATGTGCTGTTTGGGGACTATTTTCTTGAAGTGCCATCCTGTCTGACACTGCAGTGTCACTCCTAGATGGTCCAGGTGTTTGTGTCGGCCACTTGTGTCGCTTAGCTTAGTCATCCAGCGACCTCGGTGCAAATTTTAGTACTAAAAATAATATTGTGAGGTGTGAGGTGTTCAGAATAGACTGGAAATGAGTGGAAATTATGGTTATTGAGGTTAATAATACTATGGGATCAAAATGACCCCCAAATTCTATGATATAAGCTGTTTTTGAGGGTTTTTTGTAAAAAAAAAACCGAATCCAAAACACACCCGAATCCGACAAAAAATTTACAGGGAGGTTTTGCCAAAACGCGTCTGAATCCAAAACACGGCCGCGGAACCGAATCCAAAACCAAAACACAAAACCCGAAAAATGTCCGGTGCACATCACTAATTCAGATACAGCAGAGCGCCCCTTTCAGATACAGCGACAGAGAGAGAGCCCCATCCAGATACAGCAGACAGAGCACCCCTTTCAGATTCAGCAGACAGAGAGAGCACCCCTTTCAGATACAGCAGACACTGAGAGCACCCCTTTCAGATACAGCAGACAGAGCACCGCTTTCAGATACATGGAGAACCAGACCTGCTCATCTCTACTTAAAAGTAATTTACACTTTCATCAATTTTGTTTTTTATTAATTCACCCCACTTATTGAGTGTTTGTTGGGATTTCTTCCCCTAGGTTCCCCCTTCTCTGTCTAATGTGGACGCTTTATGAAATAGCGATGCTGACCGATAGAATAAGCTGCATAATAAAGGCTGTCCTTCTGCATTGTAATGACACTTCAGCCGATATAATTATGCGTAAATCCCAGCACTATCACTACTTCATCAGGGATTCACCGCTGCACAGAGGAACATATCCTAAAGACAGTGAATCCAAATTAATAAAAACAATTGATAAGTTATAGTTAAACTGTCCTTTAAATTACATTTCCAAGGAAAGTACTATTTTTTCGAAGTCTGGTTCCTTTTCAGGCATCTTAGGTCATGTAGCTGCAGATCTTTGTGATACATTATCTAAGGACCACACAGCGATGCAGTCCTTCAAAAAACCATTTACTAGTGCGTTCTCCTTTTTTTTCGGAATAGACTATTCCTTTCGGAGAATGGGAAACAGAATGCTAACATATAGCAAACAAACTTTATTGGGTTCAAAAACTGGAAATGGTTCATTTATGACTTTCAAATATTGTAAATCAAAGCGCACTTTGATCTGGATTCCAAGTATGTTTAACTCTGCTGAATTCAACAAAATGCAAAGCATGGGTTTTTCCTTTTTACATGGTCTCTATTAATTTAATCATTAAGTTCAATCAGAAAATGTTATCCTGCTAACACATTTAATTAGATTTTTTTTTTTATGTACAGTACCTATTAAAGAAGAGTCACACACACTTGTGATGAGTAGTGTCGTCTCTACATGTCTGGGGTCAGGTAATAATATGCAGCTGGTTTATGGTACATGTTACAACAGAAGATACATTGACTTTTCCTCTACTTTGGGAATTAAATATAGTTTTAAAAAATCTGTTTGAAGTGCAGCGTAACCACCGATCATTTTACTCTGGCTCTATCTGTGAATCATTTGCAACGCTTGCTTTTTCTCTGGAACGAGAGAGGCACGGCAGATTTTTCCACATTTAGAGAGTTATTCAGGGTTGTTAGCAAAACCCAAAAAGAAAGCAACTGGGCAAAACCATGCTGCACCGCAGGTGGGGCAGATGTAACATGTGCAGAGAGAGTTAGGATTTGGGTGGGTTATTTTGTTTCTGTGCAGGGTAAATACTGGCTGCTTTATGTATACGCTGCAATTTAGATTTCAGTTTGAACACACCCAAATCTAACTCTCTCTGCACATGTTACATCTGCCCCACCTACAGTGCAGCATGGTTTTGCCAAATTGCTAACTTTTGGGGTTTATCCTACACTTGACTGTATTCACTATATATATTAGAGATGTGCGGGTTTGGTTTTCTGAAAACCACTAACACCCTCATCATCAACCTCTTCATTAGTGATCAGAGGTAGTCTGTCCAAAAAATTAGTTTGTGGGGGCCCAAATACACCAAGCACTTCAGCCACAACAGTGTCAGTCCCTGTCACTGAAGTGCTTGGTTTGTTAAACTGTGCATGTCCTTTTTAATATCCAACATAAGGACCCAAGGCCAAGTCTATCTTCACCACTTCTCATTTCTATCACTGCTGTGTAGCAATGTTTCATGGATGTGCTATAAACTGCCGTGTGTTTGTGCCGCTGCTCTGTCGCTTAAGCTGGGTACACACCGGAGTGTTGTGTAGCCAGCCGATATGTCGGCCCAGTGGATCAACATATCGGAACCTGGGTACACATTGAGTGACGTTAATGAAGGATGTTCCATCCTTCATTAGCATACATGGTGTCACTAGCGATATTGGTGGTCATTCCGAGTTGATCGCTAGCTGTTTTCGGTCGCTGCGCAGCGGTCAAGTAAAAAAACGGCACTTCTGTGCATGCGTATGCAGCGCAATGCGCACGCGCGTCGTACTATTACAACGAACGATGTAGTTTCACACAAGGTCTAGCGAAGCATTTCAGTCGCACTGCTGCCCGCAGAGTGATTGACAGGAAGAGGGCGTTTCTGGGTGTCAACTGACCGTTTTTAAGGAGTGTTTGAAAAAACGCAGGCGTGGCTGGGCGAACGCAGCGTGTGTTCGTGATGTCAAAACAGCTACTGAATAGTCTGCAGTGATCACAAGCGCTGAGTAGGTCTGAAGCTACTCAGAAACTGCACAAATTTATTTTGTAGCCGCTGTGCGATCCTTTCGTTGGCACTTCTGCTAAGCTAAAATACACTCCCAGTGGGAGGCGGCATAGCGTTTGCACGGCTGCTAAAAACAGCTAGCGAGCGAACAACTCGTAAATGACCACCATTGTCAGGCTCGATGTGCTAGCGGCCGCAGGCAGCTGCCTTTCGGGCATATACAGTGCCCAGTATGCGCAAATGTGACCGATAGGTTGGTCCAATCCGCCGGATCAGATGACGTATTGCTCAGTGTGCACCCAGCTTTAGTAACCAGCTAGCTCACTGCAGCCTTTGATCAATATTAGTGAAAACAATATTGTGACCTGAGATGTGGTCAGAATTGACTGGAAATGAATGTTATTGAGGTTAATAAAGAAAAAGGTGCAAATTTTAAATGTTTTTGGAAAAAATGCAGGTCCAAAAACAAAACACGTGAGGGTGGTTTTGGCAAATCCAATGCCCAAAGGTGAATTAAGATCAAAACCAAAATGCGGAGGTTGACCAACATCTGTATATGTTGTTGATAATGGTTTCATTTGGAATTGAGGTTAAAAATAAAATGAAAATCTACTGTACGCTATTCACACCCCATCACCTGATGTGACGGGCGGCATTGTGCTGTTTATACGGCTCTTTAAGGAAGAAGATAGTTCTTAAGGTATTTTTATGCCTTGCTGATACCTTATTATTAATACAGTCGATACAGTATTCTAAAAGGCAGAAAGCACCAGTCAATCTTCATTCAGTTCGCATGCTAGGTACCTTCATAAAACGCTAGCGAGTTCTCTCTGTTTTGTTGAGCTGGAAAAGGCAAATTGCCATTTGACATAATTGCCTCTCATGATAAATATTCTTATATTTGACATGTGCATTGAGCGGCCTAATAAATACACAGTGTTGTCAAGCTTAAAAAACAGATAAAAAACATCTATTAGGCGTTCTGTACTGAAAGCTTATTCCCCGCGTTCCAGCAGACCTCAGGCCGCTGAAGATTTAAAGGGGCTGCGCCACCTACTCAGGTCTCCGAGGGTTTCATGGGAACACCCCCGCCATTAGTTCCTTTGCTGCAGGTCCCCTAAATCGGCAAGACAAATGTGATTTCCCCACACATCACCGTTATGTACGCAGCACAGTGAATGGAATCCATCTAACCAGACTGAAAGCGTTTCGGGGGAATGTGGCGCAGGGTTTTTCCCGCAGCCGTGGGGTTTTGCTATTCAATTGCAGGAGAAAAAATTATAATCACTGCATTTTATTTTATGCACCCCCAGAGCAAGTCTGATTTTCCCTAAAATCGTTATTCTTTGGAAAAATCACTGGGACTTGCTTTCGCACGCTTGCAGCATCCCCTCCGACCACTAATTAAGCAATTAAGTTTCCAATTAGTTTAGCCAGTAATTACTCACCTTTCAAAGTGGTGTCTTCTCCTCCAGCGTCAAGATCCAGTCCTCTGAAGCAGTGGTGAGCATGTGAAGGTCTGTGAGTTTGTGTAATGATGAGTATGACTCCCCATGTAGTGTCATCCCCCGGAGGCAGCGGCTGCAAAAACTATATCTCCCAGCAACTCTTAAGCCTCCCAGTGCCCCCCACCTCGTGTCTCTATGCAGCCACCTTGTAAAGATCTGGGAGAGACCACCGGAAGCTGCAGAGATCACCGGAGACTACCAGACAGGCGAATTGCATTTTTTTTGCGCCTCCCAACTTAAAAAAAAAAGAATTGGATACTGTGGGTATCGGGAGCACACATACCCGCAGTTATCCCAAATTGGGCGTGGGGTACGCAAGGTTTTTTACTTCACTTAACCTCACGCACAATTGAATTCCCTCCTTAATCTGCTTTGTAGGTTTCTAAACACGAGGATGAGTGGGCAGATACAGACTAGACAGGGTTAATAGTTCTAGTTGTTTTTTTTTGGCACATTTATGTTTTTATTAGTCATTAGTTAGGGGTGATGTGTAGATGTGTTTTAGGGTATGTATATGCCCCGTGGAACTTCCTAGGCTCTTCCGTTGGCTCTCGGCCATTCTGCTCTCCCTCCCTAGTTATGTATTTCCAACTTTTTGGGTTTGCTCGAGAGAACTGCTTCAAAGACCGTAGTGTCTTAGATTTTGAGATGCGCTCCAATACACAGGCTAGGCTGCTTCTACCTTACTGGGGTCAGTGGCACCGCCAGCCCAGGTGGGCCTTATGGATTTGTGTCATTGGGAAGGGAGTTGTTAGGCGCCGAGGGTCCGCTCGTCAGTGCGGCCCGGCGCCTAGCAACTAGGGACGCCGCATGCGGACAGCCGCCGGCTCCCTAGCAACGCTAGACGCCGGGCGCACGGAGCCGCACAGACCCTAGCAACGGGGACGCCACTGTCGGACCGCGTTCCCCGTTGCTGGGTCTAAGATAATCACCTCACTGGTTCCTGGCCGTGCAGCATGCAGCTGCACGGCATGTTGTAATTAGCCCTGTCTGGCTCCTGATTGGAGGGCTCCCATTTAAAGGCACTCTCAGGACTTCTCACAGACGCCGGTAATAGCTTCCTGTTTGCTGTGTCAGTTGCAGAGAGTTTTCCAGTCCTGTTCTATCCGGTCGTTCCTGTCCTCAGTGATCCAGTACTCGGAAGTTGTCATCTTTTCCTGGAGTCCAGACCGAGCACCTTTAACATCCTGTGGTGTTCGTGAGTCGCGGCGTAGCCGTGTGTTGCGGCTTGACCGCTTACTATTTATTATTTGGTTATATTGTGTTTCGGAGCTTTTTGCGGAGGATTCCGCTCCCACAAATCCACTCTGGTATCCAGCGGTGCTGGATAGGAGTAACGGATTAGTGGATTTTTGGTTGTCCTTTTCCCTGGCGGTTTGTCCGCACATACTTCTGGTTTAAGTTAGTTAGCTTGTAGCCCCTGGCCTGGTTGCTTAGTCAGAGGGCCCCTTGTTATCACCCTGTCTCGGATTTCCCTTTGTCTCCCAATAAGACCTGAGGGGGCATCGGAGTTGGGCAGACATAATCCGTAGAGATGAGCGCCTGAAATTTTTCGGGTTTTGTGTTTTGGTTTTGGGTTCGGTTCCGCGGCCGTGTTTTGGGTTCGAACGCGTTTTGGCAAAACCTCACCGAATTTTTTTTGTCGGATTCGGGTGTGTTTTGGATTCGGGTGTTTTTTTCAAAAAACACTAAAAAACAGCTTAAATCATAGAATTTGGGGGTCATTTTGATCCCAAAGTATTATTAACCTCAAAAACCATAATTTACACTCATTTTCAGTCTATTCTGAATACCTCACACCTCACAATATTATTTTTAGTCCTAAAATTTGCACCGAGGTCGCTGTGTGAGTAAGATAAGCGACCCTAGTGGCCGACACAAACACCGGGCCCATCTAGGAGTGGCACTGCAGTGTCACGCAGGATGTCCCTTCCAAAAAACCCTCCCCAAACAGCACATGACGCAAAGAGAAAAAGAGGCGCAATGAGGTCGCTGTGTGAGTAAGATTAGCGACCCTAGTGGCCGACACAAACACCGGGCCCATCTAGGAGTGGCACTGCAGTGTCACGCAGGATGGCCCTTCCAAAAAACCCTCCCCAAACAGCACATGACGCAAAGAAAAAAAGAGGCGCAATGAGGTAGCTGTGTGAGTAAGATTAGCGACCCTAGTGGCCGACACAAACACCGGGCCCATCTAGGAGTGGCACTGCAGTGTCACGCAGGATGTCCCTTCCAAAAAACCCTCCCCAAACAGCACATGACGCAAAGAAAAAAAGAGGCGCAATGAGGTAGCTGTGTGAGTAAGATTAGCGACCCTAGTGGCCGACACAAACACCGGGCCCATCTAGGAGTGGCACTGCAGTGTCACGCAGGATGTCCCTTCCAAAAAACCCTCCCCAAACAGCACATGACGCAAAGAAAAAAAGAGGCGCAATGAGGTAGCTGACTGTGTGAGTAAGATTAGCGACCCTAGTGGCCGACACAAACACCGGGCCCATCTAGGAGTGGCACTGCAGTGTCACGCAGGATGTCCCTTCCAAAAAACCCTCCCCAATCAGCACATGATGCAAAGAAAAAGAAAAGAAAAAAGAGGTGCAAGATGGAATTGTCCTTGGGCCCTCCCACCCACCCTTATGTTGTATAAACAAAACAGGACATGCACACTTTAACCAACCCATCATTTCAGTGACAGGGTCTGCCACACGACTGTGACTGATATGACGGGTTGGTTTGGACCCCCCCCAAAAAAGAAGCAATTAATCTCTCCTTGCACAAACTGGCTATACAGAGGCAAGATGTCCACCTCATCTTCACCCTCCGATATATCACCGTGTACATCCCCCTCCTCACAGATTATCAATTCGTCCCCACTGGAATCCACCATCTCAGCTCCCTGTGTACTTTGTGGAGGCAATTGCTGCTGGTCAATGTCTCCGCGGAGGAATTGATTATAATTCATTTTAATGAACATCATCTTCTCCACATTTTCTGGATGTAACCTCGTACGCCGATTGCTGACAAGGTGAGCGGCGGCACTAAACACTCTTTCGGAGTACACACTTGTGGGAGGGCAACTTAGGTAGAATAAAGCCAGTTTGTGCAAGGGCCTCCAAATTGCCTGTTTTTCCTGCCAGTATAAGTACGGACTGTGTGACGTGCCTACTTGGATGCGGTCACTCATATAATCCTCCACCATTCTATCAATGTTGAGAGAATCATATGCAGTGACAGTAGACGACATGTCCGTAATCGTTGTCAGGTCCTTCAGTCCGGACCAGATGTCAGCATCAGCAGTCGCTCCAGACTGCCCTGCATCACCGCCAGCGGGTGGGCTCGGAATTCTGAGCCTTTTCCTCGCACCCCCAGTTGCGGGAGAATGTGAAGGAGGAGATGTTGACAGGTCGCGTTCCGCTTGACTTGACAATTTTGTCACCAGCAGGTCTTTCAACCCCAGCAGACTTGTGTCTGCCGGAAAGAGAGATCCAAGGTAGGCTTTAAATCTAGGATCGAGCACGGTGGCCAAAATGTAGTGCTCTGATTTCAACAGATTGACCACCCGTGAATCCTTGTTAAGCGAATTAAGGGCTGCATCCACAAGTCCCACATGCCTAGCGGAATCGCTCCCTTTTAGCTCCTTCTTCAATGCCTCCAGCTTCTTCTGCAAAAGCCTGATGAGGGGAATGACCTGACTCAGGCTGGCAGTGTCTGAACTGACTTCACGTGTGGCAAGTTCAAAGGGCATCAGAACCTTGCACAACGTTGAAATCATTCTCCACTGCACTTGAGACAGGTGCATTCCACCTCCTATATCGTGCTCAATTGTATAGGCTTGAATGGCCTTTTGCTGCTCCTCCAACCTCTGAAGCATATAGAGGGTTGAATTCCACCTCGTTACCACTTCTTGCTTCAGATGATGGCAGGGCAGGTTCAGTAGTTTTTGGTGGTGCTCCAGTCTTCTGTACGTGGTGCCTGTACGCCGAAAGTGTCCCGCAATTCTTCTGGCCACCGACAGCATCTCTTGCACGCCCCTGTCGTTTTTAAAAAAATTCTGCACCACCAAATTCAAGTTATGTGCAAAACATGGGACGTGCTGGAATTTGCCCATATTTAATGCACACACAATATTGCTGGCGTTGTCCGATGCCACAAATCCACAGGAGAGTCCAATTGGGGTAAGCCATTCCGCGATGATCTTCCTCAGTTGCCGTAAGAGGTTTTCAGCTGTGTGCGTATTCTGGAAAGCGGTGATACAAAGCGTAGCCTGCCTAGGAAAGAGTTGGCGTTTGCGAGATGCTGCTACTGGTGCCGCCGCTGCTGTTCTTGCGGCGGGAGTCCATACATCTACCCAGTGGGCTGTCACAGTCATATAGTCCTGACCCTGCCCTGCTCCACTTGTCCACATGTCCGTGGTTAAGTGGACATTGGGTACAACTGCATTTTTTAGGACACTGGTGAGTCTTTTTCTGACGTCCGTGTACATTCTCGGTATCGCCTGCCTAGAGAAGTGGAACCTAGATGGTATTTGGTAACGGGGGCACACTGCCTCAATAAATTGTCTAGTTCCCTGTGAACTAACGGCGGATACCGGACGCACGTCTAACACCAACATAGTTGTCAAGGCCTCAGTTATCCGCTTTGCAGTAGGATGACTGCTGTGATATTTCATCTTCCTCGCAAAGGACTGTTGAACAGTCAATTGCTTACTGGAAGTAGTACAAGTGGGCTTACGACTTCCCCTCTGGGATGACCATCGACTCCCAGCGGCAACAACAGCAGCGCCAGCAGCAGTAGGCGTTACACGCAAGGATGCATCGGAGGAATCCCAGGCAGGAGAGGACTCGTCAGAATTGCCAGTGACATGGCCTGCAGGACTATTGGCATTCCTGGGGAAGGAGGAAATTGACACTGAGGGAGTTGGTGGGGTGGTTTGCGTGAGCTTGGTTACAAGAGGAAGGGATTTACTGGTCAGTGGACTGCTTCCGCTGTCACCCAAAGTTTTTGAACTTGTCACTGACTTATTATGAATGCGCTGCAGGTGACGTATAAGGGAGGATGTTCCGAGGTGGTTAACGTCCTTACCCCTACTTATTACAGCTTGACAAAGGGAACACACGGCTTGACACCTGTTGTCCGCATTTCTGGTGAAATACCTCCACACCGAAGAGCTGATTTTTTTGGTATTTTCACCTGGCATGTCAACGGCCATATTCCTCCCACGGACAACAGGTGTCTCCCCGGGTGCCTGACTTAAACAAACCACCTCACCATCAGAATCCTCCTGGTCAATTTCCTCCCCAGCGCCAGCAACACCCATATCCTCCTCATCCTGGTGTACTTCAACACTGACATCTTCAATCTGACTATCAGGAACTGGACTGCGGGTGCTCCTTCCAGCACTTGCAGGGGGCGTGCAAATGGTGGAAGGCGCATGCTCTTCACGTCCAGTGTTGGGAAGGTCAGGCATCGCAACCGACACAATTGGACTCTCCTTGTGGATTTGGGATTTCGAAGAATGCACAGTTCTTTGCTGTGCTGCTTTTGCCAGCTTGAGTCTTTTCATTTTTCTAGCGAGAGGCTGAGTGCTTCCATCCTCATGTGAAGCTGAACCACTAGCCATGAACATAGGCCAGGGCCTCAGCCGTTCCTTGCCACTCCGTGTGGTAAATGGCATATTGGCAAGTTTACGCTTCTCCTCCGACAATTTTATTTTAGGTTTTGGAGTCCTTTTTTTTCTGATATTTGGTGTTTTGGATTTGACATGCTCTGTACTATGACATTGGGCATCGGCCTTGGCAGACGACGTTGCTGGCATTTCATCGTCTCGGCCATGACTAGTGGCAGCAGCTTCAGCACGAGGTGGAAGTGGATCTTGATCTTTCCCTAATTTTGGAACCTCAACATTTTTGTTCTCCATATTTTAATAGGCACAACTAAAAGGCACCTCAGGTAAACAATGGAGATGGATACTAGTATACAATTATGGACTGCCTGCCGACTGCAGACACAGAGGTAGCCACAGCCGTGAACTACCGTACTGTACTGTGTCTGCAGCTAATATAGACTGGTTGATAAAGAGAAGATGTCTATGTAACTATGTATGTATAAAGAAGACTGAAAAAAATCCATGGTTAGGTGGTATACAATTATGGACGGACTGCCTGCCGAGTGCAGACACAGAGGTAGCCACAGCCGTGAACTACCGTACTGTACTGTGTCTGCAGCTAATATAGACTGGTTGATAAAGAGAAGATGTCTATGTAACTATGTATGTATAAAGAAGAATGAAAAAAAACCACGGTTAGGTGGTATACAATTATGGACGGACTGCCTGCCGAGTGCAGACACAGAGGTAGCCACAGCCGTGAACTACCGTACTGTACTGTGTCTGCAGCTAATATAGACTGGTTGATAAAGAGAAGATGTCTATGTAACTATGTATGTATAAAGAAGAATGAAAAAAATCCACGGTTAGGTGGTATTACAATTATGGACGGACTGCCTGCCGAGTGCAGAGACACAGAGGTAGCCACAGCCGTGAACTACCGTACTGTGTCTGCTGCGACTGGATGATAAATGATATAAAAAATATATATATATCACTACTGCAGCCGGACAGGTATATATTATATATTATATAATGACGGACCTGCTGGACACTGTCTGTCAGCAGAATGAGTTTTATTTTTATAGAATAAAAAAAAAAAAAACACACAAGTGAAGTCACACGACGAGTGTTTAACTTTTTCAGGCAATCACAATATAAGTATACTACTAACTATACTGGTGGTCAGTGTGGTCAGGTCACTGGTCAGTCACACTGGCAGTGGCACTCCTGCAGCAAAAGTGTGCACTGTTTAATTTTAATATAATATGTACTCCTGGCTCCTGCTATAACCTATAACTGGCACTGCAGTAGTGCTCCCCAGTCTCCCCCACAATTATAAGCTGTGTGAGCTGAGCAGTCAGACAGATATATAATATATATAGATGATGCAGCACACTGGCCTGAGCCTGAGCAGTGCACACAGATATGGTATGTGACTGACTGAGTCACTGTGTGTATCGCTTTTTTCAGGCAGAGAACGGATATATTAAATAAACTGCACTGTGTGTCTGGTGGTCACTCACTATATAATATATTATGTACTCCTGGCTCCTGCTATAACCTATAACTGGCACTGCAGTAGTGCTCCCCAGTCTCCCCCACAATTATAAGCTGTGTGAGCTGAGCAGTCAGACAGATATATATAATATTATATATAGATAATAGATGATGCAGCACACTGGCCTGAGCCTGAGCAGTGCACACAGATATGGTATGTGACTGACTGAGTCACTGTGTGTATCGCTTTTTTCAGGCAGAGAACGGATATATTAAATAAACTGCACTGTGTGTCTGGTGGTCACTCACTATATAATATATTATGTACTCCTGGCTCCTGCTATAACCTATAACTGGCACTGCAGTAGTGCTCCCCAGTCTCCCCCACAATTATAAGCTGTGTGAGCTGAGCAGTCAGACAGATATATATAATATTATATATAGATAATAGATGATGCAGCACACTGGCCTGAGCCTGAGCAGTGCACACAGATATGGTATGTGACTGACTGAGTCACTGTGTGTATCGCTTTTTTCAGGCAGAGAACGGATATATTAAATAAACTGCACTGTGTGTCTGGTGGTCACTCACTATATAATATATTATGTACTCCTGGCTCCTGCTATAACCTATAACTGGCACTGCAGTAGTGCTCCCCAGTCTCCCCCACAATTATAAGCTGTGTGAGCTGAGCAGTCAGACAGATATATATAATATTATAGATAATAGATGATGCAGCACACTGGCCTGAGCCTGAGCAGTGCACACAGATATGGTATGTGACTGAGTCACTGTGTGCTGTGTATCGCTTTTTTCAGGCAGAGAACGGATTATAAAGTAAACTGCACTGTCCTCACTAGTAAACTCTCTCCACTCAGTCTCTACACTTCTACAGTAACAGTACTCCTCCTAGTCAGCTCCAGTAAATCTCTCTCAGTCTCTTATAATCTAAATGGAGAGGACGCCAGCCACGTCCTCTCCCTATCAATCTCAATGCACGTGTGAAAATGGCGGCGACGCGCGGCTCCTTATATAGAATCCGAGTCTCGCGATAGAATCCGAGCCTCGCGAGAATCCGACAGCGTCATGATGACGTTCGGGCGCGCTCGGGTTAACCGAGCAAGGCGGGAAGATCCGAGTCGCTCGGACCCGTGAAAAAAAACATGAAGTTCTGGCGGGTTCGGATTCAGAGAAACCGAACCCGCTCATCTCTAATAATCCGCCCTTCAAACGCGGCTGCCATGGGCTCAAGCAACCATAGTCTCGCAGGGGATTTCTGATTACACGGGCGAGACAACGGAGTTAGGGCGCCAGGGGTTACTAGGCTTTCCCGCTCCCGTAACCAGCATTTCCTTCCAGTACTCTGGCCTCTGTCATAAGATCTCCTCTGGTCAGAAGTACTGGAATCATAACATTATTACCGGCCAGACCAAAACTTAAAATTAAACAGGGTTTGATTTTTTCCCTTATTCAGTTTAGAAGATTTGTCGGCCTCATGAATCCCACTGGTTTAGGGCCAAATCCTGGCCAGCTTCTAGTTAGCCAGATTCAAGAACTTACTCAGATGGTTCAGGATCTTTTCCTTCGGGTGAGGTCACAGGAAGATCTTTTACGGACTTCCCCGAGGGTCGTTCCTGAACCGAAAATGCATTTGCCTGACCGTTTTTCTGGTGATAGGAAGCAGTTTTTTAATTTTAAAGAGTCTTGTAAACTTTATTTTCGTTTAAGACCAGTCTCCTCAGGTACGGAATCTCAGCGGGTCGGAATTATTATTTCTTTACTTCAGGGGGATCCCCAGACCTGGGCTTTTGGTTTAAGAACAGAGGATCCGGCATTGTTGTCTGTAGACGCCTTTCTGGGGTCTTTAGGGCTATTGTATGATGACCCTGATAGAGAGGCATCCGCCGAGAGTCAGTTACGTGCTCTCAGACAGGGTAGGAATCCCGCAGAGATTTATTGTACGGAGTTTCGCCGTTGGTCGAACGACTGTGGATGGAATGACCCAGCCCTGCGTAGTCAGTTTCGCCTCGGCTTATCTGAGTCTATAAAAGACAGTCTCCTTCAGTATCCCGCTCCTGAGACTCTCGATAAACTCATGGAGCTTTCTATTAAGATTGATCGTCGTCTCAGAGAGCGGAGGGCTGAAAAAGGAGCACCTGTCGGGTCTACCCCTTGTGTTTTTTCCATTCCTGTGGACATAGAGGAGCCCATGCAGATGGGTCTCTCCAAGCTGTCTCCTGAAGAAAGAACCAGAAGGCAAAATTCTGGTCTTTGTTTGTACTGTGGGGGTAAAGGACATTTTGCCCGTAATTGTCCGAGCAAGTCGGGAAACGCCTCGACCAAGTGAATTGTGAGGGGGTTCACTTTGGTCTGCAGCTTATCTCCTCGAATAATTCCCTGTTAGTCCCAGCTAAAGTTTCCTTTGGCAGCCTCTGTTCTTCGGTGTCGGCTTTCGTTGACAGTGGAGCTGCAGGGAACTTTATGGACTTAACGTGGGCCAAGGCCTTAGGTATTCCTCAGTTAACCTTGGGTATGCATATCACCATGCATGGTTTAGATGGGAGTCCCTTATCCAATGGGGTTATTTCTCTCTGTACACCCCCTGTTCTACTTTCGGTTGGAGCTCTTCATTCCGAAAAAATTAAATTTTTCCTTACCCATTGCCCAGCAGTTCCAGTGGTTCTGGGTCACCCTTGGCTGGCCTTTCATAATCCCATCATTGATTGGCAGTCGGGGGAGATCTCACAATGGGGTATCATCTGTAATAAGGAATGTATTACGCTTCCCCTCAGAATTGCTGCTGTCATTCCCGCACCCATTCCTGTGGAATACCAGGATTTTTTTGATGTATTTTCCAAGGGCAATGCGGACATTCTGCCTCCCCATCGGCCTTATGATTGTGCTATTGAGCTAATTCCTGGTGCCACATTGCCAAAGGGAAGGTTATATGCATTGTCCGGACCAGAAACTGTGGCCATGAATGAGTATGTTAAAGAGAGCCTAGGGAAAGGATTTATCAGGCCATCTAAATCCCCTTTAAGTGCAGGCTTCTTCTTTGTGGAGAAGAAAGATGGATCACTCAGACCCTGCATTGACTTTAGAGCCTTGAATAAGATCTCAGTAAAAAATACTTACCCTTTGCCGCTGATTTCTGTCCTCTTTGATCAGCTACGTTCGGCTGTGATTTTTTCTAAGATTGACCTGAGAGGAGCGTATAACCTCATCCGAATCAAGTCAGGAGATGAGTGGAAAACAGCATTCAGTACTCAATCGGGTCACTACGAGTATCTGGTTATGCCATTCGGCCTGTCTAATGCTCCGGCAGTTTTCCAGGATCTCATTAACGATGTGCTCCGTGATTTTCTTGGAAGATTCGTAGTCGTCTACTTAGACGATATCTTGATCTATTCTGACTCTATTGAACAACATGTTACCCAGGTGCGTCAGGTTCTTCAAAAATTACATGAAAATCACCTATATGCCAAGCTGGAGAAGTGTGAATTTCATGTCACGGAGGTATCCTTTTTAGGGTACATTATTTCCCCTCGGGGATTCTGTATGGAACCAAAGAAGCTCCAAGCCATCCTTAGTTGGGCGCAACCCACCAACTTAAAAGCAATTCAGCGCTTTTTAGGGTTTGCGAATTATTATAGAAGATTTATTCATTCTTTCTCCAACCTGGTTGCTCCCATTGTGGCACTGACTAAGAAGGGAGCGGATCCAACCAACTGGTCACGTGAAGCTGAAGTATCTTTTCAGGCCTTGAAACAAGCCTTCATCTCAGCCCCAGTCCTCAGACATCCCAACCCAGAATTGCCTTTCATTGTTGAGGTTGATGCCTCGGAGGTTGGAGTAGGGGCTATCCTGTCTCAGAAGGATCCGGACTCTCTAGAATTACATCCTTGTGCCTTTATGTCCAGGAAATTCTCTTCTGCTGAATCCAACTACGATGTTGGTAACCGGGAATTACTGGCTATTAAATGGGCTTTCGAGGAGTGGAGGCATTGGCTTGAGGGAGCAACACATACCATTTCAGTTTTGACTGATCACAAAAATCTTCAGTACATCGAATCAGCTAAACGGCTGAATGCCCGGCAGGCTCGTTGGGCTTTATTTTTTTACTCGTTTCAAGTTTTTTATCACCTTCAGGCCAGGTTCCAAGAATACCAAGGCGGATGCCCTGTCACGCAGTTTTCTTCCAGTTCATGATAACAGTCCTGTTACTCCCATACTTCCGTCTTCAGTCATTCGGGCAGGTCTCACACAAGATTTATTCACCCAGTTAAAGCAGCTTCAACATCAAGCTCCTGGAAATACTCCTGCTGGTCGTCTTTATGTCCCTGAGTTTTTGAGAGCAACTGTTTTGACTGAGTTTCATGATAGCAAAGTTGCCGGGCATCCGGGGATCTCTAAGACTTTGGAATTAGTCTCCCGCTCAGTATGGTGGCCTGGTCTTTCCAAAGACATTAAGGAGTTTGTTTTTTCTTGTCAAGTCTGTGCACAGCATAAAGTTCCCCGTTCCTTGCCTATCGGTCAACTTATGCCCTTAAATGTTCCTCTCAGGCCATGGTCTCATATTTCCATGGATTTTGTGGTAGACCTCCCTCTGTCAGCCGGATGCCGAGTCATATGGGTAGTAGTGGACCGTTTTAGCAAGATGGCCCATTTCATTGCTCTTCCCCGACTGCCATCTGCCCAGGGATTGGCAGTTTTGTTCCTCCGCCATGTTTTCAGACTCCATGGATTACCCACTGATATTGTTTCTGATCGGGGTCCACAATTCATTGCACAATTTTGGAAGTCTTTTTGTGCCTCATTAAAGATGAAATTGTCTTTAATGTCCGGCTACCATCCCCAATCCAACGGGCAGACTGAGCGAGTTAATCAATCATTAAAACAGTATTTGCGTTTGTACTCGGCCAAACTCCAAAATGATTGGTACGAGTTTCTTCCTTTGGCGGAGTTTGCTTACAACAATGCCTGTCATTCCTCCACCAATGTGTCTCCATTTTTTACAGTTTTCGGTTTTCACCCCAGGGCTAATTCCTTTTTTCAACATTCCTCTGTCTCCTCGCTGACCTTGACCTCTCATCTCAGACTCATTTGGAGAAAAGTGCACCTTGCTCTCAGAAAAGCGGCATTTCGGGAGAAAAAATTTTCTGACAGGCTCCGGCGGCCTTGCACTTTTAAAGTAGGAGATAGGGTATGGTTGTCGACTCGCAACATTAAACTTCGACAAACCTCAGCCAGATTGGGCCCCAAATTTATTGGACCATTTCATATTATAAAAAAAATCAATCCAGTTGCTTTCCGGTTACGTTTACCAAGAACTCTCCGGATCGGAAATACGTTCCATTGCTCCTTGTTGAAACCATACGTTTCTTCCAGTAGATTTCCTTGAAAGGTCTCTCAGGGGAAATCACCAGTAGATGTACAGGGTCAGCAGGAGTTCTTGGTGGAGAAGGTTCTCGATTCCAAGTTGTCCCGGGGTCGGCTTTATTTTCTGGTACATTGGAGAGGTTATGGTCCAGAAGAAAGGTCTTGGGTCCTGGATAAGGATCTCCATGCCCCGAGGCTCAAGAGGGCATTTTTTCGAGAATTTCCTCAGAAACCTGGCCTTAGGGGTTCCTTGACCCCTCCTCAAGGGGGGGGTACTGTTAGGCGCCGAGGGTCCGCTCGTCAGTGCGGCCCGGCGCCTAGCAACTAGGGACGCCGCATGCGGACAGCCGCCGGCTCCCTAGCAACGCTAGACGCCGGGCGCACGGAGCCGCACAGACCCTAGCAACGGGGACGCCACTGTCGGACCGCGTTCCCCGTTGCTGGGTCTAAGTTAATCACCTCACTGGTTCCTGGCCGTGCAGCATGCAGCTGCACGGCATGTTGTAATTAGCCCTGTCTGGCTCCTGATTGGAGGGCTCCCATTTAAAGGCACTCTCAGGACTTCTCACAGACGCCGGTAATAGCTTCCTGTTTGCTGTGTCAGTTGCAGAGAGTTTTCCAGTCCTGTTCTATCCGGTCGTTCCTGTCCTCAGTGATCCAGTACTCGGAAGTTGTCATCTTTTCCTGGAGTCCAGACCGAGCACCTTTAACATCCTGTGGTGTTCGTGAGTCGCGGCGTAGCCGTGTGTTGCGGCTTGACCGCTTACTATTTATTATTTGGTTATATTGTGTTTCGGAGCTTTTTGCGGAGGATTCCGCTCCCACAAATCCACTCTGGTATCCAGCGGTGCTGGATAGGAGTAACGGATTAGTGGATTTTTGGTTGTCCTTTTCCCTGGCGGTTTGTCCGCACATACTTCTGGTTTAAGTTAGTTAGCTTGTAGCCCCTGGCCTGGTTGCTTAGTCAGAGGGCCCCTTGTTATCACCCTGTCTCGGATTTCCCTTTGTCTCCCATTAAGACCTGAGGGGGCATCGGAGTTGGGCAGACATAATCCGCCCTTCAAACGCGGCTGCCATGGGCTCAAGCAACCATAGTCTCGCAGGGGATTTCTGATTACACGGGCGAGACAACGGAGTTAGGGCGCCAGGGGTTACTAGGCTTTCCCGCTCCCGTAACCAGCATTTCCTTCCAGTACTCTGGCCTCTGTCATAAGATCTCCTCTGGTCAGAAGTACTGGAATCATAACAGGAGTATGATTGGGTGGCAGACGGCCCCCAGTCTAGGCCTTGGTGTTGAGTTTGCAGATGGTAATACTGTCACTAGGGCCATTCTTTCTTCGCCACCATACTTCCTCTTTTAATTATTATCAGAATTTAAAGTGAGTCTTTATTTTAGATAAGTATATGGTGTTTGTCAGCTCTCTGGGAAGTGTGGGCTGACATCAGCTGATGTGGAGTATAATAGTCAAGTGGATTTTGTCCTGTTGTATCAAACCAATGTCATATATCGCCAGACCTAAGGAATTAATATGTCACCCAAGACAGCCATAGTTACGCTGCTCTACAAATTATTGGTGAAAAAATAAGCATCAATAAAAGTTTGTTCTAGCCTACAGTATATAATTCTTTGCTGGAAATTGAAACTGATACGTATCAAATGAGTTTGTAAACATCTAGTTTAGGTCAGAATTCTCCTACAACCTTCCCTTTGTTAGGTTCCTGGTGCTCAGAACAAGGGAGATGTTATGAAGTGAGTCCAGAGCACCAGGACGTAATGCTGGGAAAGGGGAATAGAAAGGGAATAGCCCCTGGCACCCTATCTCCGTTGTCTCGCCCGTGCTGTCAGTACACTCTTGCGAGACTATGGTTGCTTGAGCCCATGGCAGCCGCGTTTGAAGGGCGGATTACGTCTGCCCAACTTCGATGCCCCTTCAGGTCTTAATGAGAGACAAAGAGTGAACCGAGACAGGGTGATAACAAGGGGCCCTCTAACTAAACAACAAGGCCAGGGGCTACTAACAAACCTAAAACCAAAGTATGTGCGGCTTGCCGCCAAAGGAAAAGAACAACAAAGGAAATGCTGACCACACGCCAACACAATACTTTTGTGTATCGGCGGTGACAGCATAAGCAGAACCCTCTGCAAAACACCAGTGACAGAAATAATAACGGAATACAGCGGCCTAGGCCGACGGACGCGGCAGAGCCGCTACTCACGGAACTGGTACGAATACTGGCAAACGGACAGGAACCCCCAATGCTGCCGACACAGACTCTCAGAACTGGAGGACAGGCAGAATCCCAAACGACAGACCGGTGGACACCAAGAAGCCAGAAACTCGACCAGGCACAGGCAAAGCCACAGGACTTCAGGACAGGAACGCTTCACGGCAGGACACGGGATCAGACACAGGAATCGACATGGGAACTGACACAGGAATCGACACAGGAAGCAGCTAGTCAAACACTGCTAGACAGGAGCTCAGGAATTGGCAGTAACAAGTTCAGAACTCAAACACTCCGGAAGACTGGAAACCTAGAAATATCACCAGCGTCTGTGAATTGCACTCAGCCAGCATATAACAGAGAGGCCTAATTAATTATGTCATGCAGCTGCCCTGTTGCATAACTCCAAACTGACAAGATGCAATTAGCAGCCAGGTGAGGTTGAACACATGGGAACAGACTGCAATTACACAGACTGACCACTGACAGCAAACAATAATCCTCTAAACCAGAGCAAAGGGAAATCCTGGCCTGCAAGAGAACTATAAACATAAAATAGGAATGAACCACTACCTGTGGTTCATAACAGTATCCTCTCCTTAAGGGAGAGCTCCAAGCACCCCATGACACCCACGGGGAACATAAATAGAAGTATAACATAAAATACCTAACCGACGTGCAAAACAGGAATGAGCCACAGCCGTGGCTCATAACAGTACCCCCCCCCCCCCTTGAGGAGGGGTCAAAGGACCCCAAAATACAGACTATCCAAAACAAGGGATGCAAAAAAAAACCTGACACACTGGTCTAACAGACAAGAAAACAGAAACAAGCTGCAACAACAGCTTGTAACAGTGCCCTCCCCTTGATGGTGGCCACTGGACACAAGACAAGGAAATTTTTTTTTTTTTATCAAGGCAAGAGTCAAAAATTATTTCTTTTTCTTCTTCTTTTTACAAAGCTCTTTAGGTCTGACCAAGGTAATTCCCCAAACATTGTCTGAACTGATGGTACCACCCAGCAAGGCTGCGTTCAAATCAGAGATAGGTTTCTTACCCTTGGGAGCTGAACTTTCAGGCAAAGTACTCCTATTAGAAGAAGAAGTCAGAAAAGCACATCCTGCAGTCAAAACAACGGGCTGAGACTCTTGTGCCGAGTTTACAGTATTTGGTGGACTCTCAGCAGACAAGACGGGTGACTTAGAGGAACCTGAACCAATTTCTTTGGAACCATATCTTTTAATAATTGCATCACTGAATGCTGGGGGATCCTGAAGAATGGGATCTTCAGCTTTCATTAGGCTGGTCGCCCACTCAAAAGGCTCTCCTCTAAAAGAATAAATCAGATAGAGCACAAGGTTCTCTGAAGTGATGCCCAGAAATGGTCTAGACAACATAATAATGTAATAGTGTTTGTAAAGCGCCAGAAATTGGGCTAAGTCCCCATCAAAGATTATGGATGTTGAGATATCAACAGAGTCAGGACCTGTTTCCTTCCCATCTGACTGACTGGAGTGCTTTGCTAGGACCTGGTCACTATTGACCTTACTCGAGGCTGAGACTCTCTGAACCCCACCCGGGGCAGTGACTTTCTGAACCCCACCCGGGGCAGTGACTTTCTGAACCCCACACGGGGCAGTGACTTTCTGAACCCCACCCGGGGCAGTGACTTTCTGAACCCCACCCGGGGCAGTGACTTTCTGAACCCCACCCGGGGCAGTGGCCTCCGGGAACCCCGCTGGGGCAGTGGCCTCCGGGAACCCCGCTGGGTCAGTGGCCTCCGGGAACCCCGCTGGGGCAGTGGCCTCCGGGAACCCCGCTGGGGTCAGCACCTCGGATTCTTTTACTGGGACCGAGCCGTCGGCCTCCCCCACTGGGACCGAGCCATCGGCCTCCCTCACTGGGACCGAGCCATCGGCTTCCCTCACTGGGAGTGAGCCATTGGCCTCCCTCTCTGAGTCGATAATTATCGAAACTTCTCCCGGGACTATGACTTCCGGGACTTTTGCTGAAGCTATAACCTTCAGAACCTCCACAAATGCTATGCCTCTTAAGTTCTTTCCTGGGGTAACAGCTTCTGAGACCCCTTCTGGTATGGAAACCTGAGCTATAATATTTGATGTCCCTCTATAAGCTAGAGCATCGGATACCGCTCCAGCGCTCTGGGCATCGGGTACCATTCCAGCACTCTGGGCATCAGGCACCGCTCCAGCACTCTGGGCATCGGGCACCGCTCCAGCACTCTGGGCATCGGGCACCGCTCCAGCACTCTGGGCATCGGGCACCGCACCAAGATCCTGAGCATCGGGCACCACTCCAGGACCCTGGGCAATGGGCACCACTCCAGGACCCTGGGCAACGGGCACCACACCAGGACCCTGGGCAACGGGCACCACACCAGGACCCTGGGCAACGGGCACCACTCCAGGACCCTGGGCAACGGGCACCACTCCAGGACCCTGGGCAACGGGCACCACTCCAGGAACCTGGGCAACGGGCACCACTCCAGGAACCTGGGCATCGGGCACCACTCCAGGAACCTGGGCATCGGGCACCACTCCAGGGGCTTGCAACTCTGCTTCAACAGGAACCTCAAGAGAGGAGAGAAACATTCTCTTTTGATTCCTGAATCTATAATGGGGCTCCCTTGCCCAAGGACCCCAATTATAGGACAGAGAGCTTTTTAGTGTGGGTTGTGTGACAAGTACCTCTGCCACAGTAGAGACAGGAGTAGGTCTTGTATCCTGACTCAACTTGGCCAGAGGGCAAGACTCGTCACCACACTTTGGCTTGCGCAACTCACAGGTCTGCAGATAGTGGCCTAAACCCCCACAATATAGGCATAAGTTTAAGTTTCTGCGACGCAGACGCTCCTCTTCTGAGAGCCTGGGCCGCAGAAAACTTTTAAACCTTTTCTCTTCAATTAAACCAGAGGATTCTCTTGTCACCATACTGTGAACAAGAGTCTCTTTAGAGATAGATGTACTCTCAACGACTTCTGGCAAGATGAGCAAGATTTTAGTCAGAAGGTTTTGCAGTTGCTTTAAGGATTGCTGCAAAACTTCTAGTCGCTCTGGTCTCAAAGCACTGAAAGCAGAGTTCAGGGCTGAGAGAGATGCCTGCAGGGCTTGCATAGTAGACATAGGAGGATTTAAAACTAGACAAGACAAGGCAAGACTAGACAAGGCAAGACTAGACAAGGCAAGACTAAATTTTTAAACTAGACAAAACAAGACTTTTTTTTTTGTTTGTTTTTTAAACACCGGACTGGATTTTTTTTTTAAAAACACCGGACTGGATTCTAAACACCGGACTGGATTCTAAACACCGGACTGGATTCTGCACACTGAATTCAAGACAGGACTGGATTCTAAACACCGGACTGGATTCTAGACTAGACACTGGACTGGGCCAAAAAAGAAAAAAGTTTTATTTCTTTTTTGTGGTTGGGCTGGTGATAATGTTAGGTTCCTGGTGCTCAGAACAAGGGAGATGTTATGAAGTGAGTCCAGAGCACCAGGACGTAATGCTGGGAAAGGGGAATGGAAAGGGAATAGCCCCTGGCGCCCTATCTCAGTTGTCTCGCCCGTGCTGTCAGTACACTCTTGCGAGACTATGGTTGCTTGAGCCCATGGCAGCCGCGCTTGAAGGGCGGATTACGTCTGCCCAACTTCGATGCCCCCTCAGGTCTTAATGAGAGACAAAGAGTGAACCGAGACAGGGTGATAACAAGGGGCCCTCTAACTAAACAACAAGGCCAGGGGCTACTAACAAACCTAAAACCAAAGTATGTGCGGCTTGCCGCCAAAGGTAAAGAACAACAAAGGAAATGCTGACCACACGCCGACACAATACTTTTGTGTACCGGCGGTGACAGCATAAGCAGAACCCTCTGCAAAACACCAGTGACAGAAATAATAACGGAATACAGCGGCCTAGGCCGACGGACGTGGCAGAGCCGCTACTCATGGAACCGGTACGAATACTGGCAAACGGACAGGAACCCCTAATGCTGCCGACACAGACTCTCAGAACTGGAGGACAGGCAGAATCCCAAACGACAGACCGGTGGACACCAAGAAGCCAGAAACTCGACCAGGCACAGGAACGCTTCACGGCAGGACACAGGATCAGACACAGGAATCGACATGGGAACTGACACAGGAATCGACACAGGAAGCAGCTAGTCAGACACTGCTAGACAGGAGCTCAGGAATTGGCAGTAACAAGTTCAGAACTCAAACACTCCGGAAGACTGGAAACCTAGAAATATCACCAGCGTCTGTGAATTGCACTCAGCCAGCATATAACAGAGAGGCCTAATTAATTATGTCATGCAGCTGCCCTGTTGCATGACTCCAAACTGACAAGATGCAATTAGCAGCCAGGTGAGGCTGAACACATGGGAACAGACTGCAATTACACAGACTGACCACTGACAGCAAACAATAATCCTCTAAACCAGAGCAAAGGGAAATCCTGGCCTGCAAGAGAACTATAAACATAAAATAGGAATGAACCACTACCTGTGGTTCATAACAGTATCCTCTCCTTAAGGGAGAGCTCCAAGCACCCCATGATACCCACAGGGAACATAAACAGAAGTATAACATAAAATACCTAACCGACATGCAAAACAGGAATGAGCCACAGCCGTGGCTTATAACACCCTTCCTCTATCGACCACAATAAATTTTGGTAGGAATCTAGAAATATTGATTTATAGGAGACAGAGCTCAGAGGCAGAGATCAAAGCACCTCTGCCTCTTCTGCTCCTCCATGTGTCCCTCCGGCAATGAGTATAAAGCAACCCATAGCCAATTAGATAATCAGAATACAGAGAGCAGCACATAGTATTCATCCCACCAACCCGTATAACCTCAACTTACACAGTCTCATTATCCATTGACAGTACCACCATCTCCTCTAGCCCCCAAGTGCGCTGTCTTGGCGTAATCCTTGACTCCTCCCTCTCCTTCAAACCACACATTCAGTACTTCTCGCAGTCCTGTCACTTCCATCTCAGAAATGTTTCCAGTATCAGAGTAGCCTTGCACACGTAATCATCTGCACAATGGAACACGCCAGGAGATGCGCATTTTTGTGTTGCTTTGGCCTTTTCAAGTATTCAAGTAACAAAATGCATTTTCATGTGAGTCCTATATGTTTATGCATACAGGACCGGTGTAAGGCTACTCGCCACCCTAGGCAAAACTTCAACCTATTGTCCCCCAACTGCCATCAATACCCACTTTCCAGTCCCTTAAGTGTAAATGTGGAGGTGGCGTCTTAGAGTTTTCACCGCCAACAACAATGTCTTTCTCATGGACTTCCTTCATTTTTTGATAGGCAAACTCAGTGGCGCCCCCCTAGATCCCAGCGCCCTAGGCAGCTGCCTAATAGTAGAGCCAGCCCTGTCTTAATATATTATGCTTATACAGATATCGATTTTTATACTTTGGAATGTTTAACATTTTATCTGATGAACATGTTAAGCACACGGACCGTGTTCTAATTTTACACTTCAGATCTTATAGAAATTCATGACAAGTCGCACAACAGCAATCTGAAGAGTAATTGAAGATTAATCTCCAATTCATCTTTGTTAGTTATCTGATCCGGTTGGTCTTAAGACAACATAATCTTCATAAGCTATTTGAAAAATGATAAAAAATTTAAAAGATTATTCCATTCATCATTTTTTTCCTTACAGTTTACAGAATAATAATGAGCCGAGCAGTTTCCTGACAGAAAAACACACTGGATAACTTTCCCGATCTACAGCGATTTAATCTTCTCTATATTCATTCCTATAAGGTGTTTTACACTGAGACCTATTTTGGCAGAACGGCTGAACGTAAAAATATATGGTTAAGGCATCAAAACAAAGGTCTTATAATGTAGATGTGCCAGACGAAGAGAACAGTGACTTTGGGGAATGGTTTGGGCGTTGCGGAACGGCAAAGTTCCCATGTAAAGTCTATGGGAGAATCGTCTTTTAATTAATTTGTAACATTTTGTGACCAATCAAATAAAGTTTAGATTTGTTGCATGATATCATTTTTATCTTTAAGAAAAGCAACTAACTGCCAATTTCAACGGGTGTCACCTAGCAATCATAATAATCATCATAATAATAATAATAATAATAATAATAATAATAATAATATTTTAATTTATATAGCGCTCTTTCACCAATAGGACTCAAGGCGCCTAACAGAATGAACATAATATAGTACAGAAAATAATGAAGTACATTTTCATAAAATACAGAAGCATGAAGATACTAAAGGGACATTATGGAAATGCCGAGTAAACAGGAAAGTCTTGAGTCTACTTTTGAAGGATTCTATAGTTGGGGCCTCTCGCACTGTGCGGGGAAGTGATTCCATAGAGTCGGAGCCGCATGACTAAAAGCTCGACCCCCAGATAAATTACGGGAGATTCTAGGTACTGCTAATAGTCCTTCATCTACAGATTGCAGTAATAGGGTGGGGCAGTATGGGATCAGAAGCTGCTTCAGGTACCTTGGGCCCTGGTCATGTAGTGCTTTAAAGTCAGTAAGCCAATCTTGAAAGCGATTCGCCATCTTACGGGTAACCAGTGGAGGCAGTAGACAATGGGTGTTATGTGGCTGGAATAGGGCTGGCTGGTTAACAGCCTGGCAGCTGCGTTTTGTACCAGGTGCAAAATCTTTTGCTGTGAGACTAATGTAGAGGGCATTGCAGTAGTCTAGGCGTGATGATACAAATGCATGGATGACTTTTGGCAGATCATCTGAGGGAATTAAGTGCTTGATTCTGGCTATGTTCCTCAGATGAAAGAATGAGGATTTGATTGTGGCTGATATCTGATGTTCAATTGTCAGATGCCACCATCCAGGACAATGGCAAGATTCCACACATCTTCAGTGTTTTGTAGTTCTAAACCCCCAAGTGTAAGTCTTGTTGGTTGGCTATGCTTCAGTCTTGTGCTTTGATGTTGAGGTCCTATCATAAGGATGTCTCTATTATCAGGGTTCAGTCACAGCCAACTGGCACTCTTCTACTCCCAGAGCTTAGCTAGACAGCCATTTAAGGTTGTGTGTACAGTTGCGAGCAGCTTTGCAATTGCAATCCATACTGAATTAGCCCCTTGTGGATGTGTGCAAATGTGGAGTGATTTTTTTTTTTTATAATAATTGATTTGTGGACTTATTAAGTGCAGAGAACCAATGAAGGGAATGGCGGAGCGCTTAGACATAGACGAACTTTCTACAAGGTTGCTCAGCCTACCGGCTCCATTCAAAACAGATTGTAGTCATATATTATGCCTAGATGGTAAAAATGCTTTAACATTATAATTGTGTCTGCATTATGCCATTGGCATTCTCCTGAAGACATTCTGTATTGACTGTAGACATACTGACTACTTCCCCTTAAGTTAAGATTCCCCTTTGATTATTAAAGTGAAAGTTGGCTGGTATTGTATCTGTCGTCCTGTGCAATGCATCTGGGAGAAGCATTAATAAAGTTGTCCATGGGATGTCTGCCCCCGCGTTAAGGAATGGGCTGATTGCAGGCTGGTAGGGTCCACCACCCACCTCCCCACATTGGGAGATAGACTGATTGGCAAGCTAGTTGGGTCCCTCGCATTGGGGAATGGGCTGATTGGCAGGCTGGTAGGGTCCCCGGGGTTGGGGAATGGGCTGATTGGCAGACTGGTAGGGTCCCCTGGGTTGGGGAATGGGCTGATTGGCAGACTGGTAGGGTCCCCTGGGTTGGGGAATGGGCTGATTGGCAGACTGGTAGGGTCCCCTGGGTTGGGGAATGGGCTGATTGGCAGACTGGTAGGGTCCCCTGGGTTGGGGAATGGGCTGATTGGCAGGCTGGTAGGGTCCCCTGGGTTGGGGAATGGGCTGATTTGCAGGCTAGTAGGGTCCCCTGGGTTGGGGAATGGGCTGATTGGCAGGCTGGTAGAGTCCCCTGGGTTGGGGAATGGGCTGATTGGCAGACTGGTAGAGTCCCCTGGGTTAGGGAATGGGCTGATTGGCAGGCTGGTAGGGTCCCCGGGGTTGGGGAATGGGCTGATTGGCAGGCTGGTAGGGTCCCCTGGGTTGGGGAATGGGCTGATTTGCAGGCTAGTAGGGTCCCCTGGGATGGGGAATGGGCTGATTGGCAGGCTGGTAGGGTCCCCGGGGTTGGGGAATGGGCTGATTGGCCGGCTGGTAGAGTCCCCTGGGTTGGGGAATGGGCTGATTGGCAGGCTGGTAGGGTCCCCGGGGTTGGGGAATGGGCTGATTGGCAGGCTGGTAGGGTCCCCGGGATGGGGAATGGGCTGATTGGCAGGCTGGTAGGGTCCCCGGGGTTGGGGAATGGGCTGATTGGCAGGCTGGTAGAGTCCCCTGGGTTGGGGAATGGGCTGATTGGCAGGCTGGTAGAGTACCCTGGGTTGGGGAATGGGCTGATTGGCAGGCTGGTAGGGTCCCCGGGGTTGGGGAATGGGCTGATTGGCAGGCTGGTAGGGTCCCCGGGATGGGGAATGGGCTGATTGGCAGGCTGGTAGGGTCCCCGGGGTTGGGGAATGGGCTGATTGGCAGGCTGGTAGGGTCCCCTGGGTTGGGGAATGGGCTGATTGGCAGGCTGGTAGGGTCTCCCGGGATGGGGAATGGGCTGATTGGCAGGCTGGTAGGGTCCCCTGGGTTGGGGAATGGGCTGATTGGCAAGCTGGTAGGGTCCCCTGGGTTGGGGAATGGGCTGATTTGCAGGCTAGTAGGGTCCCCTGGGATGGGGAATGGGCTGATTGGCAGGCTGGTAGAGCCCCCCGGGTTGGGGAATGGGCTGATTGGCAGGCTGGTAGGGTCCCCGGGGTTGGGGAATGGGCTGATTGGCAGGCTGGTAGGGTCCCCGGGATGGGGAATGGGCTGATTGGCAGGCTGGTAGGGTCCCCGGGGTTGGGGAATGGGCTGATTGGCAGGCTGGTAGAGTCCCCTGGGTTGGGGAATGGGCTGATTGGCAGGCTGGTAGAGTACCCTGGGTTGGGGAATGGGCTGATTGGCAGGCTGGTAGGGTCCCCGGGGTTGGGGAATGGGCTGATTGGCAGGCTGGTAGGGTCTCCCGGGATGGGGAATGGGCTGATTGGCAGGCTGGTAGAGTCCCCTGGGTTGGGGAATGGGCTGATTGGCAGGCTGGTAGGGTCCCCTGGGTTGGGGAATGGGCTGATTGGCAGGCTAGTAGAGTCCCCTGGGTTGGGGACTGGGCTGATTGGCAGGCTGGTAGGGTCTCCCGGGATGGGGAATGGGCTGATTGGCAGGCTGGTAGAGTCCCCTGGGTTGGGGAATGGGCTGATTGGCAGGCTGGTAGAGTCCCCTGGGTTGGGGAATGGGCTGATTGGCAGGCTGGTAGGGTCTCCCGGGATGGGGAATGGGCTGATTGGCAGGCTGGTAGGGTCCCCGGGGTTGGGGAATGGGCTGATTGGCAGACTGGTAGGGTCTCCCGGGATGGGGAATGGGCTGATTGGCAGGCTGGTAGGGTCCCCGGGGTTGGGGAATGGGCTGATTGGCAGGCTGATAGAGTCCCCTGGGTTGGGGAATGGGCTGATTGGCAGGCTGGTAGGGTCCCCGGGGTTGGGGAATGGGCTGATTGGCAGGCTGGTAGGGTCCCCTGGGTTGGGGAATGGGCTGGCTGATTGGCAGGCTGGTAGGGTCCCCTGGGTTGGGGAATGGGCTGATTTGCGGGCTGGTAGGGTCCCCGGGGTTGGGGAATGGGCTGATTGGCAGGCTGGTAGCGTCCCCTGGGTTGGGGAATGGGCTGATTGGCAGGCTGGTAGGGTCCCCTGGTTTGGGGAATGGGCTGATTTGCAGGCTGGTAGGGTTGAGATAAAAGCTGTGAAGGCAGCTCGGTAACAAAGTGGCACAGATGGGCATTTCCAGAAACGCGGCCCAGCTCCTCTCACCTCTGAATGCTGACAGCCTGTCAATCAGGCTGCATCTTGGGGGCACTGAATGCGAGACACAGGACCTGTTCTGCACATGTGCACCATCGGATTTACCTACTAACCTGAGTCATCAGGACCTATGTTGTGAATAGTGAACTGAATGGAGGGGGCGGGTTCTTCCACAAGCCAAAGCCCCCTCTCTCTGGCCCAGCCACCGCCCCCCTTCAGCCCTGTACAGTCTTCTGCTTCCTATAAAAACCAATGCTTCTTCAATCCGGAGTTCTTTCTGAAATATTGTGAGCAGAACTTTGCATTTTCCTACAGATCACAGCAAAACACAACCTGGAGTTTATCGCTGCTTCGCCTTCAGTTAGAGCGACACATAATTTATGTTTAAGTAGCGCGGCTCAGTGCAAGCCGCTGCTTCCAATTCCATCTTGAAACGTTTTTGAAAGAGCCAAAAAGCTGCTTTTCAAGATCCGTTCAAATTTGGTGTTTTAAGTATGACTTGGAATAGAGGGAGAACTAAGCAGCTGTATTGTCTGGCTGCTAATTAAACAACAAATAACATAATAAGTAAGAATCCAGCCAACAAACTCCTGATTTCCTCCTGATGTCTTTGAGAAATGCTGGCTCAGGGCGTCCAGCGCCTGTTATCCCGTTGTGCAGAGCCAGCTGCCTGAGCAGACCTGCCAAGGAAGGGGAAGGTGGCATAGGCGAGTAGAAGTCAGCGGCCAGGTAGGAGAAAGTAGATCTGCTGGGAAATAAAATGAGATTTAGTGAAACTATGAAACTGATGTTTTTTTCCTTCACTTACAGCTGCTCGTGCGTATTTGTGGTGCTATAATGCCGGGCGCTATAGGGGTCACTTACCGGGTGCAAGCACAGCCCAAAACACGGGGCAGAATAAAAGTGTAATGACGCAAGATAAGTACATTTTTATACCTACAGTAGCACACCGCAATATCACAATAAAAAAGGAAGGGCTTTGCGCTTATATATCGTAAGGCATAAGCAATTCAGTGGGAGAGTGGTAGATGGTATGCATGGGTGTGGTTCATAGGTCGACAGTGTCTAGGTCGACCACTATTGGTCGACAGTGACTAAGTCGACATCTAAAATAGGTCGATACACGCAAAGGTTGACACGATTTTTTTATTTTTGTGTGTGTCATTTTTGCCGTACAGTGACCGGGAACCCCAGTTAGTGCCTCGTGTCTCCTCGCCATGCTTTGGGCAAGGTGCCTAACTCCGCTACCGCTTCGCTCGGCACAGGTTACCGTTCCCAATCGTAGTCCACGTGGATTGTACGGTATGAAAATGTTAAAAAAAAAAAAAATTGTGAAAAATTCATGTTGACCTTTTGTCATGTTGACCTAGGACATGTCGACCAATAGTGGTTGACCTAATGACTGTCGACTTAAGTGTGGTCGGCCTAGAGACCAGATACCGGTATGTATGTATGTTTATTTGCATCGTCGGACTGGCTTACCGAGGAACCGCTTCCGGTCCATTTATGCCGGGACAATGTTTTCTTGCTCATTACACCCGCTACGATTAGAGGTCAAGGGTGGAACGGAATCTAGAATGGGCGTATAATTGAGGCGGGCAGAGGTCTGCAGATGTGGCCAAAGCCCAGTAACAGTGTGGCATGGGTACATAGTCGCCAAATGCGACTATAATGGCCCCCAAATAGATGCGTCTGCCCGGAGGGGCCTTGTGATAGCTAAAGCCCTAGTGTAAGTTGTAGATGGATGATGATGAACGCTGCCTGCTTCTGATTGGATGAAAATGCCTCAAATAAACCCATATACAAATAAAGTGTGCCGCAACCGCTGCTGGCAAAGGGGAAGTCTGGACATGTGTATGGGTGTGGTATATTTTGTTGCATATCACTATATCAACAGTCACTACCGTATGGTATCCGGTCTCTAGGTCGACAATGTCTAGGTCGACCACTATTGGTCAACATGCATTGGGTCGACAGGTATTGTAGGTCGACATGGTCACTAGTTCAACATGTTCTAGGTTGACATGACAAAAGGTCAACATGAGTTTTTATATTTTTTTCAATTTTTTGAACTTTTTCATACAATCCACTTCAACTACAATTAGGAACAGTAACCACCCGAAGTATGACGAGCGAAGCGAGCCATGTGAGGGGACACGGTGCACTTATTAGGGTTACTGGTCACTGGGGGTCATTCTGACCCGATCGCTTGCTGCAGTTTATCGCAGCACAGCGATCGGGTCTGAACTGCACATGTGCTGGTGCCACAGTGCGCCGGCGCATGCCGGGCGGTCGAAGGCTGTCATTCCCTAGTGATCGCCTCTGCCTGATTGACAGGCAGAGGCGGTTGCTGGGCGGGAGGGGGCGGCACGGCGGCATGACGTCACACGCAGCCGCTGCGACCAGGGGCAACGACGATCAACTCCCGGCCAGCCACAAGAGCTGCGCTGGACGGGAAATACTCCACGAGTACAAAAGCATCGCTGATGTGCGATGCTTTTGTACTTGTGCGGGGGGGAGGGGGGGCACTGACATGTGGGGCGGACTAGCCCTGTGCTGGGCGTCCCCCCGCATGTCTGGGAACATGGTCGTAGCTGTGCTAAATTTAGGGTCACTAAGTCTGGTCGACCCTATATACCACACCCCTACAGGTACAATATGTCGACACAAAATTATTGACATGTCCGGAATGTTGACAACCATAATGTTAAATTGAAAAAATGTCAACATGTTCTAACTGTTGACAGCCAATGTGTCGACAGGTAAATAATGTCAACTCAACACTCAGTTTTAAGCCTTACCCTAAAGTTAACCCTAACGCTAACTCTAACCCTAGAATTTGTATTGTCCACATTCTGACTGTGTCAACATTCCATGTGTCAACAATTTTAACATTATTACATTTTACATAATTGTGTCGACATTCATTTACGTGTACAGTATGCATAGATAACAAAACAGTATTTCATTGTTGTTATGTAAATAAATATTCTTCTTAATTATTATTATTATTATTATTATTATTATTATTATTATAGAACAATACATCCGGGGATAATATCACATAAATAGTAACCTCACTACTCATTAAGCCGCACAACACACGTTACTACAATAGCGCCAATTAGTAACCCTATACTGTATTTTACCTTGCTGGTAATGATCACATTAATTGGCAGCATCAAAAGCTTTGTATCCGAGACAAGAATACTAGAGATTATTAATTTTTAGTACAAATGATTTACGGAATAAACGCGCTCTCATAATGATTACGTACTTGTTTTTCTCAAGTGTAAAATGTTCAAGTTCATTACAGATTACTTTGAAATCCACTTCTCCGGAGATATTAGAAGCACAAGTATCTGGAAGACATAGAAGACTCTTCACTTGTGCTACCAGCTTGCTAATTAACCATAAATTGTGATTTGTAGAACGAAGGTATCTTAGGATTCCCGGCATGAACCATCCGATGCTGCGCTATGCATTCAGTCGGTATTTATGTAGATGCGCGCAGAGGCCGTCTGAATGATTGTTCTCAACCTTATATATCAAAGTCAAGATCTGTGATGTCATTGATCTATGTATTTAATGACTTGTTTGCGTCTGGACTCCGTCTTCCGCGTCAACCGCTTTCCACTCATCTGCCCGTATGTAAACCCCACGACTCTTATTATTTGCATACTCAATCACTGTAGTATATAATGTGTCAGTGCTGTTGAGCGGTGGAAATCTCCTTTACCTAGACATGACGACACCTTAAATAACGTGATGCGAGCGGCTCCAGTCTTCTGTAACCCCTAGCAACTGGAAGAATCCTCAATTCCATGATCATTACAGTACAAGAATAAATCACATGTTACATCTTACTTACCTTTACTTACTGACTGCCAATTTTACTGAATATGTGCAGTACACACAGTCATATATATATCTGTCTATCTATCTATCTATCTATCTATCTATCTATCTATCTATCTATCTATCTATCTATCTGTCTGTCTGTCTGTCTATCGAAATGTGAAAGCCCTCACTGACTCACTCACTGACACACTCACTCACTCACTCACTCACTCACTCATCACTTATTCTCTTACTTCCCGATATGTTAGGAAGATGAAATGTAACATAGGTATTCTTCAGACGGGAATTGGAAAACTATGTAATTGGAATTTTAATAAACCACGCCTAAGGGGATTGAAAGGGGGTTGACATAATGACGTCATTACCAATGTGCGGCTTGCATTGCGTGAACAAAAACGCCAAAACGGACAATCGGATCAAAATTTGGATTGCACCTCCAGTGGTGTAGAATTTAATAAACTACAAAAATAGTCCCGTCACTTTTACCGTATCTGTTATGGGTGCTCCTTGAGTAATGCCAAGAACCATGGATTAATATTTACTACCATTAAGACGTCTCAAATTTACATCTCTATGGAAGAACAGCTAATATAAATATATATATATATATATATATATATATCTGTGTGTGTGTATAGATATATACAGTATATATAGATAGATAGATATGTGTATAGATATAGATAGATAAAAGTGGAGAGAGATAAAGTACCAACCAATCAGCTCCTAACTGCCATGGTACAGGCTGTGTTTGCAAACTGATAGTTGGAGGCTGATTGGTTGGTATTTTATCTCTCTACAAGGCTTAATGTAGGGATTTCGAGACAATGTGGTGTCGAAGAAAAAAAAAAATATTACATAAAGATAACGAACAAACTACACACATTATGAGTCGCTATACTTGCAAATACGCGCAGCGAGCACAGCAATATATGGTAACACACGCATTTACACGGACATGCCACAGAGATGGATTCGACACTTATTTCATGCAGTACATAACTATAATAATATCAAGCGCCAGACATCATGATGATTTAGAATTGTATCTAATGAAGTAATGTCATGAATGTGTATTATTTGAACAAAACAAGATAGACCTGTCATATTTACTATTAAAACAACTAGCTTAATGTGTAGATTCATTTGATGCATGTTGTGAAGTTGTGGGACATTGCAGCGGATAGTTATGATTACATGTATAAAAGCTAAAATAACTTTTATTAGAACAATAGATATTCCAAACAGGTGGTGAACAGGAAACTCAGGCCAGCCACTTTGGACGTCCCCAAGGCTGAACCTGTTCAGCATATACAAAGAGACTGGTGACTCATCGTGAACCCCTCCCCAAGAAACTAGATAACACACTGATCACACAGGAAGTAGTTCCTGTTTTTTTTTGTCTCACAGTTGCTGTAAGGTCTGAGACGATGATGGAGTTATTGCCAGCTCAGTTCCTGTTTGGTCTCAGAGGAAGATGAAGTCTCAGCATGAATTTACAGAGAAAGAGAGAGAGAGCGTCATATGGAGGGACAAATTTATATGAGAAAGATATGGTATTGCATCGCTGGCATTTAACTGTAACTATATGTAACTGTATGTAACTATGTTTTAACTGCTTACTATGTGAGTGTAACCATGTAACTATAAGTATACTGTACTTTGTAATATATTGAATCCATATCCTTTTTAGTAACAAATATATACATCAATGAGCTTTGGAACTCAGATAATGTGTGGCTGTATTGTTTTCTCTTATGGGATGCAGTGTTTTGCAATGTTTAGCGCACATTCATGGGATATGGCAATAAGAAGTGCAGGCGTTTACAATATATATTAGAGCGGGCATTTTAAATATTTGTGAGAAATCAATTTGGCATTCTTAGAGGATTGGCAAGAAGGGAAATCAGTGTTGTGGAATATAGAATGGGTTATAGGGAAAATAGATTGGTGAGGGAAAGACCAGAGCATAGATGGCTGCAGTAGTCATGATCACTAGAGAATGGTAATGTCCTATGTTTTGATAAAGGAGTTGAAAGGAGAGTACAAAGGAACTAGAAATGTAGAGTGGAGCTGTTGGTGGAGTCAAGGCGGATGAGCAGATGAGTGAGCGAGGAGGTAGAGGCAGCTGAGAGCTCAGCATGGGGAGGAGAGGGAGGTTTTGGCTATCCAAAGTGCTCATGTTGATCACCTTCACCTCTGGATACGCCACCGGACACAATTCAGCATTTTTTAGAACAGGAGACAGAGTAGTGTTGTCAGTTACGAAGACTAGAAAAGAAGTAGAGACATTAGGATGTGGAAAGATCCTGAGCTCTGTTTTGGGCATTTTGAACATTAGGTAGAATAGGGACACCTGGCTGGACATGTCTATGAGACAGTTGGAAACATGGGATAGCAGAAAAGGAGAGAGGAGAAGAACAGAGAGGTAGAGTTGTGTGTCATCTGCAAAGCATTGGCAGTGAAGGCCAAAGGAGAATAGTAGTTCTCCAAGAAAAAGGGTACAAAGAAGGCCAAGAACAGAACCTTGAGGAACCCCAACAGATAGAGGAAGTGGAAGGGAAGATGTGTCACTGGTAGATACATTGAAGGAGAGTACAGAAAGGTAGGAGGTAAGCCAGGGAAGAACAGAGATGTGAAAGCCAAGGAAGTGTGAGGTGTTGAGGAGAACTGAACTGAACTCTACTGAAAGTAGCAGAGCACCTAAAAGCAACCTTTTTGTTAGCCATAGGTAGAGCATTGGTTACTTCAGTAATGGCATTCTTAGTGGAGGGAAGAGGGCTGAGACCAGATAGCAGAGGGTTAGGAAGAGAGTGAACTGAAAGATAGAGGTCAAAGCGGGTGTAAAGGAGCTGCTCAGGTAGTTAGGAGACGGCTGGGAGGAGAGAATTGGGGGTATCTGGTTAGAGAGGAAGGGTTAGGAGATTCTTTATTGAGCATAGGAAAGGTTAGCGCATGTTTGGGAGGGACATGGACAGGTTGAGGATGTAAGGAGTAGACAATGCAAGTATTTTCTTTTTGGAGGGGGTTGTAGGGGGAGCTGATAAACTTGATCAAGGCATCAGTTTAAGGGGGAAGAGGGAGAAAGAAGTGTCCAGTTACAAGAGAGAACAATGAGAGTAAGTGAAGCATAAAGTGAGTGTAGGGAAGGGCCAGATTAAGGAGGGGGCAGGGCTGATGGCCCCCCATGACCCCCTCACATAGGGTCGGTCTACCGAGAGCTGCTTCTGAATGCACAGTACGTACAGAGAAGTAGAGTATGCATTCAAAGGCAGTGACACGACAGCCGGACTGGAACCTGTCTGTCCCCATCGGCGGTTTGCTAATCTCCTCCCAGAATCAGATGAAGGTAATATCGAATCTACATCTATTCTCCCCTCTGATTAATCAACATCACACTTTATCTAAGATCCTCAAGCTACATAGAAAACATTTATATTTATTTGCGCGTTCATTTTCCTCAATACGCCCAAGGACGGCGCCACATTCTGGAAAGCGAGCTCACTGTATGTTGTACTGACCCTTTTTATCCTGAACTTGTTAAAAAAAAAAGTTAAGTAGTTATTGTCATTTTTTTCAGCTAAAGTGGCTGCTGGAAAATAGTCTGACCTTGATTTCAGAAGAGGAGACACAGACACTAATGTCTGTAACTATATTCCATACAGGAACTGATTGTATGAGAATGCAGAAAATGTGCCCGGAAAATGTTACATCCAGCCCTTTGCTAGCTTATAAAACTGTAGTTAAATGCGGAGAATTAAGTTCCTGTATTTGTACAGCGACCAAAACTCATTTACTAACAATAGAAGAAGAAAATAACCCACGCTGTAAAATGACGTAGTGTAAGCGGATTGGGTGGTACGTTATCTCTCTCCAAAATTGATACATGTCCCCAAGATTGGCTAGATGCACGGTATTTTAGGAGTGAAGGAGTTTATATTTCCGTAAAGGATTTTTTCAATGGTGTGTCTTCCGCAGTTTTTTTTTATATAGATGGACTACAAGTACCAATGGACCCTTTGAGCTTAAGCATGCTGGCATACATAACACGTAGGCATGACAAAGCTTGCTGGGAAGTGGAAAACGCTGGCAACTGTCGGCAATGGCATTTTGGGGGGCAGTAATGGGGTGGTGGGGGCAGTGTGTAATGAGCATTATGGTGACAATTAAATTTGAATTTGAGTTACATACTTAACTAAGGTACATGTACAGTTCACATAAGTAAAGAATACAGAATATTATTATTATTATTATCCTTTATATGGCGCCACAAGGAATCCGCAGCGCCCAATTACAGAGTACATAAACAAAAGAGCAAAAACAAGAAAACAGTGACTTACAATTCAATACAATATAGGACAAGTACAGGCTATATAAACATGGCAGTATCAGCAGATAACACTGCAGGGTGGCAGGAACCAAGGGATTTGGTGCCGTCAAAGGGAGAATTGAAAAGAAGACAGGTTAAGTAAGAGACGTAAAAGCACATGAGGGAAGAGGCGCCTGCTCGTGAGAGCTTACATTCTAAATGGGAGGAATAGACAGACAGGGGTGACACAGATGGAGTAGAAAGTGAGCGTGGGCCACAGAAGGCTTAGGATGAGATTTGGCTGGGTTTGGTGAAGAAGTGGGTCTTCGGAGCCCGTTTGAAGTTTTGTAGAGAGGTCGAGAGTCTGAAGTGGAGAGGTAGAGAATTCCAGAGAAAGGGAGCAGCATGTGAGAAATCATGGTGGTAGGAGTGGGAGGAGCCAAACAGTAGACAGGAGAGGCGGCGTGCATTAGCAGAGTGAAGAGGACGGGTGGGAGAGTAAAGGGAGATAAGGTCAGAGATGTAGAGGGGAGAGGAGTGGGTGAGGGCTTTGTAGGCAAGTGTGAGAAGCTTGAAATGGATTCTGAAGGGGAAGGGGAGTCAGTGAAGGTCTAGTAAGAGAGGAGAGGTGGACGTAGTGCGTTTGGTGAGGAAGATGAGCCGGGCAGCAGCATTGAGGATAGATTGGAGTGGAGAGAGGTATTTGTCAGGGATGTCAGTCAGGAGGAGATTACAGTAGTCCAGTCTGGAGATGACCAGTGAGTGGATGAGGGTCTTAGTGGCATCCTGGGTGAGAAAGGGTCTGATCCTGGAGATGTTTTTGAGATGAAAATGACAGGTTTGTGATAGGTGCTGAATCTGTGGTATGAAGGAGAGGGAGGAGTCAAGGATTACGCCAAGACATCACACTTGGGGGCTAGAGGAGATAGTAGTGCCATCAGTAAAGGAAACGTAATAATGTATTATACTCCTGTGTTACACTATTTTATATTATGGGTTTTACTGTCATAGAAGGGTTTTGTGACAAGAATATACATATATATATATATATATATATATATATATATGTCATATGTATTGCAACCGTAGGTACAGGGTGTCTAACAAATACTTCATTTATAGCAGGAAAGGAAACTATTATGCTGTACATGGGAAGATGTCATTATTAATGGGTAAAGAGAATAATGGAATTAGTTATTAAATGTTGACCACCTCCTGAGGTGTGAGCTGAAATGTATGATAAATTGGCAATTTGGGCGCCCAAACGGGACAGCACAGAAAGCACAGAGACGTCTCAGACGACAATGGATCTCAAATGCACACCATCATTCACCATATTGCATATTCTAATAACCAATACAAGAAACAGTGACGCCTGTCTGCCAGCAGTGGACCTCCTATCTGACTTAGTAAGGAACATGGTCGTAGGTACCACCTGAGGAAGGATTGTCTCTACATGGACAACTGTATTGCTGGTTCTCAGATGATCCATCAGTTGAGAAATGATTAACTAGGTAGAAGACTCTTATGCACCGATGGCACTCCAAGCAGGGGGTTCTTGATAAGCCCCTAAAACTGACCATATCTAATACGTGGCTTTAATATTCTCACTGTGCGTCTGCAGGGATAAGCCAAACGTTCTAAACTATTCTGTGTAATATTAGTCTAAATTTCCATTTGGCAGAAACCTTTTCTCATTTTGTTCCTAATCCTACTTCAACCGTACCACCCAGCGGAGTGGATGAGGCCTTCCACACCCCAGCTCTGGACCAAAAATCCCACAACATGGGGGCTGGTGCAGGCTGAGACCCTCAATCGTGTCCGTAGTGTAAATAAATAAATTGCTCTATACACGCTAAGAGAACAGTCCGAAAACATATGTGCCCATGCAGATTTGTGTGAGTCTGATACGTACGCCCACTTTCGCCTGATAAGGCGGAAAGGGGAACGTCAGGGATTGGCAAACATAGATCCACCAAGGTAGAGGGTTGTTTGATGGTTTGGATAACTATATTTCATTGGAATTTCATACCTGTGTGAACGGCCGTTTCACCTACTAAACTAGGTTCATGCACAATTTTGCTGCAACTTTGCCGCTATTCCTGAGTCAGACAAGTAGTTTGTAGCTGTGCGTCTTATTTCCACACTACATATGTACTTGCATTTTCTCTACCGCAGTGTGAAGACCTTTCATGTATCTAACAGGTCAGCGTCCTCTTTATCTCCCTCTACCAGTCCGCCCGCCTATATTGATTCAATGTTCTGCTGCTTTCAAGTAGTTAAATGTTTTTGGATTAGATTTGCATCCAGTTTTCCATTTCTACCTGCGCTAACCTGTTTTACATATTATATGTATTGTTACCGGCTTGTATCTTTTTTCCACTGCCGCCATTGTAGCATCTAGTGTAGTTTTATTAATGTAAAAGTTCTCTTTTTCCCTGAACCAACTCTAACACTTTTCTGAACCGTGGTGATTTTGTTTTGAGCTGCTGATTGGTTGATGGGGGCAACTTCTCCACTGGCTCACTTCTTCGCTATTATCACTGCTTAGTAAATGTCCCCCTAAAAGCATTAATGTTTCACTAAGTAGATTAACTACATCTAAGCACCTGAAATGTGTGACTTTCTGTATTCTGTGTCTCGCCAGCCACCAGCCTGTGTTACTTCCAGCCTTGTACTCTCTGTGTCACCTCCGGCCCCCTATATCCCCTCCAGCCATCTCCCCCCTGTGTATCTCCAGCCTCCTGCCCATGTGTTATTCCAGTCTTGTACTCTCTGTGTCACCTCCTGCCCCCTATATCCCCTCCAGCCATCTCCCCCCTGTGTATCTCCAGCCTCCTGCCCATGTGTTTCTTCCAGCCTTGTACTCTCTGTGTCACCTCCTGCCCCCTATATCCCCTCCAGCCATCTCCCAGCTTTGTCTCTCCAGCCTCCTGTCCATGTGTTATTCCAGCATTGTACTCTCTGGGCGGGATTCAATTCTTTTCACCCCTTTCCACACCCGTTCTGTTTCTGCCCTCAGGGACGTTGTATCATTATTTCAGCTCGCTGCCCCCGGAGTAGCGAGGCACCCAACCCTTTACAGAGCTAAACCGGATTACTATGGGCGCAATTTGCACGATAACGGAGATCATTTTAGAAAGGAAATTGGGCATGATATATCATTTGAATCTCACCCCCTGTGTCACCTCCAGCCCCCTATATCCCCCCAGCCTTCTTCTCCCTGTATTTCTCCAGCCTCCAGCCCATGTGTTACTTCCATCCTTGTACTCCCTGTGTCACCTCCTGCCCCCTATATCCCCTCCAGCCTCCTCCCCCCTGTGTCTCTCCAGCCTCCTGCCCATGTGTTATTCCAGCCTTGTACTCCCTGTGTCACCTCCTGCCCCCTATATCCCCTCCAGCCATCTCCCCCTGTGTCTCTCCAGCCTCCTGCCCATGTGTTATTCCAGTCTTGTACTCCCTGTGTCACCTCCTGCCCCCTATATCCCCTCCAGCCTCCTCCCCCCTGTGTCTCTCCAGCCCATGTGTTATTCCAGCCTTGTACTCCCTGTGTCACCTCCTGCCCCCTATATCCCCTCCAGCCATCTCTCCCCTGTGTCTCTCCAGCCTCCTGCCCATGTGTTATTCCAGCCTTGTACTCCCTGTGTCACCTCCTGCCCCCTATATCCCCTCCAGCCATCTCCCCCCTGTGTCTCTCCAGCCTCCAGCCCATGTGTTATTCCAGCCTTGTACTCCCTGTGTCACCTCCTGCCCCCTATATCCCCTCCAGCCTCCTCTCCCCTGTGTCTCTCCAGCCTCCTGTCCATGTGTTATTCCAGCCTTGTACTCCCTGTGTCACCTCCTGCCCCCTATATCCCCTCCAGCCATCTCTCCCCTGTGTCTCTCCAGCCTCCTGCCCATGTGTTATTCCAGCCTTGCACTCCCTTGTCTCCTCCTGCCGCCTATATCCCATACTGCCTCCTCCCCCTGTGTCTCTCCAGCCTCCAGCCCATTTGTTACCTGTGCTCCCTGTGACACCTCCTCACCTCTGTGTCCCCACCAGCCCCAACCATCTAGTCCCTATGTCACTCCTGCCTTGCGCCCCCTGTGTCACCTCCAGACTTCTCCTGCCCCCTTTTTCCAGCCTCCTGCCCAATATCTCCCCAGCCGCCTGTCCCTGTCACTCCAACCTCCTGCCCTCTGTCACTTCAGTCTCCTGCCCCCTGTCACTCCAGTCTCCTGCCCCCTGTCACTCCAGTCTCCTGCCCCCTGTCACTCCAGCTTCCTGCCCTCTGTCACTTCAGTCTCCTGCCCCCTGTCACTTCAGTCTCCTGCCCCCTGTCACTCCAGCTTCCTGCCCTCTGTCACTTCAGTCTCCTGCCCCCTGTCACTCCAGTCTCCTGCCCCCTATCACTCCAGTCTCCTGCCCTCTGTCACTCCAGTCTCCTGCCCCCTATCACTCCAGTCTCCTGCCCTCTGTCACTCCAGTCTCCTGCCCCCTATCACTCCAGTCTCCTGCCCCCTATCACTCCAGTCTCCTGCCCTCTGTCACTCCAGTCTCCTGCCCCCTGTCACTCCAGCCTCCTGCCCCCTGTCACTCCAGTCTCCTGCCCTCTGTCTCTCCAGCCTCCTGCCCTCTGTCACTCCAGTCTCCTGCCCCCTATCACTCCAGTCTCCTGCCCCCTGTCACTTCAGCCTCCTGTGTTCTTTGAGTGTCCTGTCCCTTGTGTCACCTGAAGAGCCAACCCCTCCCCGATTCCCTCTACTTTACCTGGCTCCTTGTCAGCCTGCTTACTCCTCGTCGCTCTCCTCTTCTTTTCAGGTGATTCGGTGTCCTCCTGTTCCTGCCAGGTAATTGCTCCTCCTCGGCTCCCCTCACGGGCACTGTGGCAGGCTGCCGCACACGGAAGAGAGCACACGCACGCGATGTAACGTTGTCACTTGTGTTTCCAGTGTTTCTAGTCAGATTGCTTAGAAATGAAGCACAGCTCTCTCCATGTGTACCCCCCTTAAGAGACATCCCAGAATGTAAATACTCACCCTGACACAAGGGGCGCTGTGATTTTACACTGACATAGGTGTCCGGTGAAAGCACTTGCCATGGTGCCCCTACCCACATGAGATATATATATATATATACATATATAGATCACCTATACTTACAGAACACTCCCAAGAAAATGGATTTGGACACCAATCCTCTTATACCATCATCTATGCACTTAGTTTGAGAGCTCTTTGTCATTTAGTTACATCCTCCTTTCTTTTAAATCACACATTTCTTAGCAGTCAGACCCAGGACCTTCAGTCACACACTCCTTTATTTAAGGCACACATTTCAAAATACTGTCATACCCAGGATTCAAACCCATGACTTTCCATACTGCAGTCAGACACCTTACTCATGGAGCTACAGTATATGCTCCTATAGGGGAAGTATAAGAGTATTTGGAAATGTGTGCCTTGGATAAAGGGAGTGTGTGACTGAAGGTGCTTAGGGACGTTAGGGGGGTCGACCAGGTGATGCCGTGGATTAAAGAGGAGGAAGTTGCAAGTGAGATCGATTAAAACAGAAAAATGACAGAACAGCGCCCCCTGCCTTGCAGTGCCCTGCGCAGTGGCACATGTCGCACCCCCCCCTAATTACAGCCCACGTCAGTTTTTCCAACCTACTGTATGACCAGGGATAAATTAGCGAGCGCGATCTCTATGCAGCTGTTTTCCCAATGTGTCTAATTAGCAATCTCTTTATCATCATTTCAACCCCATTTACGTTGCTGCAGTCCCCCCCGCTGTGCTACACATCAGCAGTTCCTTGCATGCGGCAGGGTAATATATGTGCGAGCTGTAATTTAAGGGGCGCAGCTGCACCTGATGCATTGTATATCTCGCGCTCCCTCTTCCTGGCTAACACCGGCAAACTGTTTACACTGGGAGATTGATACCGATGAAAAGGCGGTTGTTGGAAGAAGGATAATAATTGCTGCACATATGCTGCTCTTTCATCCCACAGGAATATATATTGCAGGTTCTCCGGTTTTCAGTTCTCATAAAGGACCCATACTCTAAATGCCGTTCCTTTCCATATGTTCTGTGCATTGTACCCAAATGTGCTGAGTGAAGGCGCTGTAGCTGGCACCGTTCCCGTTTCACACTCCGGGCAGGAACAGTTGCTGTGGGGGTGTTTAATAACCTGACTTTTGAAGAAAAACTTCCTGGTTTTTGTGGAAATAATACTAGAATGAGAGTGTAATCAGCCCCCTCTCTCATACATGCAAACATACCATATGGCAGCCAAAATGGCTGTATAAACCACATATCTCGCATGATGCTCGATCCAGATCTTACAGCGACATGAATACCGTATATCTAATTATTTATAGCTTGCCGCAGACCTGTAATGTGCAGACGAGGCTAGCTAGGCCCCAGCTCCGAGCACCAAAGCCACAACCCGTACATCAGGCTTTGCAAGTAGCGCAAATTAGTTGTGACGCTTTAAAAGTAAGTAAGGTGATTGATCCTTAGGAAAACAGCAGGAACGGTAATTGGTATTAGAACGGTCTTTGCTGAATCTCACTGAAGTTTGCAGCCTCATTTACCCACAGAAAACACAAAGGAAAGATTCCTGTCCCACAGGCCACTCCGCCAGCCAAGTGCTTTGGCGCTTTGAGGTGTCAGACGTCAGGACACGTAGGAAGCCATTAATGAAAACACGGATTCGAGAGGCTGCGGAGCCAGCAAGTGGGAGCCGCACAAACAAGCGCTGACATCCGTTGCAGGACTCTATGCTGATTATTTGATGTGAAATTAAACATGCAGACAGCCAGAGCGAGCACTCTGTATACAGCAGACATCGTATGTCTCATGCAAATCATGCTTCTTTTGTAAGTCATTTGCTATAAGTACCTATTAGCATAAACACTTTAAGCCGCATTCTGCCGCTGCTGGAAAAGTACATTATCTCGCAGGGATAAATACAATTATGGGTTTCAAAAGAGGGAAAGAAACCTGTCAGGATTCAGAGATGTCACCGGATAAAGGTGACGCAAGCGCCGAAATGGTGGCAGCTTTTAGTCACAGGCGGCCTTGATGTAGCACCAAAGTAACCTTAAATTCATTTTCATAACAGTAATAATATATAGGACTCAGGTTTCTAAGGCCTTTCATCAACAATAGGATGTAATATAGTGATAGCATCATTTCTGTATATCAGAGGAGGAGGGGCAACTGCCTGGGGGGGCGTGGTGTCATGAATCACAGCCCCGCCCCCAGTGCAAAATTCTGGGACTCTGCTTTGGACTGGATGTTGAGTGGGTAGAGGACAGTAGAGTCACAATGTTTTTAGTTTGGGAGAGCCAAGATATAATTTTTTGGGGGGGATTGTTGGACTTACCCGCTACACCACCTACCTGACAGAGATGATATACCTATAAGATGTATTTTTCTATCTCTTTCTATCTATCCCTAGAGGGGAGCAGAGGGGGAAGAGGGGAGGAACATATGAAGTGGGAGGTGAGAAGGGCCCAGGGCTGGTCCCAGGGGAGGGCCCAGCTCATAGTAACTAGCCACACACTGTAGGGGCTGGAGCTGGCTGCAGGGCGGAGGAGGGCCCCGGAGGCAGCCGGAGGAGGGTTTTGGGGAGGGAGAAGGTGGAGCAGCCAGAAAGGGGATTTAGTAAGCCTAGATGGCGGCCGCACTACAGCCCGCGACGCAGTACATTGACTGGCACCTCTGTATATTCGGAGGGGTGGCGAGCTGCCCCCTTCACATACCGGACAGATATGTCTAGAGAATTATTGAAGGGTAGCACGTGACATTCCATGTAAAGTTAGTTAGGAAGATACTTATCACTATCACGTATTTTATGCTATGGGATAATTGGGGGTTAGGATGGCGTTACGATCACATTCGTGGCTTGTAGAAAAATACTGTCCGGCAATTTGCTGAGTTACGGAGCTTCATACTTTCATACATACTTTGCAGTAGGAAGTCAGGAGACCAGGGGACAATTCATGAAGAACTCCCTGCACTTCTATATACTGTGAAAATGGACATCTGTCCAGAATGATGGCAATATTAGTAATTGAGCTATTGCTATATACTGCAGCACAGGTCATACTGTATGGGAGATATCTGCTGTGTTCAGTACTAAATCCATCACCAGGGGCTGCCTCATACTCCCACAAGAACTGGGTACATTTCCCATGAAAAAAATGTTTTGGGTTTTTACCGCATTTCCCATATGTACTAAGCCCAACAATGCCAGGCTTCGGCGCTGAGGGTAACGCCAGCAGCCTATGAGCTTCTTTCCACATTGTACTGTCAGGGAGATCCGATTGGATCCCTCCCAGCATCCCCCGCGGCTTCTACGTCACTCTGCGCATGCGCAGACGGACTCCCGGGTCATAATCCCGGAAGTTCAGTGATCGGCGCTGAACTCTTATCAGGAGAGCTACCCCTTGCGTTTCTAATCGCATATGGTAGCGCATATGCTTTTATTATCAGCGCGATGTGTGGCGGGATGTACCGCAAGAGGTTAATACATCCTGCCCATGTGTAGAACCACAAAGGACACAACAACTCTTGCATGTTGAGCAGCTTGTATATTAAAACACGTTACTCAGGATACCGTGCTAAACGCATCTGTTGCTTGAACATATATTTAAATCATATCATGCGCTTACATCGCGCCATCACGCGGCAGAGATGCCAGCTTTCACCAGCAAGCCACGATGACTGGCATTTTAATGTTGACAAAAAGGAAATAATATATATATTTTTTTTAAATGACACCCCTTCTCATTACACTGCCCCTTGCTCATGGTCTGAACTGCTAGTAGTAATTTATTGGGGGGAGGGGGGGAGACACAGTGTGGGGTTCCCCTACTGTAAGCTGGAGTTGCTAAAACAGGGAAATCCTGAGCACTGCGGGCGGGGTCTGAGACTGACATAATAGGCAGCACCAAGCCCCACTGTCAGCGCTGCTGTTTTATTTCCAGCATCACTGACGATGGAACACTATTTCTGCCGCCTGGCTCAGTGCGCATGCGCCGTTGGCATATTCCGGCACATGCGCAGTATTAACTTTTGTGTACGAAGCAGGAAGGGAAACAGTGTGAATGAGCTGCACGTCCGGCCGCACAGGATGTTGCTATGGAGACTGAAGAGCCGCAGTGGCTTATGGGACCATGGGGGTCATTCCGAGTTGATCGTAGCTGTGCTAAATTTAGCACAGCTATAATCCCTCACACTGACATGCGGGGGGGACGCCCAACACAGGGCTAGTCCGCCCCGCATGTCAGTGCCGGTGCCTTTGCACTTCAAGAGTAGCTCCCGACCAGCGCAGCTTTAGCGTGCTGGCCGGGAGCTACTCATCGCTCCCCGGCCCGCAACGGCTGCGTGTGACGTCAAAAAGAACACATTGAAAAATGGCGCAGGGGGTTCATAATGAATAAGATAAAAACCCCTAAATAACACTCAACACGGAATTTAAGGGCAAAAATGGTTTGATAAATCAGGATAAAAGACCCCACAGTAATGCCCGACACCATATTACACATCCACTTTTGTGCCCCTATCACCATATTATGCCCCCACAGTAATGCCCCCTCACCATACTATACCCCCCACAGTTTTGCCCCTGTCACCGACAAATTGTGCCCACATAGTAAAAAAATGCCCCAATGCACAATACCTGCTCTCAGGGGGGTTCTGCTCGTTGTCAGAATAGACCTCCCCAGCCACAGTGGGTCCACGGCCCTGGCGGGGGCTGCTGTACACGCCTGCCTCCTTCAACATTTAGAAAATGTCCCTCCCAAAATGGCCACCTCCTCCTCTAGCATTTAAAATAACTGTCTCCTCTGAGGCGGTGGCCATTTTGGAAGGGACATTTTTCAATATTTACAGCCAAGGCGGAAGGCAGCGTGCGGCGGGTGGCCCAGGACCTCCACTCTCCCAGGCTTGCGACAATTGTGCCCCTAGCGTTCCCCTGAAGGCGGCCCTGTGGTTTGGTATTGCATAGTGGGAGCTATATAAGAGAAGAGAATCCTCTATACGGGTTCTGCTCTCTGACGGCGGTATGTAGGTATGAGTGCTTTATGAAAGGCTTAGTGAGGGACACGTCTTGAGACATCTGTTTGTAGACACATGGATTATTGTGGTGGTTAAATGGTGAAAATAAATAGTAAATCTTGCATGTCTAGTTGTACAGATGGCCTCTCTGCTGCGCCTAGATGCACCATGGTTTATTAACATAGGTCTTTCATCTATTCAGGGGTTAAAGTGAGCCGCAACGGGGCGGAACTGCATTCCGTCAGTTCCGCCTCCCCCGGCTCACCTAACCCGCTGTGTGCAGTGCGATGCCGGGCACCCGCTGAGATTGCGTTACCAGCGGGTGCCCGGCGGCAGCCGGAGGCAGGAGCTCAGTACTGTCACTGTGCTCTATGGGAGAGACGTCATGACGTCTCTCCCATAGTGCCGAGGAGCGGGTGGCGAGAGAGGACTGCAGTGGTCTGGAAGCGGGAGCGGGGCTCGGTAAGTATTGTGATTGTTTTCTTCCTTAGCAGCGCATCTACGGGGGGCATCTACTGGGGCAAACTACTGGGGGGCATCTACTGGGGGCATTACTACTGGGGGGGCATCTACTGGGGGACATTATTACTGGGGGCCAACTACAAGGGGGCGCACTACTGGGGGCAAACTATAAGGGGGCAAGCTTCTGGGGGCAAACTACAAAGGGGCTAACTACAGGAGGGCATTACTACTGGGGGCAAGCTACAGGAGGGCATTACTACTGGGGGCAAGCTACAGGAGGGCATTACTACTGGGGGCAAGCTACAGGAGGGCATTACTACTAGGGGCAAGCTACAGGAGGGCATTACTACTGGGGGCAAGCTACAGGAGGGCATTACTACTGGGGGCAAGCTACAGGAGGGCATTACTACTGGGGGCGTAACTACAGGGACATTACTACTGGGGGCAAACTACAGGAGGGCATTACTACTGGGGCCAAGCTACAGGAGGGCATTACTACTGGGGGCAAGCTACAGGAGGGCATTACTACTGGGGGCGTAACTACAGGGACATTACTACTGGGGGCAAACTACAGGAGGGCATTACTACTGGGGGCAAGCTACAGGAGGGCATTACTACTGGGGGCAAGCTACAGGATGGCATTACTACTGGGGAGCATCTACTGGGGGACATTATTACTGGGGGCCAACTACAAGGGGCAAACTACAAAGGGGCTAACTACTGGGGGCAAACTACAGGAGGGCATTACTACTGGGGGCATAACTGCAGGGGCATTACTATTTGGGGGCTAAACTACTGGGGGCATTACTATTAGGGCTAAACTACAAGCGGGGCATAACTATAGGGGCTAAACTACAAGGGGGCAAACTACAGGGGGGCATTATTGCTGGCGGCTAAACTACAAGCAGGCAAACTACTGGGGCTAAACTACTGGGGGCATTACCACTGGGAGGCTAAACTAAAGGGGGGGGGTAAACTACTAGGGTCATAACTGCAGGGGCATTACCACTGGGGGCATAACTACTAGGGCTAAACTACAGGGGGCTAAATGACTGGGGGCATTACTACAGGTGACATTACTCCTGGGGGCAATACTACACAGGGGCATTACCATTAAGGGCATTACTAATCGGGGCCCTACTAATGAGGGCATTGTAAGGAGGGCACTTCATAAGGGGCATCACTCCTGGAGACATAAGGGGCACTACTACTGGGGGCATTGCATAAGGGGCACCACTACTATTGGGTCTATATAAGGGACACTACCACTGTGGGCACTACCAGTATAATGGGCATTGTATAAAGAGCACTACTACTGTGGGCATTGTATACGAAGCGCTACTGCGGTGGGCATTATGTGTATTACAGGGTGCTACTACTATGGGCATTATTACTATTCTGTGACCACGCCCCTTTCTTTTTGAGACCACGCCCATTTTTTTGTACAGCGCGCTCAATACCTTTGTTACGTGGGCGCTGTCGGGTGGGGGGTGCGTTCCACCACCTCTGAAGGACCACTTTAAGCACTGCATCTATTGTTCTCAGCTGCAATACAATAAGAGAGAACAATACAGCAGGGGATTAAGTCTGACTGCACTGGTTCAATTAATCCTATGAAAGGCCAAGATAAAGATGGCTCCATCTGTACATAAGTACGCGAAAGTTTGTAAAATCAGACTTTTTAGAGATAGTTGCTTCCCAATCTTATCAAGTCACAATGGGCCTGATTCAGGTTTGCAGGCAAATCAACAAAGCACACAAATGGGCAAACCATGATACACTGCAGGTGGGGCAGATGTAACATGTGCAGAGAGACCTGGGTAACACCATGCTGCACTGCAGGTGGGGCAGATGTAACATGTGCAGAGAGACCTGGGTAACACCATGCTGCACTGCAGGTGGGGCAGATGTAACATGTGCAGAGAGACCTGGGTAACACCATGCTGCACTGCAGGTGGGGCAGATGTAACATGTGCAGAGAGACCTGGGTAACACAATGCTGCACTGCAGGTGGGGCAGATGTAACATGTGCAGAGAGACCTGGGTAACACAATGCTGAACTGCAGATGGGGCAGATGTAACATGTGCAGAGAGACCTGGGTAACACAATGCTGCACTGCAGGTGGGGCAGATGTAACATGTGCAGAGAGACCTGGGTAACACCATGCTGCACTGCAGGTGGGGCAGATGTAACATGTGCAGAGAGACCTGGGTAACACCATGCTGCACTGCAGGTGGGGCAGATGTAACATGTGCAGAGAGACCTGGGTAACACCATGCTGCACTGCAGGTGGGCAGATGTAACATGTGCAGAGAGACCTGGGTAACACTATGATGCACTGCAGGTGGGGCAGATGTAACATGTGCAGAGAGACCTGGGTAACACCATGCTGCACTGCAAGTGGGGCAGATGTAACATGTGCAGAGAGACCTGGGTAACATCATGCTGCACTGCAAGTGGGGCAGATGTAACATGTACAGAGAGATTTAGATCTGTTTGGAGATTTACAAAGAAAGACATAATTGTCAGTAAACATAACAGAATATATAAGCCAATCATTCATACACTGTAACTTGGAAGCCAGGCTTTAACATCTTGGAGAGCGCTGTAATATTCGTATGCCGTATGTTTTAGACTTAGTGCCTTTATCACTTATACCTGTGTGTATTACTATGCAACGTAAACACTTTCTTATTTAAAGATACTGTACTAGGAGTATCAACAATTATATGCCAAGATATGAAGGGCACACGCACAGGGGTCCGACCTCGACAAGACCACAAGAAGGTTGAAAAACAGCCACCTGTGCTAGGGAGAAGATTCCCGGCATGGTCTGTTACGGAAGTGGCAGACGGAGCAGTGAGACGGCCAGAACCGGCCCTTAGGCTACATTGCGTTTGCTCTGCTTTTATATGACCATTATAGCGCGCGGTTAGATTGTAAGCTCTGTCTTGAGCTGAGCTCCTCTTACCTTTATTAACACAGCTACATCTTTATGTCATTGTTTTATGTTTGTTGTGCATTCCCCACTTACTGTACAAATTTCCCACTTACTGTATCAAAGTATTACACTGCCCCTAAACCCCACTTGGCATGGGAAAAGTGCTATACCTCCCATTCTGCGACAAAGAGAACTATATATCTTATTGATAATAGTTTGGTATTGCATAGTGGGAGCTACATAATAGAAGAGAATCCTCTATACGGGTTCTGCTCTCTGACGGCGGTTCCGGTGATTGTTTGCTGTTGTCATGACGTTAGTAAATGATCTTGTTTCAAGTTACAATATGTGACAACAGTAGACAGACTTGATAAGTCACCAGTACGTTGGAAATGACAAGGTCATATGTAGGTACGAGTGTTTTATGAAAGGCTTAGTGAGGGACACGTCATGAGACATCTGTATGTAGACACATGGATTATTGTGGTGGTTAAAGAGGGAGAATAAATGGTAAAAATCTAGTCACTTTCCCAGTCATATCAAGCCGCAATGACTGGAGACATACAAAGATAGACATAATTGTAAGTATAAAAATCTATATATATGGGATCAGTATAATATCCTGTTTGTCGGGATCCTAAAGCCAGGATACCGGTGGCGAGCGCAGCGCGTCCCCTCGCAGACTCTTTGCGCTCTCCACGCTTCGGGCCCGGTAATGACCTACGGTCGCCACAGGGTTATATTCCCCGTTGGGGATTCCAGCTGGCGGTCGGGATTCCAACCTGCTAATTTTAATGTGGTATAAAATGAACAGGGGGGCTCTATAGTGTTATATAATATGAACAGGGGGCAATATAGTGTTATATAATATGAACAGGGGGCACTATAGTGTTATATAATATGAACAGGGGGCACTATAGTGTTATATAATATGAACAGGGGGCAATATAGTGTTATATAATATGAACAGGGGGCACTATAGTGTTATATAATATGAACAGGGGGCAATATAGTGTTATATAATATGAACAGGGGGCACTATAGTGTTATATAATATGAACAGGGGGGCTCTATAGTGTTATATAATATGAACTGGGGGCTCTATAGTGTTATATAATATGAACAGGGGGCAATATAGTGTTATATAATATGAACAGGGGGCACTATAGTGTTATATAATATGAACAGGGGGCACTATAGTGTTATATAATATGAACAGGGGGCAATATAGTGTTATATAATATGAACAGGGGGCACTATAGTGTTATATAATATGAACAGGGGGCAATATAGTGTTATATAATATGAACTGGGGGAACTATAGTAATATATAATATGAACAGGAGGGCACTATAGTGTTATATAATATGAACAGGAGGGCACTATAGTGTTATATAATATGAACAGGGGGCACCAGTAGCGGATCTTGCCACGGGCAAGCAGGACTTTTGCCCGGGGCGCCGCCTTCCGGAGGGCGCAGGGCGCCATCCGGAGGGCGCCGCACCAGGGCAAGATACGCTGCTGCTGTGTGCTGCTGCTGGCCGCTGCCCCCCCGCTGCCGCTGGGAAGGGAAACTAGACGCGTACTGGAGAGGTCCTTTACAGTGCGGTGCGCGATTACGTCATCGCGGACCGCACAGCAAAGGTCCTCTCCACGAAGGGAACTAGACGCTACGCATCATTTCAGTCTGTACAGGGGGCGTCAATGACCACGCCCTGTGTACGAAGCCACGCCCCTAATGCCACCCGGGGCGCCAGAAGCCCCGGAACCGGCCATGGGGGGCACTATAGTGTTATATAATATGAACAGGAGGGCACTATAGTGTTATATAATATGAACTGGGTGCACTATAGTGTTATATAATATGAACAGGGGGCACTATAGTGTTATATAATACTAGGTGCTTCATCGCGCCCTACGGGCGCTCTTCACACCGTCGAAAGGGGCTACGCCCCCTTAACCCCTGCACGCCTTGCTGCTGTTCAATATTTGTATGAGTATTACCTGCATTCCTAGGTTTGTTAGTGGTTAAATATTGCACGACGAAAGTGCTTCCAATGGTGAAGGCGGCGTAGCCCCTTGCGACGGCTTGAACAGTGCCTGCAGGGCACGATGTACAGAATGTAGCGGGTGCGGGGGGGGGGGACCGCGGATGAGGCAGGGAGTATGTAGATGCTGTCGGTGGAGGGGGAGGTGGATGCAGGTGGGGGTGCGGGACCTATAACTGTGTAATTTTATGTGTAACAATATATAGGACATGGATAAGGATGTGTGTGATATAGACATACCCGCATGAAGAGGTATATGGTGTCATTAGACACAGAGGGGAGTGCTGGTACATTGCGGAGCAGGGGCAGCTGTGTCCTCTCTCTACACCGTACCATCCTTCAGGTGTAGCAACACGGACATGTTGCGCACGCAAGGTCTCCACGCGGCCGCAGGTGCACCAGTCCCCTCTGCATGCGCTATGTGCGCGCCCCCCTCAGGTGCAGTAGGAGGAGGGGGCGATGGCTGGAGCTGGTACCAGGGCCAATGGGCATGGGCAGCGCGGTCATGTGCTCGGTGCTGGGCTTGCGCCCTGCGCTTGCTTTGTGAGGGATAGGGAGGAGGCGGCAGAGCGGAGCATCACCGATATACCGGTAACTATGGGGGGCACCGCAGGGGGTTATGGCTCCTGTACTCCTGGTGAGGGTTTGTCAGGGAGGTATCAAGGAGCCGGTGGTATGGACCGTGTATGGGATACAGGGGGGTAGGGAGGGGATACAGAGACGCGGGGCGGTAGGGAGGGGATACAGAAACGCAGGGCGGTAGGGAGGGGAAACAGAGACGCGGGGCGGTAGGGAGGGGATACAGAGACGCAGAGCGGTAGGGAGGTGATACAGAGACGCAGAGCGGTAGGGAGGGGATACAGTGACATAGGGCGGTAGGGAGGGGATACAGAGATGCAGAGCGGTAGGGAAGGGATGGAGAGATGCAGGGCGGTAGGGAGGGGACACAGAGATGCAGAGCGGTAGGGAAGGGATGGAGAGAAGCGGGGCGGTAGGGAGGGGATACAGAGGCGTAGGGAGGAGGGGATACAGGGACGTGGGACGGTAGGGAGGGGATACAGAGACGCGGGGCGGTAGGGAGGGGATAGAGAGAAGGGGGACGGTAGGGTGGGGATACAGAGGCATAGGGAGGAGGGGATACAGAGACATGGGGCGGTAGGGAGGGGATACAGAGACGCAGGGCGGTAGGGAGAGGACAGAGACACGCGGGGTGGTAGGGAGGGGATAGAGAGACGCGGGGCGGTAGGGAGGGGATAGAGAGATGCAGGGCGGTAGGGAGGGGATAGAGAGATGCAGGGCGGTAGGGAGGGGATAGAGAGACGCGGGGCGGTAGGGAGGGGACAGAGAGACGCGGGGCGGTAGGGAGGGGACAGAGAGACTCGGGGCAATAGGAAGGGGATACAGAGACATGGGGCGGTAGGGAGGGGATAGAGAGACGCGGGGGGTAGGGAGGGGACAGAGAGACGCGGGGCGATAGGAAGGGGTTAGAGAGACGCAGGGCGGTAGGGAGGGGATAAAGAGACGCAGGGCGGTAGGGAGGGGACACAGAGATGCAGAGCGGTAGGGAGGGGATACAGAGATGCAGAGCGGTAGGGAGGCGATAGATAGACGCGGGCCGGTAGGGAGGGGATAGAGAGAAGGGGGGCGGTAGGGTGGGGATACAGAGGCATAGGGAGGAGGGGATACAGAGACATGGGGCGGTAGGGAGAGGATACAGAGACGCGGGGCGGTAGGGAGGGGACAGAGAGATGCAGGGCGGTAGGGAGGGGATAGAGAGACGCAGGGCGGTAGGGAGGGGACAGAGAGACGCAGGGCGGTAGGGAGGGGATAGAGAGATGCAGGGCGGTAGGGAGGGGATAGAGAGACGCAGGGCGGTAGGGAGGGGATAGAGAGATGCAGGGAGGTAGGGAGGGGATAGAGAGACGCAGGGCGGTAAAGGGGGATAGAGAGAAGCGGGGTGGTAGGGTGGGGATACAGAGGCGTAGGGAGGAGGGGATACAGAGACGTGGGGCGGTAGGGAGGAGATACAGAGACGTGGGACGGTAGGGAGGGGATACAGAGACGCGGGGCGGTAGGGAGGGGATAGAGAGACGCGGGGCGGTAGGGAGGGGATACAGAGATGCAGGGTGTTAGGGAGGGGATACAGAGACGCGGGGGAGCAGGTAGAGGATACAGAGAGGCGGGGCGGCTGGGAGGGGATAGAGAGACGCGGGGCGGTAGGGAGGGGATAGAGAGACGCGGGGCGGCAGGGAGGGTCCCCAGTGAGGAAGCTGATGAAGAGAGGGGGAAAGTAGTGGAGGGGAGGGCACCAGAAGAGGAGACTTGTGTAAAGTGGGGACCAGACATAGAATCAGTGGTTAGGATGGCCGGAGGGACTCACCGTTGAGGCTGTGGGCGGCTGCTGCAGGCTGGTAAACAGTAGTGTCCAGAGGCGTCACTGGGTGTCGGAGCGCAGTCTGTTCTATTACACACATCTCTCAAACCCCCCCTGCGGATGAAAAGGGGCGTGGCCTGCTGTGAAAGGGGCGTGGCCTCTCGGGTATGTTCTCTCTCGCTCTGGGGGTGTTTCCAGCTTGCCTGTAGATGCTGGCAGCCCCCGGAGACTGGAGTGTGTGTGCCGGCTCCTCTCTGTGACAGGAGGCGGGTGCTGCAGGAGATGACGTCACTGCAGCACTCGGCTCCTGTCACAGCAGGAGAGCGGACAGCTGGATGTGTGTGGAGGAGGCGGCGGGTGTGTGTACACGGTGCAGGGAGGGCTATGAAAGCCTTCTCCTGCGCCACCCGTCCCTCCTAATGTGTATGCCGGGGGCGGCATCAGCCGTTGTTGTTCGCCCGGCGCCGCGGCCGGGGAGTCAGAGCTGTTGATGGGTGGGTGGAGGGGAGAGAGAGAGATGGACAGGCAGCAGGAGCAGAGACTTGCTGACTCCGCCCACCGCTGTGACTCCACCCAGCGTTACGGCCAGGCACAGAGTCACAGATTTGGCCTAATATATAGGAGATGAACAGGGGGCAATATAGTGTTATATCATATGAACAGGGGGCACTATAGTGTTATATAATATGAGCAGGGGGCACTATAGTGTTATATAATATGAACAGGAGGGCACTATAGTGAAATATAATATGAACAGGAGGGCACTATAGTGTTATATAATATGAACAGGGGGCACTATAGTGTTATATAATATGAACTGGGTGCACTATAGTGTTATATAATATGAACAGGGGGCACTATAGTGTTATATAATATGAACAGGAGGGCACTATAGTGTTATATAATATGAACAGGGGGCACTATAGTGTTATGTAATATGAACTGGGGGCACTATAGTGTTATATAATATGAACAGGGGGCAGTATAGTGTTATATAATATGAACTGGGGGCACTATAGTGTTAAATAAAATGAACAGGGGGCACTATAGTGTTCTATAATATGAACTGGGGGCACTATAGTGTTATATAATATGAACAGGGGGCACTATAGTGTTATATAATATGAACAGGGGGCACTATAGTGTTATATAATATGAACAGGGGGCACTATAGTGTTATATAATATGAACTGGGGGCACTATAGTGTTATATAATATGAACAGGGGGCACTATAGTGTTATATAATATGAACTAGGGGCACTATAGTGTTATATAATATGAACTGGGGGCACTATAGTGTTATATAATATGAACAGGGGGCACTATAGTGTTATATAATATGAACAGGGGGCACTATAGTGTTATATAATATGAACTGGGGGCACTGTAGTGTGACATAATATGAACTGGGGGCACCGTAATGTGGTATAATATGAACTGGGGGCACTGTAATGTGACATAATATGAACTGGGGGCACTATGGTGTTATATAATATGAACTGGTGCACTATAGTGTTGTATAATATGAACTGGGGGCACTATAGTGTTATATAATATGAACAGGAGGCCACTATAGTGTTATATAATATGAACTGGGGGCACTGTAGTGTGACATAATATGAACTGGGGGCACTGTAATGTGGTATAATATGAACTGGGGGCACTGTAATGTGACATAATATGAACTGGGGGCACTATAGTGTTATATAATATGAACTTGGGGCACTATAGAGTGACATAATATGATCTGGGGGCACTGTAGTGTGACATAATATGAACTGGGGGCACTATAGTGTTATATAATATGAACTGGGGGCACTGTAATGTGACATAATATGAACTGGGGGCACTATAGTGTTTTTAAATATGAACTGGGGGCACTATAGTGTTATATAATATGAACTGGGGGCACTATACTGTTATATAATATGAACTGGGGGTACTGTAATGTGACATAATATTAACTGGGGGCACTATAGTGTTTTATAATATGAACTGGGGGCACTGTAATGTGACATGAGGAGAGCGAAATGACTGCATAGGAATAGAGAGAGTTAAATCTCCTGTGAGGGGTGGACCTAGCTGTGAGGTAAAGTACAGCCCATGGTAGAGAGGGGAGGGTTCAGTATATATAGGGACTGCTAGGCCAGCTTGGTCTCTCTTGCTGCTGAATTGCCTCTGGTGAGTGCTGCATTGCAGAGTCACTAGACTTTTTAGCTTGTTTTGCTAGCTTTGCATTGCCTTGTGTTTCTTGCCACTCCCCTTCAATTCACACTCTGCTTTAGATGGCCGCCTCTCGCCCTCCCCGTGCCGCCGGGACCCCAGCTCGCTACCGCTCATCAAGCGGTGGGTCAGGGCCCGAGGATGGGCTGGCTGGCCCTGCTGCTGGCTACCCGTCTTCCGGGGCCGACGCGGGCGCCGGTGTGGACGGGGCGCGGCGGACTCGGTCCTCCTTGCCGCTGGTTTCCGGTCCGGTCTTACCGGCCAGGCGCGGGCGGCGGGGAGGGCTGGGGGCACAAGCAGGACGCCCGGAGGTGGCCGGGCATCGGCCCTCACCTCCGGGTGCAGTGTTAGCGGCTCCAGTGCTGCGTTCGGGCGCCCGCGGGCGCGCGCATGCGCGCCGAGTTGGGCTACCGACGGAGGCTGCCGTTTCGTCTCCCATCTCTTCCCCGTTGTCGCGGGCGCGAGGCGGTGCCGGGCGAGGGGGCCGGAGCGGGCGGGCGGCGGTGGCAAGTCGGACGAGGCCTGTCGCCGGGTCTCGTCCGACGGTCCTCTCAGCGGGGCACAGTAGCGGAGGGTTAGTGGCGGGAAGCGGTGGGCCGCGCGCACAGAGTGCGCGCACGCCCGCGCTCTCAACAGGTGGCGCCGTTCGCGCACGTGTGCGCGCAGCGGCGCCACTGGAGTCCTCATCTCCCCTGCTGCCTCCCTTGCAGCCAGAGTCCAGCGGGGAGCGGCGGCGGGGGGGGACGTAACGGGGGCGAGCAGGGCAGCATGGAGTCCCGCCAAGGGGGGGGGCGATAGCGGCGGGAGCAGCGCTGGCGACGGACGGCACGCACATGTTGGGAGCAGTGACTGGTGGGGGACCGCGCCGCTTGTGGTCAGGGGCACCACCGGTTCCCCTGCGGGCCAGTCGGTGCTTCGGACATCGGGCCCCCTGTTGGCGCCTGGCAGGCGCCGGGCAGGGAGGCGCGCGCCGGCATCTGTGGGGGCTCCCGCGGGTGCCGGCAGTGATTTTTGGGGAGGTCAGGACCCCTCCGGAGAGTTGGCGTCGGCCCTGTCAACGGTGGTGGCGGCATTGGGCCCGCTGGCCGCTGCCGCATCCCCGGGGGCGGCAAGGCGTTCCGGCACGCGCGCGGTAGCGAGCGTGTCCGGTGCGCGGCCGGGGTCGGTGGCTCAGCGAATTGCTCGCGCTTGCCTTGATCTGGGGGCGGCCGCGGCGCAGCTAGGACGCCGTCCCGTGCGGGACGAGCGAGGGCGCAAGGTGGGGACGCCTTCGCCCCGGAGTGCTAGGCATGCGCCCCGATTGGTTTCTGGGTCCTTTGCTCCGTCTTCTTCTTCAGGTGATCGCGGTGAAGTTGAGATGGTTGGGAGCGACGAAGAGGATCTCGCAGTTTCCACACCGGAGCATTCCCAGTCCGAGCAGTCGACAGCATCAGGTGAGGTTGAGCAGTCGGCGTCGGGCTCCAGCACGCGCTCCAGTTCTCTCAGTTCTTCCTCTTCTTCTTCCCTGTCGTCGCCGGCGTCCGAAGTCAGTAGCACGACTAGGGCGAAAAAGCGGGCGACAAAATACCCCAAGAGGGCGGCGGGGCAGCAGGAGAGGCGGAAGAGACGTTAGCGGCTTAGCGAGGCCGCTCGCAGGGCCAAGAAGCGCCGCGATTTGCCGGGAGTAGTCCACTGCGATTACACGGCCGTGCTGCGGGGGTTGCGGGATAGCTGCCGTAGGAAGATCTGCAGGGGCGATTACGTGGACATGTTCGTCCTGGCGAAGGACGCAAAGAAGGACTATAAGTCAGCGGCAGCTAAGAAGGGCATCGGGGCTGAGGCTTTCCGTGCCTTCGACAACTGGCTGGCCGGTTTTTGCGTCTTTGCGGCTTGTTACCTAGAAGATAGGCCTGAGGAACATATGAACGTCATTAGATAGCTGCACCTAATACACGATATGCAGCGCACATCGTCAGGCATCGAATGGCGGATGTATGACGAGAAATTCCGGGAGAAACAGGACTGCTTGCAGGTGACTGACTTTGGTTGCAAGGATGTGGAAGTCCGGCTCCAGGTCACACGGACTTCTCAACCCGCTAGGGAGCCCCGGAATCCGGGGCAGACGGGCACCGCGCAGGGTCGTCCGCCCAAGGGACCGGCGCGGACGGCGGATCTGGCAAGACAGGTAGATTGGCCGTCCATGGGGGGGGGAGGCCGCCGCGAAAGGAAAGTGCTTCGCATTTAACAATGTGTCCTGTTCCTTCGGCAAGCAGTGTCGGTTTCGACATTTGTGCTTGCAATGTGGCGGCTCCCACCCAGCCTCTACCTGTTTTAAAGGCAGTCGCCAGGGTGCACGGGGTAAGCAAAGTTACACAAGACCCGGCGCGAGCGGGAGCGCTCCGCAGGGCACCAACGCCAATTAATTTGGATGCAATGGCCAAATGGTTGGAGTGGTATCCAAATAGTGCAGGCGCTCAGTTTTTGTTTCAGGGTTTTCAGTTTGGTTTTCGCTTGCCTGTTGCGAGCGAGGTTTCGGTCCGGGCTCACAGGAACCTCCAGTCTGCTCGCGCCATGCCGTCGGTTCTGCAAGAGAAAGTTGATAAGGAGTTACGGCTGGGTAGGATGTAGGGACCGTTTAGCTCACCCCCGGTGGATGACTTGGTCATCTCCCCAGTGGGGGTAGTTCCCAAGAAGACTCCAGGTGCTTTTCGGCTCATTCAGCATCTTTCTTACCCGTTGGGGTCGTCGGTCAACGACGCGATACCACCGGCTCATTGCTCGGTGGTGTACCAGTCGTTTGACGAGGCGCTAGAGTTGGTCCGTAGTTACGGCCCTGGGGCCCTGATGGCTAAGATCGATGTGGAATCCGCGTTTCGGTTGCTACCGTTGCATCCGGACTCATTTCGTTTTATGGGTTTTCGGATCGGAGCGGAGTATTTCATCGACAAATGTTTGCCGATGGGATGTTTCGTTTCCTGCTCGTTTTTTGAACGTTTTAGCACATTTTTGCATTGGTGCGTGGAGTCTTCGTCAGGGGGTCATGGAGTCGCACATTAGCTCGATGACTTCCTGTGTGTGGGTCCGGCGAATTCGCCACGCTGCGGCGACTTGCTGTTCAGCATCCGAGCTCTGTTTTTTCACTTTGGCGTTCATGTGGCCGAAGATAAAACGGAGGGGCCGGTTTCCTGTCTATCATTCTTGGGCATCGAAATCGACACGGTAGCGGGGTCGTGTCGCCTGCCTCAAGCCAAGGTTGTGAAGCTCCGCGAAGCTATCTGCCAGTTCGTAAGGTCGCGCAAAGTCACGCTGCAGCAGGCGCAGTCCTTGCTGGGCCTTTTGAACTTTGCTTGTCGGGTAATCCCGATGGGCAGGGTTTTCTGCCGGAAGCTGGAGAGGGCGACGGCGGGGTGTGCCAGGCCGCATCATTTCATCCGCTTGTCCTCCGAGATTAAGAGGGATTTGGCCGTATGGGCCTCGTTCCTGGGGGACTTCAACGGGGTGCGTATCTGGCAGGCCCCAACGGTCGACAGCGCTCGGCTGCAGCTGTTTACCGACGCGGCGGGTTCCTCTGGGTTCGGTTGCTACCTTGAGGGATCTTGGGGCGTGGCTTCGTGGCCGGAGGAATGGCATCGCGAGGGTTTAACTAAGGACCTTTTGCTACTGGAGCTTTTCCCCATTATGGTGGCGCTGGAGGTTTGGGGCGATCGTCTGGCTCATCGCAGCATCTTGTTTAGATGTGACAATCTGGGCGTGGTGCATGCGATCAATAACCAGAGGGCGAAGTCGCTGGTGGTCCTTAGGGTGCTGGGGCGGTTGCTGCTGACATGCTTGCATAGGAATGTGTGGTTCCGCGCGCAGCATGTGCCTGGTCTGGAGAACGGAATTGCCGACGCGTTGTCACGAGGTCAGTGGGAGAGATTTCGTTTGTTGGCACCCGAGGTCGATGAACGAGGGTTTCAATGTCCCGGTTATGTCTGGCAGGTGATCGGGCCGGACTGGAGGGTCTAGCAATGTGGTCAGTCGCTCCGAACACGCTCAAGGCTTACGGACAAGCTTGGAGCGAGTGGGAGGAGTTTGTCCGAGGACGAAGTCAACAAGGTAAAAGCGGGCATCGGATGATGCTTTCTTTTATTTGGCAGCTGTTTGTTACGGGTAGGTCCAGAGCGGTGGTGTCCCGGTACTTAGCTGGTATTTCGTTCTTTAACAAAATCAAGGGTGTCCCTGATGTGACGAAGAGCGGGCTTCTGCTTAAGGCGATGAAGGGGTGGGCGCGCGTGGCGCCAACGCCGCCTGATTGGAGGCGGCCCATTGATGCGGCCTTGCTACCGGCTGTCATCAAGGCGGTTGGCGGTATCGCGTCGTCTATTTTTGAGTCGCTTCTGTTCCGTTTGGTGTTCTTCATGGCTTACCACGGAGCCTTTCGGGTTTCGGAGCTGGTGGCGCCATCTAAGCGGGCGGATTCGCGCATGCTTCTCGAGGACGTGGTGGTGGGTGAGAGGTCCTTGCTGTGCAGATTGCGTCGCTCTAAGACGGACCAAGTAGGTAGAGGTCGATGGGTCACCTTGGTTTCGGCGCTGGAGGAGAGCATTTGCCCGGTGAGGTTGGCAGTGAAATATGCGGCAGTTCGGCCCGGTGGTCGGGGGTCGTGGTTGCTGCATTATGACGGTCTGCCCTTGATGAAATATCAGTTTCGTTGGATGCTGGGTCGCTGTCTGGCGAGCTTGGGCCTTCCTTTCAGGACGCATTCCTTCCGCATCGGGACTGCGACGTCGGCTGCGTCGGCAGGGCTTTCCGTGGTTGAAATCCAGGCAGTGGGGCGATGGAAGTCGTCGAGTTACAGACGATATATTCGCCCCGTTGCATGATTTGTTTGTTTGACTAACGGTTCTGTTTATTTGTAGTTGTATAAGTCATGTTGTAAAGTTCAGTACGTCCTTGTGTTGTGTGTCTGTTTGTCTCCCCTGCTTATCCTACTCAGGGATTAGCCACTCGCCGCTGCTGGCAGCGGGGGTCTGGAGTTCTTTTGCGATTTTTTGCCTGACTTGACGGACTGAATTCTAATCTACAATTCGGCTGATCAGTTCAAATAAAAGTCCCTCAGCAGGTTTTTACGCTTTCACCTCCAGCTGAGTTCTTACATGTTTTTCCCATTTTATACCCCCCCCCCCCCCCCCGTTTATTTTCCTTATATTATTTTGATTTTTCCCAATGTGTGTTTATGTTCTGCTTCAATTGGCTGGAAGCTTGTGCAGATCGGCTAGGCCGTTACTTCTGCAAGACACGAAAACCCCATTTTTTCTTTTGGCAGATCCTTCAGGTTAATGCGTTTAATAAACTCTGCTTTAGATTCTTATTAACCGATTTTTTTACCCCTTTCCTTCTCTTCAGGTTGGGTAGAAGATGATTTGGCAATCTGGGTGGTTGGCCACTCTTATGTGTACTGGGCACCCAGGTTTTTGGCCTCGGAGGGGGCACAGATGTTTCCTAGGGCTCATGGCGTTCGTTGGCTTGGTTGGCGGGGTATGTGGAAAGATCTGAAGAGTAGATTGGTCAGTCAGGTCAGCGAGCATGGAGTCCCTAGGGTGCTGGTTGTCCATTTAGGTGGCAACGACCTGGGGAAGAGGACATCTTTGGAGCTGCGGTGGGCCATGATGAAGCATCTGGCCAGTGTGGCCGCAGCGTGGACCAATTGTGTCTTGGTGTTCTCTATGATGGTGCCAAGGTTGAGTTGGCGAGGTGTGGCGGACGGTCGCCTGATTGATGAGGCCAGGCTAAAGGTGAATGGGGCGGTGGCGAAGTGGGTGTTGACCCACGGAGGCAAAGTGGTTCGCCACCTTAGGATTCGGTTTCGTGACAGTCACCTTTTTCGGCCTGATGGTGTGCATCTGTCCAATGAGGGGATGATGCTTTTCCTGGAGGATCTGTTTCTCGTGTTGCAGGAGTTAGGTTGAGGGTATGGTGGCGGTGCGAAGACTCTGGGGAGGAGTCTTTCGCTGTTGGCGGAAAAGAACGGCAGGTTGTAGTTTGTCTTGTTAGTTGCAGTGATTTACAGTTTGGTGTGGTTTAGGTGCACTCACCTCCATTGACTTTTAAGGCCGCTTGACCACCCGTCCGGGGGCAGCGTCATCACCCATCAGGGTGGGTAGTCACCGTGGGGTTCTGAGTCGGGCACCTATTACCTATTTTATAGTTTGTGTTAAAATTAGGATAGTTTGGAAATTTAATGTTTTGAGGTTATCGTCAGTTGAATATAGCCGTTCTTTTTTCTGCCACCATATGCCGGCTGAATCGGCATGTTAACTAAAATTTTCATTTTACAGGTTTTCTAATGGTTAGGGTACAATAAATAGCTAGCAATTTTCTGCCAAATTCATGTCTCCGTGTCATTATTTCTTGGTATTAAAGGTACTGAATGCTTTACTTTTGAATAAGGGGTCCACACATTATCATTAGGAGGTTTATTTGAACTGGGGCGACTGGGGGCACTGTAGTGTGACATAATATGAACAGGGGGTACTATAGTGTTATATAATATGAACAGGGGGCACTATAGTGTTATATAATATGAACAGGGGGCACTATAGTGTTATATAATATGAACAGGAGGACACTATAGTGTTATATCATATGAACAGGGGGCACTATAGTGTTATATAATATGAACTGGGGGCACTATAGTGTTATATAATATGAACAGGGGGCACTATAGTGTTATATAATATGAACAGGGGGCACTATAGTGTTATATCATATGAACAGGAGGGCACTATAGTGTTATATAATATGAACAGGGGGTACTATAGTGTTATATAATATGAACAGGGGGCACTATAGTGTTATATAATATGAACAGGGGGCACTATAGTGTTACATAATATGAACAGGGGGCACTATAGTGTTACATAATATGAACAGGAGGGCACTATAGTGTTATATAATATGAACAGGGGGCACTATAGTGTTATATAATATGAACAGGGGGCACTATAGTGTTATATAATATGAACAGGGGGCACTATAGTGTTATATAATATGAACAGGAGGGCACTATAGTGTTATATAATATGAACAGGGGGCACTATAGTGTTATATAATATGAACAGGGGGCACTATAGTGTTATATAATATGAACTGGGGGCACTATAGTGTTATATAATATGAACAGGAGGGCACTATAGTGTTATATAATATGAACAGGAGGGCACTATAGTGTTATATAATATGAACAGGGGGCACTATAGTGTTATATAATATGAACAGGGAGCACTATAGTGTTATATAATATGAACTGGGGGCACTATAGTGTTATATAATATGAACAGGAGGGCACTATAGTGTTATATAATATGAACAGGAGGGCACTATAGTGTTATATAATATGAACAGGAGGACACTATAGTGTTATATAATATGAACAGGAGGGCACTATAGTGTTATATAATATGAACAGGAGGGCACTATAGTGTTATATAATATGAACAGGAGGGCACTATAGTGTTATATAATATGAACTGGGGGCACTATAGTGTTACATAATATGAACAGGAGGGCACTATAGTGTTATATAATATGAACAGGAGGGCACTATAGTGTTATATAATATGAACAGGGGGCACTATAGTGTTACATAATATGAACAGGAGGGCACTATAGTGTTATATAATATGAACAGGAGGGCACTATAGTGTTATATAATATGAACAGGAGGACACTATAGTGTTATATAATATGAACAGGAGGGCACTATAGTGTTATATAATATGAACAGGAGGGCACTATAGTGTTATATAATATGAACAGGAGGGCACTATAGTGTTATATAATATGAACTGGGGGCACTATAGTGTTACATAATATTAACAGGAGGGCACTATAGTGTTATATAATATGAACAGGGGGCACTATAGTGTTATATAATATGAACCGGAGGACACTATAGTGTTATATAATATGAACAGGGGGCACTATAGTGTTATATAATAAGAACTGGGGGCACTATAGTGTTATATAATATGAACAGAAGGGCACTATAGTGTTATATAATATGAACAGGGGGCACTATAGTGTTATATAATATGAACAGGAGGGCACTATAGTGTTATATAATATGAACAGGGGGCACTATAGTGTTATATAATAAGAACTGGGGGCACTATAGTGTTATATAATATGAACAGAAGGGCACTATAGTGTTATATAATATGAACAGGAGGGCACTATAGTGTTATATAATATGAACAGGGGGCACTATAGTGTTATATAATATGAACAGGGGGCACTATAGTGCATACTTGCCTACCTGACCCTCTCCATGAGGGAGAAAATGCTCTGTTCCTGGACTTTCCTGGTAATGTATGATTGCCATCACCTGTGGTGAAACACTTTTCTTATCAATTAACTAGCTCACCACAGGTGATGGCAATCATACATTACCAGGAAAGTCCAGGAACAGAGCATTTTCTCCCTCATGGAGAGGGTCAGGTAGGCAAGTATGCTATAGTGTTATATAATATGAACAGGAGGGCACTATAGTATTATATAATATGAAAAGGGAGCACTCTAGTGTTATATAATATGAACTGGGGGCACTATAGTGTTATATAATATGAACAGGGGGCACTATAGTGTTATATAATATGAACAGGGGGCACTATAGTGTTATATCATATGAACAGGAGGACACTATAGTGTTATATCATATGAACAGGGGGCACTATAGTGTTATATAATATGAACTGGGGGCACTATAGTGTTATATAATATGAACAGGGGGCACTATAGTGTTATATAATATGAACAGGGGGCACTATAGTGTTATATCATATGAACAGGAGGGCACTATAGTGTTATATAGTATGAACAGGGGGTACTATAGTGTTATATAATATGAACAGGGGGCACTATAGTGTTATATAATATGAACAGGGGGCACTATAGTGTTACATAATATGAACAGGAGGGCACTATAGTGTTATATAATATGAACAGGGGGCACTATAGTGTTATATAATATGAACAGGGGGCACTATAGTGTTATATAATATGAACAGGGGGCACTATAGTGTTATATAATATGAACAGGAGGGCACTATAGTGTTATATAATATGAACAGGGGGCACTATAGTGTTATATAATATGAACAGGGGGCACTATAGTGTTATATAATATGAACTGGGGGCACTATAGTGTTATATAATATGAACAGGAGGGCACTATAGTGTTATATAATATGAACAGGAGGGCACTATAGTGTTATATAATATGAACAGGGGGCACTATAGTGTTATATAATATGAACAGGGAGCACTATAGTGTTATATAATATGAACTGGGGGCACTATAGTGTTATATAATATGAACAGGAGGGCACTATAGTGTTATATAATATGAACAGGAGGGCACTATAGTGTTATATAATATGAACAGGAGGACACTATAGTGTTATATAATATGAACAGGAGGGCACTATAGTGTTATATAATATGAACAGGAGGGCACTATAGTGTTATATAATATGAACAGGAGGGCACTATAGTGTTATATAATATGAACTGGGGTTCACTATAGTGTTACATAATATGAACAGGAGGGCACTATAGTGTTATATAATATGAACAGGAGGGCACTATAGTGTTATATAATATGAACAGGAGGGCACTATAGTGTTATATAATATGAACAGGAGGGCACTATAGTGTTATATAATATGAACAGGAGGGCACTATAGTGTTATATAATATGAACTGGGGTTCACTATAGTGTTACATAATATGAACAGGAGGGCACTATAGTGTTATATAATATGAACAGGGGGCACTATAGTGTTACATAATATGAACAGGAGGGCACTATAGTGTTATATAATATGAACAGGAGGGCACTATAGTGTTATATAATATGAACAGGAGGGCACTATAGTGTTATATAATATGAACAGGAGGACACTATAGTGTTATATAATATGAACAGGAGGGCACTATAGTGTTATATAATATGAACAGGAGGGCACTATAGTGTTATATAATATGAACAGGAGGGCACTATAGTGTTATATAATATGAACTGGGGGCACTATAGTGTTACATAATATTAACAGGAGGGCACTATAGTGTTATATAATATGAACAGGGGGCACTATAGTGTTATATAATATGAACCGGAGGACACTATAGTGTTATATAATATGAACAGGGGGCACTATAGTGTTATATAATAAGAACTGGGGGCACTATAGTGTTATATAATATGAACAGAAGGGCACTATAGTGTTATATAATATGAACAGGGGGCACTATAGTGTTATATAATATGAACAGGAGGGCACTATAGTGTTATATAATATGAACAGGGGGCACTATAGTGTTATATAATAAGAACTGGGGGCACTATAGTGTTATATAATATGAACAGAAGGGCACTATAGTGTTATATAATATGAACAGGAGGGCACTATAGTGTTATATAATATGAACAGGGGGCACGATAGTGTTATATAATATGAACAGGGGGCACTATAGTGCATACTTGCCTACCTGACCCTCTCCATGAGGGAGAAAATGCTCTGTTCCTGGACTTTCCTGGTAATGTATGATTGCCATCACCTGTGGTGAAACACTTTTCTTATCAATTAACTAGCTCACCACAGGTGATGGCAATCATACATTACCAGGAAAGTCCAGGAACAGAGCATTTTCTCCCTCATGGAGAGGGTCAGGTAGGCAAGTATGCTATAGTGTTATATAATATGAACAGGAGGGCACTATAGTATTATATAATATGAAAAGGGAGCACTATAGTGTTATATAATATGAACTGGGGGCACTATAGTGTTATATAATATGAACAGGGGACACTATAGTGTTATATAATATGAACTGGGGGCACTATAGTGTTATATAATATGAACAGAGGGCACTATAGTGTTATATAATATGAACTGGGGGCACTATAGTGTTATATAATATGAACTGGGGGCACTATAGTGTTATATAATATGAACAGGAGGGCACTATAGTGTTGTATAATATGAACTGGGGGCACTATAGTGTTATATAATATGAACTGGAGGCACTATAGTGTTATATAATATGAACTGGGGGCACTGTAGTGTGACATAATATGAACTGGGGGAACCGTAATGTGGTATAATATGAACTGGGGACACTGTTATGTGACATAATATGAACTGGGGGCACTATAGTGTTATATAATATGAACTGGGGCACTATAGTGTTGTATAATATGAACTGGGGGCACTATAGTGTTATATAATATGAACAGGAGGGCACTATAGTGTTATATAATATGAACAAGGGGCACTATAGTGTTATATAATATGAACAGGGGGCACTATAGTGTTATATAATATGAACAGGGGGCACTATAGTGTTATATAATATGAACAGGGGGCACTATAGTGTTATATCATATGAACAGGAGGGCACTATAGTGTTATATCATATGAACAGGGGGCACTATAGTGTTATATAATATGAACAGGAGGGCACTATAGTGTTATATAATATGAACAGGAGGGCACTATAGTGTTATATAATATGAACAGGAGGGCACTATAGTGTTATATAATATGAACAGGGGGCACTATAGTGTTATATAATATGAACAGGGGGCACTATAGTGTTATATAATATGAACAGGGGGCACTATAGTGTTATATAATATGAACAGGGGGCACTATAGTGTTATATAATATGAACAGGGGGCACTATAGTGTTATATAATATGAACAGGAGGACACTATAGTGTTATATAATATGAACAGGAGGGCACTATAGTGTTATATAATATGAACAGGAGGGCACTATAGTGTTATATAATATGAACAGGAGGACACTATAGTGTTATATAATATGAACAGGGGGCACTATAGTGTTATATAATATGAACAGGAGGGCACTATAGTGTTATATAATATGAACAGGAGGGCACTATAGTGTTATATAATATGAACAGGAGGGCACTATAGTGTTATATAATATGAACAGGAGGGCACTATAGTGTTATATCATATGAACAGGAGGGCACTATAGTGTTATATAATATGAACAGGAGGACACTATAGTGTTATATAATATGAACAGGAGGGCACTATAGTGTTATATAATATGAACAGGGGGCACTATAGTGTTACATAATATGAACAGGAGGGCACTATAGTGTTATATAATATGAACAGGAGGGCACTATAGTGTTATATAATATGAACAGGAGGGCACTATAGTGTTATATAATATGAACAGGAGGACACTATAGTGTTATATAATATGAACAGGAGGGCACTATAGTGTTATATAATATGAACAGGAGGGCACTATAGTGTTATATAATGTGAACAGGAGGGCACTATAGTGTTATATAATGTGAACTGGGGGCACTATAGTGTTACATAATATGAACAGGAGGGCACTATAGTGTTATATAATATGAACAGGGGGCACTATAGTGTTATATAATATGAACCGGAGGACACTATAGTGTTATATAATATGAACAGAGGGCACTATAGTGTTATATAATAAGAACTGGGGGCACTATAGTGTTATATAATATGAACAGAAGGGCACTATAGTGTTATATAATATGAACAGGAGGGCACTATAGTGTTATATAATATGAACAGGGGGCACTATAGTGTTATATAATATGAACAGGAGGGCACTATAGTGTTATATAATATGAACAGGGTGCACTATAGTGTTATATAATAAGAGCTGGGGGCACTATAGTGTTATATAATATGAACTGGGGGCACTATAGTGTTATATAATATGAACAGGGGTACTATAGTGTTATATAATAAGAACTGGGGGCACTATAGTGTTATATAATATGAACAGAAGGGCACTATAGTGTTATATAATATGAACAGGAGGGCACTATAGTGTTATATAATATGAACAGGGGGCACTATAGTGTTATATAATATGAACAGGGGGCACTATAGTGTTATATAATATGAACAGGGGGCACTATAGTGTTATATAATATGAACAGGGGGCACTATAGTGTTATATCATATGAACAGGAGGGCACTATAGTGTTATATCATATGAACAGGGGGCACTATAGTGTTATATAATATGAACAGGAGGGCACTATAGTGTTATATAATATGAACAGGAGGGCACTATAGTGTTATATAATATGAACAGGAGGGCACTATAGTGTTATATAATATGAACAGGGGGCACTATAGTGTTATATAATATGAACAGGGGGCACTATAGTGTTATATAATATGAACAGGAGGGCACTATAGTGTTATATAATATGAACAGGAGGGCACTATAGTGTTATATAATAGGAACAGGAGGACACTATAGTGTTATATAATATGAACAGGAGGGCACTATAGTGTTATATAATATGAACAGGAGGGCACTATAGTGTTATATAATGTGAACAGGAGGGCACTATAGTCTTATATAATATGAACTGGGGGCACTATAGTGTTACATAATATGAACAGGAGGGCACTATAGTGTTATATAATATTAACAGGGGGCACTATAGTGTTATATAATATGAACCGGAGGACACTATAGTGTTATATAATATGAACAGGGGGCACTATAGTGTTATATAATAAGAACTGGGGGCACTATAGTGTTATATAATATGAACAGAAGGGCACTATAGTGTTATATAATATGAACAGGAGGGCACTATAGTGTTATATAATATGAACAGGGGGCACTATAGTGTTATATAATATGAACAGGAGGGCACTATAGTGTTATATAATATGAACAGGGGGCACTATAGTGTTATATAATAAGAGCTGGGGGCACTATAGTGTTATATAATATGAACTGGGGGCACTATAGTGTTATATAATATGAACAGGGGTACTATAGTGTTATATAATAAGAACTGGGGGCACTATAGTGTTATATAATATGAACAGAAGGGCACTATAGTGTTATATAATATGAACAGGAGGGCACTATAGTGTTATATAATATGAACAGGGGGCACTATAGTGTTATATAATATGAACAGGGGGCACTATAGTGTTATATCATATGAACAGGAGGGCACTATAGTGTTATATAATATGAACAGGAGGGCACTATAGTGTTATATAATATGAACAGGAGGGCACTATAGTGTTATATAATATGAACAGGGGGCACTATAGTGTTATATAATATGAACAGGGGGCACTATAGTGTTATATAATATGAACAGGAGGACACTATAGTGTTATATAATATGAACAGGAGGGCACTATAGTGTTATATAATATGAACAGGGGGCACTATAGTGTTACATAATATGAACAGGAGGGCACTATAGTGTTATATAATATGAACAGGAGGGCACTATAGTGTTATATAATATGAACAGGAGGGCACTATAGTGTTATATAATATGAACAGGAGGACACTATAGTGTTATATAATATGAACAGGAGGGCACTATAGTGTTATATAATATGAACAGGAGGGCACTATAGTGTTATATAATGTGAACAGGAGGGCACTATAGTGTTATATAATATGAACTGGGGGCACTATAGTGTTACATAATATGAACAGGAGGGCACTATAGTGTTATATAATATGAACAGGGGGCACTATAGTGTTATATAATATGAACCGGAGGACACTATAGTGTTATATAATATGAACAGGGGGCACTATAGTGTTATATAATAAGAACTGGGGGCACTATAGTGTTATATAATATGAACAGAAGGGCACTATAGTGTTATATAATATGAACAGGAGGGCACTATAGTGTTATATAATATGAACAGGGGGCACTATAGTGTTATATAATATGAACAGGAGGGCACTATAGTGTTATATAATATGAACAGGGGGCACTATAGTGTTATATAATAAGAGCTGGGGGCACTATAGTGTTATATAATATGAACTGGGGGCACTATAGTGTTATATAATATGAACAGGGGTACTATAGTGTTATATAATAAGAACTGGGGGCACCATAGTGTTATATAATATGAACAGAAGGGCACTATAGTGTTATATAATATGAACAGGAGGGCACTATAGTGTTATATAATATGAACAGGGGGCACTATAGTGTTATATAATATGAACAGGGGGCACTATAGTGTTATATAATATGAACAGGGGGCACTATAGTGTTATATAATATGAACAGGGGGCACTATAGTGTTATATCATATGAACAGGAGGGCACTATAGTGTTATATCATATGAACAGGGGGCACTATAGTGTTATATAATATGAACAGGAGGGCACTATAGTGTTATATAATATGAACAGGAGGGCACTATAGTGTTATATAATATGAACAGGAGGGCACTATAGTGTTATATAATATGAACAGGGGGCACTATAGTGTTATATAATATGAACAGGGGGCACTATAGTGTTATATAATATGAACAGGGGGCACTATAGTGTTATATAATATGAACAGGGGGCACTATAGTGTTATATAATATGAACAGGGGGCACTATAGTGTTATATAATATGAACAGGAGGACACTATAGTGTTATATAATATGAACAGGAGGGCACTATAGTGTTATATAATATGAACAGGAGGGCACTATAGTGTTATATAATATGAACAGGAGGACACTATAGTGTTATATAATATGAACAGGGGGCACTATAGTGTTATATAATATGAACAGGAGGGCACAATAGTGTTATATAATATGAACAGGAGGGCACTATAGTGTTATATAATATGAACAGGAGGGCACTATAGTGTTATATAATATGAACAGGAGGGCACTATAGTGTTATATAATATGAATAGGAGGGCACTATAGTGTTATATAATATGAACAGGAGGGCACTATAGTGTTATATAATATGAACAGGAGGGCACTATAGTGTTATATAATATGAACAGGGGGCACTATAGTGTTATATAATATGAACAGGGGGCACTATAGTGTTATATAATATGAACAGGAGGACACTATAGTGTTATATAATATGAACAGGAGGGCACTATAGTGTTATATAATATGAACAGGGGGCACTATAGTGTTACATAATATGAACAGGAGGGCACTATAGTGTTATATAATATGAACAGGAGGGCACTATAGTGTTATATAATATGAACAGGAGGGCACTATAGTGTTATATAATATGAACAGGAGGACACTATAGTGTTATATAATATGAACAGGAGGGCACTATAGTGTTATATAATATGAACAGGAGGGCACTATAGTGTTATATAATGTGAACAGGAGGGCACTATAGTGTTATATAATATGAACTGGGGGCACTATAGTGTTACATAATATGAACAGGAGGGCACTATAGTGTTATATAATATGAACAGGGGGCACTATAGTGTTATATAATATGAACCGGAGGACACTATAGTGTTATATAATATGAACAGGGGGCACTATAGTGTTATATAATAAGAACTGGGGGCACTATAGTGTTATATAATATGAACAGAAGGGCACTATAGTGTTATATAATATGAACAGGAGGGCACTATAGTGTTATATAATATGAACAGGGGGCACTATAGTGTTATATAATATGAACAGGAGGGCACTATAGTGTTATATAATATGAACAGGGGGCACTATAGTGTTATATAATAAGAGCTGGGGGCACTATAGTGTTATATAATATGAACTGGGGGCACTATAGTGTTATATAATATGAACAGGGGGCACTATAGTGCATACTTGCCTACCTGACCCTCTCCATGAGGGAGAAAATGCTCTGTTCCTGGACTTTCCTGGTAATGTATGATTGCCATCACCTGTGGTGAAACACTTTTCTTATCAATTAACTAGCTCACCACAGGTGATGGCAATCATACATTACCAGGAAAGTCCAGGAACAGAGCATTTTCTCCCTCATGGAGAGGGTCAGGTAGGCAAGTATGCTATAGTGTTATATAATATGAACAGGAGGGCACTATAGTATTATATAATATGAAAAGGGAGCACTATAGTGTTATATAATATGAACTGGGGGCACTATAGTGTAATATAATATGAACAGGGGACACTATAGTGTTATATAATATGAACTGGGGGCACTATAGTGTTATATAATATGAACAGAGGGCACTATAGTGTTATATAATATGAACTGGGGGCACTATAGTGTTATATAATATGAACTGGGGGCACTATAGTGTTATATAATATGAACAGGAGGGCACTATAGTGTTGTATAATATGAACTGGGGGCACTATAGTGTTATATAATATGAACTGGAGGCACTATAGTGTTATATAATATGAACTGGGGGCACTGTAGTGTGACATAATATGAACTGGGGGAACCGTAATGTGGTATAATATGAACTGCGGACACTGTTATGTGACATAATATGAACTGGGGGCACTATAGTGTTATATAATATGAACTGGGGCACTATAGTGTTGTATAATATGAACTGGGGGCACTATAGTGTTATATAATATGAACAGGAGGGCACTATAGTGTTATATAATATGAACTGGGGGCACTATAGTGTTATATAATATGAACTGGGGCACTATAGTGTTGTATAATATGAACTGGGGGCACTATGGTGGTATATAATATGAACAGGAGGGCCCTATAGTGTTATGTAATATGAACTGGGGGCACTGTAGTGTGACATAATATGAACTGGGGCTACTGTAATGTGGTATAATATGAACTGGGGGCACTGTAATGTGACATAATATGAACTGGGGGCACTATAGTGTTATATAATATGAACTGGGGGCACTATAGTGTGACATAATATGAACTGGGGGCAGTGTAGTGTGACATAATATGAACTGGGGGCACTATAGTGTTATATAATATGAACTGGGGGCACTATAGTGTGACATAATATGAACTGGGGGCACTATACTGTTTTATGATATGAACTGGGGGCACTATTTTGTTATATAATATGAACTGGGGGCACTATACTGTTATATAATATGAACTGGGGGTACTGTAATGTGACATAATATGAACTGGGGGCACTATAGTGTTTTATAATATGAACAGGGGCACTGTAATGTGACATAATATGAACTGGGGGCACTATAGTGTTTTATAATATGAACTGGGGGCACTATAGTGTTTTATAATATGAACTGGGGGCACTATAGTGTTTTATAATATGAACTGGGGGCACTATAGTGTTTTATAATATGAACTGGGGCACTGTAATGTGACATAATATGAACTGGGGGCACTATAGTGTTTTATAATATGAACTGGGGGCACTATAGTGTTTTATAATATGAACAGGGGGGCACTGTAATGTGACATAATATGAACTGGGGTGACTGGGGGCACTGTAGTGTGACATAATATGAACTGGGGAGACTGGGGGCACTGTAGTGTGACATAATATGAACAGGGGGCACTATAGTGTTATATAATATGAACTGGGGGCACTGTAATGTACAGTAACATAGTAACATAGTAAATGAGGTTGAAAAAAGACAAAATGTCCATTGCGTATTATAATTCTTACACTAATCTATATGTAAATATATATAGTTACTCTGCGCTTAATACCATATGGTCCATAGGATGATTAAAAACACATGCAATATTATTAATAATTTATTAATATATTACACTTTAAAACACAAAATATCAACCACAATGAAAAATGCATATATATATAAATAACCAGATGAAATAAGTTATATACAACAGATATGACTCCCCACGTGATATTGACTATTAATAATATTCGATCTAATAGACAAATTTTCAATATTCCTAATAAGAGGTGGATCTGTATGTAACTAGTTTAACTTGTGACATACTAATGTGACATAGAGCGGGATGTACTAAAGTGAAAATGCTGTAAAACCCCTGTTTTCGTTTTTTTTTACCACATTTCATATGTACTAACCCCCCGGCCGCCGGGTTTTAGATGCCGAGGGTATCGTCATCTTTTTATGGTGATACCCTATAGAAGCTTATGGGCTTCTTACTGCCAGCCGCTGCATCCCACCACCTCTGCTGCCCGACGCCGCTCACGCCGCCCCCCCTTCCCCGTCATACCTGTGTGCAGGCAGCCCTGGTCCCGCAACCCAGACTCCTCTTCTCCCAGCAACACAGCCGGAGGTCGTTCCAGCTGCAGGGAGGAGGAGCCTGGGACTGACTGCTGATGTCACCTCCCTGGGCTGGGAGGTGACAGAGACCCCTGGGAGGTGACGGACACCCCCTGCACACCTTCTCACAGGTTTTGCGGGGGGTCTCTGTCGTCACATTGCAATGTTAATCGCATATGTTAGTTAACATCGGTGCGGTGGCGGGGAGGGCTGGCGATGTATTACATCCCGCCCATACTATGAACTGGAGACACTGTACAGTATGGCATAATGTGAATTGGGGGTACAGTGAGTCATAATGTGAATTGGGGGCACTGTGTTGCATAATGTGTGTTGGCTGCCCTACAATGTAACATAATGTGAACTAGGGCACTACTATGGTTCAGAAAATAAACTAGGGCACTACTATGGTTCAGAAAATAAACTAGGGCACTACTATGAGGCATATAATGAATAACTGCTGCAGAGAGGTGTCTCTCGAGAAGCATTGGGACAGGGCCCCCTTCAAAATGTTGCTATGTGGCCCCAGGGCCGGCAACAGTAATCCTGGGGCTCCATACAGTGATATCTCTGGGGCCCCCTCAGATGAGATATATATATACAGCATATATATTAGAGATGTGCACTTGAAATTTTTCGGGTTTTGTGTTTTGGTTTTGGGTTCGGTTCCGCGGCCGTGTTTTGGGTTCGACCGCGTTTTGGCAAAACCTCACCGAATTTTTTTTGTCGGATTCGGGTGTGTTTTGGATTCGGGTGTTTTTTTCAAAAAACACTAAAAAACAGCTTAAATCATAGAATTTGGGGGTCATTTTGATCCCAAAGTATTATTAACCTCAAAAACCATAATTTCCACTCATTTTCAGTCTATTCTGAATACCTCACACCTCACAATATTATTTTTAGTCCTAAAATTTGCACCGAGGTCGCTGGATGACTAAGCTAAGCGACCCTAGTGGCCGACACAAACACCTGGCCCATCTAGGAGTGGCACTGCAGTGTCACGCAGGATGGCCCTTCCAAAAAACCCTCCCCAAACAGCACATGACGCAAAGAAAAAAAGAGGCGCAATGAGGTAGCTGTGTGAGTAAGATAAGCGACCCTAGTGGCCGACACAAACACCTGGCCCATCTAGGAGTGGCACTGCAGTGTCACGCAGGATGTCCCTTCCAAAAAACCCTCCCCAAACAGCACATGACGCAAAGAAAAAAAGAGGCGCAATGAGGTAGCTGTGTGAGTAAGATAAGCGACCCTAGTGGCCGACACAAACACCGGGCCCATCTAGGAGTGGCACTGCAGTGTCACACAGGATGTCCCTTCCAAAAAACCCTCCCCAAACAGCACATGACGCAAAGAAAAAAAGAGGCGCAATGAGGTAGCTGTGTGAGTAAGATAAGCGACCCTAGTGGCCGACACAAACACCGGGCCCATCTAGGAGTGGCACTGCAGTGTCACGCAGGATGTCCCATCCAAAAAACCCTCCCCAAACAGCACATGACGCAAAGAAATAAAGAGGCGCAATGAGGTAGCTGTGTGAGTAAGATAAGCGACCCTAGTGGCCGACACAAACACCGGGCCCATCTAGGAGTGGCACTGCAGTGTCACGCAGGATGGCCCTTCCAAAAAACCCTCCCCAAACAGCACATGACGCAAAGAAAAAAAGAGGCGCAATGAGGTAGCTGTGTGAGTAAGATAAGCGACCCTAGTGGCCGACACAAACACCGGGCCCATCTAGGAGTGGCACTGCAGTGTCACGCAGGATGTCCCTTCCAAAAAACCCTCCCCAAACAGCACATGACGCAAAGAAAAAAGAGGCGCAATGAGGTAGCTGTGTGAGTAAGATAAGCGACCCTAGTGGCCGACACAAACACCGGGCCCATCTAGGAGTGGCACTGCAGTGTCACGCAGGATGGCCCTTCCAAAAAATACTCCCCAAACAGCACATGACGCAAAGAAAAATTAAAGAAAAAAGAGGTGCAAGATGGAATTGTCCTTGGGCCCTCCCACCCACCGTTATGTTGTATAAACAGGACATGCACACTTTAACCAACCCATCATTTCAGTGACAGGGTCTGCCACACGACTGTGACTGAAATGACGGGTTGGTTTGGACCCCCACCAAAAAAGAAGCAATTAATCTCTCCTTGCACAAACTGGCTCTACAGAGGCAAGATGTCCACCTCATCTTCACCCTCCGATATATCACCGTGTACATCCCCCTCCTCACAGATTATCAATTCGTCCCCACTGGAATCCACCATCTCAGCTCCCTGTGTACTTTGTGGAGGCAATTGCTGCTGGTCAATGTCTCCACGGAGGAATTGATTATAATTCATTTTAATGAACATCATCTTCTCCACATTTTCTGGATTTAACCTCGTACGCCGATTGCTGACAAGGTGAGCGGCGGCACTAAACACTCTTTCGGAGTACACACTTGTGGGAGGGCAACTTAGGTAGAATAAAGCCAGTTTGTGCAAGGGCCTCCAAATTGCCTCTTTCTCTGACGTCCTAGTGGATGCTGGGACTCCGTAAGGACCATGGGGAATAGCGGCTCCGCAGGAGACAGGGCACAAAATAAAAGCTTAAGGATCAGGTGGTGTGCACTGGCTCCTCCCCCTATGACCCTCCTCCAAGCCTCAGTTAGATTTTTGTGCCCGGCCGAGAAGGGTGCAATCTAGGTGGCTCTCCTGAGCTGCTTAGAATAAAAGTTTAGTTAGGTTTTTTTATTTTCAGTGAGTCCTGCTGGCAACAGGCTCACTGCATCGTGGGACTAAGGGGAGAAGAAACGGACTCACCTGAGTGCAGAGTGGATCGGGTTTCTTAGGCTACTGGACACTAGCTCCAGAGGGACGATCACAGGTTCAGCCTGGATGGGTCACCGGAGCCGCGCCGCCGTCCCCCTTACAGAGCCAGAAGAGACGAAGAGGTCCGGTGAAATCGGCGGCAGAAGACATCCTGTCTTCAGACTAACACAGCACCGCAGCTGTGCGCCATTGCTCTCAGCACACTTCACACTCCGGTCACTGAGGGTGCAGGGCGCTGGGGGGGGAGCGCCCTGAGACGCAATATAACAGAATACCTTAGGTGGCAAAACAGAATACATCACATATAGCTCCTGGGCTATATGGATGTATTTTAATCCCCTGCCATTTTACACAAAAAAGCGGGAGATAAGGACGTCGTGAAGGGGCGGAGCCTATCTCCTCAGCACACAAGCGCCATTTTCCCTCACAGCTCCGCTGGAAGGACGGCTCCCTGACTCTCCCCTGCAGTCCTGCTTCAGAATCAGGGTAAAAAAGAGAAGGGGGGGCACGTTTGGCAGCAAATAAATATATTAACAGCAGCTATAAGGGAGTAACACTTATATAAGGTTATCCCTGTATATATATATAGCGCTGGGTGTGTGCTGGCAGACTCTCCCTCTGTCTCTCCAAAGGGCTAAGTGGGGTCCTGTCCTCTATCAGAGCATTCCCGGTGTGTGTGCTGTGTGTCGGTACGCGTGTGTCGACATGTATGAGGAGGAAAATGATGTGGAGGCGGAGCAGTTGCCTGTGTCGGTGATGTCACCCCCTAGGGAGTCGACACCTGACTGGATGATTGTATTTAAACAATTAAGTGATAATGTCAGCAATTTGCAAAAAACTGTTGACGACATGAGACAGCCGGCAAATCAATTAGTGCCTGTCCAGGCGTCTCAAACACCGTCAGGGGCGCTAAAACGCCCGTTACCTCAGTGGGTCGACACAGACCCTGACACAGGTACTGAGTCTAGTGTCGACGGTGACGAGACAAACGTAATGTCCAGTAGGGCCACACGTTACATGATCACGGCAATGAAAGAGGCATTGAACCTTTCTGACACTACAAGTACCACAAAGAAGGGTATTATGTGGGGTGAGAAAAAACTACCAATATTTTTTCTTGAGTCAGAGAAAATAAATGAGGTGTGTGAAAAAGCGTGGGTTTCCCCCGATAAAAAACAGCTAATTTCTAAAAAATTATTAGCATTATATCCTTTCCCGCCAGAGGTTAGGGCGCGTTGGGAAACACCCCCTAGGGTAGATAAGGCGCTCACACGTTTATCAAAACAAGTAGCGTTACCGTCTCCTGATACGGCTACCCTCAAAGAGCCAGCTGATAGAAGGCTGGAAAATATCCTAAAAAGTATATACACACATACTGGTGTTATACTGCGACCAGCAATCGCCTCAGCCTGGATGTGCAGTGCTGGAGTCGCATGGTCGGATTCCCTGACCGAGAATATTGATACCCTGGATAGGGACAATATTTTGTTAACTATAGAACATTTAAAGGATGCATTACTATATATGCGTGATGCACAGAGGGATATTTGCACCCTGGCATCAAGAGTAAGTGCTATGTCCATCTCTGCCAGAAGAGCGTTATGGACGCGACAGTGGTCAGGGGATGCGGATTCCAAACGGCACATGGAAGTATTGCCGTATAAAGGGGAGGAGTTATTTGGGGCTGGTCTATCGGACCTGGTGGCCACGGCAACGGCTGGAAAATCCACCTTTTTACCCCAGGTCACTCCACATCAGCAGAAAAAGACACCGTCTTTTCAAACTCAGTCCTTTCGTTCCCATAAGTACAAGCGAGCAAAAGGCCATTCTTTTCTGCCCCGGGGCAGAGGAAGAGGAAAAAGACTGCACCATGCAGCCGCTTCACAGGAGCAGAAGCCCTCCCCTGCTTCTGCCAAGTCTTCAGCATGACGCTGGGGCTTTACAAGCAGACTCAGATATGGTGGGGGCCCGTCTCAAGAATTTCAACGCGCAGTGGGCTCACTCGCAAGTGGATCCCTGGATTCTACAGGTAGTATCGCAGGGGTACAAACTGGAATTCGAGGCGTTTCCCCTCGTCGTTTCCTGAAGTCTGCTTTACCAAAGTCTCCCTCCGACAGGGAGGCAGTTTTGGAAGCCATTCACAAGCTGTGTTCCCAGCAGGTGATAATCAAGGTACCCCTCCTGCAACAAGGAAAGGGGTATTATTCCACGCTGTTTGTGGTACCGAAGCCGGACGGCTCGGTGAGACCAATTTTAAATCTGAAATCCTTGAACACTTACATAAAAAGGTTCAAATTCAAGATGGAGTCACTCAGAGCAGTGATAGCAAACCTGGAAGAAGGGGACTATATGGTGTCTCTGGACATCAAAGATGCTTATCTCCACGTCCCGATATACCCTTCTCACCAAGGGTACCTCAGGTTTGTAGTACAAAACTGTCATTATCAGTTTCAGACGCTGCCGTTTGGATTGTCCACGGCACCTCGGGTCTTTACCAAGGTAATGGCCGAAATGATGATTCTTCTACGAAGAAAAGGCATTTTAATTATCCCTTACTTGGACGATCTCCTGATAAGGGCAAGATCCAGGGAACAGTTAGAAGTCGGAGTAGCACTATCTCAGGTAGTGTTACGTCAGCACGGGTGGATTCTAAATATTCCAAAATCGCAGCTGATTCCAACGACACGTCTACTGTTCCTAGGAATGATTCTGGACACAGTCCAGAAGAAGGTGTTTCTCCCGGAGGAGAAGGCCAGGGAGTTATCCGAGCTAGTCAGGAACCTCCTAAAACCAGGACAGGTCTCAGTGCATCAGTGCACGAGGGTCCTGGGGAAAATGGTGGCTTCTTACGAAGCGATTCCATTCGGAAGATTCCATGCAAGAACATTTCAGTGGGATCTACTGGACAAATGGTCCGGATCGCATCTGCAGATGCATCAGCGGATAACCCTGTCGCCAAGGACAAGGGTGTCTCTCCTGTGGTGGCTGCAGAGTGCTCATCTACTAGAGGGCCGCAGATTTGGCATTCAGGATTGGATCCTGGTAACCACGGATGCCAGCCTGAGAGGCTGGGGAGCAGTCACACAGGGAAGGAATTTCCAGGGCCTGTGGTCAAGCTTGGAAACGTCTCTTCATATAAACATTCTGGAACTAAGGGCCATTTACAATGCCCTAAGTCAAGCAAAACCTCTGCTTCAGGGTCAGGCGGTGTTGATCCAATCGGACAACATCACGTCAGTCGCCCACGTAAACAGACAGGGCGGCACGAGAAGCAGGAGGGCAATGGCAGAAGCTGCAAGGATTCTTCGCTGGGCGGAAAATCATGTGATAGCACTGTCAGCAGTATTCATTCCGGGAGTGGACAACTGGGAAGCAGACTTCCTCAGCAGACACGACCTTCACCCGGGAGAGTGGGGACTTCACCCAGAAGTCTTCCACCTGATTGTAAACCGTTGGGAAAAACCAAAGGTGGACATGATGGCGTCACGTCTAAACAAAAAACTGGACAGATATTGCGCCAGGTCAAGGGACCCTCAGGCAATAGCAGTGGACGCTCTGGTAACGCCGTGGGTGTACCAGTCAGTGTATGTGTTCCCTCCTCTGCCTCTCATACCAAAAGTACTGAGAATCATAAGAAGGAGAGGAGTAAGAACTATACTCGTGGTTCCGGATTGGCCAAGACGGACTTGGTACCCGGAACTTCAAGAGATGCTCACGGACGAACCGTGGCCTCTACCTCTAAGAAAGGACCTGCTACTGCAGGGGCCTTGTCTGTTCCAGGACTTACCGCGGCTGCGTTTGACGGCATGGCGGTTGAACGCCGGATCCTGAGGGAAAAAGGCATTCCAAAAGAAGTCATCCCTACTCTGGTCAAAGCAAGGAAGGACGTAACCGCAAAACATTATCACCGCATTTGGCGTAAATATGTTGCGTGGTGTGAGGCCAAGAAGGCCCCTACAGAGGAATTTCAACTGGGTCGTTTCCTTCATTTCCTGCAAACAGGACTGTCTATGGGCCTAAAATTAGGGTCCATTAAGGTTCAAATTTCGGCCCTGTCGATTTTCTTCCAGTAAGAACTGGCTTCAGTACCTGAAGTTCAGACATTTGTAAAAGGGGTGCTGCACATACAGCCTCCTTTTGTGCCTCCAGTGGCACCTTGGGATCTCAATGTGGTGTTGAGTTTTCTAAAGTCACATTGGTTTGAACCACTTTCCACTGTGGACTTAAAATATCTCACATGGAAGGTGTCGATGCTGTTAGCCTTGGCTTCAGCCAGGCGTGTGTCAGAATTGGCGGCTTTATCATATAAAAGCCCTTACTTAATTTTTCATTCTGACAGGGCGGAATTGAGGACTCGTCCTCAATTTCTACCTAAGGTGGTTTCTGCATTTCACATGAACCAACCTATTGTGGTACCTGCGGCTACCAGGGACTTAGAGGACTCTAAGTTGCTTGACGTTGTCAGGGCCTTGAAAATATATGTTTCCAGGACGGCTGGAGTCAGAAAATCTGACTCGCTGTTTATCCTGTATGCACCCAACAAGCTGGGTGCTCCTGCTTCTAAGCAGACGATTGCTCGTTGGATTTGTAGTACAATTCAGCTTGCACATTCTGTGGCAGGATTGCCACAGCCAAAATCAGTATAAGCCCATTCCACAAGGAAAGTGGGCTCATCTTGGGCGGCTGCCCGAGGGGTCTCGGCTTTACAACTTTGCCGAGCAGCTACTTGGTCAGGGGCAAACACGTTTGCTAAATTCTACAAATTTGATACCCTGGCTGAGGAGGACCTGGAGTTCTCTCATTCGGTGCTGCAGAGTCATCCGCACTCTCCCGCCCGTTTGGGAGCTTTGGTATAATCCCCATGGTCCTTACGGAGTCCCAGCATCCACTAGGACGTCAGAGAAAATAAGATTTTACTTACCGATAAATCTATTTCTCGTAGTCCGTAGTGGATGCTGGGCGCCCATCCCTAGTGCGGATTGTCTGCAATACTTGTATATAGTTATTGTTACAAAGATTCGGGTTATTATTGTTGTGAGCCATCTTTTCAGAGGCTCCTTTGCGTTTATCATACTGTTAACTGGGTTCAGATCACAAGTTGTACGGTGTGATTGGTGTGGCTGGTATGAGTCTTACCCGGGATTCAATATCCTTCCTTATTATGTACGCTCGTCCGGGCACAGTATCCTAACTGAGGCTTGGAGGAGGGTCATAGGGGGAGGAGCCAGTGCACACCACCTGATCCTTAAGCTTTTATTTTGTGCCCTGTCTCCTGCGGAGCCGCTTTTCCCCATGGTCCTTACGGAGTCCCAGCATCCACTACGGACTACGAGAAATAGATTTATCGGTAAGTAAAATCTTATTTTTTCCTGCCAGTATAAGTACGGACTGTGTGACGTGCCTACTTGGATGCGGTCACTCATATAATCCTCCACCATTCTTTCAATGGTGAGAGAATCATATGCAGTGACAGTAGACGACATGTCCGTAATCGTTGTCAGGTCCTTCAGTCCGGACCAGATGTCAGCATCAGCAGTCGCTCCAGACTGCCCTGCATCACCGCCAGCGGGTGGGCTCGGAATTCTGAGCCTTTTCCTCGCACCCCCAGTTGCGGGAGAATGTGAAGGAGGAGATGTTGACAGGTCGCGTTCCGCTTGACTTGACAATTTTCTCACCAGCAGGTCTTTCAACCCCAGCAGACTTGTGTCTGCCGGAAAGAGAGATCCAAGGTAGGCTTTAAATCTAGGATCGAGCATGGTGGCCAAAATGTAGTGCTCTGATTTCAACAGATTGACCACCCGTGAATCCTTGTTAAGCGAATTAAGGGCTCCATCCACAAGTCCCACATGCCTAGCGGAATCGCTCTGTGTTAGCTCCTCCTTCAATGTCTCCAGCTTCTTCTGCAAAAGCCTGATGAGGGGAATGACCTGACTCAGGCTGGCAGTGTCTGAACTGACTTCACGTGTGGCAAGTTCAAAGGGCATCAGAACCTTGCACAATGTTGAAATCATTCTCCACTGCGCTTGAGACAGGTGCATTCCACCTCCTATATCGTGCTGAATTGTATAGGCTTGAATGGCCTTTTGCTGCTCCTCCAACCTCTGAAGCATATAGAGGGTTGAATTCCACCTCGTTACCACTTCTTGCTTCAGATGATGGCAGGGCAGGTTCAGTTGTTTTTGGTGGTGCTCCAGTCTTCTGTACGTGGTGCCTGTACGCCGAAAGTGTCCCGCAATTCTTCTGGCCACCGACAGCATCTCTTGCACGCCCCTGTCGTTTTTTTAAAAATTCTGCACCACCAAATTCAAGGTATGTGCAAAACATGGGACGTGCTGGAATTTGCCCAGATTTAATGCACACACAATATTGCTGGCGTTGTCCGATGCCACAAATCCACAGGAGAGTTCAATTGGGGTAAGCCATTCCGCGATGATCTTCCTCAGTTGCCGTAAGAGGTTTTCAGCTGTGTGCGTATTCTGGAAAGCGGTGATACAAAGCGTAGCCTGCCTAGGAAAGAGTTGGCGTTTGCGAGATGCTGCTACTGGTGCCGCCGCTGCTGTTCTTGCGGCGGGAGTCCATACATCTACCCAGTGGGCTGTCACAGTCATATTGTCCTGACCCTGCCCTGCTCCACTTGTCCACATGTCCGTGGTTAAGTGGACATTGGGTACAACTGCATTTTTTAGGACACTGGTGAGTCTTTTTCTGACGTCCGTGTACATTCTCGGTATCGCCTGCCTAGAGAAGTGGAACCTAGATGGTATTTGGTAACGGGGGCACACTACCTCAAGAAATTGTCTAGTTCCCTGTGAACTAACGGCGGATACCGGACGCACGTCTGACACCAACATAGTTGTCAAGGCCTCAGTTATCCGCTTTGCAGCAGGATGACTGCTGTGATATTTCATCTTCCTCGCAAAGGACTGTTGGACAGTCAATTGCTTACTGGAAGTAGTACAAGTGGGCTTACGACTTCCCCTCTGGGATGACGATCGACTCCCAGCAGCAACAACAGCAGCGCCAGCAGCAGTAGGCATTACACTCAAGGATGCATCGGAGGAATCCCAGGCAGGAGAGGACTCGTCAGAATTGCCAGTGACATGGCCTGCAGGACTATTGGCATTCCTGGGCAAGGAGGAAATTGACACTGAGGGAGTTGGTGGGGTGGTTTGCGTGAGCTTGGTTACAAGAGGAAGGGATTTACTGGTCAGTGGACTGCTTCCGCTGTCACCCAAAGTTTTTGAACTTGTCACTGACTTATTATGAATGCGCTGCAGGTGACGTATAAGGGAGGATGTTCCGAGGTGGTTAACGTCCTTACCCCTACTTATTACAGCTTGACAAAGGCAACACACGGCTTGACACCTGTTGTCCGCATTTCTGTTGAAATACTTCCACACCGAAGAGCTGATTTTTTTGGTATTTTCACCAGGCATGTCAATGGCCATATTCCTCCCACGGACAACAGGTGTCTCCCCGGGTGCCTGACTTAAACAAACCACCTCACCATCAGAATCCTCCTGGTCAATTTCCTCCCCAGCGCCAGCAACACCCATATCCTCCTCATCCTGGTGTACTTCAACACTGACATCTTCAATCTGACTATCAGGAACTGGACTGCGGGTGCTCCTTCCAGCACTTGCAGGGGGCGTGCAAATGGTGGAAGGCGCATGCTCTTCACGTCCAGTGTTGGGAAGGTCAGGCATCGCAACCGACACAATTGGAGTCGGACTCTCCTTGTGGATTTGGGATTTCGAAGAACGCACAGTTCTTTGCGGTGCTACTGCTTTTGCCATCTTGAGTCTTTTCATTTTTCTAGCGAGAGGCTGAGTGCTTCCATCCTCATGTGAAGCTGAACCACTAGCCATGAACATAGGCCAGGGCCTCAGCCGTTCCTTGCCACTCCGTGTGGTAAATGGCATATTGGCAAGTTTACGCTTCTCCTCCGACAATTTTATTTTAGGTTTTGGAGTCCTTTTTTTACTGATATTTGGTGTTTTGGATTTTACATGCTCTGTACTATGACATTGGGCATCGGCCTTGGCAGACGACGTTGCTGGCATTTCATCGTCTCGGCCATGACTAGTGGCAGCAGCTTCAGCACGAGGTGGAAGTGGATCTTGATCTTTCCCTAATTTTGGAACCTCAACATTTTTGTTCTCCATATTTTAATAGGCACAACTAAAAGGCACCTCAGGTAAACAATGGAGATGGATGGATACTAGTATACTTATGGATGGACTGCCGAGTGCCGACACAGAGGTAGCTACAGCCGTGGACTACCGTACTGTGTCTGCTGCTAATATAGACTGGATGATAATGAGATGAAATCAATATATATGTATATATAATATCACTAGTACTGCAGCCGGACAGGTATATATATTTATTATGTAATGACTGATGACGGACCTGCTGGACACTGTCAGCTCAGCAGCACCGCAGACTGCTACAGTAAGCTACTATAGTAGTATGTATAAAGAAGAAAGAAAAAAAAAAACCACGGGTAGGTGGTATACAATTATGGATGGACTGCCGAGTGCCGACACAGAGGTAGCTACAGCCGTGGACTACCGTACTGTGTCTGCTGATAATATAGACTGGATGATAATGAGATGAAATCAATATATATGTATATATAATATCACTAGTACTGCAGCCGGACAGGTATATATATTTATTATGTAATGACTGATGACGGACCTGCTGGACACTGTCAGCTCAGCAGCACCGCAGACTGCTACAGTAAGCTACTATAGTAGTATGTATAAAGAAGAAAGAAAAAAAAAACAACCACGGGTAGGTGGTATACAATTATGGATGGACTGCCGAGTGCCGACACAGAGGTTGCTACAGCCGTGGACTAACGTACTGTGTCTGCTGATAATATAGACTGGATGATAATGAGATGAAATCAATATATATGTATATATAATATCACTAGTACTGCAGCCGGACAGGTATATATATTTATTATGTAATGACTGATGACGGACCTGCTGGACACTGTCAGCTCAGCAGCACCGCAGACTGCTACAGTAAGCTACTATAGTAGTATGTATAAAGAAGAAAGAAAAAAAAAAAACACGGGTAGGTGCTAGGTGGTATACAATATTATATATATATTATATACAATTATATATATATATATATATATTAAACTCATAAACTGGTGGTGATTATTAAACTGGTGGTCAGGTCACTGGTCACACTATCAGCAACTTGCAAGTAGCACTCCTGAGTCCTAAGCAGACAATCACAATATATATTATAGTGGTGGTCAGTGTGGTCACAAACAATGGCAGTGTGGCTGGCACTCTGGCAGCAAAAGTGTGCACTGTACGTTATATGTACTCCTGAGTCCTGCTCTCAGACTCTAACTGCTCCCCTCTGTCAGTGTCTCCCCCAAAAGTCAGATAATACAGTCACACTATCTCTATCACTTCAGCAAGTACTAGTAGTAGTAGTACTCCTCCTAATGCTCCCCAAAATTACTACTGTGTCTCTCTCTGTCTCACTCTCTTCTCGAATCTCTATAAACGGAGAGGACGCCAGCCACGTCCTCTCCCTATGAATCTCAATGCACGTGTGAAAATGGCGGCGACGCGCGGCTCCTTATATAGAATCCGAGTCTCGCGATAGAATCCGAGCCTCGCGAGAATCCGACCGCGTGATGATGACGTTCGGGCGCGCTCAGGTTAACCGAGCAAGGCGGGAAGATCCGAGTCGCTCGGACCCGTGTAAAAAAAACTGAAGTTCGGGCGGGTTCGGATTCCGAGGAACCGAACCCGCTCATCTCTAATATATATATAAACTAGGTGCTTCATCGCGCCCTACGGGCGTTCTTCACACCGTCGTAGAGGGCTACGCCCCCTTCACCCCAGCACGTCTTTGTGTGGTTGAATATATGATTATATGGAGTATTACCTGCATTCCTACTGTTGTTAGTGGTAAAATATCGCGCAATGTAAGGCCAGCGGATGGTGAAGGGGGCGTCACCTCTTGCTACGGCGTGAACAGCGCCTGCAGGGCACAATGTAGAGAATGTAGCGGGTGTGGGGGAGGGTGACCATGGATTGGGGAGTGTGTCTGTAGATGCCTCAGGTGCAGGGGGGGATGGGGGAGGGGGTTGGGAGGTGCTGCGGATGGGGATGGGAGGGGGAGTGGGGTACGGAGGTGCTATGGGTGGGAGAAGGATGGGGGTGGCGCGGGTGGGGGAAGGGCAGGTGTGGTTTTCTGAGGCGCTGCCGGTGTGTGGGTGCCACGGGTGGGGGAGGGGCGGGTGCGGGGGGTCCCCGGATGGGGGAGGGTGTGTGTAGATGCTGCGGGTGGAGGAGGGGTGCAGATGGGGGGGCGCGGATGGGTGAAGGGGGTCGGGAAGTGCTGAGGGCAAGGGAAGGGGGTATGGGGGCAGTGGATGGGAGAGGGGGTCTGAGGGTGGGGAGGACAGGAGTGGGGCTGTTGGGGATGGGGGGAGGGGTTCCGAAGGAGCTGCGGTTAGGGAAGGGCCTGGTTGTGGGGGTTGGGTGGATGGGTGAGGGGGCCCAGAGGTGCTGTGGGTGGTGGAGGGGGGTGGGTGCGTGGATGCCACGGGTGTGGGAGGGGGGTGCCACGGGTGGGGTAGGGTGTCGGGAGGTACCGTGTGTAGGGGAGGAGAATGGGTTCCGCGGGTGGGAGAGAGGCAATTGTGTGGCAGATAGGGTCAGGCGTGGTTGTTGCGGGTGTTGCAACGGGTGGAGGACGTGGTCCGAAGGCGGTAGGGGAGGGGGGTATGTGGGGTGCCGAGGGTGGGGGAGGGGTGGGTGGTGCGGGTGGGGAAGGGACAGTTACGGGGGTTGCTGCGGTGTGGGGGAGGGTGTCTGTAGATGGTACGGGTGGAGAGGGGTTGATGCGGATAGGGGGTCTGCGGATGGGTGAGGGGGCTGCGGGTGTGGAGGGGCAGGTGCGGGGGTGCGTGGATGCTGCAGGTGGGGTTGGGAGGTGCCATGTGTGGGGGAGAAGCATGGGTGGTGCGGATGGGAGAGGGGCAGGTGCGGTGGTGTGGCAGATGGGGGAGGGGGTCAGGGAGTGCCGCGGGTGGTGGAGGACAGGTGCGGGTGACGGGGATGTGTCAGTGCAGGGGGTTCCGCCGTTGTGCTGATGGTGTCTGGCGGTACAGTGTGGGCCGGGGTCGGGTGTATGAGAGAGGTTGTGCTGGGGTTGTGGGGAGGGCGGGAGCGGTCTGTGCGGCCGTGGTGTGGGCGGTGTGTTGCTGTTACTGTGTGTCCGCGGCACGGCTGCAAGGCGGCAGAAGGTGCTGGGGTAGTGCGGAGGGTGAGTTAGCGGCGGGGTGGCCTGTGGCTGTGTGTCCGGCTGTGGTGGGGAAGGTGGGTGTGCTAGGTGGTGGTAGGTTTGTGCGGATGCCGGGTGGGGTGGTGATGGGTGCGGCTGTCTGGGCGGCCGTGGTGCGTGTCCCCAGTGGCGCACACAGGGGGGGTTTCCGAGTACCTGGAAACCCCCCCTGATGACCCCAAAAAATGTTTTGAGACGGAGACACAGCTGTCTCCGTCTCAACAAAAGCAAAAGCCGCGATCGCGATCGCGGACGGAGCTGCAGCAAGAGCAGAGAGCTATGCAGCTCTCTGCTTAGAGAATGTCCCGGGTGCCGGGGGAGCTGCTGGCTGCGCATGCTCAGCCACAGCAGCTCCCTCCGTCCTCACTCTGCCTCACGCTGCCGTGGCCGCCCCTCTGTATGTAAGTTTGAAATCATTGTTTAAGTGTGTTTTTGTATGATATGAATGCATGTATGTGTATGTATGTATGTATGTATGTATGTGGGTTTGTGTGTGTGCTTGTATGTATGTATGTATGTGTGTTTACAATCATGTGTGAGTGTATGTATGTGTGTTTACATGTGTGAGTTTGTGAATATATATATATATTATATATATAAACGGTAATCCTCCTTGGGTCCTGTGATAGGACCTCTATTGAAGAAAAATAGGCGGCACTCCAGGGACTTAAATAAAGTCAAACTGTATTCAAAAAATAAATTTCATGGTGCAAAAAACATCGTTTCAAGGCTCTTTGGCCTTTTCATCTGGTTATGCATTATAGGTGAGGTCAATAAACAAAATACCTCTGTTTTTTTTCACCTCACCTATAATGCATAACCTGATGGAAAGGCTGTAGAGCCTTGAAACGTTGTTTTTTGATCCATGAAATTATTATTTTTTAATACAGTTTGACTTTATTTAAGTCCTTGGAGTGCCACCTATTTTTCTTCAATAGAGGTCCTATCACAGGACCCAAGGAGGATTACCAGATATATTCATTTCAGGAGGCCACCCTGGCATCTTTGCTTTTTATCATCCAGAGTGCCAGACGACCACACAAATATATATATATATATATATATATATATATATATATATATATATATATCTGCAAATGATGAATGGCATGTCAGAATCAGATAAAATGTACGGAAGCAGGATGGCACTCATAGAGACTAGTAAACCATAGAAAATCAGCACAGAACGCTGTAGCTGTACGTCAACGTTTCAGAGTTAGACTCTTTTAAAGGAGTCTAACTCTGAAACATTGACAAACAGCTTCAGCGTCCTGTGCTGATTTTCTATGGTTTACCAGTCTCAATGAGTGCCGTCCTGCCTCCGTACATATATATGTATGTATGTTTGTGTGTGTGTATATATCTATATATATATTTATTACACATACCTGCGCATATACATACACACCCACCCACCCACCCACGGAAACCCCCCTCGCTAAATCCTGCGTTTGCCACTGTGTCCCTGCCACTGATGGATGTGTTGTGGGGCGGGTGGGATCGGTGCTGTGGGGTTAGGCTGGGCAGTGTGTGCTGGTCAGGTATGCGGACGTCGGGGCTAGGGGTGGTTGGGCCGTCAGTGGCTGCATGTGGGAGCTGGTGGAGGGGGGGTTGGGGGTGTGTGGTGCGGGTGTCATTGGGTTGTAGGTGCCAAGGGAGGGATCCGTACTTACCTGGCACTGTGGGGCGTCCGTGCACTGGTGGCTTCTGGCTGGGAATGGTGGGCGGATTCTGTGGCTGCTACTCCCATTGCAGCTACTGCTTAGTGGTGTGCGGGCACTGGGACAGGGCAGGAGCTGCTAACTCCACCCAGGGCTGTGACTCCACCCAGCGTCAGAGGGCCAGGCACAGAGTCACAGGGCTAATATATAGGAGATACGTGTGTATTTATTTATTAAAGCACAACAGAATTTGCGCTATATAAGAAACTGTTAAAATATATATAATACAAATATATAAATATGTATATCTCTCCTCCCTTCCACACACCCCACAGTCTGTGTCTCCCCAATGACTCCATGCTGCATTCCCAGCTCCCCAACCCCATCCCAAATCCTGTATCCCCTCACCAATCCACTCTTACCCCGGGGAGAGACTTACCTGCGCTGCACTCCCCAGAGCAGAACACCGCACAGCAGAGGCGTCGCTCTGCCCCTTTACACCCAGTGCAGCGGGTTAAAAAAAGGGGCGTGGCTTCACGGGAGTGTGGCTTTACATGATGGGGGTGTGGCTTCATGGGACTGGGGTGCGGCTAGTCGTTCCCACCCCCGTTTTTCATCATGCAGTGTAATGTTACAGTGCAGCACCTGGCTCCTGTCACTGAGCATGAGCCGTCACTTTGGTGTCACCCCCTGCACCCACCTTCTGCCCCCACTGCCGCACAGCAGTCCCTACCAGTAGAGCATGGGAATCCTGGCCAGCAAGGAAGAGCTGACGCACACTGGCTCCGCACAGTCACTTTGTATGAGAGGCTCCTGTCACTCTAAGGCTGTGTCCACACCGCCTACAGCTCGCTGCCCTATTTGGACAAGGCGGCTCACATCCCTGCCGGGTACTTATCAGCATATATTTGGGGCCCCTCTGATCCTTGGGGCCCGGTACAGTTGTCCCCATTATACCCGTTGCCGGCCCTGTGTGGCCCACAAAGTACAGGCTACGCCCCTGTCTATATGTATGCTCTCCTTTCAACAAAACTTGCAACATTGTATATAAACAGCAGACAGAGGAGGGGGTGTGTGCTTCCCCCCCCCCCCCCCCCCCGGGTTCCCCCCAGCACAATAAAAATTACCTATGACAATACCTTTATCATGAAGCCTTACCGTAGACAAATCACATGGCCCTATGTGGGCACTGCCATTATGTAGTGTTAGGACTGCTGATATCGGAGAAGTCTTGACGCGACCAGCAGCTAAACATGTCTTTGCAAACGCATGTGACCAATTTCTCTGAAATTCTACTACAAGATAGGTTCAGGTATTGTCACAGGTAATTTTTAGTGTGCTGGGGGAATAACGAGGGGGGGGGGGACCCCTCTCTGTCTGCTGTTTGTTTGTGACCCCTCCCCATTTCTAGCACCTGATATATAATTATGTTTGTCTGCATGTGTGAGAAGGCATAGATTGGGAACAGCATTTGGAAGGCATGCTGTTCCTTGTAGTGCTAATGGGGGATCCTGGGGGTGGCTCCCAGGTAAGTTAGCCCTCTGCCTGGATGCGTTTTAGTATGAGCCTTTATCATAAGGCCTTACTGTAGACAAATCACATGGCCCTATGTGGGCACTGCTATTATGTAGTGTTAGGACTGCTGATATCGGAGAAGCTTTGATGCGGCCAGCAGCTAAACATATCTTTGCAAACGCATGTGACCAATTTCTCTGAAATTATACTACCAGATAGGTTAATTTATTGTCAAGGGTAATTCTTAGTGTGCTGGGGGAATACTGGGGGGGGGGGGGAACCCCCTCTCTGTCTGCTGTTTGTTTGTGACCCCTCCCCCTTTCTAGCACCTGATATATAATTATCTCCAGGACTGATTGAGCAACTACCACTGTTTGTCAACATTGTATATAAAGAAGTTCTATCTATTCTAATTTTACTTTAAACTTTGTTTATAAATTAATATAAGTATAAGGTATAATATAAGTATTAGTATACTAGGTGCTTCATCGCGTCCTATGGGCGCTCTTCACACCGTCGCAAGGTGCTACGCCCCCTTAACCCTTGCATGCCTTTCTGGGGTTTAATATTTGTATTATATGGAGTATTACCTGCATTCCTTTGTTAGTGGTTAAATATTGCACAATGAAAGGGCGTGCGATGGTGAAGGAGGCGCAGCCCCTTGCGACGGCGTGAACAGCACCTGCAGGGCACGATGTACAGAATGTAGCGGGTGCGGGGGGGACTGCGGATGGTGTCTGTAGATGCTGCGGGTGGAGGGGAGGCAGAAGTGGGGGTGGGGCCCGGATGGGGAAGATTCGGGAGGTGCTGCGCGTGGGGGAGGGGCAGAGGAGTGGGGGATGCAGATGGGGGAGGGGTCCGGAGGCACCGCAGGTGGGGGAGGGGCAGGGGTGCCACGGGTGGGAGAGGGGCAGGTGTGGGGATGTTGTGGATGGGTGAAGGGTTCCGGAGGTGCTGTGGGATGGGAAGGGACGGGTGTGCCGGGGGTTGGGTAGGGGACCGCAGGCACCATGGGTAGGGTATGGGCAGGTACGGGTGTTGCGGCGGATGGGAAAGGAGGTCCGGAGGTGCTGCAGGTGGTGGAGGGGCAGGTGCAGGGGTGCCATTGGTGGGGGAGGGGTGGGTGAGGGGGGGACCGCTGATGGAGGAGGGGTGGGTGGAGGGGGGCAGGTGTGGGGGGAGACGTATAAGGGGGGTGAATGGTGGAAGGGGCCTGGAGGTGCTGTGGGTGGTGAAGGGGTGGAGGAGTGGGAGCCACGGGTGGTGTAGGGGGTCTGGAGGCACAGCATGTGGGGGAGGGGTGGAGTGCCGCATGTGGTGGAGGGGAAGGTGTGGGGGTGTGGTGTATTGGGGAGAGGTCTGGAGGCGCTGCGGGTACTGTACATGCCAAAAAAGGTAGTTGGAGGGTATGCAGTAACAGGGCCAGGACAGGGGTGACAAGGTCAGTACAGGGTTGACGGGGCCAGGACAGGGGTAACGGTGCCAGGACAGGGGTGACGGGGCCAGGACAGGGGTGACGGGGCCAGGACAGGGGTGACGGGGCCAGGACAGGGGTGACAGGGCCAGGACAGAAATGATAGGGACAGGATAGGGGTGACAGGGCCAGGGTAGGGGCGGCAGGACCAGGACAGGGGTGACGGGGCCAGTATAGGGTTGACAGGGCAAGCACAGGGGTGACAGGGCCAGGATAGGGGTAACAGGGCCAGCATAAGGGTGACAGGGCCAGGATAAGGGTGAAAGGGCCAGAATAAGGGTGGCAGGGCAAGGCCAGGGACATGACAGAACACAGGGCACGGGAGAGATTGGTATTAGGGACAAAACAGTGGTGACAGACAGATGTGTCTTACCGGAGTCACTGCTGCTGGCTGCTGCTGTTCCATTCCAACCTGTTGGGATCTGCTGCTGCTGGAGACTTGGCATGGCTGACTCTCTCAGGCTGGAGTCCTGCTTTCTCTGCCAGTCCGCATCCTTCACCCCCTCCTCAGTCACACACCGCAGACCTCGCGCAGCTGCCGGGCACTGTGGTAAGGTGAGACTGGAAATGACTGGTTAGCCCCCAGGAGATGCTGCGGCTGGAGGGAGGAGGGGGTCATAGCATGCACGTGGCGCGGACCTCACGGCTTCCGGGCACTGTGGTAAGGGGAGACTGGGAGTGACTGGTTAGCTCCCAGGAGACGCTGCGGCTGGAGGGAGGAGTGGGTCAGAGCCTGCAAGCAGCTCGGATTTCTGCAGCGCTACCCGCCAGCTAAAGTGTGTGAATGAGCTGGGCGCACTCCACTGCGGGTGGCAGCGCTGCAGCTAGCGGTGGGGTTGCCGAGGCTGGAGATAACAGAGGCAGTATGGAACCTGCACAGCGGCAGGTGCCTCACTAAACTGCAGCTAAGAAGCGTGGAGTGTGTCAGAAAGTGACGCTCCTCCGCACTAGAGAGACCCTGCTGAGTATGCCGATGTGGGGGGTCAAGCACACAGTGAGCCGGTGCCGGTCTGTCTGTATGACATACCCCTCACACACCCCCATACCTCCCAAATGTCCCGATTTTCGCGGGACAGTCCCATTTTTTGGGGTCTGTCCCGCTGTCCCAGCCGCGGGTCGCAGTGTCCTGCGGTGGGGGGGGGGGCAGTTGGAAAGCTCCTGTACTCGCTGTTCTGCTTAGCAGAGCAGCGGTGAATAGTGGAGACAGAGGGAGAGGGGGCATCAGGGGGTACGGATTAATGGGGGGTTCCAGCAGCAGAGCCGGATTAAGGGGGGGGGGGGGGGCGGGGGATACGTACCGTTGGCCCCACAGTTTTAGAGGCCCCCACGGCTGGAGTAGCTCTGTCCCAGCTCAGAAGCTCCCCCCCCCCCCGTCCTGCCAGCAACAGCGGCAGCATTGTGCTACAGTCAGCACACGCTGCTGCATATTGGCAGGTCTGTGGTGTTGCAGGGAGGCAGCAGTCTCCCTGCTTTCTTCTCCCTGTGCGGGTGTGTAGGGGGAGCGACCACCTCCTCTGGATTTAGCCCTAGCTGAGGGGCCAAAATCCCATTAAAAAAATAAAAACAAAAATCGGAATTTGCATAAGGGGGCGTGGCCGCGTGGTCCGCGATTAGGCCACGCCCCCAACCCCCAGCAGGCACAGCAATGAGATAGGGCTCCCCTGTATCAAGTGCCCTGGGCCCCCCAGACTCATAATCAGCCCCTGGGAGCATGCCAGCAGCTCACAGAGCGCTGGGCATGCTCCCTCACTGACGAAAACGGGGACCCTCCCGTGAAGCCACGCCCCCTTTTCGCCGAGTGTGTTTCCCTCCTTCTGCCTGGATAAAGCTCCTGCAGAAAGCTGGGAGGTCTGCACCCCTGCCTGTGCCATGCCCAATGTCCATGCTATCTGCTTCTGCTCCTAGTCTCCTGTAGATTTGGCCAGATCTCTGTGACTCATTTGAATAACTCCGCCCACTGTTGTGACTCCGCCCAGCGTTAGCAAATGAATCACAAGGTCACAGAATAGGGCTATTATATAGGAGATATTAGCACTTAACTTTGTTAAAATTGAAGAAATTATTTTTTGGGGGGTTTTGCTGTTACTTTGTTATAAAATAATTATTATAATGAGAAAAGTGTGAAAATAATATATGTAGTTAATAATTAAAGCATAGTCACAATAAAATGTATTTAATTTTACTGAAATAAAATTTTGTTTAGTTAAACTTTTATTTTATTTCTCTAATCAGAACTTTAGTATATTTTCTAAATAGCATTTTTGGTCTACTGCATTTACCACATGATTTGCTATTATATAAACACAGCTAAATTACAAATCCGACCCGCGTAATGCCAGGTGACACCGCTTGTTATAGAATATGTAAGCTAATTATTCAAACATTGTAACTTGGAAGAAGGCTCGGACTAGCCCACCGGGGTGCAGGGGAAACCACCGGTGGGCCCTACTGCCTGCCCCCCCCCCGGGCCGTCTTAACAGCTTTGTAGGCCCTTGGGCACAGCAATGCACTAGGCCCCCTACCCATCCTCCAGTGGTAGGGGTGAGGGGTGCCATCAGCGGCAGCTTTGATGTCTCGCGAGCAGTAGGGGGTGTTCTCTCTTCTGCTCAGCATGTAGGACCTGAAGCAGTCATTTCTGCTAATTACTCCTTTACTGCACAGATGGGGCATTGGGCTGAATGAAGAATCCCTGGTACGACTTCCAGGGTGGTAGGGGGTGTTTAATATGTAGGGGAGTGGGCTTAATATTTATTATTTTCCAGTGGGAGGGCAGCTTGATTGGCGATATCTAAAGTTCCTGAAAATAGATTTCTTAGCTTTAATTGGGACAAAAACAAGAAAGTCACACCAGAGAGAGAGAGGGAGAGGAGAGAAAGAGTGGGAGAGAGGGGTAAAGAGAAAGAGAGAGAGAGAGAAAGAGGGAGAGAAAGAGTGGGAGAGAGGGGGAGGGAGAGAGTAGGAAAGAGAGGGGGAGGGAGAGAGAGAGGGAGAGAGAAGAGAGAAAGAGTGGGAGAGGGGTAAAGAGAGGGAGAGAGAGGGAGAGAGAGAGAGAGGAGAGAAAGAGTGGGAGAGAGGGGGAGGGAGAGAGTAGGAAAGAGAGGGGGATTGAGAGAGAGAGAGAGAGAGAGAGAGAGAGAGAGGAGAGAAAGAGTGGGAGAGAGGGGGAGGGAGAGAGTAGGAAAGAGAGGGGGAAGGAGAGAGAGAGGGAGAGAGAGGAGAGAAAGAGTGGGAGAGAGGGGTAAAGAGAGGGAGAGAGTGGGAGAGTGGGGTAAAGAGAGGGAGAGAGTAGGAAAGAGAGGGGGAGGGAGAGAGAGAGAGGGAGGGAGAGGAGAGAAAGAGTGGGAGAGAGGGGTAAAGAGAAAGAGAGAGAGAGATAGAGGGAGAGAGAGGAGAGAAAGAGTGGGCGAGAGGGGTAAAGAGAGGTAGAGAGTAGGAAAGAGAGGGGGAGGGAGAGAGAGAGAGAGGGAGAGAGAGGGAGAGACAGGAGAGAAAGAGTGGGAGAGAGGAGAGAAAGAGTGGGAGAGAGGGGGAGGGAGAGAGTAGGAAAGAGAGGGGGAGGTAGAGAGAGGGAGAGAGAGGAGAGAAAGAGTGGGAGAGAGGGGTAAAGAGAGGGAGAGAGGGAGAGAGAGTGGGAGAGAGGGGTAAAGAGAGGGAGAGAGTAGGAAAGAGAGGGGGAGGGAGAGAGAGAGGGAGAGGAGAGAAAGAGTGGGAGAGATGGGGAGGGAGAGAGTAGGAAAGAGAGGGGGAGAGAGAGAGGGAGAGAAAGAGTGGGAGAGAGGGGTAAAGAGAAAGAGAGAGAGGGGAGAAAGAGTGGGCGAGAGGGGTAAAGAGAGGGAGAGAGTAGGAAAGAGAGGGGGAGGGAGAGAGAGAGGGAGGGAGAGAGAGGAGAGAAAGAGTGGGAGAGAGGGGTAAAGAGAGGGAGAGAGAGAGGAGAGAGAAAGAGTGGGAGAGGGGTAAAGAGAGGGAGAGAGAGAGGAGAGAAAGAGTGGGAGAGAGGGGTAAAGAGAAAGAGAGAGAGAGAGGGAGAGAGAGGAGAGAAAGAGTGGGCGAGAGGGTTAAAGAGAGGGAGAGAGTAGGAAAGAGAGGGGGAGGGAGAGAGAGAGAGGGGGGGGAGAGAGGAGAGAAAGAGTGGGAGAGAGGGGTAAAGAGAGAGAAGAGAGAAAGAGTGGGAGAGAGGGGTAAAGAGAGGGAGAGAGAGAGAGGAGAGAAAGGGTGGGAGAGAGGGGTAAAGAGAGGGAGAGAGAAGGAAAGAGGGAGATGGAGAGAGAAAGAGAGAGAGGGAGAGAGAGTCTAGCACTTTATGCACTGTATACTTGAGATACTTTGTAGTAAGCACTATTAGTTAGGGATGGCCACCGGTGTGGTAGCCATGGATGGTTAACATCAATGGCTACCAACTATATAGTAAAGTAACCATCGATGACTGCCAACTATGCAGTGGATAACCATCGATGGTCATCCCTGTTTTACAACTGACTGGCCCATGGGCCAATCAGAATACAGGGGTGGGGCTTCACATGTGTCGGGGCGGGGCTATGCTCCATATCCCGGCACCACATTAAAAAAAATAAAAAAAATATTTGGTTATTCCTTTCCATGTTCTCCCCCATCTATGGCAAAAGTGTTCTACATCGGCCATAAACCATCGATGCTTTTGAATCATCGATGGTCGATGGCCATCCCTACTATTAGTCACTATTAGTAGGTATGATCGTGTAATAGAATGTTTTTCTTCTTCTATACATTGAGATGTCAGCACTTAATTCCCTAGCTGTATTCCTCTGTGGCACCCCGGAGGTGAGGGAAAGGGATTATAGGAGTCCTATAGGAAGGGGTAATTGCCCAGATTGTTACAGCGAGTGACTCGCGTTCAGCCCCCGTGTGTCTGTTTTATCGTTTGGTATTTAATGATTAACTAGTTGCATATTATACAGCAGCGTCTAATTACGGGAAGAGATAATCTTCAGTCCGTTATATGTTTATTTCTGTTACTGTCATCGGATTGCGGTGCCAATTAGCAGGGATTGAAATGCGCGGTGGATATAAGAGGTCTTACCCTTCGCAGTTATCACAGCTTGTTGTCACTTTGAATGTGATTTTCTGCTTTGTGTATCTGTGCGTCTGACAGCAGAGCTAATGAGTCAGATAATATCAGTGGTCAGGGAGTGGCTGCCAGTGTAATGAACCGCTGGCAAACTCACATCCAAACTTATACATTGAAGTTTATTCAAAATAGTCGCTCAACGGGAGTCACTTATAAAATGAAAGGGGAAGTGTCGGTGGGGGGGTTGTTGTTTCTTAGCTATGTGAATTACACTAATTACCAGTGTTTAGCCGAGACTGAAAATGAGAAATATATCATGTTGATATTTGGCCCTTTCCATCCAAATAGTAACTTTTTTCATCCTTTTTAGGGTATATTACAGAACTAGTAACACAAAGAGATAATTGGGGCTGCTTATATCACCTGGAATTTCCTCTTTATCAAATTGATTTATGCGTGTCCCCTATTGTCCTCCCTCTATGCATCTCAATGGCAATACTACAGAAAGTAGATGTTCCTGTACTGTAGATGCTGCTTCCGATGTGGGGTAATAATCTGGCTGTTTGGTGCAGCTAAGAAGCTTCTGCAGACTTTGGTTCTGTACATCAGAAACACCCTGGCCCTCATTCCGAGTTGATCGCTCGCTAGCTGCTTCAAGCAGCAGTGCAAACGCTATGCCGCCGCCCTCTGGGAGTGTATCTTAGCTTAGCAGAAGTGCGAACGAAAGGATCGCAGCGCTGCTACAAAAAAAGATTGTGCAGTTTCTGAGCAGCTCCAGACCTACTCCTAGATTGCGATCACTTCAGACTGTTTAGTTCCTGTTTTGACGTCACAAACACGCCCTGCGTTCGGCCAACCACTCCACCCTTTTCCCAGCCACTCCTGCGTTTGTATCTGACACGCCTGCGTTTTTACACACACTCCCCGAAAACGGTCAGTTACCTCCCAGAAACACCCACTTCCTGTCAATCACTCACCGATCAGCAGTGCGACTGAAAAGCGTCGCTAGACCTTGTGTGAAACTGCATCGGCTTTTGTGAAAGTACGTCGCGCGTGTGCAGTGCGTCCCATACGCATGCACAGAAGTTCCAATTTTTAGCCTGATCACTGAGAACAACGGCAGCTAGCGATCAACTCGGAATGAGGGCCTCTGTCACTTGCACTCTGTTATAATATCCCATCCGACAAGGGGCGTATTAACAGAGGAGGGGCCCGTGTGCAACCTCCTCCGTCCAGGCCCCCTCCTCTTCAGCCGGCACCCGGCAGCGCAATAGAGTTTCAGCACTAGGGGGCACAGACTTTATTGTGCATGCACAGATCTCCTGGAAAATGGCTGCCGCTGCATTTATCTGGAGATTTGTGGGGAGATGCTGCCGCTGTCGGTGGACTCCAGAGAGTATTGAAAAACTGGGGTGCCGTTTGTTTGGTGTGGGCCCCCGTGTTCACACACACTGCACCCATTAAAGATACGCCACTGCATCCGGCCAAATAAAATCTAATTTTTCCACTCATGTCCAAAATTTTGCAAACCCACCCTAAGGACACCCCTTTAATAAAATGCATAATAAAACAGCAGGAAGGTTTTGGAATGCCACTTCTGTGCTCTGTCTGCCCTGTATTTTGTAAGACCCTCTCACTATGCTCCAACGTTCACGCACCCTTCGCATGGTAGGCTGAAAGATATGTGCTTGTGTTTATAAAACTGGTTTTCAGATTGTGATGTTTTTTTTGCACCCTCCAGAGAGATTTTGAAAAGGAAATAATGATATGCAGACAGAAAGCTAAGATGAATGCTATTTAATGTAAAAAAAATAAAAAACAAGAACAACTTTTATATTGGATTTCTATTTCAACATATTCCTTATACTATGTCTCAGAATCCGGCACAAACGCTACATCAGACAAATCAGCAACTTTATAATAAAGTTTTTGTAAATGGAAACACATATATAAAAGCCTTAGAAGTTTCCTCCTAAAGTAATTTCTTTTTGCTATTCCCAATGCATATAAGATGGAACGCATGATGAATATATTTAGTACAAATATCTTCAGATAATAGTCTACAGATACTCTCATTAACAGTTAAAGTGCATTTTTTGTCTTACAAAGTAAGAAAATATTGAGATAAAAAGGGAAATATTGTACAATATTTACATATTCCTATAAAAATTATAATAAAGTGTAATTTGCAGTCGGCGCAATGTGTCAATATATGCAGCGCACCACATAATATCATACGTATCACTTCATTGTTCCCTCGGATATTTACATAATAAAGCAGCACATCTCCTGCTATTCTGTTTCACGTTGTTTTACTTGGAAATGTGGATTGTTCAAAATATTGATATCTATATAATCATTTCTTAAGGTCTGTCCCGTCTCCTCAGTGTGCGTGCTGTGTAATCCAGGGATCGCTGCCCCCCAATAATGGTCTTTGAGGGAATCAGGAGACAGACCCAGCACCACACTGTTGTAACGAGGAGGGGGGGGGGGGGGGGGGGTGAGGGGGTAGATGGGAGGCAGATAAGAGGGGTGTAGTTAGGGTGGAGCGGAGCCGGGGGATGGAGTGGAGGGACAGATGAGCATAAGTTAGAGCTGGGCAGCGAAGGGTTCAGCAGAGCGAGTGGGGTGCAGACAGGTGACCCAGGATATCACAGGTCTCTCTACTAGTTCGATATGATCTGATATAGATTTGTGCCAGAATAAGAAGTTAAAATGTATCTGTCACCGAGACAGGCTTGTGTGAATGATTACTGGTAACTAGCGATGCTGATCTAGATTCAGGCTCAGTGGTGCACACAGGGGGGGTTCTGAGTACCCAGAACCCCCCCTCCCCTTATGGGCCAAAATCTTTTTTTCAGAGATAGCTGTGGCCCTCATTCCGAGTTGTTCGCTCGCAAGCTGCTTTTAGCAGCATTGCACACGCTAAGCCGCCGCCTACTGGGAGTGACTCTTAGCTTAGCAAAATTGCGAACGAAAGATTCTCAAAATTGCGATGTCAATCACACAACGATCACCAGAACGAAGAAAAAACCTTGTAATGCCGTGAGTAAAATACCTAACTGCATAGCAAATTTACTTGGCGCAGTCGCACTGCGGACATTGCGCATGTGCAATTAGCGGAAAATAGCTGCGATGCGAAGAAAATTACCGAGCGAACAACTCGGAATGACCACCAGTGTCTCCATCTGAACTGCGACAGTTACTGTGATTGCTACAGGGCGTTCTGATCTGCAGAGTTCTGCATACATAGGAACCAGGACTTAGCTCCCTCTACATCCTTTCAAGGACTGTGGCCCCCATTGTCCTCTTCAGAGCCCTGAGTATGTGCAATCGGACTGGCTGGGGAAAGAGATCAGACTATTAAATGTGGGAGCTATTGCTTTAATGCAGGGGCTGGTTGTAGGGAAATAACCTAGGGAAAATGATGAGAGGACATTTTTTCCTGTGAGTTCACCACATATCTCCGCACATCACTAGCGATTCTGTTATCCAAATTTATTATCTAGCAGTTTCGAAGAGTAAAACGCAAATTTACAGCTACAGCGTGTGCGGTGATTTCAAGCCTCTAAAGTGCACCCAAAGTACATGAAGTCTTTGGAAAACAGTGTGGGTGGGAGTCATAAATAAAAACACGTCTCCATGTTGTTAGTAGGGTCCTGTGAAAGAAAAAAGTAAACGTGCCCCCTGTAGTTTAATAAATGTCATCTGTGCCCCCTATAGTTTCATAAATATTAACAGTTCCCCATTCCTAATGATGAATAACTGTAACAGGGTCCTAGTTTTTATTGCGGGTAAAACCTGCACATTTGAAGGTGTGAGTTTGTCCCGCAACTCAGAAAATGTAAGTCTGCAAATTTGTGAGTTTTGCGAGTAAATGCAAAAAAATTTGTTTGTAAACTCGCACCTTCTAATGTCTGTGTCATTACAAGATGCAAAGTTAGATATAAACATGTAAAGATAAGTGATATCTGTGCATGCTTTTGTATTTAAAAGTAATAGTTCAAAATGTAATAAAAAAAAAAAAGTCCCCCCCCCCAAAGCATAACCAGCTTCAGTTCTTTCAGCCGGTCCTGGTTCAAAAAATACAGAGAAGAGTTGGTAGGGTTCCACTGCAGCTCAAGCTCTTGGACCTGTCCCAGTTTCAAAAATACGGGGAAAAAAGACGTAGGGGGTCCTCCGTATTTTTAAAACCAGCACCGGGCTCCACTACCCATTGAGGTAATGCCACAGCTAGGGGACACACTTAATGGAGTCCCGTGGCCTAAGCATTACCCCACCTAACTAGTCAGCTCTATGGGAGTGGGGACCATCCCAATAACGGGGTTCCCCCCTCTAGGCCCCCAAGGCCTGGGCTGAAATCCAGAGCTGTTCGCGTAAAGGAAGTGTACGTGTTAACACATATAGTGCATCTGGAAAGTATTCACAGCATTTAACTTTTTCCACATTTTGTTATGTTACAGCCTTATTCCAAAATGGAATAAATTAATTTTTGTCCTCAAAATTCTACACACAATACCCAATAATGACAACGTGAAAAAAGGTTTTTTGATAGCTCCGAGCTTCAGTCCAGGCCTTGAATGCCTGGAGAGGGGGGTCCCTTTATTGCAGGGTCCCCACTCCCCCAGGGAACCCCGGCCTGGGCTGACTAGTTAGGTGGGAAATGCTTTGGCCACTGGACTCCATCAAGTGTGTCCCCTAGCTGTGGCATTACCTCCCTGTCTAGAGGAGCCTGGTGCTGGTTTTAAAAATATGGGGGACCCTTACGTCTTTTTTCACCCATATTTTTGGAACCAGGACCGGTCCAAGAGCCCAGTGCTGGTTCTTTAAATACAGAGCAACCCTTGGTCCACAATGCGGCTTGGTATAGCTTGTTAAGTTGCCAGGTAACAATGTCCAAAGGCAATAATCCACGCTCCTGCCAAGTGGAGCGTAGGGCACACAGGTCTTTTGTAGTACAGTGTATACAGTCTCTACTGATGCGTTTCGTTGCTCCAGGCAGCTTTATCGTACTATGGGGGTAATTCAGACCTGATCGCTGCTGTGTGTTTTCGCACAGCTGCCGTTCAGGTCTGAACTGCGCATGCGTATGCACCACAATGCGAAGGGGAGATGTTCCGCAGTGACGGGGAGAGCCGGTCAGTGACGGGATGGTGCGATAAATCCGATCGCACCGGCGAACGCAAGAAGATTGACAGGAAGAGGGCGTTCGTGGGTAGCAACTGACCGTTTCTAGGGAGTGTCCGGAAAAACGCAGAACGGTGTTTTGTGGGAGGATTTGTGACGTCAGCTCCGGCCCCGATCATCGCAGCGGCTGAGTAAGTCCTGGGCTGTGCAGAGACTGCAGCTCTCCAGCACATGCAATCGCACACCTGCACAGCGAATTCCCCCTCCCCCTGTAGGCGGTCACTACCTGGACGCAGGGGTGCAAAAATAGCTGCCCAGTGATCAGGTCTGAATTAGGCCCTATGATAGGTTAGTGACAGGGACAGGAGTGTTTTAAAAGAGGAGGAGACCCGTGTGCAGTCTCCACCGTCCGGGCCCCCTCCTCTCTGCCGGCTGCGCTGTAGAGTCTAAGCACTAGAGGGCTCAGAGTCTAACTCGCATGTGCGATTTCTCTACTGCACATTTGCAAAATACCAGAAAAATGTCCGCCGCACCACATTCCCAGTAATTTCTGCAGCACTGCTGCTATCGGAGCGCGATTCTGGAGGGGTGAGTATTCAAGAAATAGGTGCAACATGTGTGGTGTGAGCTCGCGTTCACCGCACACATTTCAGCCATTATAAATCCGCCAGTGGATACAGAGTCCCTTTGTACAGTATATAAGCTGTCTGCCATATTGACAGATACAGCAGATTATGCCTAATTGTCAGTCTGGTGCAACTTATTATTCACCCGCAAAGTGACATTTTATTTTTTTTAGCAAATTCAATGCGCAGAAGCGAATTTCCGCATTCTTGCATATCTCCATGCGATGCTGATCGGATGGGCGCTGGTTGTTTCTCTCCGTGCGTGAAATGGGCTTTTCTGGGTGCCAATTGGACGGTGATGTTGCGGTCACATCTGCTCTCTTGCATTTATTTTAATTAGGAGCTGATTGGCTGGTACTTTATCTCAGTCCACTTTATCTCTCTCCAAGGCTTAGTAAATAGACCCCTTAGTGCATCCACTGTAACACCAAGTACGGTGCAGACAGCTATTCACTCAAAGTTAAATTTATGCGTTCTTTTTTATTCCCCAGCCCCGTGTGTTTTCTACCCATCAATTTTCTAGGGAGTTCCGCCCTTTGTGTTACTTTTACAAGATCCAAACCCTTAGATTATTTGCCATAGGGGTTCCGGCAATCAAAGGGCTGTGAAATAGGCTCCACTAAGTTCTAGCTTGTATTAAGGAGCAAGCAGATGGGGTCTCTTATAAAAAGTGGTTACTTTATTTGGCGGACACCACCGAGATCCTTTCGCCTCATGCAGCTATGCGCCGCACACTCACAATCAGAAGAATTGCGAGCGGAACAATTTGTGAGAATAGAAAAAAAAACAAAAAACCCATTCTGGCGTATTCAGCAAATGTACGTGTATCTTTCAGCCGTTCTCCCACAAAGCCGAAATACCCTTATCACAATGACAAATGTAAAACTCAGCGTGGAGGCTGCCTGCTTTGTCTGAGATTCCATTTGAAAATATTACATACTGCTAGTGTATAAATTGTATTTTTTCCATTTTACCTCACCTGACACTAAAACCACCTCTTTGAATCTGTTTCTGGGAGATTTGCTGCACAAATGACAAACGCTAGTGGCATCATCTTTACCGGAGATGCTCAGAAATGTGTATTGCAGAATAAATACAACTTGGTACTTTGCTAAAATCACAGCCTCTGTTTAGAATGGGGTTATTTTGCAATTCAACTTCTTCTTTGGTGCAGTACTAAACGTTGCGGTGAAATTATATAAGATGCTCTTTTCTGCTTAGATTGTATGTATTAAACCGTAGGCTGTGTCCATGTTTTTTTTTACCCTAGTGAGTGCAAATAAAATAAACCCTGTAGTTAGTTGTTGTCACTTCTCCACCTTGTTGACTTGTAGTCAAATGGTTTAACACTACAAGCTGTCGCCAGACTTAAAGGTCATGCTGATTAGACTGCAGGTGCATGTTATTTACTTGACTTTATAAAGGAGCCTGGATATGCCCAAGCTTGTCACTGCGGAATTGGAGCATCACAGTGCTGTACGGCTGTAGTTTTTTTTTTATGTGTGTGTAATGTGTATTCACATGTTTGTAAGCAGAATGATTCACAGACCTTCTTTATACATTTTAAGATTCATTGGAATTATATTTACATATTTTGGACATCAAATTGCTTTTATATAGAAATAATGATTTGTGCACCCATTGCATATGGCTATATATGACACACATATTTAACTCATTCACTATACCCCACTAACCATATTTTTATGCTTATGTTTATGCCTCTAATTTGTTGCTTAACGTCAATTAACTGAAATTGCCAGCATGACTCAAGACTTTAGGTACTTCCCTGGAGAGGCGTGGACGCAGAGGCTCTGCCACAGAAGCTCCCCCTCAGCCATCTTAGTGAATTGTCTAAGAGATGCCCGATCGGTGCTCCAACAGCAACCCGTGTCGAGAGGGAGACAAGTTTCTCTGTTTTAAAAACATATTCAGTTCGGTGTGGGTACTCAGAAACCCCCCCTGAAGTGTGCCATTGGCAGATAATTTCATCAGTGTGTTGATCTTATGTAACTCCTGTGACTATGTAAAGTGTAAGGAGCGGCTGCACATGACAGCAAGAGTGTAATTATATGGGAAGGGGAATGGAGGCTTGATGTAGATGGGAAATAAGAAAGACTTGGCACTTGATGTAGCTGGATATTGCTATTTGAATATTCACGGGTTACAGCTGATGCTCAGGTGTCATAATTTGTTTATTAAGACACACAGGGGCTAATTCAGAGACATTTGCAAATAACCTCCCAACGCGAAAATACGCATCTCTGTGGATGTGCGGACTATTCATAGAGGCACAGAAGTCAGTCGGATCTCCACTTGTTGCTAAATGGGTACAACTGTGTGGCAATGCGGCATTTAGGACAATTGGTGTACACAGAGATTTCTGATGGATCTTTTGAACCATGTATGGATCTGGTGCTGATTTTAATGATGGGTGCTCTTATGGATGCATGGGTGCAGAGCGGGTGCATAGATGTGGCCAACTCTAAATACAGGTGGAGATCTGCAATTAATTTTCAAGCAAACTTGTGTGATAAACTTCACTGTGACCAGATCAGTACACTTCAAAGCAGAACATAACATGGATCATTCACACACAGTACGCTGGAATACTGTACACTGGCCCTCATTCCGAGTTGTTCGCTCGCTAGCTGCTTTTAGCAGCATTGCACACGCTAGGCCGCCGCCCTCTGGGAGTGTATCTTAGCTTAGCAGAATAGCAAACGAAAGATTAGCAGAACTGCTACTAAATAATTCCCTGCAGTTTCTGAGTAGCTCCAGACCTACTCACAGATTTCGATCAGCTCAGTCCGTTTTAGTTCCTGGTTTGACGTCACAAACACGCCCTGCGTTCGGCCAGCCACTCCCCCGTTTCTCAGACACTCCCGCGTTTTCCCTGACACGCCTGCGTTTTTTTAGCACACTCCCGGAAAACGCTCAGTTACCACCCAGAAACGCCCCTTTCCTGTCAATCACTCACCGATCAGCAGTGCGACTGAAAAGCGCTGCAGAATCCACAGCAAAACTGCTAAGTTTTTAGTTGAATAACTAAGCGCATGCGCCCTGCGTGCCTTGCGCATGTGCAATTAGCAACAAATCGCAGCATAGCGAAAATCGGCAACGAGCAAACAACTCGGAATGACCCCCACTGTTGGACAGAAGAAAGACTATACAGTGACCATTAAAAACACAGCGCCACCTACTGTCTCTCTGGTATACTGTAGATTCTCATGTATTACTCAGCCTGCAGCCGTGCCTACAGTCCAATGTCTATGAAACCAGAACTCTGTAATTCTTTTGCATCTGCTACAGAGCTGTGATACTTTGGGGAACCTACAGTAACATTGACGTTACACCTTTAAATGTTCTTTGCAAAACCTATCAATATTTATACATTTAGGTTAAAATGATGAGAATACTGAACATGAAGCCACTATTCCATCTCTTTTTCTTTTTCACTATTATTTCTTTTTACTCTTTATCGTTTTTTTGTATAAAACCTTGCAGGCTTAAACAATACATGCTTATCATCATACCTGCTATCTATCTGTCACATACTTCTATTGCTCTTCAGATTGCCTATTATCTGCACTGTTTGCATTAACGGCAGAGAATGACTGTACGGTATAATGTCAGGAGTGGATGTGACATGACAAATGTCATCCTGTAACATACAGTAGACTTGGTGGCTGTCCTGTCTTACTTGTGCATAGGTGTAGATGTGTATCAGTCGTATTCCCCACAAACTAGAATGTCAAGTTCATTCTTAATTGTATGCACAAATACAGTATATTGAATGTACTTACATGTCCTTCCCAGCAATCAATGAATCATTTATACACGTACTTTATAAGCAAGAACGGATGGCTACATAAATAAATGTATTATTCCTCTCATGCTTCTAAAAAGAAACTAGATTATATGAGGCCATTACATTATAAAATACACATTCTGTAAGAAGATAGAATCAAATATTATTATTATTATTATTATTATTATTATTTATTGAACATATATTTTAATTCTTTGTAAATACATACAGTACTAACATGCTATCTTCATCTTTTCCATCCCCAAGCCTTATGTTGGAATATAATAATGCTATTTGTAGATACTGTATTGCTATTAGTAGAAAACCAGTTATATTACCCCAACACTTTCACTACAAATATGGGATGTAAGTGTTTCTACCATACGTCTCCATTTATCAGCAAACGCAGAGCGCAGTGACAGGCGGCTGTAGGAGCATAGGCATGCGCACAGGCACCCCCTAATGTCCGGCACCCCCCGCTCGTCACGCCTGCGATCCGATCATCACGGTCTGTGTGCTGCTGTTGTAGCAGTGCTACTACAGCAGCACACAGATAGCAACGATCGGATCACCTGTGTGCAGCGCTGCCCGGCGGTTACATCCCCTCCCGTCCCGCTGCGCTGCCGCCGGTCATCAGTAGCCGCATCATCACTCACAGAGAATGACTGCCTCACGATCTGACATGCGCCCGGCCCCTCCCTCCCTTCCTCCCTGGCCACGGCGCCCTGTGCTGTCTTCCCGGTTCCAAGTCCTGCCCGCGCTCAATCTCTCTCTAGTCTGGATGAGAGTCTGTGGGTGAATACATTTTTTTTTATAAACCAAGGGTTGTTACTTTATGATATATATATATATATATAGAGAGAGAGAGAGAGAGAAACAAGGGGGGAGGTATAGCGCCACTTGTGAAGTATGATCTCAGTAAAATAATCTAAAATAAGATTACAATTGTTTAAACATTACCATAATAAAACACACATAACCTCATTAGAGGTGTCTGCCGGGCCCTAAGTATGCGGTGCCGGTATCGCACTGCTGGGCGTATGGAAAACTGGAGAGATAGGGTTCGGCGCTCAGTGTTGCTAAAAAATTGTAAATTTAAAAGCCAAAAAAAATAACCCCTTTTCCAGCTACTCTGGCTATAAATAGACAGGAAAGCTCATTATGTCCCTACCCTTTGAAGAAGTCTGATGAGACGAAACGCGTTGGGTTTCCTGCACTAATCCCTTGCTGTTTTTGAGTTAAGTTAATCTCCTTATCCTTTTAATACTTGGTCCTGACTTTTATGTTTGTATGTTTTTATGCTTTTTGCAAAAAAAACTTGTTTTACTCTCATATATATTAAAAAACTTTTTTTATCAATTTTATACACGTATATATATATATTTTTGGCTTTTAAATTTACCATTTTTTAGCAACACTAAGCGCCGAACCCTATCTCTCCAGTTTTCCATATATATATATATATATATATATAGTAGCTGGGCCAAGCAATCCATAGTTTACTGAGTGCACCTACAATCTATTAGTGCACTCAGTAAATTACTGATTACTTGGCTCAGCTATATATTTATATATATATATATATATATAATGCTCTGAGTGGGCCGTATACACTTCGAGCACAGACTGAAGATTCCCGCCGCATCCACTGGTCACAGAGCTTTCTCAAACCGACAGCCAATCAGGAGCGGCCACGCGGCCTCCTTTTCCACTGCACCGCAGTCCACAGCCTCCGCCACAGCTCAATAGGTAATTTTACCCTGCTGCCTTTTTCTCTCCCTTTGGCTCATACCATGTGCTATAATGTGAATTTTGGCTCATACCATGTGCTATAATGTGAATTGCGGCTCATACCATGTGCTATAATGTGAATTGCGGCTCATACCATGTGCTATAATGTGAATTGCGGCTCATACCATGTGCTATAATGTGAATTGCGGCTCATACCATGTGCTATAATGTGAATTGCGGCTCATACCATGTGCTATAATGTGAATTGCGGCTCATACCGTGTACTATAATGTGAATTTTGGCTCATACTGTGTGCTATAATGTGAATTTTGGCTCATACCGTGTGCTATAATGTGAAAGGTGCAACAGTACTCTATAGTAAAAGGGGTCCTACTATTGTGATGCATAATGTGTATAAGGGTTATATGGAGTGGTAAACTGCACTGAAGGACACACCCCCTTTTGAGTGGCCACACCCCCTTTTCTGGAGAATTTCCACCTTCACTTTTCCATACCCCCACTTCAAAATTTCCACTTTGACCACAGTGTGTGTGTATGGGGGGGGGGGGGGGGGCAGAGTGGTGACTGGAGGGGACAATATGTGTGTGGGGTGACTGGGGGCACTGTATGATCCAGGAATTGGGGAGGAAGCAGACTGGCCCTTTCCCACCCCATGTGGTTTGTGCCAATTTTTTTTAATATATATTTTTAAGCAGGTACCTGCGGCAATGTGGTGCATTGAAGGGGCATATACAGCAGCACTGTCAACGCAGTACTAGCAGCGGGAGGAGGTGGTCCAGTCCCTCCTCTCACCTTTTCTTCTCCTCTATGATGCTGTTGCCCGACGTCACAATCCAACAGTAACCAGAAGAGGTTACCGCTGCTGCCGGTGCTGAAAGGGTGAACCGCCGCTGCCTCAGGTACACACATTTACACACAGTATACACGCATTAATTCTCACCAAGTGGGCATCAGCAGACAAGCTCCTCGTTCCAGCCTGGAGGGGCGGAGCTTCTATGTGATTGACAGGCTGGATATCCGTGGGTAGAAGGAAAGGAAAGAGGAAAGGGAAGGGGTGGCCACCACACTGCCTGCATGTTCCAGATCACTGAATGCAGATCCCTGACGGCCAGAAAGTTCTTCTGACAAACCTACAAACCTTCAAACCTGCCCTCTTCCCTAACAACACACCACACTGCACTGCACTGCACTGCACTGCACTGGACTCTCTGCACTGTGCAATCAGTGATCTGCAACATGCAGGCGGCGTGGTGGTCACCCCTCCCCTCTCTTCTAGTCATCTCCTCCTACCCCTGCCAGAGCTCCTGGCTCTCAGCTGTGCAGTGAGCTGGCGCCTTCTGTCCCCAGCGGCGCCTGGAGCTCGAGCTCCACCCTCCCTACGCCCCTGTGTAGAGGAGAGGAGGGGCAGGGACTAGGAGAAGAGGACAGTGATAGGGTGTATGAGAGAAGGGACAGGGCCTCAGGGAGAGGAGAGAAGATGTAAGTACCTGTAAATGCAACGGGGTGTGGCCTTAGTAGGAGGCGGAGCAGGGGCATTTTAAGAGAGAAAGGGACCCACGTGCAGCTGTCATTGCGGGCCTCTCCTCTCTGACAGCAAGTAGACTCTGGCATGCGCAGGTCTCCGGGAACATGGCGCACGTGCCTTGTTCCCAGGAACATCTCCAGTGCGCATGAGCAAATCACTCAGAAAGGGCCATGGTGTCCATTTTCTGAGTGATTTATGCCCGCACTACGCCACGGGACTCTGGAGTGGTAAGTATAATATATGGGTGCAGTGTGGGCCCCCCTGAACAAAGGGGCCCGTGTGCACCGCACACACTGCACCCGTTATAGAAACGCCTATGAGGCGGAGAGAGTGAGTGACTTCAGGGCAGCCCAGCATACTCACGATTATGAAAGTGGGCCGGCTTTTGGCACATGCCCCCTGTGACCCCTGCACTATGCAGTTACCGCTTTTCTAGAGCCGCTGCCCCCAACAGGTGGCACCCCTAGGCATGTGCCTCATGTGCCTAGTGGGAAATCCCCAACTGCAAACCTTAGAGAGAGTGATAATGTAAAGAAGTTGCCCATAGCAACCAATCAGATTCTAGCATCATTGATCTAGTACTGTATAAAAATTACAGACGTTAATTGGTTGCTATAGGCAACTTCTCCACTTCTCATCAGCCAATCAGCAGTGGTAGCTAGATCTAGAGACTATCATCAAAATCATCAGCGCACATTTCCACAAGCCCTCGAGGACCCGCAAATGATACAGATACTGGCAGGAGTACGAGGTGCGGCTATTAAATGATACAGATACTGGCAGGAGTACGAGGTGCGGCTATTAAATGATACAGATACTGGCAGGAGTACGAGGTGCAGCTATTAAATGATACAGATACTGGCAGGAGTACGAGGTGCGGCTATTAAATGATACAGATACTGGCAGGAGTACGAGGTGCGGCTATTAAATGATACAGATACTGGCAGGAGTACGAGGTGCAGCTATTAAATGATACAGATACTGGCAGGAGTATGAGGTGTGGCTATTAAATGATACAGATACTGGCAGGAGTACGAGGTGCGGCTATTAAATGATACAGATACTGGCAGGAGTACGAGGTGCGGCTATTAAATGATACAGATACTGGCAGGAGTGCGAGGTGCGGCTATTAAATGATACAGATACTGGCAGGAGTACGAGGTGCGGCTATTAAATGATACAGATACTGGCAGGAGTACGAGGTGCGGCTATTAAATAATACAGATACTGGCAGGAGTACGAGGTGCGGCTATTAAATAATGATACAGATACTGGCAGGAGTATGAGGTGCGGCTATTAAATGATACATATACTGGCAGGAGTACGAGGTGCGGCTATTAAATGATACAGATACTGGCAGGAGTACGAGGTGCGGCTATTAAATAATACAGATACTGGCAGGAGTACGAGGTGCGGCTATTAAATGATACAGATACTGGCAGGAGTACGAGGTGCGGCTATTAAATGATACAGATACTGGCAGGAGTACGAGGTGCGGCTATTAAATAATGATACAGATACTGGCAGGAGTACAAGGTGCGGCTATTAAATGATACAGATACTGGCAGGAGTACGAGGTGCGGCTATTAAATAATGATACAGATACTGGCAGGAGTACGAGGTGCGGCTATTAAATGATACAGATACTGGCAGGAGTATGAGGTGCGGCTATTAAATGATACAGATACTGGCAGGAGTACGAGGTGCGGCTATTAAATAATGATACAGATACTGGCAGGAGTGCGAGGTGCGGCTATTAAATGATACAGATACTGGCAGGAGTACGAGGTGCGGCTATTAAATAATACAGATACTGGCAGGAGTATGAGGTGCGGCTATTAAATGATACAGATACTGGCAGGAGTATGAGGTGCGGCTATTAAATGATACAGATACTGGCAGGAGTGCGAGGTGCGGCTATTAAATGATACAGATACTGGCAGGAGTACGAGGTGCGGCTATTAAATGATACAGATACTGGCAGGAGTATGAGGTGCGGCTATTAAATGATACAGATACTGGCAGGAGTACGAGGTGTGGCTATTAAATGATACAGATACTGGCAGGAGTGCGAGGTGCGGCTATTAAATGATACAGATACTGGCAGGAGTACGAGGTGCGGCTATTAAATGATACAGATACTGGCAGGAGTGCGAGGTGCGGCTATTAAATGATACAGATACTGGCAGGAGTACGAGGTGCGGCTATTAAATGATACAGATACTGGCAGGAGTACGAGGTGCAGCTATTAAATGATACAGATACTGGCAGGAGTACGAGGTGCGGCTATTAAATGATACAGATACTGGCAGGAGTACGAGGTGCGGCTATTAAATCATACAGAAACTGGCAGGAGTATGAGGTGCGGCTATTAAATGATACAGATACTGGCAGGAGTATGAGGTGCGGCTATTAAATAATGATACAGATACTGGCAGGAGTACGAGGTGCGGCTATTAAATGATACAGATACTGGCAGGAGTACGAGGTGCGGCTATTAAATGATACAGATACTGGCAGGAGTACGAGGTGCGGCTATTAAATGATACAGATACTGGCAGGAGTACGAGGTGCGGCTATTAAATGATACAGATACTGGCAGGAGTACGAGGTGCGGCTATTAAATGATACAGAAACTGGCAGGAGTATGAGGTGCGGCTATTAAATGATACAGATACTGGCAGGAGTATGAGGTGCGGCTATTAAATAATGATACAGATACTGGCAGGAGTACGAGGTGCGGCTATTAAATGATACAGATACTGGCAGGAGTACGAGGTGCGGCTATTAAATGATACAGATACTGGCAGGAGTACGAGGTGCGGCTATTAAATGATACAGATACTGGCAGGAGTGCGAGGTGCGGCTATTAAATGATACAGATACTGGCAGGAGTACGAGGTGCGGCTATTAAATAATGATACAGATACTGGCAGGAGTACGAGGTGCGGCTATTAAATAATGATACAGATACTGGCAGGAGTACGAGGTGCGGCTATTAAATAATGATACAGATACTGGCAGGAGTACGAGGTGCGGCTATTAAATGATACAGATACTGGCAGGAGTGCGAGGTGCGGCTATTAAATGATACAGATACTGGCAGGAGTACGAGGTGCGGCTATTAAATGATACAGATACTGGCAGGGGTACGAGGTGCGGCTATTAAATGATACAGATACTGGCAGGGGTACGAGGTGCGGCTATTTAATGATACAGATACTGGCAGGAGTACGAGGTGCGGCTATTAAATGATACAGATGCTGGCAGGAGTGCGAGGTGCGGCTATTAACTGATACAGATACTGGCAGGAGTACGAGGTGCGGCTATTAAATGATACAGATACTGGCAGGGGTACGAGGTGCGGCTATTAAATGATACAGATACTGGCAGGGGTACGAGGTGCTGCTATTTAATGATACAGATACTGGCAGGAGTACGAGGTGCGGCTATTAAATGATACAGATACTGGCAGGAGTACGAGGTGCGGCTATTAAATGATACAGATACTGGCAGGAGTACGAGGTGCGGCTATTAAATGATACAGATACTGGCAGGAGTACGAGGTGCGGTTATTAAATGATACAGATACTGGCAGGAGTACGAGGTGCGGCTATTAAATAATGATACAGATACTGGCAGGAGTACGAGGTGCGGCTATTAAATAATGATACAGATACTGGCAGGAGTACGAGGTGCGGCTATTAAATGATACAGATACTGGCAGGAGTACGAGGTGCGGCTATTAAATGATACAGATACTGGCAGGAGTACGAGGTGCGGCTATTAAATGATACAGATACTGGCAGGAGTACGAGGTGCGGCTATTAAATGATACAGATACTGGCAGGAGTACGAGGTGCGGCTATTAAATAATGATACAGATACTGGCAGGAGTAGGAGGTGCGGCTATTAAATGATACAGATACTGGCAGGAGTACGAGGTGCGGCTATTAAATGATACAGATACTGGCAGGGGTACGAGGTGCGGCTATTAAATGATACAGATACTGGCAGGGGTACGAGGTGCGGCTATTAAATGATACAGATACTGGCAGGGGTACGAGGTGCGGCTATTTAATGATACAGATACTGGCAGGAGTACGAGGTGCGGCTATTAAATAATGATACAGATACTGGCAGGAGTACGAGGTGCGGCTATTAAATAATGATACAGATACTAGCAGGAGTACGAGGTACGGCTATTAAATGATACAGATACAGGCAGGAGTATGAGGTGTGGCTATTAAATGATACAGATACTGGCAGGAGTACGAGGTGCGGCTATTAAATGATACAGATACTGGCAGGAGTATGAGGTGTGGCTATTAAATGATACAGATACTGGCAGGAGTACGAGGTGCGGCTATTAAATGATACAGATACTGGCAGGAGTACGAGGTGCGGCTATTAAATGATACAGATACTGGCAGGAGTACGAGGTGCGGCTATTAAATGATACAGATACTGGCAGGAGTATGAGGTGCGGCTATTAAATAATGATACAGATACTGGCAGGAGTACGAGGTGCGGCTATTAAATGATACAGATACTGGCAGGAGTACGAGGTGCGGCTATTAAATGATACAGATACTGGCAGGAGTATGAGGTGCAGCTATTAAATAATACAGATACTGGCAGGAGTACGAGGTGCGGCTATTAAATGATACAGATACTGGCAGGAGTATGAGGTGCAGCTATTAAATAATACAGATACTGGCAGGAGTGCGAGGTGCGGCTATTAAATGATACAGATACTGGCAGGAGTACGAGGTGCGGCTACTAAATGATACAGATACTGGCAGGAGTACGAGGTGCGGCTATTAAATAATACAGATACTGGCAGGAGTACGAGGTGCGGCTATTAAATGATACAGATACTGGCAGGAGTACGAGGTGCAGCTATTAAATGATACAGATACTGGCAGGAGTGCGAGGTGCGGCTATTAAATGATACAGATACTGGCAGGAGTACGAGGTGCGGCTATTAAATGATACAGATACTGGCAGGAGTGCGAGGTGCGGCTATTAAATGATACAGATACTGGCAGGAGTATGAGGTGCGGCTATTAAATGATACAGATACTGGCAGGAGTGCGAGGTGCGGCTATTAAATGATACAGATACTGGCAGGAGTATGAGGTGCGGCTATTAAATGATACAGATACTTGCAGGAGTACGAGGTGCGGCTATTAAATGATACAGATACTGGCAGGAGTATGAGGTGCGGCTATTAAATGATACAGATACTGGCAGGAGTACGAGGTGCGGCTATTAAATGATACAGATACTGGCAGGAGTACGAGGTGCGGCTATTAAATGATACAGATACTGGCAGGAGTACGAGGTGCGGCTATTAAATGATACAGATACTGGCAGGAGTACGAGGTGCGGCGGATATTAAATGATACAGATACTGGCAGGAGTACGAGGTGCGGCTATTAAATAATGATACAGATACTGGCAGGAGTACGAGGTGCGGCTATTAAATAATACAGAAACTGGCAGGAGTACGAGGTGAGGCTATTAAATGATACAGATACTGGCAGGAGTACGAGGTGCGGCTATTAAATAATACAGATACTGGCAGGAGTGCGAGGTGCGGCTATTAAATGATACAGATACTGGCAGGAGTATGAGGTGCGGCTATTAAATGATACAGATACTGGCAGGAGTACGAGGTGCGGCTATTAAATGATACAGATACTGGCAGGAGTACGAGGTGCGGCTATTAAATGATACAGATACTGGCAGGAGTACGAGGTGCGGCTATTAAATGATACAGATACTGGCAGGAGTACGAGGTGCGGCTATTAAATAATGATACAGATACTGGCAGGAGTGCGAGGTGCGGCTATTAAGTGATACAGATACTGGCAGGAGTGCGAGGTGCGGCTATTAAATGATACAGATACTGGCAGGAGTACGAGGTGCGGCTATTAAGTGATACAGATACTGGCAGGAGTGCGAGGTGCGGCTATTAAATGATACAGATACTGGCAGGAGTACGAGGTGCGGCTATTAAATAATGATACAGATACTGGCAGGAGTACGAGGTGCGGCTATTAAATGATACAGATACTGGCAGGAGTACGAGGTGCGGCTATTAAATGATACAGATACTGGCAGGAGTACGAGGTGCGGCTATTAAATAATGATACAGATACTGGAAGGAGTACGAGGTGCGGCTATTAAATGATACAGATACTGGCAGGAGTACGAGGTGCGGCTATTAAATGATACAGATACTGGCAGGAGTACGAGGTGCGGCTATTAAATGATACAGATACTGGCAGGAGTACGAGGTGCGGCTATTAAATGATACAGATACTGGCAGGAGTACGAGGTGCGGCTATTAAATAATGATACAGATACTGGCAGGAGTACGAGGTGCGGCTATTAAATGATACAGATACTGGCAGGAGTACGAGGTGTGGCTATTAAATGATACAGATACTGGCAGGAGTACGAGGTGCGGCTATTAAATGATACAGATACTGGCAGGAGTACGAGGTGCGGCTATTAAATGATACAGATACTGGCAGGAGTACGAGGTGCGGCTATTAAATAATGATACAGATACTGGCAGGAGTACGAGGTGCGGCTATTAAATGATACAGATACTGGCAGGAGTACGAGGTGAGGCTATTAAATGATACAGATACTGGCAGGAGTACGAGGTGCGGCTATTAAATAATGATACAGATACTGGCAGGAGTACGAGGTGCGGCTATTAAATAATGATACAGATACTGGAAGGAGTACGAGGTGCGGCTATTAAATGATACAGATACTGGCAGGAGTACGAGGTGCGGCTATTAAATGATACAGATACTGGCAGGAGTACGAGGTGCGGCTATTAAATGATACAGATACTGGCAGGAGAACGAGGTGCGGCTATTAAATGATACAGATACTGGCAGGAGTACGAGGTGCGGCTATTAAATAATGATACAGATACTGGCAGGAGTACGAGGTGCGGCTATTAAATGATACAGATACTGGCAGGAGTACGAGGTGCGGCTATTAAATGATACAGATACTGGCAGGAGTACGAGGTGCGGCTATTAAATGATACAGATACTGGCAGAAGTACGAGGTGCGGCTATTAAATGATACAGATACTGGCAGGAGTACGAGGTGCGGCTATTAAATGATACAGATACTGGCAGGAGTACGAGGTGCGGCTATTAAATGATACAGATACTGGCAGGAGTACGAGGTGCGGCTATTAAATAATGATACAGATACTGGCAGGAGTACGAGGTGCGGCTATTAAATGATACAGATACTGGCAGGAGTACGAGGTGAGGCTATTAAATGATACAGATACTGGCAGGAGTACGAGGTGCGGCTATTAAATAATGATACAGATACTGGCAGGAGTACGAGGTGCGGCTATTAAATAATGATACAGATACTGGCAGGAGTATGAGGTGCGGCTATTAAATGATACAGATACTGGCAGGAGTACGAGGTGCGGCTATTAAATGATACAGATACTGGCAGGAGTACGAGGTGCGGCTATTAAATAATACAGATACTGGCAGGAGTACGAGGTGCGGCTATTAAATGATACAGATACTGGCAGGAGTGCGAGGTGCGGCTATTAAATGATACAGATACTGGCAGGAGTATGAGGTGCGGCTATTAAATGATACAGATACTGGCAGGAGTACGAGGTGCGGCTATTAAATAATACAGATACTGTCAGGAGTACGAGGTGCGGCTATTAAATGATACAGATACTGGCAGGAGTGCGAGGTGCGGCTATTAAATGATACAGATATTGGCAGGAGTACGAGGTGCGGCTATTAAATGATACAGATACTGGCAGGAGTGCGAGGTGCGGCTATTAAATGATACAGATACTGGCAGGAGTATGAGGTGCGGCTATTAAATGATACAGATACTGGCAGGAGTGCGAGGTGCGGCTATTAAATGATACAGATACTGGCAGGAGTGCGAGGTGCAGCTATTAAATGATACAGATACTGGCAGGAGTACGAGGTGCGGCTATTAAATAATACAGATACTGGCAGGAGTACGAGGTGCGGCTATTAAATGATACAGATACTGGCAGGAGTAGGAGGTGCGGCTATTAAATAATACAGATACTGGCAGGAGTACGAGGTGCGGCTATTAAATGATACAGATACTGGCAGGAGTATGAGGTGCGGCTATTAAATGATACAGATACTGGCAGGAGTACGAGGTGCGGCTATTAAATGATACAGATACTGGCAGGAGTATGAGGTGCGGCTATTAAATGATACAGATACTGGCAGGAGTGCGAGGTGCGGCTATTAAATAATACAGATACTGGCAGGAGTATGAGGTGCGGCTATTAAATGATACAGATACTGGCAGGAGTACGAGGTGCGGCTATTAAATGATACAGATACTGGCAGGAGTACGAGGTGCGGCTATTAAATGATACAGATACTGGCAGGAGTGCGAGGTGCGGCTATTAAATGATACAGATACTGGCAGGAGTGCAAGGTGCGGCTATTAAAAGATACAGATACTGGCAGGAGTACGAGGTGCGGCTATTAAATAATGATACAGATACTGGCAGGAGTGCGAGGTGCGGCTATTAAATAATACAGATACTGGCAGGAGTACGAGGTGCGGCTATTAAATGATACAGATACTGGCAGGAGTGCGAGGTGCAGCTATTAAATGATACAGATACTGGCAGGAGTATGAGGTGCGGCTATTAAATGATACAGATACTGGCAGGAGTACGAGGTGCGGCTATTAAATGATACAGATACTGGCAGGAGTACGAGGTGCGGCTATTAAATGATACAGATACTGGCAGGAGTGCGAGGTGCGGCTATTAAATGATACAGATACTGGCAGGAGTGCGAGGTGCGGCTATTAAATGATACAGATACTGGCAGGAGTGCGAGGTGCGGCTATTAAATGATACAGATACTGGCAGGAGTGCGAGGTGCGGCTATTAAATGATACAGATACTGGCAGGAGTATGAGGTGCGGCTATTAAATGATACAGATACTGGCAGGAGTATGAGGTGCGGCTATTAAATAATACAGATACTGGCAGGAGTACGAGGTGCGGCTATTAAATGATACAGATACTGGCAGGAGTACGAGGTGCGGCTATTAAATGATACAGATACTGGCAGGAGTGCGAGGTGCGGCTATTAAATGATACAGATACTGGCAGGAGTGCGAGGTGCGGCTATTAAATGATACAGATACTGGCAGGAGTGCGAGGTGCGGCTATTAAATGATACAGATACTGGCAGGAGTGCGAGGTGCGGCTATTAAATGATACAGATACTGGCAGGGGTACGAGGTGCGGCTATTAAATGATACAGATACTGGCAGGAGTACGAGGTGTCGCTATTAAATAATACAGATACTGGCAGGAGTACGAGGTGCGGCTATTAAATAATGATACAGATACTGGCAGGAGTGCGAGGTGCGGCTATTAAATAATACAGATACTGGCAGGAGTACGAGGTGCGGCTATTAAATGATACAGATACTGGCAGGAGTGCGAGGTGCAGCTATTAAATGATACAGATACTGGCAGGAGTATGAGGTGCGGCTATTAAATGATACAGATACTGGCAGGAGTATGAGGTGCGGCTATTAAATAATACAGATACTGGCAGGAGTACGAGGTGCGGCTATTAAATGATACAGATACTGGCAGGAGTACGAGGTGCGGCTATTAAATGATACAGATACTGGCAGGAGTGCGAGGTGCGGCTATTAAATGATACAGATACTGGCAGGAGTGCGAGGTGCGGCTATTAAATGATACAGATACTGGCAGGAGTGCGAGGTGCGGCTATTAAATGATACAGATACTGGCAGGAGTGCGAGGTGCGGCTATTAAATTATACAGATACTGGCAGGGGTACGAGGTGCGGCTATTAAATGATACAGATACTGGCAGGAGTACGAGGTGTCGCTATTAAATAATACAGATACTGGCAGGAGTACGAGGTGCGGCTATTAAATAATGATACAGATACTGGCAGGAGTACGAGGTGCGGCTATTACATGATACAGAAACTGGCAGGAGTACGAGGTGCGGCTATTAAATGATACAGATACTGGCAGGAGTACGAGGTGCGGCTATTACATGATACAGATACTGGCAGGAGTGCGAGGTGCGGCTATTAAATGATACAGATACTGGCAGGAGTACGAGGTGCGGCTATTAAATAATGATACAGATACTGGAAGGAGTACGAGGTGCGGCTATTAAATGATACAGATACTGGCAGTAGTACGAGGTGCGGCTATTAAATGATACAGATACTGGCAGGAGTATGAGGTGCGGCTATTAAATAATACAGATACTGGCAGGAGTACGAGGTGCGGCTATTAAATTATACAGATACTGGCAGGAGTACGAGGTGCGGCTATTAAATGATACAGATACTGGCAGGAGTACGAGGTGCGGCTATTAAATGATACAGATACTGGCAGGAGTACGAGGTGCGGCTATTAAATAATGATACAGATACTGGAAGGAGTACGAGGTGCGGCTATTAAATGATACAGATAGTGGCAGGAGTACGAGGTGCGGCTATTAAATGATACAGATACTGGCAGGAGTACGAGGTGCGGCTATTAAATGATACAGATACTGGCAGGAGTACGAGGTGCGGCTATTAAATGATACAGATACTGGCAGGAGTACGAGGTGCGGCTATTAAATAATGATACAGATACTGGCAGGAGTACGAGGTGCGGCTATTAAATGATACAGATACTGGCAGGAGTACGAGGTGAGGCTATTAAATGATACAGATACTGGCAGGAGTACGAGGTGCGGCTATTAAATAATGATACAGATACTGGCAGGAGTACGAGGTGCGGCTATTAAATGATACAGATACTGGCAGGAGTACGAGGTGCGGCTATTAAATGATACAGATACTGGCAGGAGTACGAGGTGCGGCTATTAAATGATACAGATACTGGCAGGAGTACGAGGTGCGGCTATTAAATGATACAGATACTGGAAGGAGTACGAGGTGCGGCTATTAAATAATGATACAGATACTGGCAGGAGTACGAGGTGCGGCTATTAAATGATACAGATACTGGCAGGAGTACGAGGTGCGGCTATTAAATGATACAGATACTGGCAGGAGTACGAGGTGTGGCTATTAAATGATACAGATACTGGCAGGAGTACGAGGTGCGGCTATTAAATGATACAGATACTGGCAGGAGTACGAGGTGTCGCTATTAAATAATGATACCGATGATATCATTTATGATTAATTATAGTAAGTACATTGTAACTCTGTTCCCCTTCTATGTGTCACCCACACAGCGCTGCATTCTTATTTCCCATTGGTCAGAGCCGCGCTGCAGCTCATTATCTGTCACCTGTCTCACAGTTCCGTTGTTTTCTTTTTTACTGCAGTATCTGATACAGAACAGGTCCCTCGGGTACAGATCTAGGGAAAGAAGTCACCCTGCGCAGGGTCTGGTGAGTATGGAGGGTGATCTAGCACTGCAATCTGTTTCTCGGCCAAAAACTGCGTCCCAGAGAGAGCGCCGTGTGGGAAGTGCGCTGTCCTGATGGAGGATGAAATAATTTTTCCACAACTCTTCTGATTCTTTCCCGCAAAGCTTCTTTTTTGTAGTAATGGAGAATTCACTATTGCGCCTTCTGGTACCCAGTCTGCCAAAATAACACCCATGATGTCAAAGAAAACAATTAACATGGCTTTGAATTTGCTTTGCCGCGCTTTCTTCATCCCTGGTGATGATGGTGATTCCAGTGCATGGATTGACGCTTTGTCTCAAGTTCATACTAAAAAATGCAGATCTGCTTGAATTTGTCCCAGAATCAGGGATGGTTCTATACTTTGTGGTGCCCAGGGCGAAAGTTTCCACTGGCGTGCCCCCCCTGCTAGGTAAAACAGTTAGTGTGCGCCTCCGACGCGCATAAAAATAGGGGTGTGGCTTCATAGGGGAGGGGCGTGGCCACAGGTATGCCCCCTGTAGTTATGCCCCCTGTAGTTATGCCCCCAGTAGTTGTGCCCCCAGTAGCTGTGCCCCCTGTAGCTATGCCACCAGTAGATTTGCCCCCTGTAGCTGTACCCACTGTAGCTGTGCCCCCCGTAGATTTGCCCCCAGTAGCTGTGCCCCCTGTAGCTATGCCCCAGTAGTTGTGCCCCCGTCGCTGTGCCCCAGTAGTTGTGCCCCCTGTCGCTGTGCCACCAGTAGTTGTGCCCCCTGTAGCTGTGCTCCAGTACTTGTGCCCCCAGTAGTTGTGCCCCCTGTAGCTGTGCCACCAGTAGTTGTGCCCCCTGTAGCTGTGCCACCAGTAGTTGTGCCCCCTGTAGCTGTGCCACCAGTAGTTGTGCCCCCTGTCGCTGTGCCACCAGTAGTTGTGCCCCTGTAGCTGTGACTCCAGTACTTGTGCCCCCTGTTGCTGTGCCCCCTGTAGCTGTGCCACCAGTAGTTGTGCCCCCTGTCGCTGTGCCACCAGTAGTTGTGCCCCCTGTAGCTGTGCTCCAGTACTTGTGCCCCCAGTAGTTGTGCCCCTGTAGCTGTGCCACCAGTAGTTGTGCCCCCTGTAGCTGTGACTCCAGTAGTTGTGCCCCCTGTAGCTGTGACTCCAGTACTTGTGCCCCCTGTTGCTGTGCCCCCTGTAGCTGTGCCCCCAGTAGATGTGCCCCCAGTAGCTGTGACTCCAGTACTTGTGCCCCCTGTTGCTGTGCCCCCAGTAGCTGTGCCCCCAGTAGTTGTGCCCCCTGTAGCTGTGCCCCCAGTAGTTGTGCCCCCTGTAGCTGTGACTCCAGTACTTGTGCCCCCTGTTGCTGTGCCCCCTGTAGCTGTGCCCCCAGTAGCTGTGCCCCCAGTAGTTGTGCCCCCTGTAGCTGTGCCCCCAGTAGTTGTGCCCCCTGTAGCTGTGCCCCCAGTATTTGTGCCCCCTGTTGCTGTGCCCCCAGTAGTTGTGCCCCCTGTAGCTGTGACTCCAGTACTTGTGCCCCCTGTTGCTATGCCCCCAGTAGTTGTGCCCCCTGTAGCTGTGCTCCCAGTAGTTGTGCCCCCTGTAGCTGTGCCCCCAGTAGTTGTGCCCCCTGTAGCTGTGCCCCCAGTAGTTGTGCCCCCTGCAGCTGTGCCCCCAGTAGTTGTGCCCCCTGTAGCTGTGACTCCAGTACTTGTGCCCCCTGTTGCTGTGCCCCCTGTAGCTGTGCCCCCAGTAGTTGTGCCCCCTGTAGCTGTGCCCCCAGTAGTTGTGCCCCCTGTAGCTGTGCCCCCAGTATTTGTGCCCCCTGTTGCTGTGCCCCCAGTAGTTGTGCCCCCTGTAGCTGTGCACCCAGTAGTTATGCCCCTGTCGCTGTGACCCCAGTAGTTGTGCCCCCTGTTGCTGTGCCCCCTGTTGCTGTGCCCCCAGTAGCTGTGCCCCCTGTAGCTGTGCCCCCAGTAGTTGTGCCCCCTGTAGCTGTGCCCCCAGTAGTTGTGCCCCCTGTAGCTGTGCCCCCAGTAGTTGTGCCCCCTGCAGCTGTGCCCCCAGTAGTTGTGCCCCCTGTAGCTGTGCCCCCAGTATTTGTGCCCCCTGTTGCTGTGCCCCCAGTAGTTGTGCCTCCTGTAGCTGTGCACCCAGTAGTTGTGCCCCTGTCGCTGTGACCCCAGTAGTTGTGCCCCCTGTTGCTGTGCCCCCAGTAGTTGTGCCACCTGTTGCTGTGCCCCCAGTAGTTGTGCCACCTGTTGCTGTGCCCCCAGTAGTTGTGCCTCCTGTAGCTGTGCACCCAGTAGTTGTGCCCCTGTCGCTGTGACCCCAGTAGTTGTGCCCCCTGTTGCTGTGCCCCCAGTAGTTGTGCCACCTGTTGCTGTGCCCCCAGTAGTTGTGCCACCTGTTGCTGTGCCCCCTAGTAGCCGCTTACAAACACAAAAAATAAACAAGCAACAATACTTACCAGCCCCGCTCCTGCTCCCGACCGCTGCTGCTCCGTCTGGCCGCCAGCCCCTCTCTATGGGAGAGACATCATGACGTCTCTCCCATAGCAGCACCGCACAGACACTAAAGGTCAATTATGAACTCTAGTGTCTGACGATGAAGCCGGCTGCAGCGGGCGTCCATACAGCCCACGGTGCCCGCTGCAGCCGGGATGCGGGTAGGCAGTGGATGACTGCGGGGTGACTGCGGCTGTGCCCGCAGGCCGTATCTCCTCGGGCGCAGGCACTGCTTGCCAGCGCCAAGAACCGCTCCGGCCCAGAACGTCTACAAATTTGCGGAACCATCTTAGCCAAACTTTTGTCAAGTTACGATCCTGATGTAAAACTTGCCTAAGTCTCTCTGTCAATGAGCCCCATTCCTGCTGTCATGCCGACGCTGAGTCGACGATAAAGTCCAACATCTTTCTCAATTTTCCACACTTTAGCTTGTTTCTCACGTGTAAGGCCTTGCAGTGCGTTTATAATCCTCCACATCCTCACGACCGTCACTAAATCTTTTGTGCCACTCAAACACACGCACATGTGACATATAATCTGACCTGTAATCCTCGGATAGCTTGCGGATAGATTCAGGTGGCATTTTGTTCATTTTTGTCAACATTTTTTACGTTAACACGTTGCCCTACTTTTATACTAAGCATTTCTATGACGCACAGGAAAAACACAACTACTTCCAACGCTGTGTGACAGCACGCTATCTGTGTGAGAGGGGTGAAAATGCGAAATTAGGTGCGAAGGGGTCCAGTCAATGCGGGTGTGTCCGAACCATTTTAGGGGCGGCTGCATGACATCACACACAGCGCTGCAGGGGAAAACAGGATGTCTGCATATATAGTAGTGATGAGCGGGTTCGGTTTCTCGGAAACCGAACCCCCCCGAACTTCACGCTTTTTACACGGGTCCGAGGCAGACTCGGATCTTCCCGCCTTGCTCGGTTAACCCGAGCGCGCCCGAACGTCATCATCCCGCTGTCGGATTCTCGCGAGGCTCGGATTCTATCGCGAGACTCGGATTCTATATAAGGAGCCGCGCGTCGCCGCCATTTTCACACGTGCATTGAGATTGATAGGAAGAGGACGTGGCTGGCGTCCTCTCTGTTTAGAGTAGACTAGAGAGTAGTAGAGACACTTGATTTACTAATTTTGGGGAGCATATTAGGAGTACTACTTGCTGATAGTGTGACCAGTGACCACCAGTTTAATTAATCCGTTCTCTGCCTGAAAAAAAACGATACACAGTGTGACACAGTCACATACCATATCTGTGCTCAGCCTCAGTGTGCTGCATCATCTATGTAATACTGTATATCTGACTGTGCTGAGTGCTCACTGCTCACACAGCTTAATTGTGGGGGAGACTGGGGAGCAGTTATAGCAGGAGTACATATTTTAACAGTGCACACTTTTGCTGCCAGAGTGCCACTGCCAGTGTGACTGACCAGTGACCACTGACCACCAGTATATTGTGATTGTCTGCCTGAAAAAGTTAAACACTCGTCGTGTGGTGTTTTTATTCTATAAACGCATTCTGCTGACAGTGTCCAGCAGGTCCGTCATTATATAATATATACCTGTCCGGCTGCAGTAGTGATATATATATATATTTTTTATATCATTATCATCCAGTCTATATTAGCACTGCAGCAGACGCAGTACGGTAGTCCACGGCTGTAGCTACCTCTGTGTCGGCAGTCGCTCGTCCATCCATAATTGTATACCACCTACCCGTGGTGTTTTTTTTTTTTCTATCTTCTTGATACTAGTAGCTTACTTTAGGAGTCTGCAGTGCTGAGCTGACAGTGTCCAGCAGGTCCGCATTATATAATATATACCTGTCCGGCTGCAGTAGTGATATATATTTTTTATATCATTATCATCCAGTCTATATTAGCAGCAGACGCAGTACGGTAGTCCACGGCTGTAGCTACCTCTGTGTCGGCAGTCGCTCGTCCATCCATAATTGTATACCACCTACCCGTGGTGTTTTTTTTTTCTATCTTCTTGATACTAGTAGCTTACTTTAGGAGTCTGCAGTGCTGAGCTGACAGTGTCCAGCAGGTCCGTCATTATATAATATATACCTGTCCGGCTGCAGTAGTGATATATATATATTTTTTATATCATTATCATCCAGTCTATATTAGCAGCAGACGCAGTACGGTAGTCCACAGCTGTAGCTACCTCTGTGTCGGCAGTCGCTCGTCCATCCATAATTGTATACCACCTACCCGTGGTGTTTTTTTTTTTCTATCTTCTTGATACTAGTAGCTTACTTTAGGAGTCTGCAGTGCTGAGCTGACAGTGTCCAGCAGGTCCGTCATTATATAATATATACCTGTCCGGCTGCAGTAGTGATATATATATATTTTATATCTCATTATCATCCAGTCTATATTAGCAGCAGACGCAGTACGGTAGTCCACGGCTGTAGCTACCTCTGTGTCGGCAGTCGCTCGTCCATCCATAATTGTATACCACCTACCCGTGGTGTTTTTTTTTTTTCTATCTTCTTGATACTAGTAGCTTACTTTAGGAGTCTGCAGTGCTGAGCTGACAGTGTCCAGCAGGTCCGTCATTATATAATATATACCTGTCCGGCTGCAGTAGTGATATATATATATTTTTTATATCATTATCATCCAGTCTATATTAGCAGCAGACGCAGTACGGTAGTCCACGGCTGTAGCTACCTCTGTGTCGGCAGTCACTCGTCCATCCATAAGTATACTAGTATCCATCCATCTCCATTGTTTACCTGAGGTGCCTTTTAGTTGTGCCTATTAAAATATGGAGAACAAAAATGTTGAGGTTCCAAAAATAGGGAAAGATCAAGATCGACTTCCACCTCGTGCTGAAGCTGCTGCCACTAGTCATGGCCGAGACGATGAAATGCCAGCAACGTCGTCTGCCAAGGCCGATGCCCAATGTCATAGTACAGAGCATGTAAAATCCAAAACACCAAATATCAGTAAAAAAAGGACTCAAAAATCTAAAATAAAATTGTCGGAGGAGAAGCGTAAACTTGCCAATATGCCATTTACCACACGGAGTGGCAAGGAACGGCTGAGGCCCTGGCCTATGTTCATGGCTAGTGGTTCAGCTTCACATGAGGATGGAAGCACTCAGCCTCTCGCTAGAAAAATGAAAAGACTCAAGCTGGCAAAAGCACAGCAAAGAACTGTGCGTTCTTCGAAATCACAAATCCACAAGGAGAGTTTAATTGTGTCGTTTGCGATGCCTGACCTTCCCAACACTGGACGTGAAGAGCATGCGCCTTCCACCATTTGCACGCCCCCTGCAAGTGCTGGAAGGAGCACCCGCAGTCCAGTTCCTGATAGTCAGATTGAAGATGTCAGTGTTGAAGTACACCAGGATGAGGAGGATATGGGTGTTGCTGGCGCTGGGGAGGAAATTGACCAGGAGGATTCTGATGGTGAGGTGGTTTGTTTAAGTCAGGCACCCGGGGAGACACCTGTTGTCCGTGGGAGGAATAGGGCCATTGACATGCCTGGTGAAAATACCAAAAAAATCAGCTCTTCGGTGTGGAAGTATTTCAACAGAAATGCGGACAACATTTGTCAAGCCGTGTGTTGCCTTTGTCAAGCTGTAATAAGTAGGGGTAAGGACGTTAACCACCTCGGAACATCCTCCCTTATACGTCACCTGCAGCGCATTCATCATAAGTCAGTGACAAGTTCAAAAACTTTGGGCGACAGCGGAAGCAGTCCACTGACCAGTAAATCCCTTCCTCTTGTAACCAAGCTCACGCAAACCACCCCACCAACTCCCTCAGTGTCAATTTCCTCCTTCCCCAGGAATGCCAATAGTCCTGCAGGCAATGTCAATGGCAATTCTGACGAGTCCTCTCCTGCCTGGGATTCCTCTGATGCATCCTTGCGTGTAACGCCTACTGCTGCTGGTGCTGCTGTTGTTGCTGCTGGGAGTCGATGGTCATCCCAGAGGGGAAGTCGTACTCGTAAGACCACTTTTACTACTTCCACCAAGCAATTGACTGTCCAACAGTCCTTTGCGAGGAAGATGAAATATCACAGCAGTCATCCTGCTGCAAAGCGGATAACTGAGGCCTTGGCATCCTGGGCGGTGAGAAACGTGGTTCCGGTATCCATCATTACTGCAGAGCCAACTAGAGACTTGTTGGAGGTACTGTGTCCCCGGTACCAAATACCATCTAGGTTCCATTTCTCTAGGCAGGCGATACCGAAAATGTACACAGACCTCAGAAAAAGACTCACCAGTGTCCTAAAAAATGCAGTTGTACCCAATGTCCACTTAACCACGGACATGTGGACAAGTGGAGCAGGGCAGGCTCAGGACTATATGACTGTGACAGCCCACTGGGTAGATGTATGGACTCCCGCCGCAAGAACAGCAGCGGCGGCACCAGTAGCAGCATCTCGCAAACGCCAACTCTTTCCTAGGCAGGCTACGCTTTGTATCACCGCTTTCCAGAATACGCACACAGCTAAAAACCTCTTACGGCAACTGAGGAAGATCATCGCAGAATGGCTTACCCCAATTGGACTCTCCTGTGGATTTGTGGCATCGGACAACGCCAGCAATATTGTGTGTGCATTAAATCTGGGCAAATTCCAGCACGTCCCATGTTTTGCACATACCTTGAATTTGGTGGTGCAGAATTATTTAAAAAACGAGAGGGGCGTGCAAGAGATGCTGTCGGTGGCCAGAAGAATTGCGGGACACTTTCGGCGTACAGGCACCACGTACAGAAGACTGGAGCACCACCAAAAACGCCTGAACCTGCCCTGCCATCATCTGAAGCAAGAAGTGGTAACGAGGTGGAATTCAACCCTCTATATGCTTCAGAGGTTGGAGGAGCAGCAAAAGGCCATTCAAGCCTATACAACTGAGCACGATATAGGAGGTGGAATGCACCTGTCTCAAGCGCAGTGGAGAATGATTTCAACGTTGTGCAAGGTTCTGCAACCTTTTGAACTTGCCACACGTGAAGTCAGTTCAGACACTGCCAGCCTGAGTCAGGTCATTCCCCTCATCAGGCTTTTGCAGAAGAAGCTGGAGGCATTGAAGGAGGAGCTAAAAGGGAGCGATTCCGCTAGGCATGTGGGACTTGTGGATGGAGCCCTTAATTCGCTTAACAAGGATTCACGGGAGGTCAATCTGTTGAAATCAGAGCACTACATTTTGGCCACCGTGCTCGATCCTAGATTTAAAACCTACCTTGGATCTCTCTTTCCGGCAGACACAAGTCTGCTGGGGTTCAAAGAACTGCTGGTGACAAAATTGTCAAGTCAAGCGGAACGCGACCTGTCAACATCTCCTCCTTCACATTCTCCCGCAACTGGGGGTGCGAGGAAAAGGCTCAGAATTCCGAGCCCACCCGCTGGCGGTGATGCAGGGCAGTCTGGAGCGACTGCTGATGCTGACATCTGGTCCGGACTGAAGGACCTGACAACGATTACGGACATGTCGTCTACTGTCACTGCATATGATTCTCTCCCCATTGAAAGAATGGTGGAGGATTATATGAGTGACCGCATCCAAGTAGGCACGTCAGACAGTCCGTACTTATACTGGCAGGAAAAAGAGGCAATTTGGAGGCCCTTGCACAAACTGGCTTTATTCTACCTAAGTTGCCCTCCCACAAGTGTGTACTCCGAAAGAGTGTTTAGTGCCGCCGCTCACCTTGTCAGCAATCGGCGTACGAGGTTACATACAGAAAATGTGGAGAAGATGATGTTCATTAAAATGAATTATAATCAATTCCTCCGTGGAGACATTGACCAGCAGCAATTGCCTCCACAAAGTACACAGGGAGCTGAGATGGTGGATTCCAGTGGGGACGAATTGATAATCTGTGAGGAGGGGGATGTACACGGTGATATATCGGAGGATGATGATGAGGTGGACATCTTGCCTCTGTAGAGCCAGTTTGTGCAAGGAGAGATTAATTGCTTCTTTTTTGGTGGGGATCCAAACCAACCCGTCATTTCAGTCACAGTCGTGTGGCAGACCCTGTCACTGAAATGATGGGTTGGTTAAAGTGTGCATGTCCTGTTTATACAACATAAGGGTGGGTGGGAGGGCCCAAGGACAATTCCATCTTGCACCTCTTTTTTCTTTCATTTTTCTTTGCGTCATGTGCTGTTAGGGGGTGTTTTTTGGAAGGGCCATCCTGCGTGACACTGCAGTGCCACTCCTAGATGGGCCAGGTGTTTGTGTCGGCCACTAGGGTCGCTTAGCTTACTCACACAGCTACCTCATTGCGCCTCTTTTTTTCTTTGCGTCATGTGCTGTTTGGGGGGTGTTTTTTGGAAGGGCCATCCTGCGTGACACTGCAGTGCCACTCCTAGATGGGCCAGGTGTTTGTGTCGGCCACTAGGGTCGCTTATCTTAGTCACACAGCTACCTCATTGCGCCTCTTTTTTTCTTCTTTGCGTCATGTGCTGCTGTTTGGGGAGTGTTTTTTGGAAGGGCCATCCTGCGTGACACTGCAGTGCCACTCCTAGATGGGCCAGGTGTTTGTGTCGGCCACTAGGGTCGCTTAGCTTACTCACACAGCTACCTCATTGCGCCTCTTTTTTTCTTTGCGTCATGTGCTGTTTGGGGAGTGTTTTTTGGAAGGGCCATCCTGCGTGACACTGCAGTGCCACTCCTAGATGGGCCAGGTGTTTGTGTCGGCCACTAGGGTCGCTTAGCTTACTCACACAGCTACCTCATTGCGCCTCTTTTTTTCTTTGCGTCATGTGCTGTTTGGGGAGTGTTTTTTGGAAGGGCCATCCTGCGTGACACTGCAGTGCCACTCCTAGATGGGCCAGGTGTTTGTGTCGGCCACTAGGGTCGCTTAGCTTACTCACACAGCTACCTCATTGCGCCTCTTTTTTTCTTTGCGTCATGTGCTGTTTGGGGAGTGTTTTTTGGAAGGGCCATCCTGCGTGACACTGCAGTGCCACTCCTAGATGGGCCAGGTGTTTGTGTCGGCCACTAGGGTCGCTTAGCTTACTCACACAGCTACCTCATTGCGCCTCTTTTTTTTCTTCTTTGCGTCATGTGCTGTTTGGGGAGTGTTTTTTGGAAGGGCCATCCTGTGTGACACTGCAGTGCCACTCCAAGATGGGCCAGGTGTTTGTGTCGGCCACTAGGGTCGCTTAGCTTACTCACACAGCTACCTCATTGCGCCTCTTTTTTTCTTTGCGTCATGTGCTGTTTGGGGAGTGTTTCTTGGAAGGGCCATCCTGCGTGACACTGCAGTGCCACTCCTAGATGGGCCAGGTGTTTGTGTCGGCCACTTGGGTCGCTTAGCTTAGCCATCCAGCGACCTCGGTGCAAATTTTAGGACTAAAAATAATATTGTGAGGTGTGAGGTGTTCAGAATAGACTGAAAATGAGTGGAAATTATGGTTATTGAGGTTAATAATACTTTGGGATCAAAATGACCCCCAAATTCTATGATTTAAGCTGTTTTTTAGGGTTTTTTGAAAAAAACACCCGAATCCAAAACACACCCGAATCCGACAAAAAAAAATTCGGTGAGGTTTTGCCAAAACGCGTTCGAACCCAAAACACGGCCGCGGAACCGAACCCAAAACCAAAACACAAAACCCGAAAAATTTCCGGTGCTCATCACTAATATATAGCCATGCTGCGTATGCAGGGGGGCTACCGGTAATCCCACCGCCTGCGTTGCATTCGCACTTTTAAATGCAACCGCAGCGCTGGACGGCGCTTCTCATGGTGGGCGGCCTTGCACTCTGCTGGGCGGACCCCAGCATGACATTTTTTCAGTAGCGGTTTTTACAATTTAGCTAAAACTGCTACTGATATTGCATGAGGGCCGTAATACTGAGATCAGGATAGGACCCAGCAACAACATTCTCCAGGACAGATAAATGCACAGTTGCAATAACACTTAAAAACCACTAATAATTAGAGATGAGCGGGTTCGGTTCCTCGGAATCCGAACCCGCCCGAACTTCATTTTTTTTTACACGGGGCCGAGCGACTCGGATCTTCCCGCCTTGCTCGGTTAACCCGAGCGCGCCCGAACGTCATCATCCCGCTGTCGGATTCTCGCGAGGCTCGGATTCTATCGCGAGACTCGGATTCTATATAAGGAGCCGCGCGTCGCCGCCATTTTCACACGTGCATTGAGATTGATAGGGAGAGGACGTGGCTGGCGTCCTCTCCGTTTATAGAGAGTGAGACTACTAGAGTAGAGAGAGACACAGTATTATTTACTTTAGTAATTTTGGGGAGCATTAGGAGGAGTACTACTACTTGCTGAAGTGATAGTGTGACTGTATATCTGACTTGTGGGGGAGACAGTGGGGAGCAGTTAGAGTCTGAGAGCAGGAGTACATATTTTAACGTACAGTGCACACTTTTGCTGGCACTCTGCTGCCAGAGTGCCACACTGCCATTGTGACCACACTGACCACCAGTATATATTGTGATTGTCTGCTTAGGAGTACTACTTGCAAGTTGCTGATAGTGTGACCAGTGACCTGACAACCAGTTTAATTAATCACCACCAGTTTAATATATATATATATATATATATATATATATATATAATTGTATATAATATATATATAATTGTATATGTATACCGCACCTACCCGTGTTTTTTTTTTTCTTTCTTCTTGATACATACTACTATAGTAGCTTACTGTAGCAGTCTGCGGTGCTGCTGAGCTGACAGTGTCCAGCAGGTCCGTCATCAGTCATTACATAATAAATATATATACCTGTCCGGCTGCAGTACTAGTGATATTATATATATATATATATTAATTTCATCTCATTATCATCCAGTCTATATTAGCAGCAGACACAGTACGGTAGTCCACGGCTGTAGCTACCTCTGTGTCGGCAGTCGCTGGTCCATCCATAATTGTATACCACCTACCCGTGGTTTTTTTTTTTCTCTTTCTTCTTGATACATACTACTATAGTAGCTTACTGTAGCAGTCTGCGGTGCTGCTGAGCTGACAGTGTCCAGCAGGTCCGTCATCAGTCATTACATAATAAATATATATACCTGTCCGGCTGCAGTACTAGTGATATTATATATATATATATATATTAATTTTATCTCATTATCATCCAGTCTATATTAGCAGCAGACACAGTATGGTAGTCCACGGCTGTAGCTACCTCTGTGTCGGCAGTCGCTGGTCCATCCATAATTGTATACCACCTACCCGTGTTTTTTTTTTTCTCTTTCTTCTTGATACATACTACTATAGTAGCTTACTGTAGCAGTCTGCGGTGCTGCTGAGCTGACAGTGTCCAGCAGGTCCGTCATCAGTCATTACATAATAAATATATATACCTGTCCGGCTGCAGTACTAGTGATATTATATATATATATATATATATATATATTAATTTCATCTCATTATCATCCAGTCTATATTAGCAGCAGACACAGTACGGTAGTCCACGGCTGTAGCTACCTCTGTGTCGGCAGTCGCTGGTCCATCCATAATTGTATACCACCTACCCGTGGTTTTTTTTTTTCTCTTTCTTCTTGATACATACTACTATAGTAGCTTACTGTAGCAGTCTGCGGTGCTGCTGAGCTGACAGTGTCCAGCAGGTCCGTCATCAGTCATTACATAATAAATATATATACCTGTCCGGCTGCAGTACTAGTGATATTATATATATATATATATATATTAATTTCATCTCATTATCATCCAGTCTATATTAGCAGCAGACACAGTACGGTAGTCCACGGCTGTAGCTACCTCTGTGTCGGCAGTCGCTGGTCTATCCATAATTGTATACCACCTACCCGTGGTTTTTTTTTCTCTTTCTTCTTGATACATACTACTATAGTAGCTTACTGTAGCAGTCTGCGGTGCTGCTGAGCTGACAGTGTCCAGCAGGTCCGTCATCAGTCATTACATAATAAATATATATACCTGTCCGGCTGCAGTACTAGTGATATTATATATATATATACATATTGATTTCATCTCATTATCATCCAGTCTATATTAACAGCAGACACAGTACGGTAGTCCACGGCTGTAGCTACCTCTGTGTCGGCAGTCGCTGGTCCATCCATAATTGTATACCAGCTACCCGTGGTTTTTTTTTCTCTTTCTTCTTGATACATACTACTATAGTAGCTTACTGTAGCAGTCTGCGGTGCTGCTGAGCTGACAGTGTCCAGCAGGTCCGTCATCAGTCATTACATAATAAATATATATACCTGTCCGGCTGCAGTACTAGTGATATTATATATATATATATATTGATTTCATCTCATTATCATCCAGTCTATATTAGCAGCAGACACAGTACGGTAGTCCACGGCTGTAGCTACCTCTGTGTCGGCAGTCGCTGGTCCATCCATAATTGTATACCACCTACCCGTGTTTTTTTTTTTCTCTTTCTTCTTGATACATACTACTATAGTAGCTTACTGTAGCAGTCTGCGGTGCTGCTGAGCTGACAGTGTCCAGCAGGTCCGTCATCAGTCATTACATAATAAATATATATACCTGTCCGGCTGCAGTACTAGTGATATTATATATATATATATATTGATTTCATCTCATTATCATCCAGTCTATATTAGCAGCAGACACAGTACGGTAGTCCACGGCTGTAGCTACCTCTGTGTCGGCAGTCGCTGGTCCATCCATAATTGTATACCACCTACCCGTGGTTTTTATTTTTCTCTTTCTTCTTGATACATACTACTATAGTAGCTTACTGTAGCAGTCTGCGGTGCTGCTGAGCTGACAGTGTCCAGCAGGTCCGTCATCAGTCATTACATAATAAATATATATACCTGTCCGGCTGCAGTACTAGTGATATTATATATATATATATATTGATTTCATCTCATTATCATCCAGTCTATATTAGCAGCAGACACAGTACGGTAGTCCACGGCTGTAGCTACCTCTGTGTCGGCAGTCGCTGGTCCATCCATAATTGTATACCACCTACCCGTGGTTTTTTTTTTCCTCTTTCTTCTTGATACATACTACTATAGTAGCTTACTGTAGCAGTCTGCGGTGCTGCTGAGCTGACAGTGTCCAGCAGGTCCGTCATCAGTCATTACATAATAAATATATATACCTGTCCGGCTGCAGTACTAGTGATATTATATATATATATATATATATATATTGATTTAATCTCATTATCATCCAGTCTATATTAGCAGCAGACACAGTACGGTAGTCCACGGCTGTAGCTACCTCTGTGTCGGCAGTCGCTGGTCCATCCATAATTGTATACCACCTACCCGTGGTTTTTTTTTTCTCTTTCTTCTTGATACATACTACTATAGTAGCTTACTGTAGCAGTCTGCGGTGCTGCTGAGCTGACAGTGTCCAGCAGGTCCGTCATCAGTCATTACATAATAAATATATATACCTGTCCGGCTGCAGTACTAGTGATATTATATATATATATATATATATATATATATATTAATTTCATCTCATTATCATCCAGTCTATATTAGCAGCAGACACAGTACGGTAGTCCACGGCTGTAGCTACCTCTGTGTCGGCAGTCGCTGGTCCATCCATAATTGTATACCACCTACCCGTGGTTTTTTTTTTCTCTTTCTTCTTGATACATACTACTATAGTAGCTTACTGTAGCAGTCTGCGGTGCTGCTGAGCTGACAGTGTCCAGCATGTCCGTCATCAGTCATTACATAATAAATATATATACCTGTCCGGCTGCAGTACTAGTGATATTATATATATATATATTAATTTCATCTCATTATCATCCAGTCTATATTAGCAGCAGACACAGTACGGTAGTCCACGGCTGTAGCTACCTCTGTGTCGGCAGTCGCTGGTCCATCCATAATTGTATACCACCTACCCGTGGTTTTTTTTCTCTTTCTTCTTGATACATACTGCTATAGTAGCTTACTGTAGCAGTCTGCGGTGCTGCTGAGCTGACAGTGTCCAGCAGGTCCATCATCAGTCATTACATAATAAATATATATACCTGTCCGGCTGCAGTACTAGTGATATTATATAAATATATATATATATATTGATTTCATCTCATTATCATCCAGTCTATATTAGCAGCAGACACAGTACGGTAGTCCACGGCTGTAGCTACCTCTGTGTCGGCAGTCGCTGGTCCATCCATAATTGTATACCACCTACCCGTGGTTTTTTTTTCTCTTTCTTCTTGATACATACTACTATAGTAGCTTACTGTAGCAGTCTGCGGTGCTGCTGAGCTGACAGTGTCCAGCAGGTCCGTCATCAGTCATTACATAATAAATATATATACCTGTCCGGCTGCAGTACTAGTGATATTATATATATATATATATATATATATATATATTGATTTCATCTCATTATCATCCAGTCTATATTAGCAGCAGACACAGTACGGTAGTCCACGGCTGTAGCTACCTCTGTGTCGGCAGTCGCTGGTCCATCCATAATTGTATACCACCTACCCGTGGTTTTTTTTTTCTTTCTTCTTGATACATACTACTATAGTAGCTTACTGTAGCAGTCTGCGGTGCTGCTGAGCTGACAGTGTCCAGCAGGTCCGTCATCAGTCATTACATAATAAATATATATACCTGTCCGGCTGCAGTACTAGTGATATTATATATATATATATATATATATATTGATTTCATCTCATTATCATCCAGTCTATATTAGCAGCAGACACAGTACGGTAGTCCACGGCTGTAGCTACCTCTGTGTCGGCAGTCGCTGGTCCATCCATAATTGTATACCACCTACCCGTGTTTTTTTTTTTCTCTTTCTTCTTGATACTTACTACTATAGTAGCTTACTGTAGCAGTCTGCGGTGCTGCTGAGCTGACAGTGTCCAGCAGGTCCGTCATCAGTCATTACATAATAAATATATATACCTGTCCGGCTGCAGTACTAGTGATATTATATATATATATATATATATATATATATATTGATTTCATCTCATTATCATCCAGTCTATATTAGCAGCAGACACAGTACGGTAGTCCACGGCTGTAGCTACCTCTGTGTCGGCAGTCGCTGGTCCATCCATAATTGTATACCACCTACCCGTGGTTTTTTTTTTCTCTTTCTTCTTGATACATACTACTATAGTAGCTTACTGTAGCAGTCTGCGGTGCTGCTGAGCTGACAGTGTCCAGCAGGTCCGTCATCAGTCATTACATAATAAATATATATACCTGTCCGGCTGCAGTACTAGTGATATTATATATATATATATATATATATATATATATATTGATTTCATCTCATTATCATCCAGTCTATATTATCAGCAGACACAGTACGGTAGTCCACGGCTGTAGCTACCTCTGTGTCGGCAGTCGCTGGTCCATCCATAATTGTATACCACCTACCCGTGTTTTTTTTTTTCTCTTTCTTCTTGATACATACTACTATAGTAGCTTACTGTAGCAGTCTGCGGTGCTGCTGAGCTGACAGTGTCCAGCAGGTCCGTCATCAGTCATTACATAATAAATATATATACCTGTCCGGCTGCAGTACTAGTGATATTATATATATATATATATATTAATTTCATCTCATTATCATCCAGTCTATATTAGCAGCAGACACAGTACGGTAGTCCACGGCTGTAGCTACCTCTGTGTCGGCAGTCGCTCGTCCATCCATAAGTATACTAGTATCCATCCATCTCCATTGTTTACCTGAGGTGCCTTTTAGTTGTGCCTATTAAAATATGGAGAACAAAAATGTTGAGGTTCCAAAAGTAGGGAAAGATCAAGATCCACTTCCACCTCGTGCTGAAGCTGCTGCCACTAGTCATGGCCGAGACGATGAAATGCCAGCAACGTCGTCTGCCAAGGCCGATGCCCAATGTCATAGTACAGAGCATGTAAAATCCAAAACACCAAATATCAGTAAAAAAAGGACTCCAAAATCTAAAATAAAATTGTCGTCGGAGAAGCGTAAACTTGCCAATATGCCATTTACCACACGGAGTGGCAAGGAACGGCTGAGGCCCTGGCCTATGTTCATGGCTAGTGGTTCAGCTTCACATGAGGATGGAAGCACTCAGCCTCTCGCTAGAAAAATGAAAAGACTCAAGCTGGCAAAAGCACCGCAAAGAACTGTGCGTTCTTCGAAATCCCAAATCCACAAGGAGAGTCCAATTGTGTCGGTTGCGATGCCTGACCTTCCCAACACTGGACGTGAAGAGCATGCGCCTTCCACCATTTGCACGCCCCCTGCAAGTGCTGGAAGGAGCACCCGCAGTCCAGTTCCTGATAGTCAGATTGAAGATGTCAGTGTTGAAGTACACCAGGATGAGGAGGATATGGGTGTTGCCTGCGCTGGGGAGGAAATTGACAAGGAAGATTCTGATGGTGAGGTGGTTTGTTTAAGTCAGGCACCCGGGGAGACACCTGTTGTCCGTGGGAGGAATAGGGCCGTTGACATGCCTGGTGAAAATACCAAAAAAATCAGCTCTTCGGTGTGGAAGTATTTCACCAGAAATGCGGACAACATTTGTCAAGCCGTGTGTTGCCTTTGTCAAGCTGTAATAAGTAGGGGTATGGACGTTAACCACCTCGGAACATCCTCCCTTATACGTCACCTGCAGCGCATTCATCATAAGTCAGTGACAAGTTCAAAAACTTTGGGCGACAGCGGAAGCAGTCCACTGACCAGTAAATCCCTTCCTCTTGTAACCAAGCTCACGCAAACCACCCCACCAACTCCCTCAGTGTCAATTTCCTCCTTCCCCAGGAATGCCAATAGTCCTGCAGGCCATGTCACTGGCAATTCTGACGAGTCCTCTCCTGCCTGGGATTCCTCCGATGCATCCTTGCGTGTAACGCCTACTGCTGCTGGCGCTGCTGTTGTTGCTGCTGGGAGTCGATGGTCATCCCAGAGGGGAAGTCGTAAGCCCACTTTTACTACTTCCACCAAGCAATTGACTGTCCAACAGTCCTTTGCGAGGAAGATGATATATCACAGCAGTCATCCTGTTGCAAAGCGGATAACTGAGGCCTTGACAACTATGTTGGTGTTAGACGTGCGTCCGGTATCCGCCGTTAGTTCACAGGGAACTAGACAATTTCTTGAGGTAGTGTGCCCCCGTTACCAAATACCATCTAGGTTCCACTTCTCTAGGCAGGCGATACCGAGAATGTACACGGACATCAGAAAAAGACTCACCAGTGTCCTAAAAAATGCAGTTGTACCCAATGTCCACTTAACCACGGACATGTGGACAAGTGGAGCAGGGCAGGGTCAGGACTATATGACTGTGACAGCCCACTGGGTAGATGTATGGACTCCCGCCGCAAGAACAGCAGCGGCGGCACCAGTAGCAGCATCTCGCAAACGCCAACTCTTTCCTAGGCAGGCTACGCTTTGTATCACCGGTTTCCAGAATACGCACACAGCTGAAAACCTCTTACGGCAACTGAGGAAGATCATCGCGGAATGGCTTACCCCAATTGGACTCTCCTGTGGATTTGTGGCATCGGACAACGCCAGCAATATTGTGTGTGTATTAAATATGGGCAAATTCCAGCACATCCCATGTTTTGCACATACCTTGAATTTGGTGGTGCAGAATTTTTTTAAAAACGACAGGGGCGTGCAAGAGATGCTGTCGGTGGCCAGAAGAATTGCGGGACACTTTCGGCGTACAGGCACCACGTACAGAAGACTGGAGCACCACCAAAAACGCCTGAACCTGCCCTGCCATCATCTGAAGCAAGAAGTGGTAACGAGGTGGAATTCAACCCTCTATATGCTTCAGAGGTTGGAGGAGCAGCAAAAGGCCATTCAAGCCTATACAACTGAGCACGATATAGGAGGTGGAATGTACCTGTCTCAAGCGCAGTGGAGAATGATTTCAACGTTGTGCAAGGCTCTGCAACCTTTTGAACTTGCCACACGTGAAGTCAGTTCAGACACTGCCAGCCTGAGTCAGGTCATTCCCCTCATCAGGCTTTTGCAGAAGAAGCTGGAGGCATTGAAGGAGGAGCTAAAAGGGAGCGATTCCGCTAGGCATGTGGGACTTGTGGATGGAGCCCTTAATTCGCTTAACAAGGATTCACGGGAGGTCAATCTGTTGAAATCAGAGCACTACATTTTGGCCACCGTGCTCGATCCTATATTTAAAACCTACCTTGGATCTCTCTTTCCGGCAGACACAAGTCTGCTGGGGTTCAAAGACCTGCTGGTGACAAAATTGTCAAGTCAAGCGGAACGCGACCTGTCAACATCTCCTCCTTCACATTCTCCCGCAACTGGGGGTGCGAGGAAAAGGCTCAGAATTCCGAGCCCACCCGCTGGCGGTGATGCAGGGCAGTCTGGAGCGACTGCTGATGCTGACATCTGGTCCGGACTGAAGGACCTGACAACGATTACGGACATGTCGTCTACTGTCACTGCATATGATTCTCTCCCCATTGAAAGAATGGTGGAGGATTATATGAGTGACCGCATCCAAGTAGGCACGTCAGACAGTCCGTACTTATACTGGCAGGAAAAAGAGGCAATTTGGAGGCCCTTGCACAAACTGGCTTTATTCTACCTAAGTTGCCCTCCCACAAGTGTGTACTCCGAAAGAGTGTTTAGTGCCGCCGCTCACCTTGTCAGCAATCGGCGTACGAGGTTACTTCCAGAAAATGTGGAGAAGATGATGTTCATTAAAATGAATTATAATCAATTCCTCCGTGGAGACATTGACCAGCAGCAATTGCCTCCACAAATTACACAGGGAGCTGAGATGGTGGATTCCAGTGGGGACGAATTGATAATCTGTGAGGAGCGGGATGTACACGGTGATATATCGGAGGATGATGATGAGGTGGACATCTTGCCTCTGTAGAGCCAGTTTGTGCAAGGAGAGATTAATTGCTTCTTTTTCGGTGGGGGTCCAAACCAACCCGTCATTTCAGTCATAGTCGTGTGGCAGACCCTGTCACTGAAATGATGGATTGGTTAAAGTGTGCATGTCCTGTTTATACAACATAAGGGTGGGTGGGAGGGCCCAAGGACAATTCCATCTTGCACCTCTTTTTTCTTTCATTTTTCTTTGCGTCATGTGCTGTTTGGGGAGTGTTTTTTGGAAGGGCCATCCTGCGTGACACTGCAGTGCCACTCCTAGATGGGCCAGGTGTTTGTGTCGGCCACTAGGGTCGCTTATCTTACTCACACAGCTACCTCATTGCGCCTCTTTTTTTCTTCTTTGCGTCATGTGCTGTTTGGGGAGTGTTTTTTGGAAGGGCCATCCTGCGTGACACTGCAGTGACACTCCTAGATGGGCCAGGTGTTTGTGTCGGCCACTAGGGTCGCTTATCTTACTCACACAGCTACCTCATTGCGCCTCTATTTTTCTTCTTTGCGTCATGTGCTGTTTGGGGAGTGTTTTTTGGAAGGGCCATCCTGCGTGACACTGCAGTGCCACTCCTAGATAGGCCAGGTGTTTGTGTCGGCCACTAGGGTCGCTTAGCTTACTCACACAGCTACCTCATTGCGCCTCTTTTTTTCTTCTTTGCGTCATGTGCTGTTTGGGGAGTGTTTTTTGGAAGGGCCATCCTGCGTGACACTGCAGTGCCACTCCTAGATAGGCCAGGTGTTTGTGTCGGCCACTAGGGTCGCTTAGCTTAGTCATCCAGCGACCTCGGTGCAAATTTTAGGACTAAAAATAATATTGTGAGGTGTGAGGTGTTCAGAATAGACTGAAAATGAGTGGAAATTATGTTTTTTGAGGTTAATAATACTTTGGGATCAAAATGACCCCCAAATTCTATGATTTAAGCTGTTTTTTAGTGTTTTTTGAAAAAAACACCCGAATCCAAAACACACCCGAATCCGACAAAAAAAATTCGGTGAGGTTTTGCCAAAACGCGGTCGAACCCAAAACACGGCCGCGGAACCGAACCCAAAACCAAAACACAAAACCCGAAAAATTTCAAGTGCACATCTCTACTAATAATGTCTGGCGCTATTGAATATATATATATATATATATATATATATAATTGCGGATGGGTGCCCGTATCCACAGTCACACCCACTCCGCACAAGTATCTAGGGTATAATCCAATATTATTATCTCTTATGCCTCGTGAAATCTATCCAGCAGCAACAAAGGTAAAATGGCCTGTGGATATGGCCAACACAATCCACCCGATTAATCGGGTGTGAACTAAAACAAACTATAAACCCCTAACTATAAAACATGAATAAACTGTTTATTCATGTCCTGTTGCCTCTAGTTAAGTCTAAATAGCGCAAGGGGTTTTATAGTTTGTTACAGTTGCAATAACAGCTGCGTAACGGGACTGGGTTTAATTTCATGTAACTCTCTCCGTTATGACCAAACTCCACAGATATTCTCCTGAAAGAGCGTCTCACACAGGCATTTTATGAACATTATAATACAGTTTATTTTCACTGCACAAATGACTCCCCGGACAATGATAAACTATAAAATATTGATGTTTTTCCTCCCGCAAATGTTCAAAGAGTTTTGCCTCTCATTTGTTTTCATAAAGAGATGAGTTTTATTCAGGATCACAGTGAGACAGGCTTGATCGCAGATTGAGGTGTTACACGCAAACGTTTGGGAAATAGAACTATTTTCACTCACGGCTCGTTCTCCGCGGGAGGCCGGGTTTTAGGTTTAATCACAGCGTATACAAAGCAAATCACAGCCAAATCAGGGACAACAAATCCAGATCTATATTTAAAGTTTTCCATTTGCAGCGAATAGTTTGGGCTCATTTTTGCTTATTGCTTTCGAATACACTGCGGACGCTAATATGAAAGGGTGCCATGGCAACAAATCACGGAGCCAAATGCATCAGGACGGAGAGCAAATAACACACAAAGAAAAGTTTCTACTTCAATAACAAAGCGATAACGGAGTCTCGTAGATGAACAGGGCCGCCGCTATCTGATGCTTTTCATTTCAATATGTAAAGTGTACTGGAAGGGGGAATAAAACACGTTACAGAAATGTTTTCTCCTGTGTGGGTGCTCATAAGGGGGAGATAGCACAGTGGGTGGCATCGCTGCCCTGCAGTATTCAGTCCAGCTAGGATGCCATCTGTACGGAGATTGTATTCTCCAACAATGAGAAATGCTCGGTGCCGGTACTTCAGAATGGCATGACGTAGGCAGTGGGGTAGGGTCTGCACCATTCTCGATGTTGCGTCGCTGAAGGGGGCTTGTCTACCCCTTATTGAAGATCTGGTTGCATCTCTTTTGGCAGGCCCAGTCCCCTAGGCCCCCAGTCAGTCCTGAACCAGGGGACTTTATACACTGACCATCCCTGTTGGTGCCATTAATCGTGTTTATATATTCATCTTTTAGACCACTCAATGCACCACCAGGCCAACTACAATCCCTTTCTATGCAGTGCACGAGGCTTGTTCTAGAGGGGTGCAACACCATTCCCCCTAGTACTGAGGCCCGACCAATGTCTTGGCTTTTGGGCAATCCCCACAAAATCTAATCCTTCCCAGGATGTAACAAGAAAAGGCCGCAACAGATGTCTCCAATCTTTGCCTCAGTCCCTCCACTTCCAACTGTAAAAGCGGCCCCCGTGTCTACTGGGCCTGCTGAACTGTCAAAGCTTTCTGGATCCAGGCCCCCGGCCGCTAACGTCACCTGAAGATGGCATCAGCCCATAGTAACCTTTGGGCTTCTCCATTCCACTTTTAGCGGAGAAGGATCCATAGAGTCAGCTATCACTGTGCTTCCAGGCAGTGCCGTAGCTAGGTGGTAGTTCCGCTGTGTGTCGGCGCCTGTCTCCCGCCTCCGCCACCTCTGTAATGGACGGGGAGCGGTGTGGCAGGCGCCATTTGTTGGTAGAGACTGTGTCTCCGTGCAGTGATGCTGTCTCTCAGACCCGCTTGAGGCTCTGCAATGGGGAGGAAGTGGGAGCGGTAGTGCAGGCTGCAGGTCCGTTACATGATCCGCTGCTGGAGCGCTGCTTAGACTGAGACTGCCGCTGTCAAAGGAGAGAGTGGGAGCGCTACTGCAGGCGGTACCTCGGATCAGTGATACGCCGCTGCTCAGCCTGTGTGAGCTGCAGCCGGCGATGGGGAGGAGCAGGGAGCGCCAGTATATGAGGGACAGCGCCTGTGAAGCCTGGATGCCGGAGCGACCGCACAGGTGACCGAAGAAAGCAATCTCTATCTCTTCCCCCTCCCCCTCCCGTTCAGATGTCAGACATTGAGGAGGGTCAAAACCCTGCAACTCTTATTTGACTGAATGTAAATCCCCGAGCACCATATTCCTGAATCCCAGGGGTACTATCACAGCATGCGCACCTCTGTAGCAACTCACTCTCCAAAAGGAGCTTCCCAGTAGCAGAGAGCAATGAAGGAGAATGTCACTAAAGGGTCTATTCATGTAGCATTGAAAAGCTAAACTGGGCTTTTCTCTGCCTACTCTAACTCACAGAGCGGGTTACTGCGGAGAAGTCTCTGACGTCTCCAGCGCTACCTCCGCTCTGTGCCTGAATCGCATCACCATACCTTTGTATGGTGAGTGCGATTCATGAAGGTGCAGAAAGCTCTGCTTTCCGCTTCTCCATGATGTTCAGGTTCGCCATCTCAGGACGGCGTAACCTGAACTGCGGTGCGGAGACGGCAGGGAAGCTCAATGCTTCCCTGCTCGGCACCTGGCGCTGGCTCCGCCCCCCCCCCCCCCCCCCGACCTCCCAGCAACCGGGAGGTCAACAAGATGCGCAAAGGTACCCGCCGCATCGCAGGGAGGGACCGCTGGAGATGACCTCACCGCAGGAGCCCCATACACCGCAGCGCATCGTCGGAAGGGTGAGTATACATGAATTGCTACTTATTACAGCTATACATTGCATCGAAGCGACACGTTGTATAGTGATAAGTAGCAATTCTGTTTCGTTTTCTTTATGAATAGACCCCTAAGTGACATCTGCATGTGGTGTCACTTGGTGACTGCTGGTGGGCTCAGTACATTACTGCTCATGTGATGCAGTCATACAATACTTGCTGTCCTTGCCATTTCATTTCTATGATCTTATGATCTATGTTGATTCATTATATTAGTCCGCTTCTTAGCGATATAAACTGCAAATGTAAAGTTCACTCTAGTGGAATAAAGTTAACCCAGACAGTTCCAGGAGGATGAGCCATAGTGCATAACCACTTGTGTAAGTACTGTATATGACTAGTTCACGTCAAACCGTTTATGACAGAGTAGTAACATCGATCACTCACTCAAAACAACGGCAACATTGATATCCAGAGAATGAAATGGCAACAGGTAATAAACATTTATTAAAAGACTCTCTCTCTCTCTCTCTCTCTTCCTTCCTCCTTCCCTCTCTCTCTCTCCCTGCCTAATGTGTAGAGCTCTGCTGCTGTAATATGTAACAAACGGGGACTCTGCTGCCTAATGTGTATAAGAGGCACTCTACGTGCCGTACTGTGTAAAAGGGGAACTCTACCTGCCTAATGTGTAAAAAAGGACTCTTCCTGCCGTACTGTGTAAAAGGGGGACTCTGCCTGTCGTACTGTGTAAAAGGGAGTTATGTGGCCATGCCCTTCCCCATGAAGCCACCCCCCTATATTTTTGTCGCACGCCTACGGCGCGCATTGGCTCTGTGTTGTATTGGGGGGGGGGCGCCGATGCTGTTTCTTGCACACAGCGCTAAATTGTCTAGTTACGACACTGCTTCCAGGTCTTTTCTGGGACAGGCTCTGATAGGAGCCCATGACCCGCCAAGAGAAACATGATAAATTCAAGAGAAAATATACATTTTCTCTTTGCGCGTTTGCCCCACAAGTTTCATCACAACTAAATTAAATATGCGTATTGTAATCAGCAGGCCCCTTAGTGTGCCGTAGTAGTGTCCTGGTGCGGAATATTGGCATGATATAATGAAGGCGTCATAATAGGTTTCACAGCTTCATCTTCCTGTTTTGCCCAAAAAGATTTTTCTTTAGAAATCCCAGAATCACCTTTCTTAGGAATTGTGCGTTATGAAAATGTTGCCGCTATTAATAAATAATGTTCTCGAATAAAACAGCGGCGGTATTAATTTGCAATTCAGCGACAGCGGAATCAGCACAGAGTGGTGGAATAATTATTTTCCAAGCATCTTGTAACAGAATGCTCTATGCCAGAACATGAATCGTCTAATATAGGGTTTGGGCTGAGTCTCCTATTTACATACAGTATACAGTAGCGTAGTACACAAAATCACAATTAATAGAGGAACGTGGGGTATTTTCTCCCCCGTGTTATTACAAATAATTCTCTTTGTTAGGAATTCTTCCATAGGCCACTGTAGCTCTGCATCCTCCGCCTGTCATCTAAGCAATGAATGGAATGTATGCAACATTTAAGGAATGGAAATGCAATCCTCAACCTCGCAGATCCCAGCGCCTCTGTGCCTCGTTCGCCTAAAAATAACCTCTAGCAGAAATCCCGAAATGTGATGGAGCTATTTGTTTTGCTCCCCTCGTTCGCAGTCCATTCTGAATAATGATGTGTTATTAATATTCTCGCTGTACAAATGATATCAAATGAGGTACATTTATTAATTTAGATCTTATCTAAATGCTTTTTCCATCAGCGGGCTGTTTCTCATCAGGGGGCCCTAATTAGCTGTAATATGTTGAAAGATGGGACATAAATACAAGTAGATAAATTGTGTCTTTTTGGGAGTATTAGAGGGAAAGTTAAATAGTCGCTGTCTGTAATTCACTTTTAATGGGGATTTCAAAAATACTTAATTCTTACTATTGGTTTCTGACTTTTGTTTTCCAATTATAGAATACAGGTTAACGCCGCTCTCACCGCCGAACGTTTCCATTATCACTGTCTTCGTAAAATGGGGGCAAACAGAATGTGCAATATTGTACGCGGCGCTGATTCCTGCTGGTTTCAGCTAATGGATAAGAGTCTCTATTAGAGAGGTGCACAAGACAACTAATATTCTCACTCATCCTATGCTGTGCTCTCTTACCTTTCCCCTCTGTCTTACAGTGGCACAGGCCAGTTACCTTATACCGTACAAGAATATACCTCCCCCCCTCTCCTTAGTGTCCGATAGAAGCACCTGACAGTCCAAAACAAATCAATGTGATTCCTCCCCCTTTCTATTTATTTATTACCAGTTATTTATATAGCGCATGCATATTCCGCAGCGCTGTACTGGGAATATTTGTCCATTCACATCAGTACCTGCCCCAGTGTAACTTACAATCTATATTCCCTATCACATGTACACGCACACACATTCACGCTAGAGTTCATTTTGTTGGGATCAAATTAACCTGTCTGTACAAAATAAAATTTGGGTCCGCAGTGCGCACCAGCCTGAAAGTAGTATAGTATAGCTATAGATATATAGAACCATTGTAGAGACTGTCGAACATAAATATACAACAGTACTTGATTGGCGGTGCACCCAGTAGTTCTGTAGATTAGACTACAGTTGAAAGGAGAGAAAAAGACAAAAATACTTTTTTTCTGGGAGCACCCATTTGTAAATATAGATCATTTTGTGTCAAGTATGAATTGGATATAAAACTTAACCTTTATTTAGTTCATAGACAAAATATTAATCTTAATGACATTAGTTCATGGATAAAGCATACCTCCAAACTTTGAAGGGGGAGGAAGAGGGACCCCTGCGCAGCGAAGCCGCGTGCGACCCGAAAAAGGGGCGTGCCTTGCCGGGGAAGGGGCATGGCATCTACCGAATGGGCGTGGCCGAGCGCCACGGACCCGTTTTTGGCATCTTGGGGGCGTGCCTAGCGCTCCCCGAGCAGCTGGGCAGCCCCCTGCTCCCCTCCCAGCATTGAATAGATGCCGTGCGGGCAGGGCTGTTTCTAGGCAATTTGGCTCCCAGTGCGAGATGTAAAAATGCGCCCCCCCTAAGATCTAAAAACAAAAATGCGCGCTCCCGACGAGGGTGTGTGGCCTCATTAAAATGGGCGTGGTCTCATTAAAATGGCCGTGGCCTCATCTGATATCACGACCACAACAGGAAAAAAAAAAAAGACCCCATTTTACACATTACGCAGGCACATGTCCCCATTTTACACAGTAGGCAGGCAAGAGTCCCCATTTTACACAGTAGGCAGGCAAGAGTCCCCATTTTACACATTACGGCAGGCAAGAGTCCCCATTTTACACATTGCGGCAGGCACGTGTCCCCATTTTACACAGTAGGCAGGCAAGAGTCCCCATTTTACATATTGCGGCAGGCAAGAGTCCCCATTTTACACATTGCGGCAGGCAAGAGTCCCCATTTTACACATTGCGGCAGGTAAGAGTCCCCATTTTACACATTATGGCAGGAAAGTGTCCCCAATTACACAGTGCAGCAGGCAAGTGTCCCCAATTACACAGTGCAGCAGGCAAGTGTCCCCAATTACACAGTGCAGCAGACAAGTGTCCCCAATTACACAGTGCAGCAGGCAAGTGTCCCCAATTACACAGTGCAGCAGGCAAGTGTCCCCAATTACACAGTGCAGCAGACAAGTGTCCCCAATTACACAGTGCAGCAGGCAAGTGTCCCCAATTACACAGTGCAGCAGGCAAGTGTCCCCAATTACACAGTGCAGCAGACAAGTGTCCCCAATTACACAGTGCAGCAGGCAAGTGTCCCCAATTACACAGTGCAGCAGACAAGTGTCCCCAGTTACACAGTGCAGCAGGCAAGTGTCCCCAATTACACAGTGCAGCAGGCAAGTGTCCCCAATTACACAGTGCAGCAGGCAAGTGTCCCCAATTACACAGTGCAGCAGGCAAGAGTCCAAATTTTACACAGTGCAGCAGGCAAGTGTCCCCAATTACACAGTGCAGCAGACAAGTGTCCCCAATTACACAGTGCAGCAGGCAAGTGTCCCCAATTACACAGTGCAGCAGGCAAGTGTCCCCAATTACACAGTGCAGCAGACAAGTGTCCCCAGTTACACAGTGCAGCAGGCAAGTGTCCCCAATTACACAGTGCAGCAGGCAAGTGTCCCCAATTACACAGTGCAGCAGACAAGTGTCCCCAGTTACACAGTGCAGCAGGCAAGTGTCCCCAATTACACAGTGCAGCAGGCAAGTGTCCCCAATTACACAGTGCAGCAGGCAAGAGTCCAAATTTTACACAGTGCAGCAGGCAAGTGTCCCCAATTACACAGTGCAGCAGACAAGTGTCCCCAATTACACAGTGCAGCAGGCAAGTGTCCCCAATTACACAGTGCAGCAGGCAAGTGTCCCCAATTACACAGTGCAACAGACAAGTGTCCCCAATTACACAGTGCAGCAGGCAAGTGTCCCCAATTACACAGTGCAGCAGGCAAGTGTCCCCAATTACACAGTGCAGCAGGCAAGTGTCCCCAATTACACAGTGCAGCAGACAAGTGTCCCCAGTTACACAGTGCAGCAGGCAAGTGTCCCCAATTACACAGTGCAGCAGGCAAGTGTCCCCAATTACACAGTGCAGCAGGTAAGTGTCCCCAATTACACAGTGCAGCAGGCAAGAGTCCAAATTTTACACAGTGTGGCAGCTGGCAGGCAAGTGTCAAGTGGGGGGGAGGAAGGGAGAGAGAGAGACAACTTACATATGAAGGATCTTCCCGCTCTTCGGGTTGGCCGTCTCTCCTTCCTCGTCGCGCCTCCTCCTTCCAGCTTCCTCGCGCCTCCTCCTTCCAGCCCTCCTCCGTCTTCTCGAGTACTCCTGCTCGGGGAGCGGAGTTTCGCGGAATGACGCGGTTGCGTCGTGATGTCACGACGCAACCGCGTCATTCCGCGAAACTCCGCCCCCCGAGCAAGAGTGCTCGGAAAGACGGAGAACAGGGAAACCGGGACCTGCAAAGTGCCGCGGCGGGCGCCCCGTGCGGTTGCACGGCTCGCCCGCCGCAAGAAACGGCACTGCGTGCGGGTGTGCATGGCATCTATTCAGTGATCACCAGCTGCTTTGCAAATCAAAGCAGCGGGTGATCAAAGCCTCCCCCAACTGCCCCCCCCCCCCTCCCCCCCTTCCCGCCCGCGGGACACTGCGTCCCGCGGGAGGGACAGCGGGACAGTGTCCGAATAGCGGGACTGTCCCGCTGAAATCGGGACAGTTGGGAGGTATGGATAAAGTATTAATCTTGGTGACAAATAACATTAGTAATCTTAAAAAATCCTGACTGACCTTTTTAACAAATGAGGTTCAAGATAGGGTGAAGGTGAAAATATCAAAAACGTGTGTTCAGGATTCCTAATGTGTGAATCAAAAAGGATATCCAAATCATCACAGTCTCCCAGGTTACAGGGATAATATGGTCAGCCTAATTTAGGAGTCTATTTACTAAGCCCTAGATGGAGATAAAATGGAGAGAAATAAAGTACCAGCCAATCAGTGTCTAACTGTCATATTAGAGGTTGTGTTTGAAATGACAGTTTGGAGCTGATTGGCTGCTACCTTACCTCCAGCGACTTTATCTCCATCTAAGGCTTAGTAAACAGACCAGTGATTTTCAACCTTTTTTTTTTACTCGCGGCACACCAAACAATATTTTAAAATTGCCAAGGCACACCATCAGTTCCCCACAGGAAAAAAACAAAAACCACACATTGGCCCTCACAGTAAAAAAATAATAATCGACACATACATTGGCCTACACAGAAAAACAATCACATTGCTCTGCACATAAATAATGTTGCTCCCTACATAAATCCTATTGCTCCCCACATAAATCAATCACATTGCTCCCTACATAAATCATGTTGCTCACGCATAAATCAATCACATTTCTCCACACATAAATCCTATTTCTCCCCACATGAATTATTCACATTGTTCCCCCCACAAATCCTTATTCTCCCCACATAAATCCTATTGTTCCCCACAGGAGAAATAAAATAACAAATATTAGCCCCTACCGGTCAGCTGACCTCCTCCCTGTCCCTCAGTGGCGGGGGTTGTTCATAGTAGAGTGCTGCAAATACTGAGCAGTGGGCGGTCAGGCAGGTGTGGATGTGGGTGGGCAAGGAAGGCTGTGGGTGCAGGCGGGAACTAGAAGATGTGTATGCAGGCGGGTGGGCTGGCTGGTGAGACATGGCGGCCGTGACCTATGATATCACACCGCCGCGTCACCAAGGCATAGGTCACGGCTGGAGCACGACTGATCCTCTAAGAAGAGCCCGAGCCAACAGTTCACTCTGAAGATGCAGGAAGCTGCTCTGGCTCCACGGCACACCTTGCAACTGGTTGCGGCACACTAGTGTGCCACGGCACACGGGTTGAAAAAGCCTGAAATAGACCCCAAATTCTTTCATGTCATTTCTATTCCCTAGAAGTGACTGTTCGGGCTGCACCAGTGGAAGCTGCTACGGAAAGACTACCAGATGGGTCACGCACTCTTCTGCTTAGTAAATCTCATGGCTGATACCTAATAAGTGGAGTCTGGGCAGACACCGGCTCTCCCTTGGCTCTGCCAAGGCGACGGCTTATTAATGCTCCCAGTTCTGAATTTGGCTCAGTGCGATCTCGTCAGTAAGTACAAAAGGAGGGAATCAGTTTCCAGTCCTGAGCGGGATTCTGCACATGGAGTAAATGAAAACAACCCGGTGCTCTAGATAAATCTATTACATTGATCCTGTTAATTTCACATCCAGATGAAGTAATGCGCCCTCATTGTGTTCCGCAAACGGCGGAGGCTAGGTGCGCTCCAAACCTCAGATAGCTGCTCGTTAGGGAAAACATGTTCTTCTACAAGTAATTGCTGGTGGCAGCTGGGGCCGGGAGAATTTGATCTGCAACAATGTGACCTCACCGCGTATTAAACTTTTTGGAGGACACGTGAAGTCATTCGGTATGCTCCCCACACCTGACACTCTCAGTTTCGCTTCCCCGTGTTAGCACATTTTCATCACTTTCTCATTTGTGATATATAATCCTTTGGGCTTTTGCCTAATAGTTTTCAAGCTTGAGGAATTCCGGCTCTGTTTTATTTCAAAGGGAAACAGTTGTAAGAATAATATAAAACAAACACATGATAACAAGACTGTCACGTTTCTTATTTTATTTTAATGTATAGAACAATTCTGTCTGATGAAGTCACTTCAGCGGCAATTTCAGAAGCAAAGACCTGTGTTCCGGATCTTGTTATATTTCAGATATTTCAGAAAACTTATACACCGTACCCAGTGCCAGATTAAGGTCCATATGGGCCTGGAGCTGAAATTTAGGAAGGGCCTATTGTGTGCCTCGGCAGGAGGTGTGACAAGCGCTGCGGTGGTGTGACTAGTGATGTGGGGGTGTGATCAGTGTGGTGTGGGTGTGGTCTAAATAGGGGGTGTGGTCTATGCCATGTGAGTGACACAGTCACCACTTACTGACAGACACTACTTACTGACACACACACACACACACACACACACACACACACACACACACACACACACACACACAACACAAAGCTTACTGACACAATCACCACTTACTGACAGACACTATTTACTAACACACACACTCACAACACAAAAATTACCGACACAGACACTTACTGATAGATATTACTGACTGACACACACGCACAACACAGATAAACTTACTGACACAGACATTACTTACTGACACACACACAACACAATACTTATACCGCTCTCCCATCACAATGCCGGGTCCCACCTGGGAATTGGAAATGGGTCCATTCCTGGGTGGGACCCGGCATTTGACCCTACACACCGCCAACCTGACTCGGCAATTTGCCGGTTCGGGTTGCCATCTGTGGGCGGAGATGGAGTCGGCATCAGGTGCAGAGGCGGTGCTGGGAGATGAGATCATCCCTATGCAGTGAACGGGTCCCGGGTTGCATCGACCTGGGTGACCCGTTCACACTGCACCGGACCTGGTATTTAACCTGAGAATAACCCTTCTTTATTCCCGTGTTGAATTACTGGGTCAGGCAATCCAGAATTCGCCCATGACCCCTTTCACAACACACATCGGAACGTGTCGACCCAGCAATATACCCAGTCTATACCAGGTTATTTTTGCGGTGTGAAAGGGGTATTACTGACACAGACACCCACCACTTACTGACAGACACTACTTACTGTCACACACACACAGTACAAAACCTACTGACAAACACTACTTACTGACACACACAAAACTTACTGACACAGACACCATGCAAAATGTACTGACACAAACACTACTTACTGACAGACACTTCTTACTGACACCAGTGGTGCACACAGTGCCTGCGCGCCGTGGGCGTGGTCACATGTCATTAAGGGATGTAACCATGTGACACTAGGTGGAGTGGTTATATATTATGTGAATCCATGGCACAGACACCCCCTGTCCCTGCGGACTACAGAGACAAGGACAGCAGGATGTGACACTTGTTATAGAATAAAAAATATTATATATAAGATGTGTACCCAGCACTCATCCTGTTATGATGTGAATATTTGCTCCAGTGCCCTCCTTCGGTTTTTCAAGCTGTGGACACAGTACAATGAGGCAGCACTCCCGAGTCTTGCTGGTGCAGTAAGATTTATTTAGTAAGATTCTGGATCAATAAATCTTACTGCACCAGCAAAACTTGGTAGTGCCGCCTCATTGTACTTGTGGGGAGGGGTCCCGACCATTAGAGTTACTCACCGGGGTGTAGTATGATGTGCCGGCGGCCGGGTCCCCGGCGGCCAGCATACCGGCGCCGGGATCCAGACTGCCGGCTTCCCGACAGCAAAGTGAGTGCAAATGAGCCCCTTGCGGGCTCAGTGGCGCGCGTAAGCGCCACGCTATCCTCCCTCCAGGGGGTTCGTGGACCCCCAAAAGGGAGAAAAGGTGTCGGTATGCCGGTTGTCGGGATTCCGGCACCGGTATACTGTGCGCTGGGATCCCAACAACTGGTATACTGAATACCACCCACACACCGGTGGCCCGGCACCCCATCGTCACTTTTTCTCTGCCAGTCTGCCAGGTGCGGGAGGGTGATGACATCACCTTCATGCTCCCAGCAGTCCTTTTCCTGGAAAAGGAAGAAGGTGCTGGCGGCGCCTCCGAGCAAGATTTAGGAGCTTGGTGGTGGTGTTTTACAGTGTGGCGGGGGTATGGCGTACTGGCGGACACAGTCTTAATGGAACGCCATACCGGAGCGTACTGCCACACTTGCAGGACTGACTAACACACACACACACACACACACACACACACACACACACACACAACGCAAAACATATTGACACACACGACACAACACAAAACTTACACAGACACACACACACACACACACACACACACACACACAAAATGCAAAACTTACTGACACAGACACAATGCAAAACTCACTGACACTACTTACTGACACACACACACACACGCAAAACCTACTGACACTACTTACTGACAGACACTACTTACTTAGCGACACACACACATCCCCCCCCGCCCCCCCTCCCCCTTCAAAACTTACTGACATAGACACCACTTACATAGCAGACCTCGGGGCCTGGTGTGGGCTGCTACTCACATGGTTTGCATGCCCCCTCAGCTCTGACATCCAGGGACCCAGCTCTCCTAAAAGACAGCAGCCTCCTGTCAAGACCCTGCCCCTCTTTCAATGTTATTATTGGAAAGTTGCAGCAGGAAAGGTATGCTGCAGCAAAAACATTTACGTTTTGATGGACAAGGGGGCGGGGCTTCTGATGGGTTCGAGGGCGGAGTCTCGGAGATATCTCCGAGGCTCCGCCCCCGTGCCCATCCGAAGCCCCGCCCCTCGCCCATCAAAACATAATTGCTTTAGCTGCAGCATACCTTTCCTGCTGCAGCTTTCCGACAATAACATGCCTCATGAAAGAGGGGCAGGGTCTTGACAGGAGGCTGCTGTCTCGTAACTATTTACGTGGCTCCGCCCCCTTGCCCCTCCGAAGTCCCGCCCCCTTGCCCCTCCGAAGCCCCGCCCCTTGCAACACAAAGCGGTCAGGACACAGGCTGGCCAGTTTGGGGTGGGGGTGAATGGGCAGCCGGAGGTGAGTGAGCTGATGTATGTGCTGACAGGAAATGTTTTTTTTCCTGGCAGCACTGGCTACTGCCTGCACTGCAGGGAGGTCTGTGGGCCTATTTTCAATGGGGGGCTTGGAGCTGCAGCTCCATCCGCCCCATTGTTAATCCGGCCATGACCGTACCAACCAATCAGCTCCTAACTGTCACTTGTCAAACACAGCCTATAACATGGCAGGTAGTAGCTGATTGGCTGGTACTTTATCTCTCCCCTTTATCTCTCTTCAAGGCCTAGTACATCTCCTCTTTTGGGGTCTATTTACTAAGCCTTGGAGAGAGATAGGGGCAGATGTACCAAACCTTGGAGAGTGATTAAGTGGGGAGAGATAAAGTACCAGCCAACCAGCTCCTAACTGTCATTTACAAACACAGCCTGTAACGTGACAGTTAGGAGCTGATTGGCGTGTACTTTATCTCTCCCCACTTTATCTGTCTCCAAGGCTTAGTAAATAGACTCCTAAAGGGGAGATGTACTTAGGCTGGGAGAGAGATAAAGTGGAGAGAGATAAAGTACCAATCAACCAGCTCCTAGCTGTCATTTTTAAAACACAGCCTGTAACATGACAGGTAGGAGCTGATTGGCTGGCACTTTATTTCTTTCCACTTTATCACTTTCCAAGCTTTGCTACATATCCCCCATTGTATCAGAGATCGGGTCAGAATGTCAACAGTCAGAATGCTGACATGGTTAAAAAATATCGACATGTTCATAATGTTGACAGTACCTTTTTCTGTTAGTTTTAGTGTGAGTGTTAGGCTTAAGCTCCATACACACTAGACGAGAAAGTAAAAGATTTCTAAAAGATCTCGCTCAGACCCCGCGCATCATTAACGACCCCCTCCCTCATCTGAAATGTACAGATGAGGAAAATCCTTGTTAACGACAGCCATGTCGTTACCTCCGCATCCCCCCCCACCTTCTCTCACTTCCCCACTGGCATCGGCAAGTGTGTAAGCACTTGCCGATGCCGGCATCCTGCCTGGTCCCCGCCGCCACCAAAATCAGCGTCGGCAGGGGTCATCTAGTGTGTATGGGGCTTTAGAGTTAGGTGGAGTTAGGCTTAGTGTATTAGGCTTAGTGTATTAGGCTAAGGGTTAGTGTCAGAGTTAGGGCTAGGCTAAGAGTTAGGGTTAGGCTTTGGGTTAGGGCTAGGCTAAGGATTAGTGTTAGGCTTTGTGTTAGGCTAAGGGTTAGACATAGGGCTAAGCTAAGGGTTATTGTTAGGGTTAGACTTTGGGTTAGTGCTAGGCTAAGGTTTAGTGTAGAGCTAGGCTAAGGGTTAGTGTTAGGGTTAGGGCTAGGCTAAGGGTTAGTGTTAGGGTTAGGCTTTGGGTTAGAGCTTGGCTAAGGATTAGTGTTAGGGTTAGGCGTTGGGTTAGAGCTTGGCTAAGGATTAGTGTTAGGCTTTGGGTTAGGGCTAAGCTAAGAGTTAGTTTTAGGGTTAGGCTTTGGGTAAGGGCTAGGATAGGGGTTAGTGTTAGGGCTAGGCTAAGGGTTAATGTTAGGGTTAGGCGTTGGGTTAGAGCTTGGCTAAGGATTAGTGTTAGGCTTTGGGTTAGGGCTAAGCTAAGAGTTAGTGTTAGGGTTAGGCTTTGGGTAAGGGCTAGGATAAGGGTTAGTGTTAGGGCTAGGCTAAGGGTTAGGGTTAGGCTTTGGGTTAGAGCTTGGCTAAGGATTAGTGTTAGGCTTTGGGTTAGGGCCAAGCTAAGGGTTAGTGTTAGGGTTAGGCTTTGGGTAAGGACTAGGATAAGGGTTAGTGTTAGGGTTAGGCTTTGGTTTAGGGCTAGGCTAAGGGCTAGTGTTAGGGCTAGGCTAAGGGTTAGGGTTAGGCTTTGGGTTAGAGCTTGGCTAAGGATTAGTGTTAGGCTTTGGGTTAGGGCTAAGATAAGGGTTAGTGTTATGGTTAGGCTTTGGGTAAGGGCTAGGATAAGGGTTAGTGTTAGGGCTAGGCTAAGGGTTAGTGTTAGGGTTAGGCTTTGGGTTAGGGCTAGGCTAAGGGTTAATGTTAGGGTTAGGCGTTGGGTTAGAGCTTGGCTAAGGATTAGTGTTAGGCTTTGGGTTAGGGCTAAGCTAAGGGTTAGTGTTAGACTATGAAATGCTGTGCAAGGAACACCTCCTCGGTGGCGCTGTTAATGAACAGCTGAGCTGAGCCGCCGGGAGGGGGGAGACTACCACGCTCCTGGGTGTGGGGGGCTCGGGACGACCGCCCCCTTTCGCCCTTCCCATAATCCGGCCCTGCCAGACAGCATCAGGGAAATGCAGGCCCCTATATGGAGAGAAAGCTCTCTGTAAGGACCCGTCTTGCTGTCATACACATACAGTACGCTGACTGAGGATTACGGTGCCCAGATCACTTAGTAATAGAGTATTCTCTGCATAGATCTGTGTTCATCTCACTGACTGTATAAATGAATCTATCGTTGTTCTTCCATCAATGTGTGTTTTAGAATTTCCTCCAACGTGTTCCTGTTCTCCTGGTGCTCTGCTCTCTGCGAGAGGTTCTGCGCTTCCCTCAGCCGGTTGACACTTTGATTTTTAAAATCTCTTACACCAGAAACTTCTCTTTTGAACTTCGTTCAGACCCTCAGGGCTCATTCATATTGTGTGAGCATAGTCTGTTCCAAATGATACATGATTCACATAGCAATGCAGGCAGCGTAGATCATTGATCCCTACGTGACTATTGTTCCGCTGGTAGCTGCGCCGAGAATGTGACGCAGACCATAATCAGTTCTAATTGTTATCTGAAGTTGAACCTGGGGAAGAGTTTTCATAACTTTTCGCCAATGTGTGTCCTTTTTTTTCTTTTTAAATAAAATGCCTGTGTGAACTGGTAATGTGTGTTTTTATTAATAAGACATATGTGCCATTTCATTTTAATCATTTTCATTTACCTTTTATTTGTCTTATGTCTATTTGTATATCCATATACCAGCAGGACTTCATAAACCAGGGCCGTAACTAGGTATGTGCCAGTGGTGCCTTGCACACAGCACAACTGCACTGTGGGTGCACCATCTGGCAGCACCATCAGCACGGCCACTGCCCGCCCGCCTCCTGCTGCTGTGGGGTTTCTGATCTTTTTTTATGTAAAGAAGCCGGAGCTGCGGGCCATTATTAAACCCCGCCCTCCAGAATTTGACTCCACCCCCTTCAAAGACCCATCAATAGTGGGTTGTGCACTTGTGCTGTTGTGCTGCTGTAACCTCCAACTGCCTCAGTCCCTCCACTGACTGGTGCATCCTATAACTACAGCCCATTGCTTGGTCCTGTTCCTGGAGGAACTTGTAAGTGATATTATTCCAAAAATACTTATATCTGCCGTAATGTGTAAAAAGGAGACTCTGCTGCCATAATGTGTAAAAAGGGGCACTCTGCTGCCAGAATGTGTAAAAAGGGGAACTCTGCTGCCGTAATGTGTAAAAAGGGGGACTCTGCTGCCGTAATGTGTAAAAAGGGGGACTCTGCTGCCGTATGGTGTAAAAAGGGGGACTCTGCTGCCGTAATGTGTGTAAATGGTGCTACTGTGCAGCGTAATTTGAATAATAGAAACTAATGTGCAGCATAATATGAAATAGTATTATTTTGTGGCCACGCCCCATCTCCATGGGGCCACACCCCTGTATGTTTGCCACACGTCTATGGCGCGCACTGGCCCTATTTTAAATATGGGGGTGCCGATGCTGTTTCTTGCATACAGCGTGTCGAAGTAAAAAAAAATTACATAAAGAGAACATACAAACTACACACATATAAGTCGCTATACTTGCAAATATGCGCAGCGAGCACAGCAATATATGGTAAAACACGCATTTACACTGACATGCCACAGAGATGGATTCGACACTTATTTCATGCAGTACATAATTATAATAATATCAAGCGCCAGACATCATGATGATTTAAAATTATATATAATGAAGTAATGTCATGTATGTGTATTATTTGAACGAAACAAGATAGACCGGTCATGTTTACTATTGAAGCGACCAGATTCATGTGTAGATTCATTTGATGCTTGTTGTGAAGTTGTGGGACATTGCAGTGGATAATTATGATTAAATGTATAAAAGCTAAAATCACTCTTATTAGGACAGTGGACAGGAAACTCAGGCCAGCCCTTTGGATGTCTTCAAGGCTGAACCTGATTAGCATATACAAAGGAACTGGTGACTCATCGTGAATCCCTCCCCCAGAAACTAGATAACACATTGATCACACAGGAGCTTAGTTGCTTTTTGGGACCAGAGGATGAAGGAGTTGCTGGCAGATCAGTTCCTGTATTTATTTACAGAGAGAGAGAGAGACATAAGATGCATTGGAGGGAATGGTAATTGTATCGCTGGCCTGTAACTGAAACTGTATGTAATGGCATGTAACTGTATGTAACTGTATGTATTAACTGCTTACTGTGTGAGTTGTAATCATGTAACTATAGGTATACTGTACTTTGTAATATATATTGAATCCATATCCTTTTAATAACAAATATATACATCAATGAGCTTTGAAACTCAGATAATGTGTGGGTGTATTGTTTTCTCTTATGGGATGCAGTGTTTTGCGATGTATAGCGCACATTCATGGGATATGGTAATAAGAGGTGCAGGCATTTACAATATATATTAGAGCGGGCATTTTAAATATTTGTGAGAAAGCAATTTGGCATTCTTAGATGGGGGCTGGTCCGCGATATCACGTTCTTAATGATGCACTGTACATTATAAACGCAACGCTGTGGTCGATCAGCTTGTGATGGACGCATCCTGAAGCTGAGAAAATCATATCCGTGTGTATTGTTGTGTTATTAGTAAGACACTGATATGAAATTCAAGGGACAATGCGTTTCTCATAATATTTAAGATGCTAAAATGTATTTTTATTGTTGCAAAACAAGGTTTAAATAAGTCATATTGTGTTTGATTCAGATTGGATTGTTTATCTGTTTAAGTAGATTTAAAAGTATATTTAAAAGTTGCTGCATAGCCTTGATACAGTTTTTATTTTTAACTCAGGCCTGAAATAACTTCTGGTGCTTGTATGATGTGTGATTTCTTTGTGACAAAGGAAGCCGCATGGTCTGTCCTCCATTTTGGACTAACCACATGGCCTGTCCACCATTTTGTGTAACCCTCATGGATGTGGAAGGGGGAGGAGCAGCGGCCATTTTGGGAAGGTCATTTTCTAAATGGCTGATTTTCACTGCCCAGAATAATCAGCTTTCCTTGGTCACATCAAACACCATTTATGAGTTACCAATGCATTTATTTAACCCATGCCATAGTCAATTACAAATAGTTTCAGCTGGGCCTAGTCAGAGTTATTAGATGAATACTTGATGTAAGAATTACACACAGATATAAACAAAGTTTTTTATTTTTCCTCCAGGATTTAGTTAAATCTGCTTGCTAGTTTAGGATAGCCATTGAAATGTTAATTAACCTGTCCCACTACCCTCTTGAACAGGCATATAAACCTCTGTTGATATGCAAATTAGAGACTTTGAAGGAAATGCATTCATTCAGTAGGTGTGTACTGTGTGGGGGTTCTATGAGAGTCAAGTGGTATAATATATTATATAAATATATATTATATATAATATTATTGTAATTTGTGTATATTTATATCAGTGTATGTTCTGCAAGATAGCTATCCAGTCTGAATCAAATCATTTAAATTATTGATTATTGCTAGAGTCATTATAGATCTGTGTGAAAACGGATACATTTGTTGCTATATAGTTAAAACTATAATAAATGTTTAAGGTAGTAAGTGTAAAGCACAAATGCAGTCTGGCCTGGTTGTAAAGGTTTATACAGAAAAAACTGTGTGTTGTGTTAAGTGAGCGATTATAGTTAGTATTGCTCACATTTATAGAAGCTGTGTGATTTGTTTTATTGCGGATGTACAATTTTGTACACGTGTCTCGGACAAAGTAAAGGACTGCGCACGCAGCGTAAGAGACACGCATGATCGAGTGTTTCTGCAAAGTGAGTAAGAATGCGGGCGCTGAGTACAAATTATACAATAGTGTCATTTAGTTCAAAGGTGGGATAGTAGACATTTAATACAATAGCACATAACTATCAGATTTCAAAAGCAGGTTACTCTAAATTTAGTTTAAAAAACTGTATTGCCTCTGAGGTAAAGCTGCCTATCTGAATGAATTTAAATTTTCTGTACAGAAAAACCAAAGTGTATTTGTGTGAGTGAAAGCGGACAGAGTGGAACTGAACCCAGAAACTGAAGTGGTCTGAAGTGGTAACACCAGGTTAGTAGAGGCCCGGCGGCGTAGGGTTCGCTACCTTGCGTGATTAGAACTGATGTGGTCTGAAGTGGTCTTAGTGATCCCATACAACTAAGTGCTGAAGTGGTCTGGAGTGATCAAGGCTAGGTGGTCTACCTACAACAATCGTAGGGCATATAGATAACTAGTATCTATAAGCTGTGCTATTGCATCGCATGTCCGTGTGTTCAGCACAGCACAACGTGATACCATTGTGTCATATGCGCTGTGGGAGAGCATACGCAGACGTGATTGCATAGACAAAAGGGTTTTTTCTTTGACAACGTCAGGAAATCTCCCTGGTGGGCTTCACTGGAAAGGGCGAAGGATAGTTATCTAATTTCTCTGTTTTTCACCCTACAAACAATTCCAGTTGAAAGATACCGAAAAGGAATTTTTCGCTGCCTCTCTCAGGAAAATTACGGTGTTGTAAGGTCTGATAGGAGCCTTAAGTTGGGTACATTGCCTTTGCTATCAACAGTTTATGGTAGTACTGGCCAACGTGGGCGGTGAGCGGGTGAAGAGCGCTCAGAGAACTTTCACCGTTACCTTATATTGAGTATTTTGGTGTTTGTGGGAAAAGGCCCACAATTATGGGAGCCAGTTGCTCAAGTATGGGACGTTTAACCAGGGTTCAGGTTGAAGAGCCGCAGCCCAGGGGGTCAGCGAAGTAAGGAAAAAGTATTATGTGTGGGAAATATGGTCCACACGCTGAAGACTTTTTGTCTGAATGGGAACGTATGACTGACAAAGATAGGGTACCATTCCCTAAGGTGAGCAGCTTTGAACCAGAGGTATTGCAGAACTTAAGCATAAGAATATGTCTGATAAAATCCCGAAAACAAAGGGTCAGACATACAAATTGTTTAAACCTGTGGCAGCAAGAGGGATTGGTGAGTTTGATCCTAAGGTATTGCAGGTGGTATGTCTAACCAAAGTCATATAAGACAAGAATGGAAATATAAGAACTGTTTTAACTTGTAGCAACAATAAATAAGTAGGAAGGAAAAAAAAAGAGAATGCAAGTACACCGCCATGTGTAGATGTGGAAGCAGTTACGGCCAGCATACAAACTATAGAAAATAATAAAAATATGAAAAATATGACTGTAACCTATATATGTACTAATGAATGTTGAAGTTTTATTTAGGAGGAGAAGGTGACCTGATTGTTTTCAGCCATTTCTCATGCACCCAGAGGAGTATCCAACCAGTAAAAGAAGAGCAGTAGCCTGTGGGGAAGTGGCTGAGACCAGTGGAACAGGTAAGTATGGTATCATCTGTGTACATATATAGTAAAACCCAAAAATAAAACAAAAAAAAAAATCAAGAAAGTAACGTCAGAAATGGAGAAAAAAAACCTGTCCGCACATTAGTATTTGCCAGTAGGAAAGCGGACAGAGACAAGGTAACCCCTGGGTATTTCTTTCAGTTACCATATAAGAAGTATTCATTCCTAGTAATGCCCCTAGTAAAGATGAGCTCGGAAATGTTTGTTGGACCATGTACAGACCCTTAATACGGGATGAGAAGGATTGAATGAATACTTCGCATGACCTAGAAGCTTGTTAAACTTTTTTTTTGTTTTTGTCTCGTGCAGAAATAGAAAACTCTTCATCTGGATAAGATCACTGGTAAACACTAATTCGGCAAATGGGAGGTGGCTGTCTCTGTGCAAATGGACGGGCTCAATAAGGCATTGAGTGTCAGGGTGCAGACTTCTTTGCAAAATTGGAAAGGGGTCACAGTAACTAATCTTAGATAGTGTGCTATTGAACATCACAAGAATAGTGCTAGGCGCAGAGAACAACAGGTGGAGAGGTTGAGGATGGTAAGTATACTGGAACATACAGGAAAGACCCATCAGTCCAAACCCCAGATCCCTAATGGTCAAAAATATGTTACACTTGTAGGAAGGAAGGGCATTTTGCCAGAGATTGTAGGAGTAGTAGGACACATAGTCAATATAGATCCCCTAGACAGAAAACACAAGCCACATTATTAAACACATAGATGGGACCAAGGGACATATAGTAAGGAATCATAAGCCATATAGAAAACACAGATTCGGCTAATGGGAAGAACAAAATAAATGCAACATTACCCTTTGACAAAACTTGAAGACTAATGTCGCATTCTGCTGTTCTAGATGCATGTCCATCACAGGTAGTGGAAATTATCTCACAGATACCGGGTTCTCTATGACCTTAGGATGGACAGGACACTGGATTGATGGCTGGGATAGTCCCAGTAGAGATAAGACACACAGAATTTTTTTTTAGGGGTATAGACCAAGTAGAGAATCACTTCCCCGTAGTGGCCAATCCAGTTGTCAAATTTTTATAAAATCTTCTTCACCTCTACAAACTCATCTGTCACCAACCTCTATTCTGTTTCTCTACAGTTTCCTCTTCATCTTTTGCGTTCACACAGGGTGGTACAATACATGGACCCAAGTACAGTTCAAAATCCACATGCCTAGGTCCTTCAGAGTTCTGCCCGAACCCAGTATATCTCAACAGCACGATGACACCAGTATTACTGCAGTGTGCCTTGTCATGCACAAAGGGTGGAGAATGGGAATACTGGTGAAGGGAAATTTTGTATAGACACTGATATGCCTGTTAGTGAATGGCAAACCTGACATTTTCTTTTTCATTTTCTTCTTATTTCTCTCCTGTAGAGATGTTTCTTTTTTCTTTTTCTCTAACGTCCTAAGTGGATGCTGGGGACTCCGTGAGGACCATGGGGTTTAGCGGCTCCGCAGGAGACAGGGCACAATAATAAAAGCTTTAGGATCAGGTGGTGTGCACTGGCTCCTCCCCCTATGACCCTCCTCCAAGCCTCAGTTAGATCTTTGTGCCCGGCCGAGAAGGGTGCAATCTAGGTGGCTCTCCTGAGCTGCTTAGAATAAAAGTTTGTTAGGTTTTTTATTTTCAGTGAGTCCTGCTGGCAACAGGCTCACTGCTACGAGGGACTTAGGGGAGAGAAGTAAACTCACCTGCGTGCAGGATGGATTTGCTTCTTAGGCTACTGGACACCATTAGCTCCAGAGGGAGTCGGAACACAGGTCTCACCCTGGGGTTCGTCCCGGAGCCGTGCCGCCGACCCCCCTTGCAGATGCCGAAGTTGAAGAGGTCCAGAGGTCCAGAAACAGGCGGCAGAAGACTTTCAGTCTTCATAAGGTAGCGCACAGCACTGCAGCTGTGCGCCATTGTTGTCAGCACACTTCATACCAGCGGTCACTGAGGGTGCAGGGCGCTGGGGGGGCGCCCTGGGCAGCAATGTATTATACCTTTTTTATGGCTAAAATACATCACATATAGCCCTTGAGGCTATATGGATGTATTTAACCCCTGCCAGATCTCACAAACTCCGGGAGAAGAGCCCGCCGTTTTAGGGGGCGGGGCCTATTCTCCTCAGCACACGGCGCCATTTTCCTGCTCAGCTCTGCTGTGAGGAAGGCTCCCAGGCTCTCCCCTGCACTGCACTACAGAAACAGGGTTAAAACAGAGAGGGGGGGCACTTATTTGGCGATATGATTACATATGTGAAAATGCTATAAGGGAAAAACACTTGTATAAGGGGTTGCCCCTGTATAATTACAGCGTTTTTGGTGTGTGCTGGCAAACTCTCCCTCTGTCTCCCCAAAGGGCTAGTGGGGTCCTGTCCTCTATCAGAGCATTCCCTGTGTGTGTGCTGTGTGTCGGTACGTGTGTGTCGACATGTAGGAGGACGATGTTGGTGAGGAGGCGGAGCAAATTGCCTGTATTGGTGATGTCACTCTCTAGGGAGTCGACACCGGAATGGATGGCTTATTTAGGAATTACGTGATAATGTCAACACGATGCAAGGTCGGTTGACGACATGAGACGGCCGGCAAACAAATTAGTACCTGTCCAGGCGTCTCAGACACCGTCAGGGGCTTGTAAAAACGCCCATTTACCTCACACGGACACTGACTTCAGTGTCGACGGTGAAGAAACAAACGTATTTTCCTTTAGGGCCACACGTTACATGTTAAGGGCAATGAAGGAGGTGTTACATATTTCTGATACTACAAGTACCACAAATAAGGGTATTATGTAGGGTGGGAATAATCTACTTGTAGTTTTTCCTGAATCAGATAAATTAAAGTGTGTGATGATACGTGGGTTTCCTCCGATAGAAAATTATTGGAGGTATACCTTTTCCCGCCAGAAGTGAGGGCGAGTTGGGAAACACACCTTAGGGTGGATAAGGCGCTCACACGCTTATAAAAACAAGTGGCGTTACCGTCTCCAGATACGGCCGCCCTCAAAGAGCCAGCTGATAGGAAGCTGAAAAATATCCTAAAAAGTATATACACACATACTGGTGTTATACTACGACCAGCAATCGCCTCAGCCTGGATGTGCAGCGCTGGGGGGGCTTGGTCGGATTTCCTGACTGAAAATATTGATACCCTTGACAGGAACAATATTTTATTGACTATAGAGCATTTTAAGGATGCATTTCTATATATGCGAGATGCGCAGAGGGATATTTGCATTCTGGCATCAAGAGTAGATGTGATGTCCATATCTGCCAGACGGTGTTTATAGACACGACAGTGGTCAGGTGATGCAGATTCCAGACGGCACATGGAAGTATTGCCGTATAAAGGGGCGGTCCATCGGACCTGGTGGCCATGGCAACAGCTGGAAAATCCACTTTTGTTACCCCAAGTCACATCTCAGCAGAAAAGGACACAGTCTTTTCAGTCTCAGTCCTTTCGTACCCATAAAGGCAGGCGGGCAAAAGGCCAGTCATATCTGCCCAGGGTTAGAGGAAAGGGAAGAAGACTGCAGCAGGCAGCCCATTCCCAGGAACAGAAGTCCTCCACAGCTTCTGCCAAGTCCGCAGCATGACGCTGGGGCCATACAAGCGGACTCAGGTGCGGTGGGGGGTCATCTCAAGAGTTTCAGCACGCAGTGGGCTCACTCGCAAGTGGACTCCTGGATCCTACACGTAGTATCCCAGGTGTACATTGGAAATTCGATACGTCTTCCCCTCACAAGTTCCTGAAGTCTGCTTTACCAACGTCTCCCTCCGACAGGGAGGCAGTATTGGAAAAAAAAAAAAAATTCACAGGCTGTATTCCCAGCAGGTGATAATCAAAGTACCCCTCCTACAACAAGGGAAGGGGTATTATTCCACACTATATTGTGGTACTGAAGCCAAACGGCTCGGTGAGATCTAAAAGATTTGAACAATTACATACAAGGGTTCAAATCAAGATGGAGTCACTCAGAGCAGTGATAGCGAACCAGGACGATATGGTGTCACTGGATATCAGGGACGCTTACCTACATGTCCAAATTTTGCCCTTCTCACCAAGGGTATCTCAGGTTCGTGGTACAGAACTGTCACTATCAGTTCAGACGCTGCCGTTTGGATTGTCCACGGCACCCCGGGTCTTTACCATGGTAATGGCCGAAATGATGATTCTTCCTAAAAGAAATATGGACGCTTTCCATGATAAGGGCAAGGTCCAGAGAACAGTTGGCGGTCGGAGTAGCACTATCTCAAGTAGTTCTACGACAGCACGAGTGGATTCTAAATATTCCAAAATCGCAGCTTTTTCCGACAACACGTCTAATGTTCCTAGGAATGATTCTGGACACAGTCCAGAAAAGGATGTTTTCTCCCGGAGAAGAAGACCAGGGAGTTATCCGAGCTAGTCAGGAACCTCCTAAAACCAGGAAAAGTATCAGTGCATCATTGCACAAGGGTCCTGTGAAAAATGGTGGTTTCTTACAAAGCGATCCCATTCGGTAGATTTCACGCAAGAACCTTTCAGTGGAATCTGCTGGGAAAATGGTCCGGATCGCATCTTCAGATGCATCAGCGGACAACCCTGTCTCCAAGGACAAGGGTGTTTTCTTCTGCGGTGGCTGCAGAGTGCTCATCTATGAAAGGGCCGCAGATTCGACATTCAGGACTGGGTCCTGGTGACCACGGATGCCAGCCTGAGTGGCTGGGGAGCAGTCACACAAGGAAAAAATTTCCAGGGAGTGTGATCAAGTCTGGAGACTTCTCTCCACATAAATATACTGGAGCTAAGGGCAATTTACAAGGCTCTAAGCTTAGCAAGACCTCTGCTTCAAGGTTAGCCGGTATTGATCCAGTGGGACAACATCACGGCAGTCGCCCACGTAAACAGACAGAGCGGCACATGAAGCAGGAGGGAAATGGCAGAAACTGCAAGGATTCTTCGCTGGGCGAAAAATCATGGCCCTCATTCCGAGTTGATCGGTCGCAAGGCGAATTTAGCAGAGTTACACACGCTAAGCCGCCGCCTACTGGGAGTGAATCTTAGCTTCTTAAAATTGCGACCGATGTATTCGCAATAATGCGATTACTAACTACTTAGCAGTTTCAGAGTAGCTCCAGACTTACTCTGCCTGTGCGATCATTTCAGTGCTTGTCGTTCCTGGTTGACGTCACAAACACACCCAGCGTTCGCCCAGGCACTCCCACCGTTTCTCCGGCCACTCCTGCGTTTTTTCCGGAAACGGTAGCGTTTTCAGCCACACGCCCCTGAAACGCCGTGTTTCCGCCCAGTAACACCCATTTCCTGTCAATCACATTACGATCGCCGGAGCGAAGAAAAAGCCGTGAGTAAAAATACTTTCTTCATAGTAAAGTTACTTGGCGCAGTCGCAGTGCGAACATTGCGCATGCGTACTAAGCGGATTTTCACTGCGATGCGATGAAAAATACCGAGCGAACAACTCGGAATGAGGGCCCATGTGATAACACTCTCAGCAGTGTTAATTCCGGGAGTGGAAAACTGGGAAGCAAACTTCCTCAGCAGGCATAACCTCCACCCGGGAGAGTGGGGACTTCAGCGGGAAGTCTTCCACATGATTGTAAACCGTTGGGAAAAACCAAAGGTGGACATGATGGCGTCCCGCCTGAACAAAAAACTAGACAAATATTGCGCCAGGTCAAGGGACCCTCAGGCAATAGCGGTGGACGCTCTGGTAACACTGTGGGTGTACCAGTCAGGGTATGTGTTCCCTCCTATGCATCTCATACCAAAAGTACTGAGAATCATAAGAAGGAGATGAGTAAGAACGATACTCGTGGTTCCGGATGGGTCAAGAAGGACTTGGTACCCGGAACTTCAAGAGATGCTCACGGAAGAACCGTGGCCTCTACCTTTAAGAAAGGACCTGCTCCAGCAGGGGCCTTGTCTGTTCCAAGACTTACCGCGGCTGCGTTTGACGGCATGGCAGTTGAACGCCGGATCCTGAAAGGGCATTCCAGATGAAGTCATCCCTACCCTGGTCGAAGCCAGGAAGGATGTAAACCGCAAAACATTTTCACCGCATTTGGCGAAAATATGTTGCGTGGTGTGAGGCCAAGAAGGTCCCTACAGAGGAATTCCAACTGGGTCGTTTCCTACATTTCCTGAAAACAGGACTGTCTATGGGCCTAAAATTAGGGTCCATTAAGGTTCAAATTTCGACCCTGTCAAATTTCTTCCAGAAAGAACTGGCTTCAGTGCCTGAAGTTCAGACGTTTGTAAAAGGGGTACTGCATATACAGCCTCCTTTTGTGCCCCCAGTGGCACCTTGGGATCTCAATGTTGTTTTGAGTTTCCTAAAGTCACATTGGTGATCCACTCACCACTGTGGAATTAAAATATTTCACATGGAAGGTGAAGATTCTATTAGCCCTGGCTTCAGCCAGGCGTGTGTCAGAATGGGCGGCTTTATCATATAAAAGCCCTTACTTAATTTTTCATTCTGACAGGGCAGAATTGAGGACTCGTCCTCAATTTCTCCTTAAGGTGTTTTCTGTTTTTCACATGAACCAACCTATTGTGGTACCTGCGGCTACTAGGGACTTGGAGGACTCCAAGTTACTTGACGTTGTCAGGGCCCTGAAAATATATGTTTCCAGGACGACTGGAGTCAGAAAATCTGACTCGCTGTTTAGCCTGTATGCACCCAACAAGATGGGTGTTCCTGCTTCTAAGCAGACGATTGCTCGCTGGATTTGTGGTACAATTCAGCTTGCACATTCTGTGGCAGGCTTGCCACAGCCAAAATCAGTAAAAGCCCATTCCACAAGGAAGTGGGCTCATCTTGGGCGGCTGCCCGAGGGGTATCGGCTTTACAACTTTGCCGAGCTGCTACTTGGTCAGGGGCACACCCTGACTGAGGAGGACCTGGAGTTCTCTCATTCGGTGCTGCAGAGTCATCCGCACTCTCCCGCCCGTTTGGGAGCTTTGGTATAATCCCCATGGTCCTGACGGAGTCCCCAGCATCCACTTAGGACGTTAGAGAAAATAAGAATTTACTTACCGATAATTCTATTTCTCGTAGTCCGTAGTGGATGCTGGGCGCCCATCCCAAGTGCGGATTGTCTGCAATACTTGTACATAGTTATTGTTACAAAAATCGGGTTATTCTTGTTGTGAGACATCTTTTCAGAGGCTCCTTCGTTGTGATCATACTGTTAACTGGGTTCAGGTCACAGGTTGTACGGTGTGATTGGTGTGGCTGGTATGAGTCTTACCCGGGATTCAATATCCTTCCTTATTATGCACGCTCGTCCGGGCACAGTATCCTAACTGAGGCTTGGAGGAGGGTCATAGGGGGAGGAGCCAGTGCACACCACCTGATCCTAAAGCTTTTATTATTGTGCCCTGTCTCCTGCGGAGCCGCTAAACCCCATGGTCCTGACGGAGTCCCCAGCATCCACTACGGACTACGAGAAATAGAATTATCGGTAAGTAAATTCTTATTTTTTTTTCTTTTTTTTTGAGTTATGCTCATGGTACTCTACATTGCAAACACACGATAGTTAAATTAAGATACAAAAAAAATTGTGTTCCCAGCAGGAAGAGGCAGTCTGGAGGACAAAGGGGTATGGCCAGGAGTCCTCAGGACTGTGGGCAGGTGGACACGGTAAGCCAGTAGCCCCCAGAACATACCTTCCAATTCTAGCTGAGGTGGCACATGGTCTGACTCATCTAGGCAAAGAGGGTAGGTGCAGGCTGATGAGTCTACTGGTGTGCGCCAGGATTCTATTCTCATACAGGTAAGAGAGCAATGACCTGTCTTGCTTGCTTGAGGAAGAATATTGGTAAAGCAATACCAACAGAGCCATCCCATATCCCTCCTGCAGACGGATCTTTTCAGGAAATACAAATCGACTTCGTACAGTTAACACCCTTTAGGAATTATTGTTATGTATTGGTGTGCACTGGTGTTTTCTCAAACTGGGTAGAGGCATTTCCTGCCGCCACGGATGCTGCTGTGTTTACCGCAAAGGAAAATTGCGCAGAAATTTGTGTGTAGATAATAGTACCCCTAGAAGTAGGAGCAAAGCTTGAAATTGTACTATTGTGATCATAGATACTGCCACTAGTATTATGTAGCTTCGGAACCACTCCCAGATCTTCACTCAACGAATCACCCTCTTCGAAATTTGTTTTTGTTTTGGTATTTGTGTCATTTTGGTTGTTTTTGGAAGACAACCTCATGTCATGATTGATCCGCACAATGATCAGAAATACACCAATGAGGTGACAGTACAGTACCTTATTGAGATGAGCCAGCATTTGAGATCTTGACAAAAGAACTTGAAACTGTAGATTTCTGGTATGCCAAATACTAACTGTCTTGATTGTGAACCAAGAGATTGTGTGATTGTTCTTACGCTCAGGTTGCCTAATAGACAGGTGGGAAGGACCATACCAAGATTTGTTGACAGCACTAAAGGTCGCCGAAAGAGAGACTTGGGTCCACTCGTCCCACTGCAAGAAGGTCGCTGACCCGGAGAGAACTCGTGACAAAGTAGTTTATTGCTCACATTCATCGAGTTTGTGTTTTCAAAGTGAACGGTGTGTTCCAAGTGAACTGTGTGTTCAAAGAGCAAGGCAAAGAGATCGCAAAAGTATCACCAGAGACTCTGTTCCGTGAAGACTGAGAGGCGGCACTGTTGAACACTACCTGAGCGTACTAAAGGACTGCAGAAAGACCAGTCATTGTAATTCATTTGTTATGAACAAGAGTTGTTTTGTTCTATTTCTCTTTTCTCTCTTTCCCGCTGACAAACATTTTTTTTTCAGGATATTCTATTTTTGCGAGGTTTTTTTATGAGGAGTCGAGTGTGGGACTGGAACTGGTTCTGTAGGAAGGAGTGATCTCCTTACAGGATCCCAGGATTAGCCGATCAGTTTGTTAAGGTCAGAGAAAAATCAAAGTTCTAGTAGTTATGGAGTTCAGAGGTAATCAGGAACAATCAGACAATGGCTATTCACACATTGCAGATAAAGAGCTCATTAATATATGTGGAAGAAAGGTTTATGAGTGGCTCTCCCCGAACTCCGAAGGTTTATGTTATTTAGGAAGGACACTACTTATAACCCTTGTTCAATTATTAAACAGACCTAGCATACGTTCCAGAAATGGAAACAATGTTCAGAAAATGATAGGAATATGTAGATCATGAAAATTTTATATGTCACTGTCATGATTTGTTTGCGTCTTCTTCATCTACCCAGCAGAACCTCAATCGAGCCAAAAATCAGTGTACAAAGACGTAGGTACATGTATGTGTGAAATGTTCATCGCAAATCAGACATTATAGGCCAAAACACTGTCCCAGCATACTCTATAGGTTGACTGTTGTCCCACACCCAACCTGTGGTCCCGTGACCGCTGAGTACATATAGAGGATGTCTCGTCCTCCTCCCTGTCTTCCCCAAATTTAGTCAAGTGTCTGATTTGCGAAATGCATACATACTTGTGTCTAGGTCACCGATTATGGTATGAAATATTTTTTTCTTATGTTAATAATTGATGGCAGTTATTGTTTACTGCCAAAGGGTGGACTGTCGAAGTAAAAAAATTACATAAAGAGAACATACAAACTACACACATATAAGTCGCTATACTTGCAAATACGCGCATTTACACGGACATGCCACAGAGATGGATTCGACACTTATTTCATGCAGTACATAATTATAATAATATCAAGCGCCAGACATCATGATGATTTAAAATTATATATAATGAAGTAATGTCATGTATGTGTATTATTTGAACGAAACAAGATAGACTGGTCATATTTACTATTGAAGCAACCAGATTGATGTGTAGATTCATTTGATGCTTGTTGTGAAGTTGTGGGACATTGCAGCGGATAATTATGATTAAATGTATAAAAGCTAAAATCACTCTTATTAGGACAGTGGACAGGAAACTCAGGCCAGCCCTTTGGATGTCTTCAAGGCTGAACCTGATTAGCATATACAAAGGAACTGGTGACTCATCGTGAATCCCTCCCACAGAAACTAGATAACACATTGATCACACAGGAGCTTAGTTGCTTTTTGGGACCAGAGGATGAAGGAGTTGCTGGCAGATCATTTCCTGTATTTATTTACAGAGAGAGAGAGAGAGACATAAGATGCATTGGAGGGAATGGTAATTGTATCGCTGGCCTGTAACTGAAACTGTATGTAATGGCATGTAACTGTATGTAACTGTATGTATTAACTGCTTACTGTGTGAGTTGTAATCATGTAACTATAGGTATACTGTACTTTGTAATATATATTGAATCCATATCCTTTTAATAACAAATATATACATCAATGAGCTTTGGAACTCAGATAATGTGTGGGTGTATTGTTTTCTCTTATGGGATGCAGTGTTTTGCGATGTATAGCGCACATTCATGGGATATGGTAATAAGAGGTGCAGGCATTTACAATATATATTAGAGATGGCATTTTAAATATTTGTGAGAAAGCAATTTGGCATTCTTGAGTGCTAAAATGTCTAGTTAGCACTAGTGATGAGCGGGTTCGGTTTCCGAGAAACCGAACCCACCCGAGCTTTACCTTTTTTTACACGGGTCCGAGCAGACTCGGATCCTCCCGCCTTGCTCGGCTAACCCGAGCGCGCCCGAACGTCATCATCCCGCTGTCGGATTCTCGCGAGATTCGGATTCTATAAGCAGCCGCGCGTCGCCGCTATTTTCACACGTGCATTGAGATTGATAGGGAGAGGACGTGGCTGGCGTCCTCTCCGTTTATACGAGACACTACAGTTGATCTGATTGCTTTGCTTGTTTATTTTACTATTGTGGGGAGGATTGGGGAGCAGCTGTTAGGAGGAGTACAGTGCAGAGTTTTGCTGATAGTGACCACCAGTTTTTTATCCGTTCTCTTCTCTGCCTGAAAAAAACGCTCCATACCATATCTGTGCTCAGTGTGCTGCATAATATATCTGTGCTGAGTGCTCACACTGCTTAATTGTGGGGACTGGGGAGCAGCTATAGCAGGAGTACATTGCAGAGTCTTGCTGACAGTGACCACCAGTATACGTTTGTCTGCCTGAAAAACACTCCTGTGGCTTTTTTTATACTAGTAGTTTAGCAGTTTGCTGACAGTGTCCACCAGGTCCATTATACTGTATATAGCAGTACGGTAGGCCACTGCTGTACCTACCTCTGTGTTGTTACTCGTCATCCATAAAGTATACTATCCATCCATCTACATTGTATACCTGTGGTGGCTTTTTTTTTATACTAGTAGTTTAGCAGTCTGCTGACAGTGTCCACCAGGTCCATTATACTGTATATAGCAGTACGGTAGGCCACTGCTGTACCTACCTCTGTGTCGTCACTCGTCATCCATAAAGTATACTATCCATCCATCTACATTGTATACCTGTGGTGGCTTTTTTTTATACTAGTAGTTTAGCAGTCTGCTAACAGTGTCCACCAGGTCCATTATACTGTATATAGCAGTACGGTAGGCCACTGCTGTACCTACCTCTGTGTCGTCACTCGTCATCCATAAAGTATACTATCCATCCATCTATATTGTATACCTGTGGTGGCTTTTTTTTATACTAGTAGTTTAGCAGTCTGCTGACAGTGTCCACCAGGTCCATTATACTGTATATAGCAGTACGGTAGGCCACTGCTGTACCTACCTCTGTGTCGTCACTCGTCATCCATAAAGTATACTATCCATCCATCTACATTGTATACCTGTGGTGGCTTTTTTTTTATACTAGTAGTTTAGCAGTCTGCTGACAGTGTCCACCAGGTCCATTATACTGTATATAGCAGTACGGTAGGCCACTGCTGTACCTACCTCTGTGTCGTCACTCGTCATCCATAAAGTATACTATCCATCCATCTACATTGTATACCTGTGGTGGCTTTTTTTTTTTATACTAGTAGTTTAGCAGTCTGCTGACAGTGTCCACCAGGTCCATTATACTGTATATAGCAGTACAGTAGGCCACTGCTGTACCTACCTCTGTGTCGTCACTCGTCATCCATAAAGTGTACTATCCATCCATCTACATTGTATACCTGTGGTGGCTTTTTTTTTTTTAGCCCCTGGCTTTGTTGCTGAGTTAGAGGGCCCCTTGTTATCACCCTGTCTCGGATTTTCCTTTGTCTCCCATTAAGACCTGAGGAGGCATCGGAGTTGGGCAGACGTAATCCGCCATTCAAACGCGGCTGCCATGGGCTCAAGCAACCATAGTCTCGCAAGGGATTTCTGACAGCACGGGCAAGACAACGGAGTTAGGGCGCCAGGGGTTATTTTCCATTCCCGCTCCCTTTCCCAGCATTACGTTCCAGTGCTCAGGTCCTTGTTATAAGATCTCCTCAGACCAGAGTGCTGGAATCATAACATTATTACCGGCCATACCAAAACTTAAAATTAAACAGGGTTTAATTTTTTCTCATTCTGTTTTTGTGAGAGTTTATCGGCCTCATGAATCCGACAGGTTTAGGGCCAAATCCCGGTCAGCTCTTAGTCAACCAGTTTCAAGAACTTACTCAGATGGTTCAGGATCTTTCTCTTCGGGTGAGATTGCAGGAAGATCTTTTGCGAGCCTCCCCGAAGGTAGTCCCTGAACCAAAGATGCATTTGCCCGACTGTTTTTCCGGTGATAGAAAATAATTTTTTAATTTTAATGAATCCTGTAAACTTTATTTTCGTTTAAGACCTACATCCTCTGGTAATGAATCTCAGCGGGTTGGGATTATTATTTTTTTACTCCAGGGGGGTCCTTAGACCTGGGCATTTGGTTTAAGAGCAGAGGATCCTGCATTGTTATCTGTAGATGCCTTTTTTAAGTCTTTAGGGCTCTTGTATGATGACCCAGATAGAGAGGCGTCCGCTGAGAGTCAGCTGCGCGCTCTCAAACAAGGTAGAAATCCTGCGGAGGTTTATTGTACCGAGTTTCGCTGTTGGTCGAACGACTGTGGCTGGAATGACCCGGCCCTGCGCAGTCAGTTTCGCCTCGGTTTATCTGAATTTATTAAAGACAGTCTCCTCCAGTACCCCGCTCCTGAGACTCTCGATAAACTCATGGAGCTTGCTATAAAGATTGATCGTCGTCTCTGAGAGCGGAGGGCTGAAAGAGGAACATCTGTAAGGTCTAGTCCTTGTGTATATTCCTTTCCAGAGGACGTCGAGGAGCCCATGCAGATGGGTCTCTCCCGGCTGTCTCCTGAGGAAAAAACCAGAAGACAAAATTCCAGTCTTTGTCTATACTGTGGTGGTAAGGGACATTTTGCTCGTAATTGCCCGAACAAGTCGGGAAACGCTTTGACCAGGTGAATTGTGAGGGGGTTCACTTAGGTCTGCAGCTTATCTCCTCGAACAACTCTCTTTTAGTCCCTGTTAAGGTTTCCTTTGCCAGCCTCAGTTCTTTGGTGTCGGCTTTTGTTGACAGTGGAGCTGCAGGAAACTTTATGGATTTAACTTGGGCTAAGGCCTTAGGCATTCCACAGTTATCATTAGATAGATGTATCACCATGCACGGCTTAGATGGTGGTCCGCTTTCCAATGGGGTAATTACTCACCGTACACCTCCAGTAGTACTTACAGTAGGAGCCTTACATTCCGAAGATATTGAATTCTACCTTACACATTGCCCGGCAGTTCCTGTTGTTCTGGGTCACCCTTGGCTTGCCTTTCATAATCCCACCATTGATTGGCGGTACGGTGGGAGATTTCCCATTGGGGTACATTTTGTGCTAAGGAATGTATTTCGTATCCAGTCAGAGTTGCAGCAATCGTTCCAGAGCTCATTCCTGTGGAATACCAAGAGTTTGCCGATGTCTTCTCCAAAGGCAATGCGGACATTCTGCCTCCCCATCGGCCTTATGATTGTGCAATTGAGCTAGTTCCAGGTGCCACTTTGCCTAAGGGGAGATTATATGCCTTGTCCGGGCCAGAAACTACGGCCATGAATAATTATATTCAGGAAAGCCTAGAGAAAGGATTTATTAGACCATCAAAATCTCCTTTAAGTGCAGGTTTTTTCTTTGTTGAGAAAAAAGATGGCTCGCTTAGACCATGCATTGACTTTAGGGCCCTGAATAAGATCTCCGTTAAAAACACCTATCCTTTGCCGTTAATTTCTGTACTTTTTGATCAGTTACGTTCTGCTGTGATTTTTTCTAAAATTGACCTTAGAGGAGTTTACAACCTCATCCGAATTAAATCTGGGGATGAGTGGAAGACGGCTTTCAGCACTCAGTCGGGTCACTACGAATACCTGGTGATGCCGTTCGGCCTGTCTAATGCTCCGGCAGTTTTTCAAGACCTCATTAACGATGTTCTCCGTGACTTCCTAGGGAAATTCGTGGTCGTTTATTTAGACGACATCTTGATTTATTCTGAATCGATGGAACAACATGTTACCCAGGTGCGTCTGGTTCTTCAAAAGTTACGTGAGAATCATTTATATGCCAAGCTGGAAAAGTGTGATTTTCACGTCACGGAAGTATCTTTTTTAGGGTACATAATTTCTCCTCAGGGATTTTCCATGGAACCAAAGAAGCTCCAGGCCGTCCTTAATTCGGGCGCAACCCACTAATTTAAAAGCAATTCAGCGCTTTTTAGGGTTTGCGAATTATTATAGGAGGTTCATTCATTCTTTTTCTGACCTGGTTGCTCCCATAGTAGCTCTGACAAAAAAAGGAGCGGATCCTACCAACTGGTCGCATGAAGCTGAATTGTCCTTCCAGGCCTTGAAGCAAGCCTTTGTCTCGGCTCCAGTCCTTAGACATCCTAATCTGGAATTGCCCTTTGTTGTGGAGGTTGATGCCTCAGAAGTTGGAGTGGGGGCTGTCCTTTCTCAAGAGGATCTGGAGTCTCTGGAGTTACATCCTTGTGCCTTTATGTCCAGGAAATTCTCCTCCGCTGAATCCAACTATGACGTTGGTAATCGGGAGTTACTGGCGGTGAAATGGGCTTTCGAGGAGTGGAGGCATTGGCTGGGGGGAGCTAAACATACTATTTCGGTTTTGACTGACCATAAGAACCTGCAATACATTGAATCAGCTAAACGGCTTAATGCTCGGCAGGCACGTTGGGCATTATTTTTTACTCGTTTCAGGTGTATAATCACTTTCAGGCCTGGTTCCAAGAATACAAAAGCTGATGCCCTGTCACGTAGCTTTCTTCCGGTTCACAATAGCAATCCTGTTGTTACCCCCATACTTCCGTCTTCGGTCATCCGGGCAGGCCTCACACAGGATTTATTTACCCAGTTAAACCAGCTTCAACACCAAGCTCCTAGACTTACTCCTGCTGGTCGTCTTTATGTCCCTGAATTTTTGAGAGCCACTGTTTTAACTGAATTTCATGACAACAAAGTCTCAGGGCATCCGGGAATCACTAAGACATTGGAATTAGTCTCTCGCTCAGTGTGGTGGCCTAATCTTTCTAAAGACTTTAAGGAATTCGTTCATTCATGCCAGGTTTGTGCACAGCATAAGGTTCCTCATTCGTTGCCTATCGGGCAACTCATGCCTTTAGCTGTTCCTCTCAGGCCATGGTCTCATATTTCCATGGATTTTGTGGTTGACCTTCCCCTTTCAGCCGGATTCCGAGTCATTTGGGTGGTAGTGGACTGTTTTAGTAAAATGGCTCATTTTATTGCTCTTCCCCGGTTGCGTTCTGCTCAAGGGTTGGCAGTTTTGTTCCTCCTCCATGTGTTCAGGCTTCATGGGTTGCCCACTGATATTGTTTCTGATCGGGGTCCACAATTCATCGCACAATTCTGGAAATGTTTTTGTGCCTCATTGAAGATGAAACTGTCTTTAACATCTGGTTACCACCCACAGTCTAACGGGCAAACTGAACGAGTCAACCAGTCATTAAAACAATATTTGCGTTTGTATTCAGCCAAACTCCAGAATGATTGGTCCGAGTTTCTCCCTTTGGCTGAATTTGCTTACAATAACTCTTGTCATTCCTCCACCAAAGAGTCTCCATTCTTTTCAGTTTTTGGTTTTCACCCCAGAGCCAATTCTTTTTTTTATCATTCTCCAGTCTCCTCGCTAACCTTGACCTCCCATCTCAGAGCAATTTGGAAAAAAGTGCACCTTGCTCTCAGAAAAGCGGCCTTCCGAGAGAAGAAATTTTCTGACAGGCTCCGACGTCCTTGCACTTTTAAGGTGGGAGATAAAGTGTGGTTGCCAACTCGCAACATCAGGCTTCGACAATCCTCGGCTAGACTGGGACCCAAATTTATTGGACCGTTTCTTATTATTAAGAAGGTCAACCCAGTTGCCTTTCGGCTACGTTTACCAAAATCTCTCAAGATTGGAAATACTTTTCACTGTTCCCTGTTGAAACAATACGTTTCTTCCAGTAGATTTCCTCGGAGGATCTCTCAGGGTAGATCTCCAGTGGATGTACAGGGACAACAGGAGTTTTTGGTAGAGAAAGTTCTTGATTCCAAATTGTCCCGGGGTCGGCTTTATTTTTTAGTTCACTGGAAAGGCTATGGTCCGGAGGAAAGGTCTTGGGTCCTGGATAAGGATCTTCATGCCCCTAGGCTCAAGAGGGCATTTTTTCGGGAATTTCCTCAGAAACCTGGCTTTAGGGGTTCCTTGACACCTCCTCAAGGGTGGGGTACTGTTAGGCGCCGGGGTCCGCGATGTCCTCGCGGCCCGGTGCCTAGCAACTAGGGACGCCAAGCGTGCTAGCCGCCAGGTCCCTAGCAATGCTGGGATGCCGTGCGTGCGTAGCCGCCGGCTCCCTAGCAACGCAGGGACGCCGGGCGCGATGAGCCGCCTGGACCCTAGCAACGGGGACGCCACGGGCGGACCGCGTTCCCCGTTGCAGGGTCAATTTAGTACACACACACACACTTATCTTCTGGGCATGCAGCAGGGCAGCTGCACAGCATTTAGGGCAATCGGACTCTGAACATCTGATTGGAGGACTCCTTGTTAAATACTTTCTCAGTGCTTCACACAGACGCCGGTAATAGCTTCCTGCATGCTGCTTAGGTTTGCTGAACGTCTGTTCCAGTCCTGCTGTGTCCGGTCATTCCTGTCCTCAGAGTTCCTGAATCTTGGAGTTGTCATCTCATCCCAAGAAGTCTTCTGGTCCTCTATTGTCCGCCACGGTCGCCAGAGAATCTCGTGTGGTGTTCGTGAGTTGCGGCTCTGCCGTGTGCTGCGGCTCAGCCCGCTTTATTTTGTATTCTGTTTCGGAGCATTTGCGGAGGGTTCCGATTCCACAAGTCCTCTCCGGAACTCGGCGGTGCCGGGTAGGAGAGTGGACAAGTGGATATTTTGTTTGTCCTTTTCCCTGGCGGTTTTTCTGCACATATTCTAGTTTTAAGTTAGCTTGTAGCCCCTGGCTTTGTTGCTGAGTTAGAGGGCCCCTTGTTATCACCCTGTCTCGGATTTCCCTTTGTCTCCCATTAAGACCTGAGGGGGCATCGGAGTTGGACAGACGTAATCCGCCCTTCAAACGCGGCTGCCATGGGCTCAAGCAACCATAGTCTCGCAAGGGATTTCTGACAGCACGGGCGAGACAACGGAGTTAGGGTGCCAGGGGCTATTTTCCATTCCCGCTCCCTTTCCCAGCATTACGTTCCAGTGCTCAGGTCCTTGTTATAAGATCTCCTCAGACCAGAGTGCTGGAATCATAACACACTGCAGTGCCACTCCTAGATGGGCCAGGTGTTTGTTTCGGCCACTAGGGTCGCTTAGCTTAGTCACACAGCTATCTCATTGCGCCTATTTTTTTCTTTGCATCATGTGCTGTTTGGGGACTATTTTTTTCAAGTGCCATCCTGTCTGACACTGCAGTGCCACTCCTAGATGGGCCAGGTGTTTGTGTCGCCCACTAGGGTCGCTTAGCTTAGTCACACAGCTACCTCATTGCGCCTCTTTTTTTCTTTGCATCATGTGCTGTTTGGGGACTATTTTTTTCAAGTGCCATCCTGTCTGACACTGCAGTGCCACTCCTAGATGGGCCAGGTGTTTGTGTCGGCCACTAGGGTCGCTTAGCTTAGTCACACAGCTACCTCATTGCACCTCTTTTTTTCTTTGCATCATGTGCTGTTTGGGGACTATTTTTTTCAAGTGCCATCCTGTCTGACACTGCAGTGCCACTCCTAGATGGGCCAGGTGTTTGTGTCGGCCACTAGGGTCGCTTAGCTTAGTCACACAGCTACCTCATTGCGCCTCTTTTTTTCTTTGCATCATGTGCTGTTTGGGGACTATTTTTTTCAAGTGCCATCCTGTCTGACACTGCAGTGCCACTCCTAGATGGGCCAGGTGTTTGTGTCGGCCACTAGGGTCGCTTAGCTTAGTCACACAGCTACCTCATTGCGCCTCTTTTTTTCTTTGCATCATGTGCTGTTTGGGGACTATTTTTTTCAAGTGCCATCCTGCCTGACACTGCAATGCCACTCCTAGATTGGCCAGGTGTTTGTGTCGGCCACTAGGGTCGCTTAGCTTAGTCACACAGCTACCTCATTGCGCCTATTTTTTTCCTTGCATCATGTGCTGTTTGGGGACTATTTTTTTCAAGTGCCATCCTGTCTGACACTGCAGTGCCACTCCTAGATGGGCCAGGTGTTTGTGTCGGCCACTAGGGTCGCTTAGCTTAGTCACACAGCTACCTCATTGCGCCTCTTTTTTTCTTTGCGTCATGTGCTGTTTGGGGAGTATTTTTTTGAAGGGCCATCCTGCGTGACACTGCAGTGCCACTCCTAGATGGGCCAGGTGTTTGTGTCGGCCACTTGGGTCGCTTAGCTTAGTCACACAGCTACCTCGGTGCAAATTTTAGGACTAAAAATAATATTGTGAGGTGTGAGGTGTTCAGAATAGACTGAAAATGAGTGGAAATTATGGTTATTGAGGTTAATAATACTATGGGATCAAAATGACCCCCAAATTCTATGATTTAAGCTGTTTTTTAGTGTTTTTTGAAAAAAACACCCGAATCCAAAACACACCCGAATCCGACAAAAAATTCGGTGAGGTTTTGCCAAAACGCGCCCGAACCCAAAACACGGCCGCGGAACCGAACCCAAAACCAAAACACAAAACCGAAAAATTTCCGGTGCACATCACTAGTTAGCACTGTCATAAACGCAACCCGGTCCTTGGCTTGATGACTGCTTTGCGCGGCTTTGTAACTTTCCACTGACCTCACAAACTTTCCACTGCTTTATATTTGAGAGAATATGATTATGGGGAGGAGCTCAGCTGTAATGAACAGCAGATTAAAAGCACATACCTCCTTAAATAAAAGACTTATACAATTGTTTAAAGAATATTTTATACTAGTCGGTTAACACAAAAAAAAAATCTTGAAAAACGTTTCGCGCTGTTTTAGATATTCTTTTATTTTTTCCATTCGTTTTATTTATTTATTTATTAGCAGTTTCTTATATAGCGCAGCATATTCCGTTGCACTTTACATTGAGAGCAGTTATAGAACAAAACTGGGCAAAAAACAGACATAGAGGTAGGAAGGCCCTGCTCGTAAGCTTACAATCTATAGGGAAATAGGCATTGATACACAAGGATAGATGCTACCTGTTGCATAATAGTCCACCAGATTGCTAGGCTCTTAATGGGTTGTGTTATATGATCACCCAGCAATGTTGAAAGACTAAATATGTGAGGATATGTGGACTGTACAGAGCGGATGTCATTGGATAGGAAAGCATTGAAGGTCATGTGGGTGGGTCTGGAATTTGGTAGGCTTCTCTGAAGAGGTGAGTTTTCAGGGAACGTTTAAAGGTTTGGAGACTAGAAGTAAGTCTTATTATGCGTGGGAGGGCATTCCACAGAGTGGGTAAAGCCCCACAAAAGTCTTGTAATTTTGAGTAGGAACAAGTAATACATGTGGATGAGAGACGTAGATCTTGTGCAGAGAGGAGAGGTCGGGTTGGGAGATATTTTGAGATGAGTTAGGAGATGTATGTTGGTGCAGTTTGGTTAATAGCCTTGTATGTCAGTAAAAGTAATTTATATTTAATACGGTAGAATACCTGTAACCAATGGAGGGACTGACAGAGTGGATCTGCAGACGATGAACGTCTAGCAAGGAAGATTAACCTCCCAGCTGCATTCAGAATGGATTGTAGTGGTGAGAACCTATGTTTGGGAAGACCGGTCAGGAGACTATTACAATAATCAATGCGGGAGATAATGAGAGCATGGATTAGAGTTTTTGCAGTGTCTCGTGTAAGATAAGGACGTATTCTGGATTTGTTTCTTAGGTGCATGTAACATGATTTAGAGACAGATTGAATGTGTGGGACAAAGGACAGATCAGAGTCAAGAATGACACCTAGGCAGCGAGCTTGTGGGGTAGGGTAGATTGTCGCATTGTCAACAGTAATGGAGATATCAGTTTGGTAACTACTCTTGGCTGGTGGGAAAATAATTAATTCTGTTTTGGAAATGTTGAGTTTGAGGTGGTCGAGATGACATCCAAGCTGAAATTTCAGAAAGGCATCCAGTGACACGAGCCAATACAGATGGTGATAAATCTGGGGAGGATAGGTAGATTTGAGTATCATCAGGGTACAAATGATACTGAAATCTGAAGCAGCTGATTAGTTTACCAAAGAGAGGAGGTATAGATTGAGAAAAGCAGAGGACCTAAGACTGAGCCCTGCAGTTTTATTAATAAAAAGTCAACAATTAACATCTACGGATAATAACAATTAAAACCAAAAGCAACTATATGCCGGTTATGAACTTCAAAGGCTCTGTAAATAGGGTTCTGTTCTGAGGGCTTTGGATGGGGGGTCAGGTCTGCCTTCTTCTGAAGGTCATTGTGGTGGAAATGGTGGAGACTTACCTGTATGTTGTGTATGTGCGGTCAGTGATCACTTTCTGCACTATACATTTGTTGTGCTGACAATATTGGTGCATGTCTGTGATATGGACATGAGTGGAGAAGAGTGAATTTAAAACATTTTTTTTTGCATCATTGAGTATTTGGGAAATACTGTATTGTTACTTGCATCGGTATAATTTGGCTTAAAGTGTTCCTTATCCCACCCAAACCGCACTGCAAAGCGCTTTACCAGACCGTTGTTCTAGATGTAATCAAAGACCCTTCCCACCTCTGTGAATGGTCAGTTTTAAGAGCTTTAACTCATCTTTACCTCCATGTAAACATGGCTTTCATTATATGAATTTATATTTTTTAAATTATGCCCCATTTTAATGGTATTATAATATAATACATGACTTCTGGATTAATTTCCCAGCTAGTCAAGCTAATATCTGAAATATCATTTTTGTGAAATTTAAGATTTATTTTATAAAGTTTTATAAAACATCAATTTGTTAAAGTAAACTATGAAATAAAAAAGAGAGCTAAAGAAAAATAGATATGTTTTCCATATTGAGCAATTCCATAAAATTACCATGAAAAAATATATATTTTTTATTAAAATAAGGGAGTCATATATCTGAATTTTTTTTTACATTTTCTTTTGCTGTTTTTTTAAATTTGGAATTGCCTGTGAATAATCAGGCAGTACAAACAGTATGCTCCACGTTAGGATCCTACGATTCCCAAGCAATGTCCCTGGGCGGCTGACCTGTAATAAATTCCTAATGACATCACTTGCACTTCCCAGTTATTACACTATTCAGATATTCCGGTGTTGCCTCCAAACTTGATTGTAAAATAAAAATAAATAAATGAACGATTAAACAAATAAATAAACAAACAAACAAACTAACAAATATGCAGTACTGTTATTGTCTCAGCTCCTTTCTGACCATATTACCCCTTTCTGGTGAAATTCTTTTGATAACATCCACCCTCGTCTCCATCTTGTATCCAGGTGTGGACAAGTCATATAGCTCTGTATTTCTACTATCTGGATGGCACTGTCACATTAATATCAGGCATCTTAGCTCCCTCTTTCTCCTCTGTGAAATCTATAACTCGTCAACTATCATCCTGGATAGCCAGATTAAAGAGGGGACATAGGGGATACTGTCCCCCGGGCCCCCTATGTCAGGGCCCCCCCAACAGAAGCGCAATGACTTCACTAGCTCTCGCACTTGTGCAGCAGCAGAACCAGGCAGCCAGAATGCAGGAAGGACAGTATGTAGTGCAGGCAGAGACACAGTAGTATCAGGTGGTTTCATGATCTACCATTAAAGCTTCCCGACATAAGTGAATCAGGGATCCCAGCTTCTTCTTCTCCTCACCTGTGTTGAAATACCTATCTTATCAATGAAATGGTTCAACACAAGTGACGCCAGTCCAGGAGCAGAGCATTTTGTGTGGTATGTATAACATACACCCAACCTTCCTCCGGGCCCCCCATCTCAAGTGCCCCAGTCCCCCCTAAGGCTTAATCCTACCCTGATTCTGGACACAGGAAATTCTGGCAAAAAGTTGAAAACGGCCCAGAGAATGCTTTGTAAGGTCTAGAACTGTATTGCATGTTAAAAGGCCATTCTCCTACACATACTGTATATTGCATGTTAAGTGACCATTCTCACAGAACTCTATTGCGTGTTACTGTTTGCAGAACGCCCCTGAACCCTGCATGCAACACTCAAATTAACGTGAAACAAAACTCTGAGTGCACCGATGCATTTACTTACATTATTTTTCATCCGTCAGCATTAACGTTTGTTTAATAGGCTTTGAAAACGTATCTTAAACACTTCAAATGGCAGCACATATGCTATAGTCCCAGGCAAACCATGCAGAGTGTTGGTACTTTTTTATACTATATTGTTACATCACTTTGGGTTGTCAACTTGAGTTCCAAACACGATACATAATTATTTACGTGGAAAACTGGGTTCCAGTTTCTTCACAGAGATTAGAATAGCATATGCGTATTACAATTCCTAATTAAAATTCAGTAAATATCTAATTAGGCGGAATAGGCTTTTAATTGTACGAGTAAATGAGAGATGTCAAATCCTTTATTTTTAATTTGTAAACTCGACATTCTTTCCATTGTCACATTGCAATCTTGGCTCTATTATGAAATATTAACAGGCAACTATTAATTAGAATAATGTCAGGAGGTCTGTAAACTATTGTTCAAGCATTTCCTAAGTGTCTGGGAAGTGGACGACAGGTCTGCAGATAAAGAACCCTCAAGTGAAGCGATGCCAAGACGGAATGATGTTATTTAGTGGCAGTTTGTTGCTATAGTGTATCTGTCAGATTTGCAGAAAGTGACATTGAAAATGAAAAGAACAATCTTGATTAATCAGGCTTACCGAGAAAATAAAGGCTTGGGAACAGGCAGGCTGGTATCCGTGTAGTTTCTGAGCCTGGTATCCTGTCTGTAAATACAGTACTTGTCTCTATTCATGTTTCACAGGTAAAAAATAAATAAAAACATACAGTAAGTATTGAGCTGCATTGGTTGCAATGAATCGTTGGGTCTTTGGGAAAGAAGAGAAGTATTATGCAGAAAGCTGTTTGGATATTATTTCAATAACAATTCCAACATTCCACAGAAGCGATTGTTTGTGAAGTTCAACAGTTACTAAGGCGCGGTTCATAGCTAAGCGTATTTAGTATTAATGAATACTTTGACATGGAAAATAAACAAATAATGTTCCGTCCGCCAGTACTTCCATTTTACACTGTTATTGACTCTTTGATGTTTTTATTCTAAAGATGTGACTTGCGTTTGTGTATGAGTCGCACACAGAGTTATGCCGGTGAATAAACAGGTCACACACAGGCGAAGGTCTGAGCACTGAGGAACCATTATTGTGAGTGCAGTCAGCAATCTCATGTCGTGGCCGACGGGGGATGAATCATAGCTGAACGGAACCTGAACATTATTCCCATTATTTAATGTTACTATGCATTTACTAAAGTTACTAATCCTTTCTCAGTACACATCATACTTGCCTACTCTCCCGGAATGGCCGGGAGGCTCCCGAAAATTGGGTGACCCTCCCGGCCCCACGGAAGAGCAGGCAAGTCTCCCGGAACCAGGTGTCACCCTGCCCGTCCGCCCACTTACTGTGTAAAGTGGGCGGTCCGGGCAGTTGATGACGCGATTCTTGCTGAATCGCGTCATCATAGCCACGCCCCCTGCAGTGTAATGCCGGGGATCGCGGCATTACAGAGCGAAGGGGTGGCTTAAAGGACGTGACGTGGTAACTCCGCCCCCGTCCCGCCCCTGATCCGCCTCCGGTCCACCTCCTCCCCACGTCACAGCCTGCCCCTGCCCCCCTGCTGAGCCGACCTGGCTGCTCTCTCCCGCAGAGAGCAGCCAGAATGTCGGCAAGTATGGTACACATAGGAACTAAAATCCCCATCTACTAAGAGCAAAACAGCAAATTCAGGAAGACCGTGGGAAGAAACGTATTCTCTGTCTTCACTGTGTCGTTTCTGTCTGGAGGTGCAGCAACACCTTTGTGTCAAGTGCTACAATAGTAAGTCCCAGGAAACAAAAAAAGTTATTGGATTCCTCATACAAGTTTACAATTCAGCCTCCTGGGAAATAGGGTGTAGTATGGTATGCCGGCGGCCGGGCTCCCGGCGACCAGCATACCGGTGCCGGAATCCCGACCGCCGGCATAACAACAGCGTGGCGAGCGCAAGTGAGCCCCTTGCGGGCTCGCTGCGCTCACCACACTGCGGGCACGGTGGTGCGCTACGCTATTTATTCTCCCTCCAGGGGGGTCGTGGACCCCCAAGAGGGAGAAAAAGTGTCGGTATGCCGACTGTCGGGATTCCGGCGCCGGTATACTGTGCGCCGGGATCCCGACAGCCGGCAAACTGAAGACCATCCTGGGAAATAACGAGTTCTATGGTAAGAACTTACCTTTGTTAAAACTCTTTCTGCGAGGTACACTGGGCTCCACAAGGAAAGACATAGGGGTGTAGAGTAGGATCTTGATCCGAGGTACCAACAGGCTCAAAAGCTTTGACTGTTCCCAGAATGCATAGCGCCGCCTCCTCTATAACCCCGCCTCCCTGCACAGGAGTTCAGTTTTTAGTTAACCAGCCCAATGCAGTAGCAGGAAAAGAGACGACAACGGTTAGTAGCCACATACACCACACTCTCACAACAGGAGAAGTGTTAGCAGCTAATGCCATAGCAACCCAAAGAAGCTAAGTGTGTCAGGGTGGGCGCCTTGTGGAGCCCAGTGTACCTCGCAGAAAGAGTTTTAACAAAGGTAAGTTCTTACGATAAAACTTGTTTTCTGCTGCGGGGTACACTGGGCTCCACAAGGAAAGACATAGGAGATGTCTTAAAGCAGTTCCTTATGGGAGGGGACGCACTGTAGCGGGCACAAGAACCCGGCGTCCAAAGGAAGCATCCTGGGAAGCGGCAGTATCGAAGGCATAGAACCTTATGAACGTGTTCATAGAGGACCACGTAGCCGCCTTGCACAATTGTTCAAGGGTCGCACCACGGCGGGCCGCCCAAGAAGGTCCAACAGACCGAGTAGAATGGGCCGTAATGTGAGCAGGAGCTGACAGACCAGCCCTCACATAAGCATGTGCAATCACCATTCTAATACATCTGGCCAAAGTCTGCTTGTGAGCAGGCCAGCCCCGTTTGTGAAACCCAAACAGAATAAAGAGAGAATCAGATTTCCTAACAGAAGCAGTTCTCTTCACATAGATATGGAGAGCCCGTACCACATCCAAAGACCGCTCTTTGGGAGACAGATCAGGAGAGACAAAGGCCGGTACCACAATCTCCTGATTAAGGTGGAACGAAGAAACCACCTAAGGCAAATAACCGGGACAAGTCCTAAGACCGCCCGGTCATGGTGAAATATCAGTTATGGGGAACTACAAGACAAGGCACCCAAATCCGACACTCTTCTAGTTGAAGCAATAGCCAGCAGAAACACCACCTTAAGGGAAAGCTACTTAAGGTCAGCTGAACCAAGAGGTTCAAACGGAGACTCTTGTAACGCCTCCAAAACCACCGACAAGTTCCAAGGAGCCACAGGCGGGACATAGGGAGGTTGGATACGCAAAACACCCTGAGTGAAGGTATGCACATCAGGTAAGGGCGCAATCTTTCTCTGAAACCACACCGATAAGGCAGATATTTGAACCTTGAGGGAGGCCAGACGCAGGCCTAAGTCCAGGCCCTGCTGAAGAAAGGCCAACAACTTGGCTGTACTAAACTTGGAAGCGTCATAATCGTTAGATGCGCACCAAACAAATTAAGAATGCCAGACCCTATGGTAAATCCGAGCAGAAGCCGGTTTCCGGGCCCGCAACATAGTTTGAATAACGGCCTCAGAAAAACCTTTAGCCCTCAATACGGAAGCTTCAAGAGCCACGCCATCAAAGACAGCCAGGCTAGGTCCTGGTAGACACAGGGACCCTGAACGAGGGGGTCTGGTCATTGTGGAAGTAGAATTGGACGCTCTGACGATAGGCCCTGCAGGTCTGAGAACCAGTGCCGTCTGGGCCACGCTGGAGCTATGAGAAGCAGAATTCCTTTTTCTTGCTTGACCTTCCGAATTACCCTGGGCAGGAGTGACACCGGAGGGAACACGTACGGCAGCCGAAACCTCCACGGCACCGCCAGCACATCCACGAATGCTGCTTGAGGATCCCTTGTCCTTGCTCCGAAGACCGGAACCTTGTGATTGTGTCGAGACGCCATCAGATCTACGTCTGGAAGGCCCCACCTTTCCACTAGGAGTTGAAACACTTCTGGATGGAGGCCCCACTCGCCGGCATGTACGTCCTGACGACTGAGAAAGTCTGCTTCCCAATTTAGGACTCCCGGAATGAATATTGCCGATATGGCCGGTAGATGGCGTTCCGCCCAATGTAGAATCCGTGAGACTTCTTTCATTGCCAAACGGCTTCGAGTGCCACCTTGATGATTTATGTAAGCCACTGTGGTGGCGTTGTCTGACTGTACTTGAACAGGACGGTTCTGAATTAAATGCTGGGCCAGGTTCAACGCATTGAAGACCGCCCGCAATTCCAGAATGTTGATAGAGAGGAGAGATTTCTCCTTGGTCCACCGACCCTGAAGGGAGTGTTGCTCCAGCACCGCTCCCCAACCTCTTAGACTGGCATCTGTCGACAACAGGACCCAGTCGGATATCCAGAAGGGACGGCCCCAGCACAATCATTGGTCCTGGAGCCACCAGTGCAGCGACAGACGGACCTCCGGAGTCAATGAGATCATGTGAGACCTGATCCGGTGAGGTAGACCGTCCCACTTTGCTAGCATCAGCCCCTGGAGGGGGCGAGAATGGAATTGAGCATACTCCACCATGTTGAATGCTGATACCATGAGGCCCAGCACCTGCATCGCCGAATGTATCGACACTTGCGGACGAGAAAGGAAGCAACGAATCCTGTCCTGAAGCTTCAGGACTTTCTCTTGAGACAAGAACAACCTCTGGTTGTGAGTGTCCAATAGCGCTCCCAGGTGCATCATGCTCTGAGCAGGGACCAGGGAGGATTTCTTCCAGTTAATGAGCCACCCGTGGGCTTGTAGAAACTGGACAGTCATATCCAGATGACGTAGGAGAAATTCTGGGGAATTTGCCAGGATTAACAAGTCATCCAGATACGGCAGTATCCTGACCCCTTGACGGCGGAGTACCACCGTCATCACCGTCATAACTTTGGTGAAGACTCGCGGAGCCGTAGTTAAACCAAAAGGTAACGCCCGAAACTGGTAATGGAGGTTGCCAATCGCAAACCTCAAGTATGGCTGATGTGACACTGCTAAAGGAATATGCAGGTAAGCATCCTGTATGTCCAGGGAGACCATGTAGTCCCCAGGTTCCAAGGCCAGAACTATAGAGCGAAGGGTTTCCATACGGAACCTGGAAACTTTCACAAACCTGTTCAATGCCCTGAGGTTGAGAATGGGCCGGGAGGACCCATTCGGTTTCGGGACCAGAAACAGCGGAGAATAGTACCCCCGGCCCCTCTGAGCAAGAGGCACCTGTACTATGACTCCTGTATCCAGGAGTGTCTGTACCACCGAATGTAGAGTGTTTGCCTTTGTCTGGTCCAACGGGACATCTGTCAGGCAAAATCGATGAGGGGGACGGTTTTTGAAGGCTATGGCATAACCTCGAGTGATGACTTCCTGTAGCCAGGCATCTGAAGTGGTCTTCAACCATTCCTGGGTATATCCTAGAAGCTGGCCCCCCACCGTGGGATCCCCCAGGGGGAGGCCCGCCCCATCATGCGGCAGGCTTATTAGTCTTGGAAGCTGGCTGACAGGCAGCCCAGGCTCTTTTGGGCTTTGGCTTACCAGGTTTGGAAGTGCGGGCCTGCTTGTTGTACGCCTGACCTTTTGCTTTACCTGAAGGACGAAAGGGGCGAAAGGAAGTACCTTTAGCCTTCAATACAGAAGGAGCGGTACTTGGCAGACAGGCAGTTTTGGCAGTAGCCAAGTCAGCTACTATCTTATTTAAGTCCTCCCCAAACAGAATATCTCCCTTGAAAGGGAGTACCTCCAGGGTTTTTCTAGAGTCCAGATCCACAGACCAGGATCTCAGCCACAATATCTGGCGAGCCAGGACTGACGTAGTAGAGTACTTGGCTGCCAGGATACCGGCATCAGAAGCCGCCTCTTTAATATAGCGAGAAGCTGTGACAATATATGACAAGCATTGTCTAGCATGGTCAGAAGAGATTTCAGTTTCTAACTCTAGGGCCCATGCTTCAATAGCCTCTGCAGCCCATGTTGCTGCAATAGTGGGCCTTTGTGCAGCACCCGTGAGGGTGTAATCGCTTTCAGACAACCCTCCACACTGTCAAAGTCGAAAAATATCATGATGCATGCCCCTTGTACTAACCCCTCATGCACATGCACGCTGCTCGTGCACTTGTTCCCCTGTGCATGCACATCCCCGCAAGTTGCGTAGGATCGCTCCGGCGATCGTGCGCATGAGATGTGTATTTACGGCAGAGTTTGTGAGCGTGTAGCGTGCGACTCGATCGTAGCATATTTAACCCAAATAGTGCATTTTGTATTTAATATTCCCTTAGACCATGTCAGCGAGTATGATTAGTTTAAACTGTTCCTGGACAGAGAGATTCCTCTTTGCATGATAGGAAGGGTCAGATAAAGGTTGAAAGGTGGTGTCTAGTATCCAGCTGTAGGGTATTTTAAGAGTAACATTCCGGTGTTAGTTAGGAAAGGATCGCTTGCTCCTGCGTATAGTTATGTACAGAAGTGGATTATGAACATTAACTGTATTTGCTGTAAATTACACATGCGGCGGGAATCCTGAGGATACCTCCCACCAGAGCAGTTGGGGAAAGACACAGCCCACCTGTTCAAATCCACCTATGACCTTTGCTGTAATGTAGAGACACATCCCTGTGTCCAATGAACAATGAGATACAGGTACCATTGTATTGTGAATGTATGTTGTGTATATAAAGACCACTGTTGCCTGGCCAGCCTCATGTCTCTGAAGGCTTTCTACCTGATAGCTGAGGACTGGATTCCAGGTCGCGCATGCCAAAGACTCCCCACGTATGTATATTCTCTGTAGCCATTGTTCGCCATTGTTCATGTTATTCTCTGTTATTATGTTAGATTTCTATGTTAGTTTGTAGTGTATGATTTGTACTGTTTTTCCCCTTTTACTCTGAATAATCCACGGCAGTGTTAGAGCTGCTGCGGTTATAACCAAACCTGGTGTTGTGTTTTCACTTTCCTGCAAAGGGCTCTCTTAGCGTCTTAATCGCTCAAACAGCATACACATTGTTAAGGGTTTTAAACATTACATCATTACAGTACTTGGTTATTAAGGTTTAGAGTATAAGTATATTCTTACTGTGTTTTATTAACAAGGTTTAAAGGTTATCTACTGTGTGTGCGCCCGCTGTGTGTATTCCGTACACCAAGTGCGTACCACGTGCAGGACTCTGTACGCAAATAGTGTACAAAGTGCGTAGCACGTGCACGTGGTCTAGCGGCCATAGCGGCTCCACGGTAATAGTGTATAGCTTTATGTTTAAAGATAATAATTGACATTATCAACACGTTTATCTGTAGGCTCTTTTAGAGACGTGACGGTAGTGACAGGTAGAGCTGAGGAAACCACCATCCTAGCCACATGTGAGTCTACTGGAGGAGGCGTTTCCCAATTTTTAGACAGCTCTGGCGCGAGGGGATAGCAAGCCAGCATCTTCTTTTGAGGCACAAACTTTGTATCCGGGCTTTGCCAGGGTTCCTGACGTATATCCACTAAGTGGTCAGAGTGAGGTAAAACTTGTTTAACCACCTTCTGACGTTTGAACCTATCTGGTTTCTTAGGAGGGGCGGATGGCTCGGGATCATCCGTAATCTGTAAAATCAACTTAATAGCCTCCAAAAGATCAGGAACATCCACATGTGAACTACCCTCCCCCTCAGCAGTATCTGTGTCAGAATCTGTGGGGTCAGTGTAAGCGCCATCTTCATCAGACGAGGTGTCAGTGACAGCAGTGGATTGTGAGGAGATAAGAGCTCACTTAGAGGACCCCTTGGTCTTAGGCGAGCGAGGGTCAGACTTTTTAGTAGTCAAGGACTGGTTCAACTTCTTCTCAAAAAAAGCTCTTTCTAGGGCTGCCCAGAGCAGCCCCTCTGTTATGTGCCACTACAAAACTGAGCTCCTGTGCAGGGAGGCGGGGTTATAGAGGAGACGGCGCTATGCATTCTGGGAAAAGTCAAAGCTTTTGAGCCTGTTGGTGCCTCGGATCAAGATCCTACTCTACACCCCTATGTCTTTCCTTGTGGAGCCCAGTATACCCCGTAGCAGAAATGCCTCTAATGGCAGAGCCCGATTCTCAGCCACTGACTTACTATGTGGTCACATCCCCAACCAGCTGCAATACATAATACATCCACTAGGCGGCCTTTATTAAGCGGTCATTTGAATCTTCTATCAGTCTTGTGTCTGTGACACAAACATGATCTAAAACATCATAGATAAGTTGTAATGCTGACACCTTTATAATGCTATAAATAACATTACAACAGTATCAGTAATCTCCTGTCAATATAATGCTGTCGACAAACTGACTGCCAACAGCATCAGCGTCAACAAAGTAACTACTTTCCCTGGTGCTTTGCTAGCACGGAGATTAGAAAATCTTCTTTGGTAAGTTCTTTATTCCCCTAGTGATGCCAATAAGGTGACGCTGACAATCGGGTAGACTGTAATGTCAGTAACTGGTCACCTTGGTAATTACCTTCCCAGATTCGTGGTCAATTACCACATAAAACATCTGCCCATGAAATAGCACTATACAGTAGGTCCTCAGTGGTCCATTTTATAGCAAGGCATTTCTCAACTGTTGCATACTATACTAGATCCAGTATAGCACCATTAATACTATATTTATCCTTTATGTCCCCTGAAATAGTGACTCCTAGATCCCTTTCCTCCTCATTAGCTCCCAGTATAGCGCCATTAATACTATATTTATCCTTTATGTCACCTGAGATAGTGACTCCTAGATCCCTTTCCTCCTCATTAGCTCCCAGTATAGCGCCATTAATACTATATTTATCCTTTATGTCACCTGAAATAGTGACTCCTAGATCCCTTTCCTCCTCATTAGCTCCCAGTATAGCGCCATTAATACTATATTTATCCTTTATGTCACCTGAGATAGTGACTCCTAGATCCCTTTCCTCCTCATTAGCTCCCAGTATAGCGCCATTAATACTATATTTATCCTTTATGTCACCTGAAATAGTGACTCCTAGATCCCTTTCCTCCTCATTAGCTCCCAGTATAGCGCCATTAATACTATATTTATCCTTTATGTCACCTGAGACAGTGACTCCTAGATCCCTTTCCTCCTCAGTAGTTTCCAGTATAGTGCCATTAATACTATATTTATCCTTTATGTCACCTGAGACAGTGACTCCTAGATCCCTTTCCTCCTCAGTAGTTTCCAGTATAGTGCCATTAATACTATATTTAGCCTTTATGTCACCTGAAATAGTGACTCCTAGATCCCTTTCCTCCTCAGTAGTTCCCAGTATAGCGCCATTAATACTATATTTATCCTTTATGTCACCTGAAATAGTGACTCCTAGATCCCTTTCCTCCTCAGTAGTTTCCAGTATAGTGCCAATCAGTGGCGGTTCTTGCCACGGGCAAGCGGTACTTTTGCCCGGGGCGCCGCCTTCCGGAGGGCGCCGGCGCCATCCGGAGGGTGCAGCACCAGGGCAAGATCCGCCACTGTGTCCCCCGCAGTGCCCTGCTGTGCCCCCCCGCTTTGAAGGGAACTAGACGCGTAGCGTCTAGTTTCCCTTCATTGAGAGGACCTTAGTTGTGCGGTGCGCGATGACGTCATCGCGCACCGCACAGCAAAGGTCCTCTCCATGAAGGGAAACTAGACGCTACGGTCTAGTTTCCCTTCGTCTAGAGGACCTTTGCTGTGCGATGCGCGATGACGTCATCGCGCACCGCACAGCATAGTGGCACAGACACTAGGGGTCATAATTGACCTCTAGTGTCTATGCTGTTCTATGGGAGAGACGTAATAACGTCTCTCCCATAGATTGAAGAGAAGAGAAGAGAGGAGAGGAGAAGAGCGGCGCCGCCGGCGGAGGGGGTCTGGATCAGGAACGGGGATGGTAAGTATACTTTTTTTCTTTCTTCTTTCTTTCAGCGCGTTGACCACGCCCCCAATTGAAGCCACGCCCCCATATTTTGCCCGGGGCGCCACAAATCTTAGAACCGGCCCTGGTGCCAATATTACTATATTTATCCTTTATGTCACCTGAAATAGTGACTCCTATATCCCTTTCCTCCTCAGTAGTTTCCAGTATAGTGCCATTAATACTATATTTATCCTTTATGTCACCTGAAATAGTGACTCCTATATCCCTTTCCTCCTCAGTAGTTTCCAGTATAGTGCCATTAATACTACATTTATCCTTTGTCACCTGAAATAGTGACTCCTAGATCACTTTCCTCCTCAGTAGTTCCCAGTATAGTGCCATTAATACTATATTTATCCTTTATGTCACCTGAAATAGTGACTCCTAGATCCCTTTCCTCCTCAGTAGTTTCCAGTATAGTGCCAGTAATACTATATTTATCCTTTATGTCACCTGAAATAGTGACTCCTAGATCCCTTTCCTCCTCAGTAGTTCCCAGTATAGTGCCATTAATACTATATTTATCCTTTATGTCACCTGAGATAGTGACTCCTAGATCCCTTTCCTCCTCAGTAGTTTCCAGTATAGTGCCATTAATACTATATTTATCCTTTATGTCACCTGAAATAGTGACTCCTAGATCCCTTTCCTCCTCAGTAGTTTCCAGTATAGTGTCAATACTATATTTATCCTTTATGTCACCTGAAATAGTGACTCCTAGATCCCTTTCCTCCTCAGTAGTTTCCAGTATAGTGACATTAATACTATATTTATCCTTTATGTCACCTGAGATAGTGACTCCTAGATCCCTTTCCTCCTCAGTAGTTTCCAGTATAGTGCCATTAATACTATATTTATCCTTTATGTCACCTGAAATAGTGACTCCTAGATCCCTTTCCTCCTCAGTAGTCTCCAGTATAGTGCCATTAATACTATATTTATCCTTTATGTCACCTGAAATAGTGACTCCTAGATCCCTTTCCTCCTCAGTAGTTCCCAGTATAGTGCCATTAATACTATATTTATCCTTTATGTCACCTGAAATAGTGACTCCTAGATCCCTTTCCTCCTCAGTAGTTTCCAGTATAGTGTCATTATACTATATTTATCCTTTATGTCACCTGAAATAGTGACTCCTAGATCCCTTTCCTCCTCAGTAGTTTCCAGTATAGTGTCATTATACTATATTTATCCTTTATATCACCTGAAATAGTGACTCCTAGATCCCTTTCCTCCTCAGTAGTTTCCAGTATAGTGCCATTAATACTATATTTATCCTTTATGTCACCTGAGATAGTGACTCCTAGATCCCTTTCCTCCTCAGTAGTATCCAGTATAGAGCCATTATACTATATTTATCCTTTATGTCACCTGAAATAGTGACTCCTAGATCCCTTTCCTCCTCAGTAGTTTCCAGTATAGTGCCATTAATACTATATTTATCCTTTATGTCACCTGAGATAGTGACTCCTAGATCCCTTTCCTCCTCAGTAGTTTCCAGTATAGTGCCATTAATACTATATTTATCCTTTATGTCACCTGAAATAGTGACTCCTAGATCCCTTTCCTCCTCAGTAGTTCCCAGTATAGTGCCATTAATACTATATTTATCCTTTATGTCACCTGAAATAGTGACTCGTAGATCCCTTTCCTCCTCAGTAGTTTCCAGTATAGCGCCATTAATACTATATTTATCCTTTATGTCACCTGAGATAGTGACTCCTAGATCCCTGTCCTCCTCAGTAGTTTCCAGTATAGCGCCATTAATACTATATTTATCCTTTATATCACCTGAAATAGTGACTCCTAGATCCCTTTCCTCCTCAGTAGTTACCAGTGTAGTGCCATTATTATTATATTTATCCTTTATGTCACCTGAAATAGTGACTCCTAGATCCCTTTCCTCCTCAGTAGTTTCCAGTATAGCGCCATTAATACTATATTTATCCTTTATGTCACCTGAAATAGTGACTCCTAGATCCCTTTCCTCCTCAGTAGTTTCCAGTATAGTGCCATTATACTATATTTATCCTTTATGTCACCTGAGATAGTGACTCCTAGATCCCTTTCCTCCTCAGTAGTATCCAGTATAGAGCCATTATACTATATTTATCCTTTATGTCACCTGAAATAGTGACTCCTAGATCCCTTTCCTCCTCAGTAGTTCCCAGTATAGTGCCATTAATACTATATTTATCCTTTATGTCACCTGAAATAGTGACTCCTAGATCCCTTTCCTCCTCAGTAGTTTCCAGTATAGTGCCATTAATACTATATTTATCCTTTGTCACCTGAAATAGTGACTCCTAGATCCCTTTCCTCCTCAGTAGCTCCCAGTATTAGTGCCATTAATACTATATTTATCCTTTATGTCACCTGAAATAGTGACTCCTAGATCCCTTTCCTCCTCAGTAGTTCCCAGTATAGTGCCATTAATAGTATATTTATCCTTTATATCACCTGAAATAGTGACTCCTAGATCCCTTTCCTCAGTAGTTTCCAGTATAGTTCCCATGATACTATATTTTTAGCCTTTGGGTTTTTGAGACCCAAGTGCATGATTTTTACATTTATTTTAGCATTGCTAAATGCTATTGACCTTTTCTCTAGTCTACCTAGATCCTCAATCATTTGGTTTACCCCTCCTGGTGTGTCTACCCTGTTGCATACCTTTGTATCATCTGTTAAAAAAAAAAGCATACTTTCCCTTCCATACCATTTGCAATGTCACCAAAAAAGATTTTAAAAAGCACTGGTCCAAGTACAGATCCCTGAGGTACTGCACTGGTAACATTTCCCTCCTGTGACTGCACTCCATTTACTACAACTCTCTGCTTTCTTTTATGCAATCAAGATCTTATCCATTCAACCATTTTAGGATCCAATCCCAAGCTTTCAAGTTTATTTAGCAGTCTGCGATGTGGGACCTTTGAAAAGCCTTACTAAAGTCTAGAGAAGCTACATGGATGGCCCCACTTCATCTATCATTTTAGTCACCCAGTCAAAAAGGTCAAAAGGGTTTGTTTGACTTGATCTCCCCCCAGTGAATCCATCCTATTTGGGAGGGATGGTATCGAGATCCTGGCACTTGGGATGCCTGCAGTCAAAATATAGACAGCGCCATTCCAAAGGTTAGGATCCCGACACCAAGGTGGTCCCCAACCCCCCTAACCTTCCATACCCGCAGCCTAACCCTAACCCTCACCAGGGGTGCCTAACCCTAACCCCACCCTCCCCGCAGCCTAACCCCAAACCTCCCCAGTGGTGCCTAACCTTAAGTCCCCCTCCCCACAGCCTAACCCCAACCCCCCCTGCAGTCTAACCCTCCCCTCCCCCCTCCTGCTTACCTCTCCGGCGGCCAGGCAAATCCTTGTTTGGGATCTTAATGGTAGGGATCCCGGTGTTAGGATAGTGATCGAGTAGTGAATCCCAGGGCCTTGCTGGTTAAAACTGGGGGGCTCGTGATTTACACCTTGCCACTGTCAGAGCTTACCCTTCAAGGGTGAAAGCAAATCCTTCACTTTATTGACAATGCCAATAAATAAGTTTAGCCTTGTGATGTGTGGGATTTGGGCATTTCCTGATTTTACGAAGGGGAAGCGTGATACACACAGCATAAAATATGTATGTTGTACTACAAATGCGTCCTGACACACTGCAGCTTCAGCCGCGCCAAACAGTCATTCCCGCGCACCGTTTCCCCAGCGTCTTAATTGCCCAAACTGTGCATCTTATTCGAATACATGAAAAAAACTGGAAGCCATAAAACTACTCTTCTATATTACATGGATCAATGTGCTGTGCGACATTTGTACATCCGTGAGCGACTGACTCTGAAACGGTATACATAGTTCTACGGGCAGCGGGCTCGGATTTTCCTCATGCAGAGTTCATCTGCGACTTGTACATGTTTAAAACGAATTCCTGTGCGGTGACAGTCGCAGCATAGCGTCTGTAGTACACTGTGAGCGGTGTTTATTGCATCTGCTTCTGAGTAAAAGACTGCGCAATACCTCTCGGGCGGCTCGGCTGCACTGGGTGTAATGAGGACACATCTATGTTTCAATATTATTTTACACTGAGCAATTAGATAAACAGTAATTTCAAGTCACAATTAATAAGATGAAGCAATCATACGGTATAATATATAATGATCCCACAGTAGATATACTTATTTGCTATAATTAGTACATAAATTATAAAACACCAAAAACGATATAAAAAAAAGCTAGCGAATAATACTAAACTTCTAATATTTACATTTTAAAGGGAAGTACAGGTTGAGTATCCCTTATCCAAAATGCTTGGGACCAGAGGTATTTTGGATATGGGATTTTTCCGTATTTTGGAATAATTGCATACCATAATGAGATATCATGGTGATGGGACCTAAATCTAAGCACAGAATGCATTTATGTTTCATATACACCTTATACACACAGCCTGAAGGTAATTTTAGCCAATATTTTTAATAACTTTGTGCATTAAACAAAGTGTGTCTACATTCACACAATTCATTTATGTTTCATATACACCTTATATACACAGCCTGAAGGTCATTTAATACAATATTTTTAATAACTTTGTGTATTAAACAAAGTTTGAGTACATTGAGCCACAGAAAACAAAGATTTCACTATTTCAGTTTCACTCAAAAAAGTCCGTATTTCGGAATATTCTGTATTTCGGAATATTTGGATATGGGATACTCAACCTGTATAATAAAATAGATGTATAAAATAAAGCAATTTCAGGAAAATAATTTAATCTCTTTGCGTCAAGAGTTTGCATCAAATACCTTTACCTCTGAGTCAGTGTTTCAGAGTTTCCCATCCCATCTCACCTAGATTGTCTTATCTTGTGCTCTGAAGACTGGATTTTAGGATGTGAATGAAAAAATTGTTTAAAAATGTTTGGAGATGGAGCGTTTGTCCGCCTGAATTTTTTATGTTTCTAGTAGAGAACGTTCTGCCAGGAAACATTAAGGTCTTCAGATTTTTGTCTATACAGAATATATAAGATAAAACACAAACATTTTAAAATATGAATGACTGAAGGGCTCTTACAACTCTCAAAACTGTTAATTTTTTTATTTTTGGAAACGACTTGAATCCATAAGTAATTTAGAGTCCGTATCGACACATTTATACGTCGTCTGCATTTACAAAAGAAAGAATAATCTATCAGGTTTGTTTAATTTTAACTGACGACTACAGTGTTTATTTCTGTGCTGTATCATTGTGGCGACAACTGCCAACAAATCATTAACAGTCTGTTTTCTAGAGAATGAAGCGAGTGGCGTCATTAAGGCGACATGACGTTTACGCACAATTCTCCGGATCTGAAGCTGTTCTCCAAAATTATTTGACTTGTATGTTTTGTACTTTCATTGTTTCTCTCTTCTATTCTTTAATTATAGCAGCCTAGGACAGGATTTCCATGTATTTTCTACCCCTAAACCTTCCCCTTACCGTGAGATTTGTTGATGACATTTGACTCAGATGACTCAAGGCTGGGAAATGACTCTCTGCTTGAATTGTGTAGATAACTGTTAGTACGTTATACCTGGTGTAATACAATGTTTGCAGTGACCTTTATGTTGCAGATTCAATTAGGAGGTAAATTTAAAATAATGAAATTTTTTTTTTAATAGATAAAAGCATCACATTGCTCAGGGGTTCTACACCAAATAATGTATACTGTAAGTAAAATTACATTGAAATACCTCTAGTAAGAGTTAAACTGGGAAGAAAACATGTATGTCTTGTAAAGCGACTACCGTAAACACATGTGTAGATTTGCAAAGCGTGGGGCAAAATCCGCCCTTAACGCAGTTCCATATTTCTGTAAGTAAAAACATTTTAAAAAAATAGTACATATTTATGGAGCTGATTCTGAGCACGTTTGTAACACCATGCTGCACTGCAGGGGGGGGGGGGCAGATGTAACATGTGCAGAGAGTTAGGTATGGGAGGGGTGTGTTCTAGCTCAGATCTACATTGCAGTGTGAGAATAAAGCTGCCAGCATGTGTGTGCTACATGCAGAAGCAGCCAGTAACTGAGCACCTGGGTAACACCATGCTGCACTGCAGGGGGCATATGTAACATGTGCAGAGAGTTAGGTGTGGGAGGGGTGTGTCCTAGCTCAGAGCTACATTGCAGTGTGAGAATAAAGCTGTCCAGCATGTGTGGGCTACATGCAGAAGCAGCCAGTAACTGAGCACCTGGGTAACACCATGCTGCACTGCAGGGGGGCAGATGTAACATGTGCAGAGAGTTAGGTATGGGAGGGGTGTGTCCTAGCTCAGAGCTACATTGCAGTGTGAGAAAAAAGCTGTCCAGCATGTGTGGGCTACATGCAGAAGCAGCCAGTATTTACCATGCATGCAAAACAATAACTGTGTTTGCACCCCTTGCATTGCAACATGGTTTGTTCCAGGGACAAAGTAATTTGCTTTTTAGCTTTAAAACTAAGAGATGATAGTAAGGTAATCGCATAATATGGATTCACATTTTTATTTTTTGCAACAAAAGAATTTCTATAACAAGGCGTGGCTATGTTGCAGATTAGATTGCATGGCTAACGTGGCCATGTGGTTTACACCGGGAAAGGTGTGTCTGGACACATTTGTACTTCCCTTGTGTTCCCCCATCCTTGTTACAATGCAGCAAGCTGTTCATGTGCCTCTGCCACGTCTTGGACGCATATTAATTAGAGATGAGCAGGTTCGGTTTCCTGAGAACCGAACCCTACCGGACTTCACTACCCGAGCCCGGATCTGAGTCAGGCTCGGGTTTTCCCACCTGACTCGGAAACCAGAATGAAGCAAAACGTCATCATCCCGCTGTCGGATTCTCGCGGGGTTTGGATTCCATATAAGGAGCTGCGCGTCCCCGCCATTTTCACTCCGGCATTGGAGAGTGTAGTGAGAGGACGTGTCTCCGTCCTCAGTGTCCTGCATCAGTACAGTGGTAGTGTCTTGTGCTGCATCAGTCCAGTCACAGTGGTGGTGTCCTCTGCAGCCATGAGTCCAGTGCTGCTGTATAAGTCCAGTCCAGTGTTGCTGTGTTGTACTGCATCAGTCCAGTGGTGGTGTATTCTGTGCTACATCAGTCCAGTCATAGTGGTGGTGTCCTCTGCTGCCATATGTCCAGTGCTGCTGTATACGTCCAGTCCATTGCAGTGGTGCTGTGTTGTCCTGCATCAGTCCAGTGGTGGTGTCCCTGTGCTGCCGTATATGTCCAATGATACTGCCGTATATGTCCAGTGATACTGCCTTATATGTCCAGCGGTACTATCGTATAAATCCAGTGATCCTGCCGTATAATTCCAGTGATACTGCCGTATAATTCCAGTGGTACTGACGTATAATTCCAGCGGTACTGGCGTATAAATCCAGTGCAGTGATACTGCCATATATGTCCAGTGGTACTGCCGTATAATTCCAGTGGTACTGTCATATAATTCCATTGATATTGCCGTATAATTCTAGTGGTACTGGTGTATAATTCCAGCGGTACTGGCGTATAAATCCAGCCCAGTGATACTGCCGTAAATGTCCAGTGGTGCTGCCGTATAATTCCATTGATCCTGCCGTATAATTCCAGTGGTACTGGAATATAATTCCAGTGCTGCTGTATAAATCCAGTCCAGTGGTGGTGTGTTGTGCTGCATCAGTTCAGTCACAGTGATGGTGTCCTCTGCTGCCATATGTCCAGTGCTGCTGTATAAGTCCTGTCCGTTGCAGTGGTGCTGTGTTTTCCTGCATCAGTACAGTGGTAGTGTCTTGTGCTGCATCAGTCCAGTCCAGTGGTGGTGTCCCTGTGCTACTGTATATGTCCAGTGGTACTGCCGTATATGTCCAGTGATACTGCCGTATATGTCCAGTGATAATGCCGTATATGTCCAGCGGTACTGCCCTTAATTCCAGTGGTACTGGCGTATAATTCCATTGGTAATGCCGTATAATTCCAGTGATATTGCCGTATAATTCTAGTGGTACTGATGTATAATTCCAGTGGTACTGGCGTATAAATGCAGTCCAGTGATACTGCCGTATATGTCCTGTGGTACTGCCGTATAAATCCAGTGGTACTGCCATATAATTCCAGTGATACTGCCGTATAATTCCAGTGGTACGAGTGTATAAATACAATGATACTGCCGTATAATTCCAGCGGTACTGGCGTATAATTCCAGCGGTACTGGCGTATAAATCCAGTCCAGTGATACTGCCGTATATGTCCAGTGATACTGCCATATATGTCCAGCGGTACTGCCGTATAAATCCAGTCCAATGATACTGCCGTATATGTCCAGTGGTACTGCCATATAATTCCAGTGATACTGCCGTATAATTCCAGCGATCCTGACGTATAATTCCAGTGATACTGCCGTATAAATCCAGTGGTACTGGTGTATAATTCCAGTGGTACTGGCGTATAAATCCAGTCCAGTGATACTGCCGTTTATGTCCAGTGGTACTGCCGTATAAGTCCAGTGGTACTGCTGTATAATTCCAGTGATACTGCCGTATAAATCCAGTGGTACTGGTGTATAATTCCAGTGGTACTGGCGTATAAATCCAGTCCAGTGATACTGCCGTATATGTCCAGTGATACTGCCATATATGTCCAGCGGTACTGCCGTATAAATCCAGTCCAATGATACTGCCGTATATGTCCAGTGGTACTGCCATATAATTCCAGTGATACTGCCATATAATTCCAGCGATCCTGACGTATAATTCCAGTGATACTGCCTTATCAATCCAGTGGTACTGGTGTATAATTCCAGTGGTACTGGCGTATAAATCCAGTATAGTGATACTGCCGTTTATGTCCAGTGGTACTGCCGTATAAGTCCAGTGGTACTGCTGTATAATTCCAGTGATACTGCTGTAGAAATCCAATGGTACTGGTGTATAATTCCAGTGGTACTGGCGTATAAATCCAGTCCAGTGATACTGCCGTTTATGTCCAGTGGTACTACCGTATAAGTCCAGTGGTACTGCCGTATAATTCCAGTAATCTTGCCGTATAATTCCAATGGTACTGCCGTATAAAATCCAGTGATACTGCTGTATAATTCCAGTGGTACTGGCGTATAATTCCAGCGGTACTGGCGTATAAAACCAGTTCAATGATGCTGCCGTATAATTCCAGTGGTACTGGCGTATAATTCCAGCGGTACTGTCATATAAATCCAGTCCAGTGATACTGCCGTATATGTCCAGTTGTACTGCCGTATAACTCCAGAGGTACTGCCGTATAATTCCAGTGATCCTGCCGTATAATTCCAGTGGTACTGGCGTATAATTCCAGCGATCCTGCCGTATAATTCCAGTGATACTGCCGTATAAATCCAGTGGTACTGGCATATAATTCCAGTGGTACTGGCGTATAAATACAGTCCAGTGATACTGCCGTTTATGTCCAGTGGTACTGCCGTATAAATCCAGTGGTACTGCTGTATAATTCCAGTGAGACTGCCATATAATTCCAGTAATCCTGCCATATAATTCCAGTGATACTGCCGTATAAATCCAGTGATACTGCCGTATATTTCCAGTGGTACTGGCGTATAATTCAAGCGGTACTGGCATATAAATCCAGTTCAATGATACTGCCGTATATGTCCAGTGGTACTGCCGTATAATTCCAGTGGTGCTGTCATATAATTCCAGCGGTACTGGGGTATAAATCCAGTCCAGTGATACTGCCGTATATGTCCAGTTGTACTGCCGTATAAGTCCAGAGGTACTGCCGTATAATTCCAGTGATACTGCCGTATAATTCCATTGATCCTGGCGTATAATTCCAGTGGTACTGGCGTATAAATCCAGTGATACTGCTGTATAATTCCAGCGGTACTGCAATATAATTCCAGTGGTACTGTCGTATAATTCCAGTGGTACTGGCGTATACGTCCAGTCCAGTGGTGCTGCCATATAAGTTCAGTGGTGCTGTATAATATTTACTCCAAATAAAGGGGTTATTAATATTTAATCCAAATTATTTTCACAGGGTTTGCCCTGTGTGGTGTAGAGGTACTCTCTCCTGTACCGCATATTGGGGGTCATTCCGACACGATCGCACGCTGCACTTCTTCGCAGCCATGCGATCGGGTCGGAACTGCGCATGCGCCGGTGCCGCAGTGCGCCGGTGCATGGCAGTCATCGTTGCCTAGCGATCACCTAGCAGTCACTAGGCGGGAGGGGGCTGAACGGCGGTGTTGAGCCGCCATTTAGGGGGAGCGGTCTGGCCAACGCAGGCATGGCCTACCATTGGGGGGGCGGGCCGTGGCGGATGCGTGACGTGTCACGCAGCCGCTGCAGCCAGAGGAAGCGACGAGTAACTCCCGGCCAGCCGCAGGAGCTGCGCTGGCCAGGAGTTACTCCTCAAATACAAAGGCATCGCCTCTGTGCTATGCCTTTGTATTTGTGCGGGGGGGGGGGGCAATGACATGCGGGGCGGACTAGCCCTATGCTGGGCGTCCCCCCCGCATGTCTGAGTTAGCACAGCTACGATCAACTCGGAATGACCCCCGTTGTTATATAACTCCAGAAAAATGATGGAGAACAAAAATTTGGAGTATAAAATAGGGAAAGATCAAGATCCACTTCCTCCTAGTACTGAAGCTGCTGCCACTAGTCATGACATAGATGATGAAATGCCATTAATGTCATCTGCCAAGGCCGATGCCCAATGTCATAGTAGAGGGCATGTCAAATCCAAAAAGTAAAAAGTTCAGTAAAATGACCAAGATTATTTTTTTTTGAATGGTCTGAGGAGAAACGTAAACTTGCCAATATGCCATTTACGACACGGAGTGACACGGAACGGCTGAGGCCCTGGCCTAAGTTCATGACTAGTGGTTCAGCTTCACATGACGATGGAAGTCCTCATACTCCCGCTAGAAAAATGAAAAGAGTTAAGCTGGCAAAAGCACAGCAAAGAACTGTGCGTTCTAAGATGGTATCACAAATCCTTAAGGAGAGTCCAAGTGTGTCGGCAGTTGCGATGCCTGACCTTCCCAACACTGGATGGGAAGAGCTTGCACCTTCCACCATTTGCACGCTCTTTGCAAGTTCTGGGAGGAGCACCCACAGTCCAGTTTCTGATATTCAAGTTGAAGATGTCACTGTTGAAGTACACCAGGATGAGGATATGGGTGTTGCTGGGGAGGAAATTTATGTGGAGGATTCTGATGGTGAGGTGGTTTGTTTAAGTCAGGCACCCGAGGAGACACCTGTTGTCCGTGGGATGAATATGGCCATTGACATGCCTGGTCAAAATACAAAAAAATCACCTCTTCAGTTCAGTGTGGAATTATTTCTCCACAAATCCGGACAACAGGTGTCAAGCCGTGTGTTGCCTTTGTCAATCTATAATAAGTAGGGGTAAGGCAGTTAACCACCTAGGAACATCCTCCCTTATACGTCACCTGCTGCGCATTCATCAGAAGTCACTGTCAAGTTCAGAAACTTTGGGTAAGAGTGTAAGCAGTCCACTGACACCTAAATCCCTTCATCCTCCTGTACCCAAGCTCCTACAAGCCACACCATCAACTCCCTCAACGTCAACTTCCTCCTCAGTCAGGAACGTCAGTAGTCCTGCTGGCCATGTCACTGGCAAGACTGAGGAGTCCTCTCCTAACCGGGATTTCTCCGGAGGATATTTGAGTGGTACGCCTGCTGTTGCTGCTGTTGTTGCTGCTGGGAGTCGATCGTCATCCCAGAGGGGAAGTCGGAAGACCACTTGTACTACTTCCAGTAAACAATTGACTGTCCAACAGTCCTTTGTGAGGAAGATGAAATATGACAGCAGTCATCCTGCTGCAAAGCGGATAACGTCAGAAAAAGGGTCCTCAGTGTCCTAATAAATGCAGTTGTACGCACTGTCTACTTAACCACTGACAAGTGGAACAGGGCAGACTAAGAACTATATGACTATGACAGCCCACTGGGTAGATGTATTGCCTCCCGCACAGGGCCGTTTCTTGGGGCGAGCGAGCCGTGCAATCGCACGGGGCGCCCACTGCGGCACTGACGTAACCGCGTCATCCCGCAAAACTCCGCCCCCCCTGAGCGGATTACTGAGGAGGAGGGGGAGCCAAACTACGAAGAGGAGCGACTGGTGAGGCGTCCTGAAGAGCGTGAATCACCTCTGTAAGTATTCTCTTTCTTTCTTTCTTTCTTTCTTTCTTTCTTTCTTTCTTTCTTTTTTTCTTTCTTTCTTTCTTTCTTTCTTTCTTTCTTTCTTTCTTTCTTTCTTTCTTTCTTTCTTTCTCTCTCTCTCTATAAAATGGGGACACTTGCCTGCCGTAATGTATAAAATGGGGACTTTTGCCTGCTGTGATGTATAAAATGGGGACTCTTGCCTGCCGTAATGTATAAAATGGGGACTCTTGCCTGCCGTAATGTGTAAAATGGGAATTCTTGCCAGCCGTGATGTATAAAATGGGGACACTTGCCTGCCGTACTGTGTAAAATGGGGACTCATGCCTGCTGTGATGTATAAAATGGGGACACTTCACTGCTATAATGTGTAAAATGGGGACTCATGCCTGCCATGATGTTTAAAATGGGGACACTTGCCTGCCGTGATGTATAAAAAGGGGACCCTTGCCTGCCGTGATGTGTAAAATGGGGACTCTGCCTGCTGTAATGTATAAAATGGGGACACGTGCCTGCTGTAATGTATAAAATGGGGACTCTTGCCTGCCGTGATGTGTAAAATGGGGACTCTTGTCTGCCATGATGTATAAAATGGGGACTGTTGCCTGCCGTAATGTATAAAATGGGGACTCTGCCTGCCGTAATGTGTAAAAAGGGGACTCTGCCTGCCGTAATGTGGGGATTTAATGTATCAAGGGCATTGCAATGTGTGGCATTATATGGTGCAGGGGGCATTACTGTGTGGGGCTTAATATGGTAGAATTTGTTTTTTTTACCTATGGTGGGCGTGATCTGTTGGTGCAGGGTCAAATACTGGGGTGTGAGGTAGTCTTTCCAGATGAGGCCACGCCCATTAAAATGAGGCCACCCCCATTTAAAATGATGCCACGCCCCCCTTGCCGGGAGCGTGCACAAGGTTTTGTTGTTTTTTTTATCTGGGGGGGCATTTTTTTAAATGTCATGGGAGGGGGGGGGGGCGCATTTTTAAATCTCACACTGGGAGCCAAATTGGCTAGAAACAGCCCTGCTCCCACAGCAACAACAGCAGCGGCGGCACCAGTAGCAGCATCTTGCAAACGCCAACTCGTTCCTAGCCAGGCTACGCTTTGTATCACCACTTTCCATAAGAGGCACACAGCTGACAACCGCTTACTGAAACTGAGGAACATCATCACTCAATGGCTTACCCCAATTGGACTCTCCTGGGGATTTGTGACATCGGACAACGCCACCAATATTGTGTGTGCATTACATCTGGGCAAATTCCAGCACATCCCATGTTTTGCACATACAATTAATATGCTGGTGCAGAATTTTTTTCAAAATGACAGGGGCGTGCAGGAGATGCTGTCGGTGGCCCGAAAAATTGCGGGCCACTTTTGACATTCAGCCACCGCGTGCCAAAGACTGGACCGCCAGCAAACACTCCTGAAACTGCCCTGCCATCATCTGAAGCAAGAGGTGGTAACGAGGTGGAATTCAACACTCTATATGCTTCAGAGGATGGAGGAGCAGCAAAAGGCCATTCAAGCCTATACATCTGCCCACGATATAGGCAAAGGAGGGGGAATGCACCTGACTCAAGCAAAGTGGAGAATGATTTCTGTCTTGTGCAAGGTTCTGCAACCCTTCGAACTTGCCACACGTGAAGTCAGTTCTGACACTGCCAGCTTGAGTCAGGTCATTCCCCTCATCCGGCTTTTGCAGAAGCAGCTGGAGAAATTGAAGGAGGAGCTAAGACGGAGCGATTCTGCAAAGTATGTGGGACTTGTGGTTGGAGCCCTTCATTCGCTTTGCCAAGATTCAAGGGTGGTCAATCTGTTGAAAATAGAGCACTAAATTTTGGCCACCGTGCTCGATCCTAGGTTTAAATCTTATGTTGTATCTCAGCAACAGTCGTGTGGCAGACCCTGTCGCTGAAATGATTGGTTTATTAAAGTGCGCATGTCCTGTTTATACAACATAAGGGTGGGTGGGAGGGCCCAAGGACATTTCCATCTTGCACCTCTTTTTCTTCTTTGCATCATGTGCTGTTTGGGGCTAGTTTTTTAAAGTACCATTCCATCTGACACTGCCGTACAACTCCAGGGGTACCTCCGTATAAGTCCAGGGATACTGCCGTATAAATCCAGTCCAGTGGTGCTGTCTTGTGCTGCATCCGTCCAGTGGTGGTGTCTTGTGCTGCCATAAGTCCAGTGCTGTATATTATTTACTCTAAATAAAAGGGTTATATACATTACTTAAATTATTATCCAAATAATGTTTACAGGGTTTGCCCTGTGTGGTGCATGGCTACGCCCGCCTGTGCTGCATATTATTATAATAGCTCCAAATAAAATGGTCATTATTATCCAAATTAATTTTACAGGCTTTGCCGTGTGTGTGTGGTTTAGGGGTATGCTCTCCTGGGGTGTAGTACGGTATGCCGGCGCTCGTGCTCCCGGCGACCAGCATACCTGCGCCGGGAGCCCGACCGCCGGCATACCGACAGCGTGGCGAGTGCTAAGGAGCCCCTTGTGGGCTCGCTGCGCTCGCCATGCTGTGGGCACGGTGGCGCGACACTATTTTATTCTCCCTCCAGGGGGGTCGTGGACCCCCACGAGGGAGAATAGCTGTTGGTATGCCGGGTGTCGGGATTACGGCGCCGGTATAATGTGCGCCGGGATCCCGACATTCGGCATACTGAAGACCACCCCTCTCCTGTGCCACCAATATTGTGCGTATATTACATCTGGGAAAATTCCAGCACGTCCCATGTTGTTTGTGCCGCACACTTGTGTCGCGTAGCTTTGTCATACAGCTACCTCATTGCACCTCTTTTTCTTCTTTGCATGATGTGGTCTTTGGGGCTTATTTTTTAAAAGTGCCATCCTGTCTGCCACTGCAGTGCCACTCCTAGATGGCAGAACAAAATGTAAGTTGCTCAAATCAATTAGGAAGTACAATTCAGGTGCATGAAAGGGAGGGGGTAGTCTGGCTAGAAATACATTGGGGATAAACCCCTGGTGTCCCCCAGCACACCGAGCTGTACCTGTACCAAGACATGAAAGACTATATATATATATATATATATAGAAAAACACAGAAGTATCTTTATCTTGTGCCAACACAGGAGCGACACACTGGGAGAGGTCTTTGTTGGGAGACCTCACAAACATACAGAGAAAAACACAGATTCCCAAGTGCGCTAATGATAAAATGTAATTATACAATTCTTCCAGCATTTATTTCTCCGGAAAATGTGGACTGGAGGATGTTTAGATCTGGGGACCTGTAACAGACACCCCTCACCAAAAAGTCACCCAAACAAGAGGCCAACAGGCCAATTAATAAAAAGTTATTTTAATAACGTATGAATGAACATATGAATTTTAATACACAATATAAAATTGTATCAATAAAACACAACCACAGCCAACATGTTTGTAAGATGGATCCTAGATACTCCCTCACCTTTTTCAAGGTGCGAGCTCGAAGGGAGTATCTTCACAAACTAAGGTGCGATTTCCTGACTGACAAACCCAACGCGTTTCGTCTTATCAGGGGTAACACATATAGAAAAAAGGCTAATTTGTTCTCGATGAATTTATATGGCAGATCGTAACCTCAAAATAGGAATTAATCGAAATCTCCTTTATCAGGATTTAGTGGGTGGAGCTCCTATATTCAGGTTCTTAGCCGGAGCTTGAAAGATATTCCTTTTAGGATCTAAAATCTATAAAATGGTAGTGTTTCTGTAAACACTGCCTTCAAACTAATTGAGCATAATTCCTTAGGGGCCGTCTAAAAATGCTCTTGATTATAGTCCGTTGGGAATGCCGACAACCATATGTCGGCGTTTTTTGCCAACTGCTAAAGTATGGTCTCCAACTCCTATGACCAAGATAATTATTGGTTCGACTGTTGACTCACGTAAAATTCAAGACTTAAATAGCTGGTTTGATAATCACAGGGATATAAAAGGTGCGACTTCCTCAATAGGTCTCAAGGAATCAATCCTGGAGAAAATGTGGTCTTTTTGGTGAGGGGTGTCTGTTACAGGTCCCCAGATCTAAACATCCTCCAGTCCACATTTTCCGACTAAATAAACGCTGGAAGAATTGTATAATTACATTTTATCATTAGCGCACTTGGGAATCCGTGTTTTTATATATATATATATATATATATATATATATATACATATAATAGAAATCCAGAGGTCTTAGTTACATACAGTTTGCAAACGTATGATAAGCCACCAGGCCCCGACAAGGCTCCTCTGATGCTGGTGGTCCTTAACTCTAGGTCTGGGCCGGGGTGCAGAACCCCACAAACCGGCAAAGGCCAGCTACCCCAGGGCAGCACAACACGAGAAGGTAAAGTGTTAGTATGTGTTAATAAAAAGAAACCAAAATCTATATACAAAAATTAATATACTAGTGAGAGTGTAATTAAAAGACCAGAAGGATTAATAAATGTGTTAAGGGGGTGCTAAATAAGATCTCGCAGTGTGCTACCCCAGAGCAGCCCAGCCCCACCAATCCAGGGGGAACCGCACCCCAGACCCACCCCAGGTACTAATAATAATAATAACAACCCTTCCGGGTAATATAACATAATGCCACATGATAATGGCATCTGAGCAAATGTATCCAAATTGAGAGCTAACTTACCTGAAGATACCCCCGGGATCTCCAAATGGCAATACAGAGACCAGGGGTGTATCTAGGGGTCCGAGCGCCCCTGGCAAAGTAAGGGGCTGGCACCCCCCAACCCCCTACACACATTTGAAATAAGGTGTGAGTATTGGAAATGGGGCATGGTCTTGTGGGAGAAGGGCGTGCACACAATAATATCCCTAATTCAAATTATGCCACACAGTAGTGTCCCTCATTCACATTACACAGCACAGTAGTGTCTCGTATTCACGTTACACCATCCCTACCCCTAACCCACCTTTCCCACAGCCTGACCCAAACCTGCCCCCCCTCAAGCCTCTTCAGTGGTGCCTAACCCTAACCCACCCTTCCTAATCTCCCTCCCTGCAGCCTAACCCTAACCCTCCTACCCTCGCAGCCTAACACTAACCCTCCCACGCAGCTTGCCAGTGGAGACTTTGGCACCAACTCGATTCGAATTTTGGCATTCTGCATCGCTTTCTATGTTGGGATGCCAGCATCAGCATTCCGAGCAGTTTCGGGATGCTGGCGTCAGCTTTCCGACTGCCGGGATGCCAAACGCCAGCATCTTGACTGCATCACAAATGCTGTAAGATCTAAGATGAGCCTCAAATGGACCCAGAAATTAACCAAACACCATTAGTTGGATGGTAGAAGTACTTCCTGTTAGAAAAAACATTAGGGTGCCATCACTTCCAAGATAAAATGATCAATTATACAATTAACTGATATACATTTCCTTGAACATGGCCTTGAAATAGGTAACATATGTATTTTCTTTATTACACTTAACAAGTTAAAGTTTTCGCTTACTTACTACTTACTTACTTACATCTAACATGCAGGAAAATCATGTAGTTTTCCAGGTACCACAGTCCCTTCTCCCAAACACTGACACTTTTTTTTATAATCTTCAACAACAAATAAATCTATAGCACTGTGCTATATAACAATTGCTGTGTACCTGGTGACAGTCTGTTACTGCCGGCGCGGCTCCCTTGCTGTCGGGAGCTCCCAGCAACAAGGGCTGCTGGGAGCTGTAGTTTATTTTGAGTCTGATTACAAGTGCGGTGCTGCCGGACAACGGCGCCGCTCCAGCAGTAACAGACTCTCACCAGGTACAGTCTGACAGTACTACTTTTCTATCCTTTGGCCGCGGGTGGCACCGCCAGGCGGCGCCCCCTCCTTGCCTGGCGCCCCTGGCGAGTGCCATCCTGGCCAATGGGTAGATACGCCCCTGACAGAGACCAGCATGCCCTCCAAACACTGGTCCCATCCATGCCCCTCATACTGACAGAACAAAATGTAAGTTGCTCAAATCAATTAGGAAGTACAATTCAGGTGCATGAAAGGGAGGGGGTAGTCTGGCTAGAAATACATTGGGGATAAAACCCTGGTGTCCCGCAGCACACCGAGCTGTACCTGTACCAAGACATGAAAGACTATATATATATACATATAATAGAAATCCAGAGGTCTTAGTTACATACAGTTTGCAAACGTATGATAAGCCACCAGGCCCCGACAAGGCTCCTCTGATGCTGGTGGTCCCTAACTCTAGGTCTGCGCCCGGGGTGCAGAACCCCACAAACCGGCAAAGGCCAGCTACCCCAGGGCAGCACAACGCGAGAAGGTAAAGTGTTAGTATGTGTTAATAAAAGGAAACCAAAATCTATATACAAAAATTAATATACTAGTGAGATTGTAATTAAAAGACCATTACAGCTACCTCATTGCACCTCTTTTACTTCTTTGCATGACGTGCTGTTTGAGGATAAGTTTTTTAAGTGACATCCTGTCTGCCATTGCAGTTCCACTCCTAGATGGGCCAGGTGTTTGTGCCGCACACTTGGGTCGCTTAGCTTAGCCATCCAGCGACCTCATTGCACCTCTTTTTTTTCTTTGCATCATGTGCTGTTTGGGGACTATTTTTTAAATGCCATCCTGTCTGTAACTGCAGTGCCACTCCTAGATGGGCCAGGTGTTTGTGCCGCTTAGCTTAGTCATACAGCCACCTCGGTGCAACCTTTTGGCCTAAAAATAATATTGTGAGCTGCGAGGTGTTCAGAATAGACTGGAAATGAGTGGAAATGATTGTTATTAAGGATAATAATACTGTAGTATTTAAAAAAAAACCACACCAAATTCTGTGATTTTAGCTGTTTTTATATATATATATATATATATAAATTTTAAATCCATATCCAAAACTGAAACCAAAACACGAGCGAGGAATTAGAACCAAAACACAAAACACGAAAAGTGCCCACCGCACATCTCTAGATACAACCCACATCCTTATAAATAAATACTCCAAGCATCTACTTCAGGAATGTAACGTAGACCCATAGCATGACCGGGACTCATATAATACTGTTCATTACCACTTTAACACAATTAAATTCAGATCCTCCCATTAGAAATGACGTGATGAGCCAGCACAGGAAGTTTCCACCCTACATATTATGCTTTTTATGGGTCCCTCTGACCTTAATAGATCTGCTGGCTGGAAATCAACAGTGAAATCATTTTTAGCACTATTTCTGCAAATTTAACTTTTTTGTAGCCCGCTCCCCCCAAGTGCCGTATAAAAAACTAATTTCCTACCACTTTTATTCACTGAAACAATTACAAATAACACCTCTTGGTACAGCCTCTCTTTTGTTAAATTAATAATGAGAGCCGTAGGATATTAGGTCTTTATTCCATATTCCATGTACACAATTATAGCTCAGGAACATGGTCACGCACCATTGGGTACTGTCTGCAGCAGTTGCGCACCTTAGGGGATGTGGCTCCTCCATCTTGGGGGTTGAGTCTGCGTCTCTCTGGCACCCCTCCTCTAGGCACCCCTCATTACAGTGTGGGATTAAAGGTGGATCGTCTTCAACATAGGGCAATGTACAAAATGTTACACAAATAATTGAACATCATGAACTGGTGGAACTGAAGAAAAGCTTCTGGCGCTATTGTCATGTCTATTTAAAAAAAACAACCAAAAACATGATTTAATTTTTTGTTTTTTTACTAAAAGGTCTATTTCAGAGACGAAGAGAGCGGAGATGATGGAACAGACTGTGATGGAGGTATAAGAGATACATTAGGAGGAATTAAAATGTAATCACGGGTCCCCGCACTCATGCGCATTCGCCGACAGCTATTCAAATGTTTCTGCCGGCTGATGTGAGACCTTCATTTCAGCCCGCTACCCCCGGGGGAGAGGCGAGCTGACGTGCCTGAAAAGTGACCTATTTCATATCACGCCCATTTGTTTAGTCAGGTTTTGCCGCTTTATGCAGCTAAATCTGACTGATATGAGCGCAATCAGCGTGAAAAACAGGGCGCAATTGAATATTGCCCTGTGATCTCCTGTTACTTTAGATGGGAGATCGGGTGCCATTAAACAATTGAATTCACCCCTTTTTGGTTTAATAAAATGAAAGAAGCGTGGGCCCATCACTAAACCGCATATTTCCCCCATTGCATGTTTTGTAATTGTTACAGTAATTGAAGCTCAGAAAATGATCCTGGGGAAGAATATTATTTTCACGTAAAGGAAGAAAAAATAAAACAACAACCAAATTCTATGATTTAAGCTGTTTTTGAGGGTTTTTTTGTAAAAAAACACCCGAATCCGACAAAAAAAATTTCAGGGAGGTTTTGCCAAAACGCGTCCGAATCCAAAACACGGCCGCGGAACCGAATCCAAAACCAAAACACAAAACCCGAAAAATTTCCGGTGCACATCACTAATTATTTTCACCTAAAGGTAGAAAAAATAAAGCAACAACCAAATTCTGTGATTTTAGCTGTTTTTATATTTAAAATAAATAATAATCCAGATCCAAAGCCAAAACCCGAAAGGGTGGTTTTGGGAAAACTAATCCAGATCCAAAACACGAACAGAGATCAATATCCAAAACCAAAACACAAAACCCGAAAAGTGTCCGCCGCACATCTCTAGTCAAAAATGTTCTTTTTTGTCAGATTTAGGAATTTTCCCTATTTATCATTGTCCACGGAATGCGATTGTCATTGGTGAGTATCGCTGGTGGTGGACATGGTAGACTTGCTGTAGGGTTTATATGGGGTACGCTGGTTATGGCATATATACGAATGACAGTGGCGGTATCTGTAATGCCGTTGTCCTCGTACGCTATCAGCATCATAGCCCCGCCTCCAAGCGCAGCCCGCATTTGTGACCCAGTTCACGCATTCTCAGGAGAGACCCCAACTGGCCACTGGTGCAACCAGTTACTGCGTCATACCGCTGCCAGCCAGTATCACTGGGAAGCTGGGCATCACTGCCCCAGCGTATTTCATTTAATAACTAATACCCTAAATATGTACTTTTCAGCGCTACTTGATGAGGAAACCCCAGTTGCGTGATATTTTTGCTGTAATCCCGACAGAGAAATTAATCATTTATCTATTTTGTATGTAAGTATCACTAGTATAAATGTGTTCTTTCTGACAGTTGATGAAGAGACAGTGTATATACAGTATATTGGGCATGGTGCTATGAGATACATACTGTATGTGGGACATGGTATTACAGAGTCTCACAGTCAGTTTCTGTTCAAATCGGACAGAGATAAACAGGCGATTAGTTGGTTTGAATGTAGAAATTATACAGTAGATATAAATATTTGCGCTATACATTATTAAAACTAGCAGCGCATTTTAAAGAACCTATAAAGCCAATAATTGAATATACCGTATATGAGAGTAGTACCTGAAAAACTGTTTAATATTGACTTACATAATAAACTTGAAATATTATAACTCAAGTGTTATAGCAGCAGTGATAGCACCTCCTACCACATCTAAGTTAGTGATGAGCACCGGAAATTTTTCGGGTTTTGTGTTTTGGTTTTGGGTTCGGTTCCGCGGCCGTGTTTTGGGTTCGAACGCGTTTTGGCAAAACCTCACCGAATTTTTTTTGTCGGATTCGGGTGTGTTTTGGATTCGGGTGTTTTTTTCAAAAAACCCTAAAAAACAGCTTAAATCATAGAATTTGGGGGTCATTTTGATCCCAAAGTATTATTAACCTCAATAACCATAATTTCCACTCATTTTCAGTCTATTCTGAACACCTCACACCTCACAATATTATTTTTAGTCCTAAAATTTGCACCGAGGTCGCTGGATGGCTAAGCTAAGCGACCCAAGTGGCCGACACAAACACCTGGCCCATCTAGGAGTGTCACTGCAGTGTCACGCAGGATGGCCCTTCCAAAAAACACTCCCCAAACAGCACATGACGCAAAGAAAAAAAGAGGCGCAATGAGGTAGCTGTGTGAGTAAGCTAAGCGACCCTAGTGGCCGACACAAACACCTGGCCCATCTAGGAGTGGAACTGCAGTGTCACGCAGGATGGCCCTTCCAAAAACACTCCCCAAACAGCACATGACGCAAAGAAAAAAAGAGGCGCAATGAGGTAGCTGTGTGAGTAAGCTAAGCGACCCTAGTGGCCGACACAAACACCTGGCCCATCTAGGAGTGGCACTGCAGTGTCACGCAGGATGGCCCTTACAAAAAACACCCCCCAAACAGCACATGACGCAAAGAAAAATGAAAGAAAAAAGAGGTGCAAGATGGAATTGTCCTTGGGCCCTCCCACCCACCCTTATGTTGTATAAACAGGACATGCACACTTTAACCAACCCATCATTTCAGTGACAGGGTCTGCCACACGACTGTGACTGAAATGACGGGTTGGTTTGGACCCCCACCAAAAAAGAAGCAATTAATCTCTCCTTGCACAAACTGGCTCTACAGAGGCAAGATGTCCACCTCATCATCATCCTCCGATATATCACCGTGTACATCCCCCTCCTCACAGATTATCAATTCGTCCCCACTGGAATCCACCATCTCAGCTCCCTGTGTACTTTGTGGAGGCAATTGCTGCTGGTCAATGTCTCCACGGAGGAATTGATTATAATTCATTTTAATGAACATCATCTTCTCCACATTTTCTAGATGTAACCTCGTACGCCGATTGCTGACAAGGTGAGCGGCGGCACTAAACACTCTTTCGGAGTACACACTTGTGGGAGGGCAACTTAGGTAGAATAAAGCCAGTTTGTGCAAGGGCCTCCAAATTGCCTCTTTTTCCTGCCAGTATAAGTACGGACTGTCTGACGTGCCTACTTGGATGCGGTCACTCATATAATCCTCCACCATTCTTTCAATGGGGAGAGAATCATATGCAGTGACAGTAGACGACATGTCCGTAATCGTTGTCAGGTCCTTCAGTCCGGACCAGATGTCAGCATCAGCAGTCGCTCCAGACTGCCCTGCATCACCGCCAGCGGGTGGGCTCGGAATTCTGAGCCTTTTCCTCGCACCCCCAGTTGCGGGAGAATGTGAAGGAGGAGATGTTGACAGGTCGCGTTCCGCTTGACTTGACAATTTTGTCACCAGCAGTTCTTTGAACCCCAGCAGACTTGTGTCTGCCGGAAAGAGAGATCCAAGGTAGGTTTTAAATCTAGGATCGAGCACGGTGGCCAAAATGTAGTGCTCTGATTTCAACAGATTGACCACCCGTGAATCCTTGTTAAGCGAATTAAGGGCTCCATCCACAAGTCCCACATGCCTAGCGGAATCGCTCTGTGTTAGCTCCTCCTTCAATGTCTCCAGCTTCTTCTGCAAAAGCCTGATGAGGGGAATGACCTGACTCAGGCTGGCAGTGTCTGAACTGACTTCACGTGTGGCAAGTTCAAAGGGCATCAGAACCTTGCACAACGTTGAAATCATTCTCCACTGCGCTTGAGACAGGTGCATTCCACCTCCTATATCGTGCTCAGTTGTATAGGCTTGAATGGCCTTTTGCTGCTCCTCCAACCTCTGAAGCATATAGAGGGTTGAATTCCACCTCGTTACCACTTCTTGCTTCAGATGATGGCAGGGCAGGTTCAGGCGTTTTTGGTGGTGCTCCAGTCTTCTGTACGTGGTGCCTGTACGCCGAAAGTGTCCCGCAATTCTTCTGGCCACCGACAGCATCTCTTGCACGCCCCTCTCGTTTTTTAAATAATTCTGCACCACCAAATTCAAGGTATGTGCAAAACATGGGACGTGCTGGAATTTGCCCATATTTAATGCACACACAATATTGCTGGCGTTGTCCGATGCCACAAATCCACAGGAGAGTCCAATTGGGGTAAGCCATTCTGCGATGATCTTCCTCAGTTGCCGTAAGAGGTTTTTAGCTGTGTGCGTATTCTGGAAAGCGGTGATACAAATCGTAGCCTGCCTAGGAAAGAGTTGGCGTTTGCGAGATGCTGCTACTGGTGCCGCCGCTGCTGTTCTTGCGGCGGGAGTCCATACATCTACCCAGTGGGCTGTCACAGTCATATAGTCCTGAGCCTGCCCTGCTCCACTTGTCCACATGTCCGTGGTTAAGTGGACATTGGGTACAACTGCATTTTTTAGGACACTGGTGAGTCTTTTTCTGAGATCTGTGTACATTTTCGGTATCGCCTGCCTAGAGAAATGGAACCTAGATGGTATTTGGTACCGGGGACACAGTACCTCCAACAAGTCTCTAGTTGGCTCTGCAGTAATGATGGATACCGGAACCACGTTTCTCACCGCCCAGGATGCCAAGGCCTCAGTTATCCGCTTTGCAGCAGGATGACTGCTGTGATATTTCATCTTCCTCGCAAAGGACTGTTGGACAGTCAATTGCTTGGTGGAAGTAGTAAAAGTGGTCTTATGAGTACGACTTCCCCTCTGGGATGACCATCGACTCCCAGCAGCAACAACAGCAGCGCCAGCAGCAGTAGGCGTTACACGCAAGGATGCATCGGAGGAATCCCAGGCAGGAGAGGACTCGTCAGAATTGCCAGTGACATGGCCTGCAGGACTATTGGCATTCCTGGGGAAGGAGGAAATTGACACTGAGGGAGTTGGTGGGGTGGTTTGCGTGAGCTTGGTTACAAGAGGAAGGGATTTACTGGTCAGTGGACTGCTTCCGCTGTCGCCCAAAGTTTTTGAACTTGTCACTGACTTATGATGAATGCGCTGCAGGTGACGTATAAGGGAGGATGTTCCGAGGTGGTTAACGTCCTTACCCCTACTTATTACAGCTTGACAAAGGCAACACACGGCTTGACAAATGTTGTCCGCATTTCTGTTGAAATACTTCCACACCGAAGAGCTGATTTTTTTGGTATTTTTACCAGGCATGTCAATGGCCCTATTCCTCCCACGGACAACAGGTGTCTCCCCGGGTGCCTGACTTAAACAAACCACCTCACCATCAGAATCCTCCTGGTCAATTTCCTCCCCAGCGCCAGCAACACCCATATCCTCCTCATCCTGGTGTACTTCAACACTGACATCTTCAATCTGACTATCAGGAACTGGACTGCGGGTGCTCCTTCCAGCACTTGCAGGGGGCGTGCAAATGGTGGAAGGCGCATGCTCTTCACGTCCAGTGTTGGGAAGGTCAGGCATCGCAAACGACACAATTGGACTCTCCTTGTGGATTTGTGATTTCGAAGAACGCACAGTTCTTTGCTGTGCTTTTGCCAGCTTGAGTCTTTTCATTTTTCTAGCGAGAGGCTGAGTGCTTCCATCCTCATGTGAAGCTGAACCACTAGCCATGAACATAGGCCAGGGCCTCAGCCGTTCCTTGCCACTCCGTGTGGTAAATGGCATATTGGCAAGTTTACGCTTCTCCTCTGACAATTTTATTTTAGATTTTTGAGTCCTTTTTTTACTGATATTTGGTGTTTTGGATTTTACATGCTCTGTACTATGACATTGGGCATCGGCCTTGGCAGACGACGTTGCTGGCATTTCATCGTCTCGGCCATGACTAGTGGCAGCAGCTTCAGCACGAGGTGGAAGTCGATCTTGATCTTTCCCTATTTTTGGAACCTCGACATTTTTGTTCTCCATATTTTAATAGGCACAACTAAAAGGCACCTCAGGTAAACAATGGAGATGGATGGATACTAGTATACTTATGGATGGACGAGCGACTGCCGACACAGAGGTAGCTACAGCCGTGGACTACCGTACTGCGTCTGCTGCTAATATAGACTGGATGATAATGATATAAAAAATATATATATATATCACTACTGCAGCCGGACAGGTATATATTATATAATGACGGACCTGCTGGACACTGTCAGCACTGCAGACTCCTAAAGTAAGCTACTAGTATCAAGAAGATAGAAAAAAAAAAAACACCACAGGTAGGTGGTATACAATTATGGATGGACGAGCGACTGCCGACACAGAGGTAGCTACAGCCGTGGACTACCGTACTGCGTCTGCTGCTAATATAGACTGGATGATAATGATATAAAAAATATATATATATCACTACTGCAGCCGGACAGGTATATATTATATAATGACGGACCTGCTGGACACTGTCAGCTCAGCACTGCAGACTCCTAAAGTAAGCTACTAGTAGTATCAAGAAGATAGAAAAAAAAAAACACCACAGGTAGGTGGTATACAATTATGGATGGACGAGCGACTGCCGTCACAGAGGTAGCTACAGCCGTGGACTACCGTACTGCGTCTGCTGCAGTGCTAATATAGACTGGATGATAATGATATAAAAAGTATATATATATCACTACTGCAGCCGGACAGGTATATATTATATAATGACGGACCTGCTGGACACTGTCAGCAGAATGCGTTTATAGAATAAAAACACCACACGACGAGTGTTTAACTTTTTCAGGCAGACAATCACAATATACTGGTGGTCAGTGGTCACTGGTCAGTCACACTGGCAGTGGCACTCTGGCAGCAAAAGTGTGCACTGTTAAAATATGTACTCCTGCTATAACTGCTCCCCAGTCTCCCCCACAATTAAGCTGTGTGAGCAGTGAGCACTCAGCACAGTCAGATATACAGTATTACATAGATGATGCAGCACACTGAGGGCACACTGAGGCTGAGCACAGATATGGTATGTGACTGTGTCACACTGTGTATCGTTTTGTTTCAGGCAGAGAACGGATTAATTAAACTGGTGGTCACTGGTCACACTATCAGCAAGTAGTACTCCTAATATGCTCCCCAAAATTAGTAAATCAAGTGTCTCTACTACTCTCTAGTCTACTCTAAACGGAGAGGACGCCAGCCACATCCTCTCCCTATCAATCTCAATGCACGTGTGAAAATGGCGGCGACGCGCGGCTCCTTATATAGAATCCGAGTCTCGCGATAGAATCCGAGCCTCGCGAGAATCCGACAGCGGGATGATGACGTTCGGGCGCGCTCGGGTTAACCGAGCAAGGCGGGAAGATCCGAGTCTGCCTCGGACCCGTGTAAAAAGCGTTAAGTTCGGGGGGGTTCGGTTTCCGAGAAACCGAACCCGCTCATCACTAATCTAAATGAGGCCCTAACTGGCTAAAAAATATACCCCATACGCTCTGTTTACAGTAGTTGGTTAACTGATAGACAGAGACCGACCTACTTGGAGCCTTACTGTACGGTAGAGATGTGCGGCTGGCACTTTTCATGCTTTGTGTTTTGGTTCTAATTCCATTTTCGTGTTTTGGTTTTGGCTTGGTTTTGCCTAAACCACCCTTTCGTGTTTTGGTTTTGGATCTGGATGATTTTTGGGGAAAAAAACATAAAAACAGCTAAAATCACAGAATTTGGGGGTAATTTTGCTCCTACAGTATTATTAACCTCAATAACATTATTTTCTACTCATTTCCAGTCTATTCTGAACACCTCACACCTCACAATATTGTTTTTAGGCCTAAAAGTTGCACCGAGGTGGCTGTATGACTAAGCTAAGCGACACAAGTGCGCGGCACAAACACCTGGCCCATCTAGGAGTGGCACTGCAGTATCAGGCAGGATGGCACTTAAAAAAACTAGTCCCCAAACAGCACATCATGCAAAGAAGAAAAAGAGGTGCAAGATGGAATTGTCCTTGGGCCCTCCCACCAACCCTTATGTTGTATAAACAGGACATGCACACTTTAACAAACCAATCATTTCAGCGACAGGGTCTGCCACACGACTGTGGCTGAAATGATTGGTTTGTTTGGGCCCCCACCAAAAAAGAAGCAAGCAATCTCTCCTTGCACAAACTGGCTCTACAGAGGCAAGATGTCCACCTCATCATCATCCTCCGATTCCTCACCCCTTTCACCGTGTACATCCTCCTCACTGAGTATTAATTCGTCCCCACTGGAATCCACCATCACAGGTTCCTGTGTACTTTCTGGAGGCAATTGCTGGTAAAGGTCTCCACGGAAGACTTTATAATTCATTTTGATGAACATCATCTTCTCCACATTTCGTGGAAGTAACCTCCTACGCCGATCGCTGACAAGGTTACCGGCTGCAGTAAACACTCTTTCGGAGTACACACTGGAGGGGGGGCAACTTAGGTAAAATAAAGCCAGTTTGTGCAAGGGCCTCCAAATTGCCTCTTTTTCCTGCCAGTATACGTACGGACTGTCTGACATGCCTACTTGGATGCTGTCACTCAAATAATCCTCCACCATTCTTTCAATGGTGACAGAATCATATGCAGTGACAGTAGACATGTCAGTAATCGTTGGCAAGTCCTTCAGTATGGACCAGATGTCAGCTTTCGCTCCTGACTTCCCTGCATCACCGCCAGCGGGTGGGCTAGGAAATGTTATCCTTTTCCTTGCAGCCCCAGTGGCGGGAGAAATTGAAGGAGGAGCTGTTGACGGGTCATGTTCCGCTTGAGTTGACAATTTACTAACCAGCAGGTCTTTGAACCTCTGCAGACTTGTGTCTGCTGGAAAGAGAGATACAACATAGGTTTTAAACTTAGGATCGAGCATGGTGGCCAAAATGTAGTGCTCTGATTTCAACAGATTGACCACCCGTGAATCCTGGTTAAGCGAATTAAGGGCTCCATCCACAAGTCCCACATACCTGCGGAATCGCTCCATCTTAGCTCCTCCTTCAATTTATCCAGCTGCTTCTGCAAGAGCCTGATGAGGGGAATGACCTGACTCAAGCTGGCAGTGTCTGAACTGACTTCACGTGTGGCAAGTTCGAAGGGTTGGAGAACCTTGCACAAGACGGAAATCATTCTCCACTGGGCTTGAGTCAGGTGCATTACCCCTCCTTTGCCTATATTGTAGGTGGATGTATAGGCTTGAATGGCCTTTTGCTGCTCCTCCATCCTCTGAAGCATATAGAGTAGGGGTGGGCAACGTGCGGCCCGCGAACCGATTCTACCTGGCCCCGCTGTCTCACACCAGTGTGCAATGACAAGCGGCCCGACTGGCTGAGCCGCTCGTCATTGCGCTACATAGCTCCCAGACGCGGCGCCGCAGAGGAAATCCCGGTCACGTCATAGGGTCTGCTGACCGGGATTTCCACTGTGACGTCAGGCGCTGGGCGGCACGGGGGGCGGGGCCATGGCGGGAGTGGGCAGCAGGCAGCAGCGACTCGGTGCGGCACAGCGGGCAGCGGAAATCTGGCAGCAGGCAGCGGGTGATCTGGGCAGCGGATCTGCCACTGTGTAAAAAAGGTAAAGGGATCTGTGGATAACTTTAAAAGACTGCTTTATCGGTTCGGGGGGGGGGGGGGGGGGGGGGGGGGGGGAGGGGAGAGGGAGATTAGGGACTGCTATACGGGTTTAGGGGAGGGGGGTGAAGAGATGTTGGGACTGCTATATGGGTCGGGGGGGGTAGAGACTGCTATATGGGTCCGGGGGGGAAGCTAGTAACTGTGCCCAGGGAGCAGGGCCGAAACTAGGATTTTTGTCACCCGGTGCAAGGTAGTCATTTGACCCCCCCCCCCCCCCCCCCCCCCCCAAAAGAAAAAAAAGATTATTATTTTTTTACAATAAATAAATTAAAAAATTAAAAAACTAAACATTTTAAAATAAATAAAGAAATGAATAAAAATATTATATATATATATATATATATATATGTATATATATCTCTTTCAGAACTTTTTTACCTGAAAAATTGCCTTTTCTAACATAAATTTCATATCCAGGAAAAAGTGTCCCCATTTTACACAGTACGACAGGCAAGTGTCCCCATTTTACACATTGCGGCAGACAGGTGACCCCATTTTACACATTGCGGCAGACAGGTGTCCCCATTTTACACATTGCGGCAGGAAAAAGTGTCCCCATTTTACACATTGTGGCAGGCACGTGTCCCCATTTTACACAGTACGCTGGCAAGTGTCCCCATTTTACACATTGCGGCAGACACGTGTCCCCATTTTACACATTGCGGCAGACACGTGTCCCCATTTTACACAGTACGACAGGCAAGTGTCCCCATTTTACACATTGCGGCAGACATGTGTCCCCATTTTACACAGTACGCTGGCAAGTGTCCCCATTTTACACATTGCGGCAGGCATGTGTCCCCATTTTACACAGTACGCTGGCAAGTGTCCCCATTTTACACATTGCGGCAGACACGTGTCCCCATTTTACACAGTACGACAGGCAAGTGTCCCCATTTTACACATTGCGGCAGACAGGTGACCCCATTTTACACATGGCGGCAGGAAAAAGTGTCCCCATTTTACACATTGTGGCAGACACGTGTCCCCATTTTACACATTGCGGCAGACACGTGTCCCCATTTTACACAGTACGCTGGCAAGTGTCCCCATTTTACACATTGCGGCAGACACGTGTCCCCATTTTACACATTGCGGCAGACACGTGTCCCCATTTTACACAGTACGCTGGCAAGTGTCCCCATTTTACACATTGCGGCAGACAGGTGACCCCATTTTACACATTGCGGCAGACAGGTGACCCCATTTTACACATGGCGGCAGGAAAAAGTGTCCCCATTTTACACATTGCGGCAGACACGTGTCCCCATTTTACACATTGCGGCAGGCAAGTGTCCCCATTTTACACATTACGGCAGACACGTGTCCCCATTTTACACAGTACGACAGGCAAGTGTCCCCATTTTACACATTGCGGCAGACACGTGTCCCCATTTTACACAGTACGACAGGCAAGTGTCCCCATTTTACACATTACGGCAGACACGTGTCCCCATTTTACACAGTACGACAGGCAAGTGTCCCCATTTTACACATTGCGGCAGACAGGTGACCCCATTTTACACAGTACGACAGGCAAGTGTCCCCATTTTACACATTGCGGCAGACACGTGTCCCCATTTTACACAGTACGACAGGCAAGTGTCCCCATTTTACACATTGCGGCAGACAGGTGACCCCATTTTACACATTGCGGCAGACAGGTGTCCCCATTTTACACATTGCGGCAGGAAAAAGTGTCCCCATTTTACACATTGCGGCAGGCACGTGTCCCCATTTTACACAGTACGACAGGCAAGTGTCCCCATTTTACACATTGCGGCAGGAAAAAGTGTCCCCATTTTACACATTGCGGCAGACAGGTCCCCATTTTACACATTCCGGCAGGTGGTGGGGAGAGGGAGGGAGGGAGAGAGAGCGGGAGGGAGAGGGGCTGACTTACATTTGAAGCGGTTCTCGCCGCTCTTCAGCCGCCTCTCCCTCCTCGTCTGCGCGGCTCCCCCTTCTCCGTCCTCCCGAGTGCCCAGCTCGGGGGGCGGGGTTTCGTGGAATGACGCGTTTGCGTCGTGACGTCACGACGCAATCGCGTCATTCCACGAAACCCCGCCCCCCCGAGCTGGGCACTCGGGAGGACGGAGAAGGGGGTTTCAATTCTCAAAGTACAAAGGCGCATAGGGAGAGGGTGTTAGGGGGTCTCGGCGCCCCCTCCAATCCGGCGCCCAGGTCGCCTGCCCCCCTAGCCCCCCCCTAGTTTCGGCCCTGCAGGGAGAGACAGGGGCTGTGAATACCAGCATTACACAGGATGCTGTTTGTTTTCAGCACTGTTTTTTATTTATTTATTTATTATGTGTGTTTTTTTAGACATTTTGTATTTGCCTGTAAAAAAACTACGTATGTTATGTATATTGTGGTGTATGTTATATATATATATATATATATACAAACAGAAAGTTCAGCACTCACCAAAGCAAGCTCACTTATATTCACAACATCAAAAAACAAATGATGGGGGTTTAGTTAGTGAATTGGCCAATGCACGGAAGCCTGCAAACCGCTCGCCAAGGTACCCCATCTTCATGCAGGTCCTACACTATCACAGTCTCAAAAATTAAAACCTAGCAACTGTATCACATAATATAACTGCAAATATGCCCACTTGGTTTACTGTGTATCTGCCAAATACTCCATGGCTTTTAAAGGTACACTAGTCACCTGACACTGGCTGATAAATTACTAAAGTACAGCTGACTCAGGTTTAAGATAATTGGGCTTGCATAGGGGTGCATGAACAAAGCTTGTGGCCACAGTTAATATGAGTTAACCAAAGATTAACCCTACAATATACCAACAAATATAAAACCACAGCACTCACCACCCCAGAAGCGGGGTGCAGTGTCTGCACTCACCACTCATAGGGTGGGGTGCATGTAGCCCATGGCCACCTACTTAAAAATATACAAACAGAAAGTTCAGCACTCACCAAAGCAAGCTCACTTATATTCACAACATCAAAAAACAAATGATGGGGGTTTAGTTAGTGAATTGGCCAATGCACGGAAGCCTGCAAACCGCTCGCCAAGGTACCCCATCTTCATGCAGGTCCTACACTATCACAGTCTCAAAAATTAAAACCTAGCAACTGTATCACATAATATAACTGCAAATATGCCCACTTGGTTTACTGTGTATCTGCCAAATACTCCATGGCTTTTAAAGGTACACTAGTCACCTGACACTGGCTGATAAATTACTAAAGTACAGCTGACTCAGGTTTAAGATAATTGGGCTTGCATAGGGGTGCATGAACAAAGCTTGTGGCCACAGTTAATATGAGTTAACCAAAGATTAACCCTACAATATACCAACAAATATAAAACCACAGCACTCACCACCCCAGAAGCGGGGTGCAGTGTCTGCACTCACCACTCATAGGGTGGGGTGCATGTAGCCCATGGCCACCTACTTAAAAATATACAAACAGAAAGTTCAGCACTCACCAAAGCAAGCTCACTTATATTCACAACATCAAAAAACAAATGATGGGGGTTTAGTTAGTGAATTGGCCAATGCACGGAAGCCTGCAAACCGCTCGCCAAGGTACCCCATCTTCATGCAGGTCCTACACTATCACAGTCTCAAAAATTAAAACCTAGCAACTGTATCACATAATATAACTGCAAATATGCCCACTTGGTTTACTGTGTATCTGCCAAATACTCCATGGCTTTTAAAGGTACACTAGTCACCTGACACTGGCTGATAAATTACTAAAGTACAGCTGACTCAGGTTTAAGATAATTGGGCTTGCATAGGGGTGCATGAACAAAGCTTGTGGCCACAGTTAATATGAGTTAACCAAAGATTAACCCTACAATATACCAACAAATATAAAACCACAGCACTCACCACCCCAGAAGCGGGGTGCAGTGTCTGCACTCACCACTCATAGGGTGGGGTGCATGTAGCCCATGGCCACCTACTTAAAAATATACAAATAGAAAGTTCAGCACTCACCAAAGCAAGCTCACTTATATTCACAACATCAAAAAACAAATGATGGGGGTTTAGTTAGTGAATTGGCCAATGCACGGAAGCCTGCAAACCGCTCGCCAAGGTACCCCATCTTCATGCAGGTCCTACACTATCACAGTCTCAAAATTTAAAACCTAGCAACTGTATCACATAATATAACTGCAAATATGCCCACTTGGTTTACTGTGTATCTGCCAAATACTCCATGGCTTTTAAAGGTACACTAGTCACCTGACACTGGCTGATAAATTACTAAAGTACAGCTGACTCAGGTTTAAGATAATTGGGCTTGCATAGGGGTGCATGAACAAAGCTTGTGGCCACAGTTAATATGAGTTAACCAAAGATTAACCCTACAATATACCAACAAATATAAAACCACAGCACTCACCACCCCAGAAGCGGGGTGCAGTGTCTGCACTCACCACTCATAGGGTGGGGTGCATGTAGCCCATGGCCACCTACTTAAAAATATACAAACAGAAAGTTCAGCACTCACCAAAGCAAGCTCACTTATATTCACAACATCAAAAAACAAATGATGGGGGTTTAGTTAGTGAATTGGCCAATGCACGGAAGCCTGCAAACCGCTCGCCAAGGTACCCCATCTTCATGCAGGTCCTACACTATCACAGTCTCAAAAATTAAAACCTAGCAACTGTATCACATAATATAACTGCAAATATGCCCACTTGGTTTACTGTGTATCTGCCAAATACTCCATGGCTTTTAAAGGTACACTAGTCACCTGACACTGGCTGATAAATTACTAAAGTACAGCTGACTCAGGTTTAAGATAATTGGGCTTGCATAGGGGTGCATGAACAAAGCTTGTGGCCACAGTTAATATGAGTTAACCAAAGATTAACCCTACAATATACCAACAAATATAAAACCACAGCACTCACCCCCCCAGAAGCGGGGTGCAGTGTCTGCACTCACCACTCATAGGGTGGGGTGCATGTAGCCCATGGCCACCTACTTAAAAATATACAAACAGAAAGTTCAGCACTCACCAAAGCAAGCTCACTTATATTCACAACATCAAAAAACAAATGATGGGGGTTTAGTTAGTGAATTGGCCAATGCACGGAAGCCTGCAAACCGCTCGCCAAGGTACCCCATCTTCATGCAGGTCCTACACTATCACAGTCTCAAAAATTAAAACCTAGCAACTGTATCACATAATATAACTGCAAATATGCCCACTTGGTTTAATGTGTATCTGCCAAATACTCCATGGCTTTTAAAGGTACACTAGTCACCTGACACTGGCTGATAAATTACTAAAGTACAGCTGACTCAGGTTTAAGATAATTGGGCTTGCATAGGGGTGCATGAACAAAGCTTGTGGCCACAGTTAATATGAGTTAACCAAAGATTAACCCTACAATATACCAACAAATATAAAACCACAGCACTCACCAACCCAGAAGCGGGGTGCAGTGTCTGCACTCACCACTCATAGGGTGGGGTGCATGTAGCCCATGGCCACCTACTTAAAAATATACAAACAGAAAGTTCAGCACTCACCAAAGCAAGCTCACTTATATTCACAACATCAAAAAACAAATGATGGGGGTTTAGTTAGTGAATTGGCCAATGCACGGAAGCCTGCAAACCGCTCGCCAAGGTACCCCATCTTCATGCAGGTCCTACACTATCACAGTCTCAAAAATTAAAACCTAGCAACTGTATCACATAATATAACTGCAAATATGCCCACTTGGTTTACTGTGTATCTGCCAAATACTCCATGGCTTTTAAAGGTACACTAGTCACCTGACACTGGCTGATAAATTACTAAAGTACAGCTGACTCAGGTTTAAGATAATTGGGCTTGCATAGGGGTGCATGAACAAAGCTTGTGGCCACAGTTAATATGACACAATATATATACACTATGTTTTTATAGTTATATACATAACTATGGGCCTAATTCAGACCTGATCGCTGGCAGGCAATTTTTGCACTGCTGCGATCAGGTAGTCGCCGCCTACAGGTGGTGGGGGTAATCGCTGTGCAGGGATGTGATCACATCTGCAGAGAGCTGCACAAACAGAAGTTTGTGCAGTTTCTGCACAGCTCAGGACTTACTCTTCCAGTGCAATGATCGGTACCGGAGCTGACGTCAGAAACCCTCCCTCCAAACGCCTGGTCACGCCTTAATTTTTGCGGACACTCCTCTAAAACGGCCAATTGCCACCCACAAACGTCCTCTTCCTGTCAATCACCGTGCGATCGCTTTGTTTGTACCATCCCGTCGCTGCAGACCAACGCGCCTGCACATTGCGGTGCATACGCAGTTCAGACCCGATTTTACAAGATATTTTGTGTGTGGCCCTCGACTATTCACTGGAAGTGTTAAGCGGCCCCTCAGCTGAAATAATTGCCCACCCCTGATATAGAGTGTTGAATTCCACCTCGTTACCACCTCTTGCTTCAGTTGATGGCGGGGCAGGTTCAGGAGTGTTTGCTGGCGTTCAGTCTTCGACATGCAGTGGCAGAATGCCGAAAATGGCCCGCAATTTTTCGGGCCACCGACAGCATCTCCTGCACACTCCTCTCATTTTTCAAAAAAATTCTGCACCACCAAATTAATTGTATGTGCAAAACATGGGACTTGCTGGAATTTTCCCAGATGTAATGCACGCACAATATTGGTGGCGTTGTCCGATATCACAAATCCCCAGGAGAGTCCAATTGGGGTAAGCCATTCTGCGATGATGTTCCTCAGTTTCCGTAAGAGGTTGTCAGCTGTGTGCCTCTTATGGAAAGCGGTGATACATAACGTAGCCTGCCTAGGAATGGGTTGGCGTTTGCAAGATGCTGCTACTGGTGCCACTGTGGGAGGCCATACATCTACCCAGTGGGCTGTTACAGTCATATAGTACTTAGTCTGCCCTGTTCCACTTATCCACATGTCCATGGTTAAGTGGACACTGGATACAACTGCATTTTTTAGGACCATGTTGACTCTTTTTCTGACGTCTGTGTACATTCTCGTTATCGCCTGCCTAGAGAAGTGGAACCTAGATGGGAATTGATACCGGGGACACAGTACCTCAAACAAATCTATAAGTGACTCTGAACTAATGGTGGATACCGTACGCACCTCTAACACCAACATAGCTGCCAAGGCCTCAGTTATCCGCTTTGCAAAAGGATGACTGCTGTCATATTTCATCTTCCTCACAAAGGACTGTTGGACAGTCAATTGCTTACTGGAAGTAGTACAAGTGGTCTTCAGACTTCCCCTCTGGGATGACGATCAACTCCCAGCAGCAACAACAGCAGCGGCAGCAACAGCAGGCGTACCACTCAAGGATCCTCCAGAGGAACCCTCGTTAGGAGAGGACTTCTCAGTCTTGCCAGTGACATGGCCTGCAGGACTACGGGCGTTCCTGACTGAGGAAGTTGGTGGTGGGTGTTGGTGGTGTGGCTTGCAGGAGCTTGGGTACAGGAGGAAGAAGAGATTTAGGTGTCAGTGGACTGCTTACGCTCTTACCCAAAGTTTCTGAACTTGACAGTGACTTCTGATGAATGCGCAGCAGGTGACGTATAAGGGAGGATGTTCCTAGGTGGTTAACATTCTTACCCCTACTTATTACAGATTGACAGATGCAACAGATGGCTTGAGACCTGTTGTCCGGATTTGAGGAGAAATAATTCCACACCGAAGATGTTGCTTTTTTGGTAGTTTGCCCAGGCATTACAATGGGCGTCTTCATCCCAAGGACAACAGGTGTCTGCCTGACTTAAACCACATCACCATCAGAATCCTCATCGTCAACTTCCTCCTCAGCGCCAGCAACACCCATATCCTCATCCTGGTGTACTTCAACAGTGACATCTTCAATTTGAATATCAGGAACTGGACTGTGGGTGCTCCTTCCAGCACTTGCAGGGGGCGTGCAAATGGTGGAAGGAGCCACCTCTTCCCATCCAGTGTTGGGAAGGTCAGGCATCATAACCGCCGACACAATTGGACTCTCCTTGGGGATTTGTGATACCATCTCAGAGTGCACAGTTCTTTTCTGTGCTCTTTCCAGGTTAACTCTTTTAATTTTTCTAGCGGGAGGATGAGTGCTTCCATCGTCATGTGAAGCTGAACCACTAGCCATAAACATAGGCCAGGGCCTCAGCCGTTCCTTGCCACTCCGTGTTGTCAATGGCATATTGACAAGTTTACGTTTCTCATCAGATGATTTAAATTTCTTTTTTTGGTTATTTTTACTGAACTTTGGCTTTTTGGATTTTACACGCCCTCTACTATCACATTGGGCATCGACCTTGGCAGACGACGTTGATGGCATTTCATCGTCTATGTCATGGCTAGTGGCAGCAGCTTCAGCACTAGGAGGAAGTGGTTCTTCTTGATCTTTCCCTATTTTATCCTCAAAATTTTGGTTCTCCATTATTTTTTGGGAGTTATAAGAGACAATATGCGTCACAGGAATGACTGGAATTACTGATGACACAGGACACTACCAATGGTCTGATGCAGCCCAACAGGTTGTTATAATTGTTATACTGCAGCAGTGGATATATAGCAGCAGCGTATATCGTCCCTGGAATTTCTGATAACACAGGACACTACCACTGGTCTGATGCAGCCCAACAGGTTGTTATAATTGTTAAACTGCAGCAGTGGATATATAGCAGCAGCGTATATCGTCACTGGAATTACTGATAACACAGGACACTACCACTGGTCTGATGCAGCCCAACAGGTTGTCAATAATAATATAATTGTAATTTGTTATACTGCAGCAGTGGATATATATAGCAGAAGCGTATATCGTCACTGGAATTACTGATGACACAGGACACTACCACTGCTCTGATGCAGCCCAACACAGAGCCGGCCCTAGCCAATTTGATGCCCTAGGCAAAATTTTGTCTGGTGCCCCCTAGCTCCGCTGCTAGTTCTGCATCTGTACCTGCAACGCTCAGGTAGTGGAGCCCACCGGGGGGTTACCCTGTGGGCCAGTTCAACTCTGCACAATGCCACACAGTAATGACCATAATACATATAATTCCACACAGTAAAGGAACCTTAAACATATGCCCCACATTAGTAATGCCCATAATACACATAATGCCACACAGTAATGCACCTTACACATATGCCCCACATTAGTAATGCCCATAATACACATATACTGCCACAGATTCTGCCACACTTGCTGGTTATACAAAAAGATCAGTATCAAACATGTAGAAACTGTCCATTCTCTTCACTATTCAGTGTGTTTGCTGGTGTCTGTTACTCCCGTTAACTGCATGCACTTTACTTTATACTGTGGGAGCTAAATGCTCTGCCCTCCAGTCTGATGTGTCCAAAAGTCACCCTGCACTGATGTTTCATATAGAAATAGCACAACGCAACTTACTGACCACGTTACAGTGCTAGATGGCAGGGGAATTTTACGGTATGGACTGACTAGGAAATAAAGTGTGGGGAGAACACTGCCCATGTTATGTCCCTGCAGACACCTGGGGTTTGCACAGGGATAAGGGACACACACAGGATGGCAGAGTCCCCCTCCCCCATGTGCACAAGCAGTATAGGTGATGTCAGGTTTCTGTGAAGCAGTCTTCCAAAATACACATGTGTTATCATAAGAAGCCATCCAGTAATAACCTTATATAGTCAGTAAAAATGTCACAGGTCCAGGAATTGCATTTACTGGGCTTCTGCTGTCTGTCTGAGGTCTCACAAGTCAGGGGCATTCAAGCATGTCAGAGGAAGTTTAAGGCACAGTGTGCATTTTTTTTGACAAATGTAAACAGCAGTGTATACAAGTACTGATTGAATACATTTGGAAAGTAACCGTTAGTTTGCGGACTATCCCTCTCAGCATGAGATGCTGCAGGGACATGCTTGGATGCCCCTAGACATGCTTGAATGCCCTAGGCAAATGCCTAGCCTGCCTATAGCTAAGGCCGGCTCTGGCCCAACAAGTTGTTATAATTGTTATACTGCAGCAGTGGATATATATATATAGCGAAGCGTATATCATCACTGGAATTACTGATGACACAGGACACTACCAATGGTCTGATGCAGCCCAACAGGTTGTTATAATTGTTATACTGCCGAGGTGGATATATATAGCAGCAGTGTTTATCGTCACTGGAATTACTGATGACATAGGACACTACCACTAGTCTGATGCAGCCCAACAGGTTGTTAATAATAATAATAAGATTTTACTTACCGGTAAATCTATTTCTCGTAGTCCGTAGAGGATGCTGGGACTCCGTAAGGACCATGGGGAATAGACAGGCTCCGCAGGAGATAGGGCACTTTAAGAAAGCTTTGGATTCTGGGTGTGCACTGGCTCCTCCCTCTATGCCCCTCCTCCAGACCTCAGTTAGGGAAACTGTGCCCAGAGAAGATGGACAGTACGAGGAAGGATTTTTGTAAATCTAAGGGCAAGATCCATACCAGCCACACCAATCACACCGTATAACTTGTGATAAACTACCCAGTTAACAGTATGAACAACAACATAGCCTCGGTTCAACCGATAAACTATAACATAACCCTTACGTAAGCAATAACTATATACAAGTCTTGCAGAAGAAGTCCGCACTTGGGACGGGTGCCCAGCATCCTCTACGGACTACGAGAAATAGATTTACCGGTAAGTAAAATCTTATTTTCTCTAACGTCCTTGAGGATACTGGGACTCCGTAAGGACCATGGGGATTATACCAAAGCTCCCAAACGGGCGGGAGAGTGCGGATGACTCTGCAGCACCGAATTGAGCAAACAGGAGGTCCTCCTCAGCCAGGGTATCAAACTAACAGAACTTTGCAAAGGTATTTGACCCCGACCAAGTAGCAGCTCGGCACAGCTGTAGTGCCGAGACCCCTCGGGCAGCCGCCCAAGAAGAGCCCACCTTCCTAGTGGAATGGGCCTAAACCGATTTAGGTAACGGCAATCCTGCCGTAGAATACGCCACCTGAATCGTGTTACAGATCCAGCGAGCAATAGTCTGCTTTGAAGCAGGGCCGCCAACCTTGCTGGCTGTATGCAGGACAAACAGTGCTTCTGTTTTGCAGATCCTAGCCGTTCTGGCCACGTAAATTTTCAAAGCCCTGACCTCATCAAGGGACTCGGAATCCTCCAAGTCACGCGTAGCCACAGCCACGACAATAGGTTGGTTCATATGAAAGGATGAGACCACCTTTGGCAGGAATTGAGGATGGGTCCGCAATTTTGCTCTATCCATATGGACAATCAGATAGGGCTTTTAGTGAGAAAAGCCTCCAATTCCGAAGCTCGCCTAGCCGAAGCCAAGGCTAACATCATGACCACCTTTCAGGTGAAATTTTTCAACACCACTGACTTAAGTGGTTCAAACTAATGTGACTTAAGGAACCGTAACACCACGTTAAGGTCCCAAGGCGCCACCGGCGGTACAAAAGGAGGCTAAAAATGCAGTACTCCCTACACAAACGTTTGTACTTCAGGAAGAGAAGCCAATTCTTTTTAGAAGAAAATGGATAAGGCCGAAATTTGAACCTTTATCGATCCCAATTTCAGGCCCAAGTTCGCTCCAGTTTGAAGGAAGTGAAGCAGACGGCCCAAAAGGAATTCCTCCGTAGGAGCATTCCTGGCCTCACATCAGGAAACATATTTTCGCCATATTCGGTGATAATGTTTCAATGTCACTTCCTTCCTATCCTTAATTAGGGTAGGAATGACCTCCTCCGGAATACCCATTACCGCTAGGATCCTGCGTTGAACCGCCATGCCGTCAAACGCAGCCGCGGTAAGTCTTGGAACAGACAGGGCCCCTGCTGCAGCAGGTCCTGTCTTAGAGGAAGAGGCAACGGATTCTCTGTGAGCATTTCCTGCAGATCTGGATACCAGGTCCTCCGTGTCCAATCTGGAACAATGAGAATTGGTCTCACTCCTCTTTTTCTTATTATCCTCAACACCATGGGTATGAGAGGAAGAGGAGTTAACACAGAGACCGACCGGAACACCCACGGTGTCACTAGGGCATCCACAGCTTACTGCCTGAGGGTCTCCTGACCTGGCGCAATAACTCTGCGGCTTTGTGTTGAGGCGGGACGCCATCATGTCTATCAGTGGCAGTCTCCACCGAATTGCAATCTCTGCTAAGACTTCCTGATGAAGTCCCCACTCTCCAGGACGTAGGTCGTGTCTGCTGAGGAAGTCTGCTTCCCAGTCGTCCACTCCCGGAATGAACACTGCTGACAGTGCGCTTACATGATTCTCCGCCCAGCGAAGAATTCTGGTGGCTTCCGCCATCGCCACTCTGCTCCTTGTGCCGCCTTGGCGGTTTACATGAGCTACTGCGGTGACGTTGTCTGACTGGATCAGAACCGGTTGGTCGCGAAGTAGGGCCTACGCCTGACGTAGGGCGTTGTATATGGCCCTTAGTTCCAAGAAGTGAAGACAAGTCTCTTGACTTGACCAAAGACCTTGGACATTTTATTTTTCCCTGTGTGACTGCTCCCCAACCTCGGAGGTTCGCGTCCGTGGTCACCAGGATCCAGTCCTGAATGCCGAACCTGCGGCCCTATAGAAGGTGAGCACCCTGCAGCCACCACAGGAGAGATACCCTGGCCCTGGGGGAGAGGGTGATCAAATGATGAATCTGTAGATGTGACCCGGACCACTTGTCCAGTAGGTCCCATTTGAAAGACCTCGCATGGAACCTGCCGAAGGGAATTAATTTCCCCGGACTCGGGTGCAGCGATGCCGACACCTGTTTTGGTTTCAATAAGTTTCTGACCAGAGTCATGAGTTCCTGGGCCTTCTCTATCTGAAGGTAAACCCCTTTCTGGTCCGTATCCAGAATCATACCCAAGAACGGCAGACTAGTCATAGGAACCAACTGTGACTTCGGGATATTGAGAAACTAGCCGTGTTGCTGTGACACCTTCAGCGAAAGTGACACGCTGTTCAACAACTGCTCTTTTGATCTCGCCTTATAGGAGATCGTCCAAGTATGGGATAACTGTGACTCCTAGCTTGCGTAGGAGCACCATCATTTCCGCCCATTACCCTGAAATTGGTAATGACAATACTGTACTGCAATTCTCAGGTACGCCTGATGGGGTGGATAAATGGGAACATGAAGGTATGCAGCCTTTATGTCTAGATACACCATCAAATCCCCCCTTTCCAGGCTGGCCATGATCGCTCTGAGCGATTCCACTTTAAATTTGAACCTTTTCCAGTATAGGTTCAGAGGTTTTAATTTTAAATAGGTCTGACCGAACCGTACGTATTTGGGACTACAGCCAAGGTTGAGTAATAGCCCCTTCCTTGTTGCAGGAGGAGAACCTTGAGCACCACCTGTTGGAGATACAATGTGTGAATTGTATTTAATATAACTCCCCTGCTGGGGGAGAAGCCGGTAGGTCCGATAAGGAAAACTGGCGAGGAGGCACCTTTCGAATTCCTTTGTAACCCTGAGAACAATTTTTATTGCCCCGGGATCCACATGTGAGTGAACTCAGATGTGGCTGAAGAGTCGAAGACGTGCTCCCCCTGGGACGGACTCCCTTAGCGGAGCTCCCGCATCCTGCGGTGGATGTAGTAGAGGCCGAGGAGTACTTCTGTTCCTGGGAACTAGCTGTGTAAGAAAGGACGCTCCTCATACTTTCTTGTTATTCTGCGACCGAAAGGACTGCATTTGATAATGTCGTGCCTTCTTAGTCTGTGAGGGAATATAAAGCAAAGATCAGAATTACCAGCTATAGCTGTGGAGACCAGGTCCGAGAGCCCTTCTCCACACAATTCCTCAGCCTTGTGAGGTAAACCCTCCATATGCCTCTTTTAGTCGGCATCACCTGTCCATTGCATGTTCCACAGGACAAGTCTAGCAGAAATCGACATAGCGTTGACTATAGAACCCAGTAGACTAACGTCTCTTTGGGCATGTCTTATATATATATAAGACAACATCTTTTACATATAAATAAATATATATATATATAATATATATCTGTATACTAGGGACAATAACATGGCATCCTTATCTAGGGGTTAAACCACCGCTGATAAGGTATCTGACTACGCTGCTACAGCGCTATAAACCCATGCCGACACAATCGCCGGTCTGAGTAGTGTACCAGAATATGTGTAAATGGACTTCAAAGTACTATTACTGCAAGCTATCTGCAGGATCCCTGAGGATAGCTGTTAAGTCAGCGCTACCTTTTTGGGTAAACGTGTCAATGCCTTGTACACCCTAGGGGAAGATTCCCATCTTATCCTGGCCCCATTAGGGAAAGGATATTCCCTGAGAATTCTTTTTGGGAAGCTGCAGCTTCTTGTCTGGAGATTCCCGCTCTTTTCCTTCATGAGAGGAGGGAAATTTACCTCAGCTTTCTTCCCCTTAAACATGTGTACCCTCGTGTCAGGGACAGATGAGTCATCAGTGATATGCAAATCATCTTTTATTACAATAATCATATATTGAATACTTTTCTGCCAGTCTTGGCTGTAACTTTGCATTATCGTAGTCGACACTGGAGTCAGACTCCGTGTCGATAACAGTGCCTATTATTTTGGATAGTAAGCGTTGTGAGACTCTGAAGGTCTCTGCGACATAGGGGCAGACATGGGTAGATTCCCTGTCTGTTCTCTAATCTTTTGCAATAAGGTCATCTTAGCACTTAATTTCACATATCCAATCAGGTGTCGGCGTTGTCGACGGAGAGACCACGCACCCACACAGATTTGCTCCATCTCTTCCTTCGGAGAGCCTTTTACTGCAGACATGTCGACACACATGTACCGACACACTCCACACACACAGGGAATCTCTTATCTGAAGACAGGTTCCCCCCTAGGCCCTTTGGGGAGACAGAGAGAGAGTATGCCAGCACACACCCCAGCGCTATTAACCCAGGAAAAAACACAGAATGTTTACCCAGTAGCACTGCTGTAATGTATAGTCGCCAAATATGTGCCCCCCCTCTACTTTAAAACCCTCTTCACCGTGTGTCAAGCAGGGGAGAGTCCGGGGAGCTTCCTCTCAGCGGTGCTGTGGAGAGAAAATGGCGCTGGTGAGTGCTGAGGGAGAAGCCCCGCCCCCTCTGCGGCGGGCTTCTGTCCCGCTCAAACTTACTAAAATATGGCGGGGGCTCTTTTATATACATGTACAGTGCCTACCTGTACATGTATATATACTTTTTGCCATAAGAGAGGTGTTATATTGCTGCCCAGGGCGCCCCCCTGCTCCCTGCACCCTTACAGTGACCGGAGTATGTGAGGTGTATGGGAGCAATGACGCACAGCTGCGGTGCTGTGCGTTACCTCAGTGAAGCTCTGAAGGCTTCTGCCGCCTGAGACGTCTTCTGACTTCTGTTCTTCTGGCTCTGTGAGGAGAACGGCGGCGCGGCTCTGGGGGTGGACGCCCAGTAAGAACCTGTGCTCACCCCCTCTGGAGCGAATGGTGTCCAGTAGCCGAGGAAGCAGAGCCTATCTTAGACAAGAAGGTCTGCTCCTCTCTCCTCAGTCCCTCGATGCAGGGAGCCTGTTGCCAGCAGTGCTCCCTGTAAAAATGTAGAAAAAATCCAAACAAAATTGCTTTCTAGGCAGAGAACTCAGGGAGCTCCCTGCAGTGCACCCATCTCGCTCTGGGCACAGTGTAAAACTGAGGTCTGGAGGAGGGGCATAGAGGGAGGAGCCAGTGCACACCCAGAATCCAAAGCTTTCTTAAAGTGCCCTATCTCCTGCAGAGCCCGTCTATTCCCCATGGTTCTTACGGAGTCCCAGCACCCTCAAGGACGTTAGAGAAATAATTGTAATTTGTTATACTGCAGCAGTGGATATATAGTAAAAGCGTATATCGTCACTGGAATTACTGATAACACAGGACACTACCAATGGTCTGAAGCAGCCTAACATGTTGTTATAATTGTTATACTGCAGCAGTGGATATATAGTAAAAGCGTATATCGTCACTGGAATTACCGTATATACTCGAGTATAAGCCGACTTTTTCAGCACTTTTTTTTGTGCTGAAAAAGCCACCTCGGCTTATACTCGAGTCAGTGACTGGCAGAGGCAGAGCAGTGTGAAGGAGGGACACGAAGCGCACAGCGCGCGGCTCTCCTGTGTCCGTCCTGCATCTCCGGCGGCAGCAGCGGCGGTTCTATTACAGGAAGTACCCGTTCGTGACCTCTGATCACGAACCGGCACTTCCTTTAATAGACCTGCAGCGGCCGCCGAAGATGCAGGAGGGACACAGGAGAGGCGCGTGCTGTGCGCTTCGTGTCCCTCCAGAAGACAGCGCGGGATCGACGGAGGGGTAAGTAACAACACTGTGGGGCATACCTGGCACTTGGGGAGGGAGCATATCTGGCAGCATGAGGGGGTATATGTGGCAGCATGAGGGGACGTATCTGGCAGCATGAGGGGACATATCTGGCAGCATGAGGGGGCATATGTGGCATCATGAGGGGACATATCTGGCAGCATGAGGGGACATATCTGGCAGCATGAGGGGACATATCTGGCAGCATGAGGGGGCATATCTGGCAGCATGAGGGGGCATATCTGGCAGCATGAGGGGGCATATCTGGCAGCATGAGGGGACATATCTGGCAGCATGAGGGGGCATATGTGGCAGCATGAGGGGACGTATCTGGCAGCATGAGGGGGCATATCTGGCAGCATGAGGGGGCATATGTGGCATCATGAGGGGACATATCTGGCAGCATGAGGGGACGTATCTGGCAGCATGAGGGAGCATATCTGGCAGCATGAGGGGGCATATGTGGCAGCATGAGGGGACATATCTGGCAGCATGAGGGGACATATCTGGCAGCATGAGGGGGCATATCTGGCAGCATGAGGGGGCATATGTGGCATCATGAGGGGACATATCTGGCAGCATGAGGGGACGTATCTGGCAGCATGAGGGGACATATCTGGCAGCATGAGGGGGCATATCTGGCAGCATGAGGGGGCATATGTGGCAGCATGAGGGGACATATCTGGCAGCATGAGGGGGCATATGTGGCAGCATGAGGGGCATATGTGGCAGCATGAGGGGCATATGTGGCAGCATGAGGGTCATATGTGGCAGCATGAGGGACATATGTGGCAGCATGAGGGCATATCTGGCACATCAGGCACTGTGGGCATATCTGGCACTGTGGGCATATCTGGCAGTGTGGGGGCATATCTGGCACTGTGGGGGCATATCTGGCACTGTGGGGGCATATCTGGCAGTATGAGGGCATATCTGGCAGTATGAGGGCATATCTGGCACTGAGGGCTGTGTACGGCTAGAGCTGCATTTCCCACCCTATGCTTATACTCGAGTCAATAAGTTTTCCCAGGTTTTTGTGGTAGAATTAGGTGCCTCGGCTTATATTCGGGTCGACTTATACTCGAGTATATACGGTACTGATAACACAGGACACTACCACTGGTCTGATGCAGCCCAACAGGTTGTTAATAATAATATAATTGTAATTTGTTATACTGCAGCAGTGGATATATATATATAGCAGAAGCGTATATCGTCACTGGAATTACTGATGACACAGGACACTACCACTGCTCAGATGCAGCACAACAGGTTGTTATAATTGTTATACTGCAGCAGTGGATATATATAGCAGCAGCGTATATCGTCACTGGAATTACTGATGACACAGGACACTACCACTGGTCTGATGCAGCCCAACAGGTTGTTAATAATAATAGAATTGTAATTTGTTATACTGCAGCAGTGGATATATATAGCAGCAGCGTATATCGTCACTGGAATTACTGATGACTCAGGACACTGGACATATGGCAGCAGAGAACACCAACACTGTGAATGGCTGGACTGATGCAGGACAATATACTAACTAACCTGGACTGGTCTGCACAACACAGCACCACTTTACAGCTACACTGGATATATGGACTGGACTGAGCAGCACAACACTTGTCACCCCACTTTCCTGCCCCAATAAACAGAGACTGAGCACACTGAATACACGCCCTCTCACTCTCCGAGACTGGAGTGAACATGTCCACGACGCGCGGCTCCTTATATGGAATCCCCAAATTTCGCGAGAATCAGACAGCGTGATGATGATGTTTTGCAGAGTTCGGGTTTCCGAGTCAAGAGAGAAAATCCGAGCCTGGCTCGGATCCGGACTCGGAAGGCAAAGTTCAGGGGGGTTCGGTTCGCTGAGAACCGAACCCACTCATCTCTACTTTACGGAAATGCACCCTGTGGTTAGGTGCTGCAGGCTTCTGGAGTGGCGCAGGATAATACTTTAGTAGTAGTAATACTGCCCAAAATGGCTTGTCTATTAATATTATTATTATTATTATAACATATTATTTATAAGACGCCACAAGTGGTCCGCAGCACCGTAGATATACGGCAAGAGTAGGACAGTACAAAGTACAGTGACAGAACATTACATTACAGTAGGACAGTACAGGGCACACAGAACATTACATTACAGTAGGACAGTGTAGAGTACACAGAATATTACATTACAGTAGGACAGTACAGGGTACACAGAACATTACATTACAGTAGGACAGTACAGGGCACACAGAACACTACATTACAGTAGGACAGTACAGGGTACACAGAACATTACATTACAGTAGGACAGTACAGGGTACACAGAACATTACATTACAGTAGGACAGTACAGGGTACACAGAACAGTACATTACAGTAGGACAGTACAGGGCACACAGAACACTACATTACAGTAGGACAGTACAGGGCACACAGAACATTACATTACAGTAGGACAGTACAGAGTACACAGAACATTACAGTACAGTAGTACAGTACAGAGCACACAGAACATTACATTACAGTAGGACAGTACAGAGGACAGTACAGGGTAAACAGAACATTACATTACAGTAGCACAGTACAGAGTACACAGAACATTACATTACAGTAGGAGAGTACAGAGTACACAGAACATTACATTACAGTAGGACAGTGCAGAGTACACAGAACATTACATTACAGTAGGACAGTACAGAGTACACAGAACACTACATTACAGTAGGACAGTACAGGGCACACAGAACATTACATTACAGTAGGACAGTACAGAGTACACAGAACATTACATTACAGTAGGACAGTACAGGGTACACAGAACATTACAGTACAGTAGGACAGTACAGAGTATACAGAACATTACATTGCAGTAGGACAGTACAGGGTACACAGAACATTACAGTACAGTAGGACAGTACAGAGTATACAGAACATTACATTGCAGTAGGACAGTACAGGGCACACAGAACATTACATTACAGTAGGACAGTACAGGGTACACAGAACACTACATTACAGTAGGACAGTACAGGGCACACAGAACATTAGATTACAGTAGGACAGTACAAGGCACAAAGAACACTACATTACAGTAGGACAGTACAGAGTACACAGAACATTACATTACAGTAGGACAGTACAGGGTACACAGAACATTATGTAACCCTTTTTTTCCCTTAGTACTAAAAGATGAGAGTAGGGTGAATATTAGATAAATGTAGTACTAATGGAGGGTTTATCACAGCTGTGCCTCCACTCAAGCTATTTGCCGTAATAATCAGTGTAAGGCCTGCTTGAGTAAGCCTTACCTGTATTTGGTCAAGGTCTTTATTTGATATCAGATATACTTATTTATTATAATACATTAATGTACCTTGTTCCCTGTCTTCTTTTCTATTCCAGGTTCTTCCGATTTGATTGTCCCCAAGATGGATCAAGCGATTGAACAACAGTGGTAAGTATAACAAGTCAATGCTTTAATACCTTATACCGAACACACACATCAAGTACATTACTATACCAATTACCTTGAGTAAGATACTTTGCATAAATAGAACATTAGACAAATATCAATGCATGCAATACACAAAAAAAAAGTTATAATCACAAAAAATTGACGCCTCTGAGCGCCAGAGTTACCCGGGTACTCTCAGTAGAATAGTGCACTTTTAATAGTAACTATTACCCCTTTACTCAGGAACAGAGAATAATACCAAATCTACTTAGTTCAGTTTTTTTTCTTACAAGTGGACATTGAATGATGACAGTAAATCCTTAGTATTTCTCTATGTCCCCTGAACAGTTTTTTTAGTAGTTGGGAGAAAGGCAGAGTCCAAGTATCTCTTGAATATACACCGGTAACTATATTGGCAGTTAACTGACACAGTTAGTGTATAGCAGATTGACCGAAAACAATATAAACTCCAGTAGTCTGACGAATATACTTTCTACCTTCAATAGTTGTTATATTATTTTGTGGTGTTGATGATTTTTCTCTTCTTCTTAGAGCAGACAATCCGTATATCTTTGCTCACTATACTGGATTTAGATATACATACTATATTTTACAGTATTAAATCTGTTCTGTTCCACTGTGCTTGATAATCAGTACTACTATAAAGAGGTTCTGTCTCCCTTTTCTTGGTACTGTAATAGCTCCTTAAACTGACGTAGGTCCCTGGCAATGAGAGTAGATTATAGTCTTAATCAGTCCTATTCTTAATATATTAATACTGAGGGTTTATGGGTTTATTATCCAGCAATAGTTTCCAGTCTACTGTAATCTGCCCTGTGGCATATAATATAACTGGGTAGTAAGTAACACAGATGAAAAGTCTTACTCTTCCACTTCACTTACTTATTCTTGTTTTATGGTTATGGTGAAGCATGTTATAGTGAAGCACTTCCTCAATATACTTAATATACTCCCCCAGCTCTATAGTCTACTGCTTGCAAGTGTGTGTGTGAGTTTTCTGTTCAGGTTTTCCTCTTTTTCATTAGCAGTATATGAAAGAGGGAGAGGCTAAGGCTGGTGGCGTCATCATTTTGTTCTTGTACCCCACCTATGTATGCTACCTCTCCACCTTTTGGTTTAGCCACACCTATTATTCAGCAGAGCGTTAAGCTGCAGGAGGATCCTAGGATCCCTGATCTGACCTGATTTCCGTGGAGTTGAGGGAGGTAAGGAGAATCAGCTTCACTTTGGAGACGACTACCATTTTGTCACGTTTCTGATCTCTCCGTCCGCTGCGCTGTTTGTCTCTTTCTTCCGGCGGTAACTGCCCAGCCGCTCACAGACACGGACCTAAAATCAGTCTCTCTCTCTCTTAGGGCTCACTCTCCATCAATGCCCTCTGATGAGCTCCGCACTCGCCCTCCGATGCTGACCGTCGTTCAGCCCCTATCTCCGTCAGAAACTCTCCCTCCTCCGGCGTGCGTGCGTTCTCCTCAGCGGGGGATCAACCGTCCTTCACCCGCCGCCGGCTCTCCCTCTTATAGCCTCTTCTCCTGCACGCGGCTCTCCCCTCGCTCCTCTCACTGGTTACCTTTTCAGCCTCGTGCCCCCCGTCCTCTTCTCCCGCGTGGAGCTCCAGAAGCTTCCCGTCCTCTTCTCCCGCGTGGGGCTCCAGAAGCTTCCCCAGTTTGTCCCCCAGTAAATAATACACACATGTCGTGTATAACATATATAATATACATGGGGCCAATCCATCTATTACATTATAAATATACACACTATGACAGCCATATATACATTGTGTATAATATATATATTATATATAGGGCTAATTCATCAATTACATTCTGAATATAAATACCTAGACAGCATCCATGTATACATTTCACATATTACTAACAATATATTGAGCAGGGAGCTACATTCTCCCCCTGGTGATCATCACAAATTCATTTGAGCTTGATCACCATGAATAAACATAACCTCCATCTAGTGTATGGTTGATTGCTTGCTGATAATCTTCAAAATAAGGCCAGGTAAATATAATATTAGGGTGCACGGCCCTGGGGACCATATGTGGTGACCCCAAATGACCATAGGTAAGTATCAAAGGGGGCTGCCTTTGCCTCTGTGGTCTACTTATAGGCTCACTCTCCACACTCTCCACACTATCTTCACTACATTGAAGATATATATCTGAATCCTCCAGTAAACTACTGCTCTCATTATCTAACCTACTACCATCGATTTCAGAGGTATAAGGAATTTTTGTCCCGAATTCTTGTTGCTCTTCTGCAGCCCTTTCTTCAAAGTTCCCCCTCCTATTGGTTTCTCTTAGCTCGGTATCTGAGTCTGTATAATAGTATCCCCAACAACTTTGGTCCTCTTCTGCATCTCCCTCTATCCATCTTTCGGTATCATCAGATACTAATTGTTTATCTTGACTACTAGTTGGTAACCTGTCTTCTTTTTTTTTCTCTGGATGACAATCTTGAGTTTCCAAACGTACCTCTCTCCCTATTGGAAGTAAATTCTGTCTATGATGCGTCAAGACGGCACCCAGTCCATTTTCTAATTGTATTCTATATACTGGTAAATCTGTAAATTTCTCAATTACCACATACGGTTCCTCTCTCCAACGAGTAGCAATCTTGAATTTTTTTGGGGTTCCTAATTGTTTTAATAGCACTCTATCTCCAGGGGATAGCACTTGATCGCGTACTTTTCGGTCATAGTAGACTTTGTTTTTCGCTCCTGACCTGTTGGCAGCCTGTTCAGCTAGAATGTAAGCTTCTTCCAGCTCCTTCCTTAATTTCTCCACATATTTTATATGCGACCTAAAAGGATGACCACCAGAATAGGTTCCCATGCATACATCTATCGGAAGTTTGGCCTCCCTCCCAAACATCAAATAGTAAGGTGAAAACCCTGTTGATTCGTTGCGAGTACAATTATAAGCATGTACTAAGCGATTGATGTGTTTCTTCCAGTGTTGCTTATTCAACGGACTTAGTGTTCCTAACATATCCAGTAAAGTCCGCTTAAACCTCTCTGGTTGCGGGTCACCCTGCGGGTGATAGGGAGTAGTCCTGGATTTTGTAATTCCGCAACTCCTGCATAGCTCTTTTATCAATCTACTCTCGAAATCTCTCCCTTGGTCTGTATGTATTCTGTTAGGCAGTCCATAGTGGATAAAAAACTTATCCCACAGGGTGTTCGCAACCGTGGAGGACTTTTGGTTAGGGGTGACGTATGCTTGTGCATACCTTGTAAAGTGGTCAGTTACAATCAATATATTACATTTTCTTCCTGGCTCCACTTCCAACATGAGATAATCCATACACACTAAGTCCATGGGTCCGCTACTTTTAAATGTTACCAGCGGGGCTGTTCTAGTGGGTAATGTTTTTCGCACAACGCAATTCCCACATGTTTGACAATATTTCAGTATCTCCCTCCTCATATTGGGCCAGTAGAATCGGTCAATTATCAAATTCAAGGTCTTTTCAAACCCCAGATGACCATGTTCATCGTGTAACGCATGCATTACAGAAGAGCGATATTTCCTCGGCAGTACCAATTGGTATCGTTGTTGTCCATCCCTTAACTTTGTACAACGATACAAGACTCCCTTCTGAAAGGTCAAATTTTTCTCCTGTCTTTTCAATAGTGTGACTTCCTCCTGTAAATCAGGTATATCAGGCAGCATGGCCTGCCTCCAGTCTCCCTGAAACAAATACTTTATCCCGGGGTCATGTTGTTGCTCTTGCAAAAGTTCTCTCCGTTTTATCTTGGGAAGGCCTTCTAATTCCACATGGCTGATCCAACAGTAGGACAAAGGCAAAGCTTTGGGGGTTATTCCCAATGCACCCATTTGTTTACTCCCAGTAATGACATTAACAAATACGTTGTGACATATACTCTTAATTTCTCCAGCCGGAACTTCGATCCACGCATCATCATCTCCTCCTGTTTGTTGTTGACCTGGAATCCTGGAAAGCGAATCAGCGTCTATGTTGTTAACACCCGGTCTATATTTTAAAGAAAAATTGTACAATGCTAAGGCCGCTAACCAGCGATGACCAGTCGCGTCTAGTTTGGCTGTTGTTTGTACATACGTTAATGGATTGTTATCCGTATGCACTTCAAAAGTTGTTCCATATAAGTAGTCATGAAATTTATCAACTACACTCCATTTCAGAGCGAGAAATTCCAATTTATGAGTCGGGTATCGCTTCTCGCTACTGGTGAGTCCTCGGCTAATAAATGATACAGGTTTCAACTCTCTATGATGCATTTGGTATAGAACTCCACCCAGTCCGTCTAGTGAAGCATCAATGTGAAGGACATAAGGTAATTCTGGATTGATGTAAGCTAAAACTGGAGCGGTAATCAGTTTCTGCTTCAGTGTCATGAAAGCGGCCTCACACTCATGGGTCCATCGCTCCCCAAAGGGTTCACTGGGTTTATATTTTGGCCCTTCTAGTCTCTGTGCCGTTTTGTTCTTCTTATTAGCAGTGGGATATCCCTTTGTTAGATCTGTCAATGGCTTGGCAATACTAGAATAACCCGGGACAAATCGGCGGTAGTATCCGCAGAACCCCAAGAAAGATCTTAAATCCTTGAGTTTAACCGGATGGGGCCAGTTTTTAACAGCCTCCACTTTGTCAGGGTCAGTAGCCACTCCTTCTCTACTAACTATATGACCAAGGTACTTCACAGCAGATTGGCACAGATGACACTTCTCAATAGACAGTTTTAATCCTGCTTCAATCAATCTCTCCAGGACCTTGAGGAGTCGATCATTATGTTCTTGTAAGGTGGCCCCAAAAACGATGATATCATCTAAGTACACAATGACCTCACGATAATTCATGTCTCCTACAGTTTTTTCCATTGCTCTCTGGAAGGTAGCAGGGGCTCCTTTTACTCCTTGCGGCATCTGTATAAATTCGAAAAATCCAAGAGGGCATATAAACGCAGTTTTTTCTCTATCCTCTGGTTTCATAGGGATCTGGTAAAAACCGCTCCTTAGGTCCAATACTGAAAACCATGAGCTCCCTTGCAAACAGTCCAGTGCTTCATCCACTTTTGGCACAGTATACTGGTCTGGCACAGTCCTCTGGTTTAACGTTCGATAGTCTATACACATTCTTATATTTCCATTCTTCTTTCGTGCAATCACTATGGGTGATGCATAAGGGCTTCTAGATTCCATGATTACTTGATTTTCAAGCAGACCCTTGAGATGTTGTCTTACATCCTCGAAATCAGCGGGAGCAATTCTCCGAGATCGTTCGCGGAAAGGTGTCTCATCTGTCAATCTGATGCTATGTTCTACCCCCTTTGCCATTCCAAGATCCCATTCTCCGCAGGAGAAAGCCTGGCTCCTAGTTTCCAATTCTGTTATGAGAGCAATCCTCTCTTTTTGGGTAATATCACTGTCCTGGAAACATAAATCAAATTTGTTTATCAATCCAGCCAAATTACTATACTCTGTTTCCTCAGATGATACTTGGTAAGTTGTGGCCACTGCACATTCGCCCTCTCCCTTGTGCCATTCAGTGAGGATGTGATAAATTCTTGTGTTTGTCCCAATTATCACAGGGGGCTCGTCTCTTCCTTCAGGGATCTCAGGACACACTAAAGCAAGGAGAGGCACTTGCATTCTTGCTCCATCATGGGTATGTTTATCAACCTCAAGGGTAACTTGTACGTATCCTAAGTATGGGTATTTTTCCACGCTTAAACCCCATATCACTAAACCGCTCAACGGTTGTATGGGTACATTAGAGATGTTTTTATGGTACCAATTCTCAAATATAATAGACACTTGAGAACCGCTATCTACTAATATTTTGCAGTGACACCCATTTATATTTGCTGTCAATAACGGGGCAGGTCCTATTAATCCCTCAGGTAGTCTCCCATTCCACCAGGAATTCCCCATGGCACAATAACCGACTTCTAGGGGGCCTGTGTGGGGTCCACAGACCGCCCTCGACCATTTCCCGGCTCTGGACCTTCTCTGTCTTGACTGTTGTCTGAGGTCCTAGGATTACTCCGGCTCGTGTTCCTCGCTGCATTGCATTCGAAAGCCCGATGTCCAGCCCTCCCACATCTAAAACATCCTCGTCCATAGCTACTGTTCCAGTTACTGTTCCCTCGGCTGAATCTCCTCACTAGAGCGTTATCACTAGACCTTGGCAGGGAAACATCGGCATTGGTATTTTGAGCTGCAATAATTTGTTCTATTTTTTTATTCTGTTCATCCATCATCTTCAGTATCTTATCTTCGAAATTGCTGGTTTCAGCTACCGATTGAACCACTTTGACCTTTTTCACGACTTTCTCTCTCATATCTATCAATACTTCATCCTGCTTTATTTCTTTCAGTAAATCATTAAAGGTGGGAGGAGGCTCTCTTGCACCTGAACATCTCAATTTTTGAGCAACCGGATCCATAGTGGAAGCGCCTCGCAGTAATTGTTTCATCCGGTTTTTATCAATGTCTTCCTTAGCTATGCCTCCTTTATCTACTATCTTATATAGTAATTTATCCAATCTAATTAGAAACGTACTTAATTTCTCCCCTGGTTCTTGTAGTGTATGATGTAGCCTAGATGTTAGTTCCCCTACATCTTCAAGCGTTCCATAAGCATAGTCTAAGGATTCGAAATAAGTTTCCAAGGTAGCATTAGGGTTACTACGTCTGGCTGCCTGGATGATCCCCATCGCTGGCCCCCTCAGGCTTTCCACTACTCTTTGTCTCTTAATGCGGTCTGGACACTGCCATTCTTCGGTTTGTTGCACTGCTGCCTCTTTCCAAGCCTCATACGTTTCTTCTCCCAATGGTACGGGAGTGATGCCAGAGAATATTCGCAGCCGTCGGTAACTCCCCTCATAATGCCACCTCTCTAGTTGTGTGACCACCCTGTCCATGACAGCTTCAAATTGATTGTTGCTTGCATTGGTACTGATGTTGTGAGTATCCATATCACCTCCTTCACCACTTTCTTCGCCCCTATTAGGATTGCTAGGAGGAGGGACTGGTATAGGTGCACTAGTCGCTTCTTTACTCTGTGTTTTGGGCCACATAATATTCCACCTTCTTCCAATCTCTTCACTTGCCACTACTACTGAAGGTATCACCTCGACATCCAGTTCTCTGTCTGTCTCTATTAACACTGCTATTGTCTTCCCCAGTCCTCCTATCCATTTGTCTACTATCCTAGGCTTAATGATGCCATACAATCTTGCCAATTTTTCTATTATTTCTTCGTCAGAAAATTCGGTGAAATCTCCTACTATACTCAAACACCTCTTGGGATCTTTCCCTTTCCTACAGCACCAAGAGTTTATATCCTCTCCAGTAAATCTTTCCATTGTTATTTCCCGAGTAGAGAGATCTCTCGAGATCTCAGCAGTGCCTCCAAATGTAACCCTTTTTTTCCCTTAGTACTAAAAGATGAGAGTAGGGTGAATATTAGATAAATGTAGTACTAATGGAGGGTTTATCACAGCTGTGCCTCCACTCAAGCTATTTGCCGTAATAATCAGTGTAAGGCCTGCTTGAGTAAGCCTTACCTGTATTTGGTCAAGGTCTTTATTTGATATCAGATATACTTATTTATTATAATACATTAATGTACCTTGTTCCCTGTCTTCTTTTCTATTCCAGGTTCTTCCGATTTGATTGTCCCCAAGATGGATCAAGCGATTGAACAACAGTGGTAAGTATAACAAGTCAATGCTTTAATACCTTATACCGAACACACACATCAAGTACATTACTATACCAATTACCTTGAGTAAGATACTTTGCATAAATAGAACATTAGACAAATATCAATGCATGCAATACACAAAAAAAAAGTTATAATCACAAAAAATTGACGCCTCTGAGCGCCAGAGTTACCCGGGTACTCTCAGTAGAATAGTGCACTTTTAATAGTAACTATTACCCCTTTACTCAGGAACAGAGAATAATACCAAATCTACTTAGTTCAGTTTTTTTTCTTACAAGTGGACATTGAATGATGACAGTAAATCCTTAGTATTTCTCTATGTCCCCTGAACAGTTTTTTTAGTAGTTGGGAGAAAGGCAGAGTCCAAGTATCTCTTGAATATACACCGGTAACTATATTGGCAGTTAACTGACACAGTTAGTGTATAGCAGATTGACCGAAAACAATATAAACTCCAGTAGTCTGACGAATATACTTTCTACCTTCAATAGTTGTTATATTATTTTGTGGTGTTGATGATTTTTCTCTTCTTCTTAGAGCAGACAATCCGTATATCTTTGCTCACTATACTGGATTTAGATATACATACTATATTTTACAGTATTAAATCTGTTCTGTTCCACTGTGCTTGATAATCAGTACTACTATAAAGAGGTTCTGTCTCCCTTTTCTTGGTACTGTAATAGCTCCTTAAACTGACGTAGGTCCCTGGCAATGAGAGTAGATTATAGTCTTAATCAGTCCTATTCTTAATATATTAATACTGAGGGTTTATGGGTTTATTATCCAGCAATAGTTTCCAGTCTACTGTAATCTGCCCTGTGGCATATAATATAACTGGGTAGTAAGTAACACAGATGAAAAGTCTTACTCTTCCACTTCACTTACTTATTCTTGTTTTATGGTTATGGTGAAGCATGTTATAGTGAAGCACTTCCTCAATATACTTAATATACTCCCCCAGGTCTATAGTCTACTGCTTGCAAGTGTGTGTGTGAGTTTTCTGTTCAGGTTTTCCACTTTTTCATTAGCAGTATATGAAAGAGGGAGAGGCTAAGGCTGGTGGCGTCATCATTTTGTTCTTGTACCCCGCCTATGTATGCTACCTCTCCACCTTTTGGTTTAGCCACACCTATTATTCAGCAGAGCGTTAAGCTGCAGGAGGATCCTAGGATCCCTGATCTGACCTGATTTCCGTGGAGTTGAGGGAGGTAAGGAGAATCAGCTTCACTTTGGAGACGACTACCATTTTGTCACGTTTCTGATCTCTCCGTCCGCTGCGCTGTTTGTCTCTTTCTTCCGGCGGTAACTGCCCAGCCGCTCACAGACACGGACCTAAAATCAGTCTCTCTCTCTCTTAGGGCTCACTCTCCATCAATGCCCTCTGATGAGCTCCGCACTCGCCCTCCGATGCTGACCGTCGTTCAGCCCCTATCTCCGTCAGAAACTCTCCCTCCTCCGGCGTGCGTGCGTTCTCCTCAGCGGGGGATCAACCGTCCTTCACCCGCCGCCGGCTCTCCCTCTTATAGCCTCTTCTCCTGCACGCGGCTCTCCCCTCGCTCCTCTCACTGGTTACCTTTTCAGCCTCGTGCCCCCCGTCCTCTTCTCCCGCGTGGAGCTCCAGAAGCTTCCCGTCCTCTTCTCCCGCGTGGGGCTCCAGAAGCTTCCCCAGTTTGTCCCCCAGTAAATAATACACACATGTCGTGTATAACATATATAATATACATGGGGCCAATCCATCTATTACATTATAAATATACACACTATGACAGCCATATATACATTGTGTATAATATATATATTATATATAGGGCTAATTCATCAATTACATTCTGAATATAAATACCTAGACAGCATCCATGTATACATTTCACATATTACTAACAATATATTGAGCAGGGAGCTACATTTACATTACAGTAGGACAGTGCAGAGTACACAGAACATTACATTACAGTAGGACAGTACAGGGTACACAGAACATTACATTACAGTAGGACAGTACAGGGTACACAGAACATTACATTACAGTAGGACAGTACAGAGTACACAGAACATTACATTACAGTAGGACAGTACAGTAGGACAGTACAGGGTACACAGAACATTACATTACAGTAGGACAGTGCAGAGTACACAGAACATTACATTACAGTAGGACAGTACAGGGTACACAGAACATTACATTACAGTAGGACAGTACAGGGTACACAGAACATTACATTACAGTAGGACAGTACAGAGTACACAGAACATTACATTACAGTAGGACAGTACAGAGTACACAGAACATTACATTACAGTAGGACAGTACAGAGTACACAGAACATTACATTACAGTAGGACAGTACAGGGTAAACAGAACATTACATTACAGTAGGACAGTACAGGGCACACAGAACATTAGATTACAGTAGGACAGTACAGGGCACACAGAACATTACATTACAGTAGGACAGTACAGGGCACACAGAACATTACATTACAGTAGGACAGTACAGGGCACACAGAACACTACATTACAGTAGGACAGTACAGAGTACACAGAACATTACATTACAGTAGGACAGTACAGGGTACACAGAACATTACATTACAGTAGGACAGTACAGGGCACACAGAACACTACATAACAGTAGGACAGTACAGGGTACACAGAACATTACATTACAGTAGGACAGTACAGGGCACACAGAACACTACATTACAGTAGGACAGTACAGAGTACACAGAACATTACATTACAGCAGGACAGTACAGGGCACACAGAACATTACATTACAGTAGGGCAGTGTAGAGTACACAGAACATTACATTACAGTAGGACAGTACAGAGTACACAGAACATTACATTACAGTAGGACAGTACAGGGTACACAGAACATTACATTACAGTAGGACAGTACAGGGTACACAGAACATTACATTACAGTAGGACAGTACAGGGCACACAGAACATTACATTACAGTAGGACAGTACAGGGTACACAGAACATTACATTACAGTAGGACAGTACAGGGCACACAGAGCATTACATTACAGTAGGACAGTACAGGGCACACAGAACACTACATTACAGTAGGACAGTACAGGGCACACAGAACATTACATTACAGTAGGACAGTACAGGGCACACAGAACAGTACATTACAGTAGGACAGTACAGGGCACACAGAACATTACATTACAGTAGGACAGTACAGGGCACACAGAACATTACATTACATTAGGACAGTACAGAGTACACAGAACATTACAGTACAGTAGTACAGTACAGAGCACACAGAACATTACATTACAGTAAGACAGTACAGGGCACACAGAACATAACATTACAGTAGGACAGTACAGGGTACACAGAACATTACATTACAGTAGTACAGTACAGTACAGAGCACACAGAACATTACATTACAGTAGGACAGTAAAGGGTACACAGAACATTACATTACAGTAGGACAGTACAGTGTACACAGAACATTACATTACAGTAGGACAGTAAAGGGTACACAGAACATTACATTACAGTAGGATAGTACAGGGCACACAGAACATTACATTACAGTACGACAGTACAGGGTACACAGAACATTACATTACAGTACGACAGTACAGGGTACACAGAACATTACATTACAGTACGACAGTACAGGGTAAACAGAACATTACATTACAGTAGGACAGTATAGAGTACACAGAACATTACATTACAGTAGGACAGTACAGAGTACACAGAACATTACAGTACAGTAGTACAGTACAGAGCACACAGAACATTACATTACAGTAGGACAGTACAGAGGACAGTACAGGGTAAACAGAACATTACATTACAGTAGGACAGTACAGAGTACACAGAACATTACATTACAGTAGGACAGTACAGAGTACACAGAACATTACATTACAGTAGGACAGTACAGGGTACACAGAACATTACATTACAGTAGGACAGTACAGAGTACACAGAACATTACATTACAGTACGACAGTACAGGGTACACAGAACATTACATTACAGTAGGACAGTACAGGGTACACAGAACATTACGTTACAGTAGGACAGTACAGAGTACACAGAACATTACATTACAGCAGGACAGTACAGGGTACACAGAACATTACAGTACAGTAGTACAGTACAGAGGACAGTACAGGGTAAACAGAACATTACATTACAGTAGGACAGTACAGAGTACACAGAACATTACATTACAGTAGGACAGTACAGAGTACACAGAACATTACATTACAGTAGGACAGTACAGGGTACACAGAACATTACATTACAGTAGGACAGTACAGGGTACACAGAACATTACATTACAGTAGGACAGTACAGAGTACACAGAACATTACATTACAGTAGGACAGTAAAGAGTACACAGAACATTACATTACAGTAGGACAGTACAGAGTACACAGAACATTACATTAGGACAGTACAGAGTACACAGAACATTACATTACAGTAGGACAGTACAGGGTACACAGAACATTACATTACAGTAGGACAGTAGAGGGCACACAGAACATTACATTGCAGTAGGACAGTACAGAGTACACAGAGCATTACATTACAGTGGGACAGTACAGGGCACACAGAACATTACTTTACAGTAGGACAGTACAGAGTACACAGAACATTACATTACAGTAGGACAGTACAGGGCACACAGAACATTACATTACAGTAGGACAGTACAGGGCACACAGAACATTACATTACAGTAGGACAGTACAGGGTACACAGAACATTACATTACAGTAGGACAGTACAGGGTACACAGAACATTACATTACAGTAGGACAGTACAGGGTACACAGAACATTACATTACAGTAGGACAGTACAGGGTACACAGAACATTACATTACAGTAGGACAGTACAGGGCACACAGAACATTATATTACAGTAGGACAGTACAGGGCACACAGAACATTACATTGCAGTAGGACAGTACAGAGTACACAGAACATTACATTACAGTAGGACAGTGCAGAGTACACAGAACATTACATTACAGTAGGACAGTACAGAGTACACAGAACATTACATTACAGTAGGACACTACAGGGTACACAGAACATTACATTATGGTAGGACAGTACAGGGTACACAGAACATTACAGTACAGTAGTACAGTACAGAGCACACAGAACATTACATTACAGTAGGACAGTACAGGGTACACAGAACATTACAGTACAGTAGGACAGTACAGAGTATACAGAACATTACATTGCAGTAGGACAGTACAGGGTACACAGAACATTACAGTACAGTAGGACAGTACAGAGTATACAGAACATTACATTGCAGTAGGACAGTACAGGGTACACAGAACATTACAGTACAGTAGGACAGTACAGAGTACACAGAACATTACATTACAGTAGGACAGTACAGGGTACACAGAACATTACATTACAGTAGGACAGTACAGGGTACACAGAACATTACATTACAGTAGGACAGTACAGGGTACACAGAACATTACATTACAGTAGACAGAACATACATCGCAAATAATGGAAAATTATAAAATAACTCGTTATAATGCATAATTACTGGGGGAAAAATAGCGAATTAATAATGTAAATCCCATTTAATAATCATGTATATACAATATAGTAACACAATAAGCAGATCAGCTATAGCATTATACAGATCACATAAGAAGTGTCGTCACATCAACCCTGGACAATGTAACTTTGCAGATAAATAGGGAACAGATAGATCCCAAATAAATCAGCATATAGTTCCTTAGCGGACATTAAGGATGACTGTGGGAATACTTTGGGTGATGGCCATAAATATCAGGGTCCCGCGATGTATAGATGTTGTAGTAGAATAATAATGGTAGACCTGCGCACTATCAGGCGTGGCTCAGGCTTAATCGATAACGTACTGTAAGCGTCCCGGTACTGCAACAGATACCATTTCCTCTCCATATAGCTTTGTAGGTGTCCTTTCCTCAGTGGCATAATGCTAAGATTCCGTGGTTCAGAAAATGATAGTGTCCAGCTTAGAATAACCATTAATGACGTTGCAGCGGAGAATATAACTCACAGGTTACACCATATAAACAGCAGGAAATATTGTTTAAGAGTAATATTATATATAAAAACACTGAGGTTAATTCACTTGTATCACCCAACGCATATGAACCATTTGATGTATAATTCTTTACTCATAATGTATATAACTTATGAATGGAAATTTTAATAGAAAGAGTGACGGCATTTCAGCCTAATCCCCAGAGACAAATACATGTACAGACGTGACCTCATACACCGGGGCTCCAGTCGTGTCATCTCCTCTGAGCGCCAGGTCCCGGCCAATCAGCGACCCAAGTGGCTGGTTCCTCACTCAAAATGTGTCTTATCCTCATAAATAAAACAACTGGAAGAAACAAAGCTACATTGCTAGATGCCCTGATCAATCTGATGTGCAACATTTGTATATCTGTGTGCGACTGATTCTGTGTGCGAAATGCTAACATTTAGCGGGATCCGGTCTCTAGGTCGACACTATCTAGGTCGACACTATCTAGGTCGACCACTGCTGGTCGACAGTAACCAGGTCGACAGGGTTTCTATGTCGACAGGGTCTCTAGGTCGACCGGTCAAAAGGTCGACATGAGTTTTTCACGATATTTTTAACTTTTTTTGAACCTTTTCATACTTAACAGTCCACGTGGACTACAATTGGGAACGGTAACCTATGCCGGATTTTACTCATGCTCCGTGTAAAGCTAATCCCTGTGCGGTTACAGTCGCAGCCCAGCGTCTTTGGTGCATTGCGAGCGGCTTTTTGGGATTCTGCAGTGCAACTAAGAAAATGAAGGTGCTGTTCTTCCGTAGTAGTGCGTCACTCAGGTGCTATTATAATAATGAGCCAACAAAAGAGCGTTGTACAGGAAGCAGGGCGCTTTGTGTGACAACAATGGCTGCCAGCTGTCTATTATGTACAGTCTCTACACAGCAGCACCACTAGTAGGGGTCGGGGCAAATACAAACTACCCAGGCTTTCTTAGGACCCAACGGTGGTAGGCCCCATGAGCGCTTTAAGTAGCCACTTGTTTGAGTACACTAATACTTCACTTGTGATCCCCCATTCTTGTTACAATGTAGCAAGCTGTACATGTGCCTCTGCCACGCCTTGGACGCATAGTAATAGATGACAGGGTCAAGGCAGCAGCTGACGCTGCTTATACAGGCGCACATGATGTAGGCAAAAAACAGGGACTCGCTGCTTTGCTGATGGATGTTGAGGTAATGAATTATAAAGATGATATTGGTTGGCCCGAAACAAAATACAAAGACGAATAGCACAGCGACAGTCAGAACCAAGGCGCGGGACCTCTTACTCCTGCTCTCCGGTGTGGAGGCGCTCAGTGTCCGGATGGTTCCCGCGTAGCAGACGACAGTGACGATCAAAGGGAAGAAGAAGAAAGCAAAGATAAAAGTGGTGAAATAGTAAATGTAGTAATGGAGGTGATCCTCGTAGGAAAGGACATCGTAGCAGGTTGTGACGTTCAGTGGGGCAATGCGTTGCGTCTGTCTACCAGTAATGAGTGGCACAGTTCCGGCTATGGATACTATCCAGATGAAGCAGCAGGCCAGCCAGGCTCGGCCTGTTGTGCGCCAGGAAAGAGACCGCATTGGGTAAACCACAGCCAGGAACCTGTCCACACCGATACTTGTCATGAGCAGGATGGAGCAGTACATGTTGCAGTACGACGCTGCGGTGTACAAGCGGCACAGTCCGTCTCCGATGAGCCAGTTGTTCCCCGAGAACCGATAGGCAATGTGGAAAGGCAACAGAATAACAAAGAGCACATCAGCCGCCGCCAGGTTCAGCAGGTAGATCACGCCCGGCTTCCGGACTTTGGTCTTGAGCAGGAATATGATGATCGCCACTACATTGAGGGGCAGGGCCACCGCGAACACCAGGGTGTACACCAATGGTATAAACGTGGTCAACCACCGACTAGAGAGATAAGACTTCACGGTATTGGAGATGGGTTCATTTATTACTTCAGATGTATTTTTGGAGTTTCCATTATCATTTGTTCCATAATTGTAACCTGGAAATAATGAGGAAATACATATTAACACACAGAGCGGAAACCAGTCATTATTCCACAACCTCTCATGTGTGCATAATGAGACCTGGACATATAGTGGCCTGGGTAATATGTAAAACGTTCGGTAGAAACTGTTTGGGTGGAGTCTTGGGGCCAAATGCAATAGAGTGAGAGTTTCAGAAAGTGAGAGATTTGGTAAGGTTTTGCAGATTTCTTTTTAAAGGGGCAATCATTTATACTGCAAGATCAACCTGGTTTTGCAGTATAAATGATTGCCACTTTAAAAAGAACTGAAAAACCTTACCAAATCTCTCACGTTCTGAAACTCTCACTCTATTACATTTGGCCCATGATGTTCGAGTCTATTGCTTTATTTCACAAGTAGCGAAATGGGACCCATATAATAGTTATATTGTTAGTTTGCAGGCAACTTTTACTGTATGTGAGATCTTCCCATTAATCTACCGTACTAACAAAGTTTAAAAGTCTTCATCACTCTTTTGAGTGGGATTAGATCAAATTGATGGAGACGCCATGGTCCAATGGTATATAGGAGTGCTTAGTATTAGTCTTAGATATGAATGAGGATGGGTATATAAATTGGGATACAGTATGAGGTGTGTATTTATGAAATTGATTATACTTTACAGTAAAAATAAATTATAATGACAAATTCATATGCGCACAAACTGCTGTATATAAACTGTATTTGTGCATAATTGTCATTTCGCTAATACTTGTTAGGTGGAAGAGTTTCAATATTCGTTGCAATGCTGCACCATCATGTCTGAGTAATAGCACAGCAGCTACGTCAGATCTTTGTGACCAGACCACTTACACTTAAGTATTGCATAAAGCACAGCGAAAAAAGTACATTTTGTTTGGACGACAGTTCTGTGTTTCCTTGTAGAATATTGGATGAAATGTTTTATTTCATGTGGATTACTGTATACAGATAAGTTAGTGTCCACTGGAAAAATATGCACTTTACCAACTACCTGCTAATTGTTAATCAGTCTGACGCACTAGGGCCAGGGACATTCGGGGATCAGTATCGGCAGAGAGCGGGGAAGTGGGAGACTTCCGAACGTGCAGGGTGCAAAACTGGTAAAGGAAAGAGTTGACCAAGACTGTGATGCAGTTATGACGTCAGTTTATTTCTTTAGCTGCAGCAGATTCACATCCGTGTTGGTCTCAGTCAGTATAAAGAGGAACACTGACAAAGCAAGAAGCCTTAAAGGCCAACTTGTGCCAGGATTCCAAACATATATCAGCTCCAGCACCAACCATGATAAAGTCGAAAGCCAAAAAGATTCTATAAACAGAGCATGCAAAAACTCCCCCAAATAGTTTACATTATTATAAACCTAACATATCAGATTTACATATATATATATATATATATATCCAAAGACTGCCCCGGCACTCCTCAAAATTAGCTGGCTGTGGTGCCCTTCCTTGTGGACATGCCAGTCCACCAACATGTACCAAGCGAAATCAGGTGGCACTCACAGACTTGTAGCTTTGTGAAAACAAACTTCACCCCGTGAAGATTTTTAATAAGAACAACAGGTAACGTTTCGGGGACGTGTCTGAGGAAGGGGACACGTCCCCGAAACGTTACCTGTTGTTCTTATTAAAAATCTTCACGGGGTGAAGTTTGTTTTCACAAAGCTACAAGTCTGTGAGTGCCACCTGATTTCGCTTGGTATATATATATATATATATATATGCAAAATATAACATATATATATCCCTTTGCCGCATTTAAGAGCTGAAGTTCCTATGGAAATAATGGGGGGTTTGTGCTAGAATCCAGGGTATAGGGGGTTAAGTGAAGTGATTACCTCTTAATTGGAGTATGTTTACATGATCCACATTTGCGGGGCTGGTCCTTTGAATGATCGATTTCTATTAGCTGCTTGTAAATATGTATACATATGTATAATTTTTTTATGGAAACTCTTTCTATTTTTCAGGCAATATTACATCAGCGCATGCTGCGCTAAAATAGAAGCAGTGGCTGTTAATTTATTAGTTAGGATGTGTTAGTTCCTTTTTATGTAAATAGGATGATTTTATAATGACTAAATTGTATGTATTGTTCTGTGCCGATATGTTACTCTGTTTGGAGAGCTCATATTGTATATGAGTCTCTTAGATCACACTGAAATAGCGTGTTTTATGTTTATAACAAAATGTGCAGGTGCGAAGCCTGTAAATACTATGTAGACTGCACGGGTTAATTAGATAATGGAGTGCAGGTGTTTGATCTAGTATATAGTGAGGAGATGCCAGACCTTAGCCACACCCCCTGACGAAGTCCATTGACGAAACGCGTTGGGCGTGGCCTGTGGAGCAAAGGACAGATGGTCTGAATTTGATCCTGGTCCCGGTGGCAGAGCAGACGGTATCCGTGATCCCTGCGGTAGAAGGAGATTCATCGACGGGAGAAAGCGGGTCCGATGCTGGATAGACCGGAGGACTGAGTGCACCGTTTTAAACCAAGATGTATGTGAGCATATGTTCTAAATAAATGGAATTGTGAACCTGTGTATTTATACCTGCGCCCTCCATTCTTCTTTTACTACATGCACCTTGGGATTAGTGGCTCTATTCCCTAAAGGAGGAAGCGGCAGCGTACATCGCATAGAAAACGGGACCTAGGATATCAACCAAGGACTTAAAGTATTTTAAAGGAAAGTGTGTTGAATGCGCAGCTTTTTTACCTTTATATATATATATATATATATATATATACACACACACACACACACACACACACATTCACATAAAAATCATAGGAAAATCTACTAATATGCTTAGATAACAACATCTACATGATGATTACATACAAATATAGGTCAGGCAGCAGGCCATGAGGATACTAAACCAAAATATGCCCCAAAAAAACACAAATTCATGAATACAACACTCTGAAACAATGCACAATGGTAAAAGAGACAATTTAGCATCATTCCCCTAGGTACAACAATCACTTGGATTTCCACAGAAACCTAATGAATGCAGTATATGAAGTGAGAACAATCGCACGCAATGGCCTAGGTGTGACCGTTACTCATAGAATACTGGGGGTCATTCCGAGTTGATCGCTCGCTAGCTGTTTTTAGCAGCCGTACAAACGCATAGTCGCCGCCCACGGGGGAGTGTATTTTCGCTTTGCAAGTGTGCGAACGCCTGTGCAGCCGAGTGGGACGAAAACTTTTTTTGCAGTTTCTGAGTAGCTATGGACTAACTCAGCCTTTGCGATGACTTCAGTCTTTTTGGTCCTGAAATTGACGTCGGACACCCGCCCTGCAAACGCTTGGACACGCCTGCGTTTTTCCAAACCCTCCCTGAAAACGGTCAGTTGCCACCCACAAACGCCTTCTTCCTGTCACTCTCCTTACGATCAGCCGTACAAATGGATTCTTCGTTAAATCCATTGCTCAGCAATGTGCCGCATTGTACCCGTACGACGCGCCTACTCATTGCGCTGCATACGCAAGCTCAGTAGTGACCTGATCGCTGCGCCGCGAAAAACTGCAGCGAGCGATCAACTCGGAATGACCCCCAATGTCCATTACCAATTTAACACAATTAAATTCAGATCCTCCCAATTTAGAAATGACGTGATGAGCCAGCGCAGTGCGGTTTAACGAAGTTTCCACCCTACATATTATGCTTTTTTATAGGTCACTTTGATCTTAATAGATCTGCTGTCTGGAATTTAACCGTAAAATCATTTTATCACTATTTCTGCAAATGGAACTTTTTGTTGCCCCCACCCAAGTGTCACATCACATGAAAAGCTAATTTCCTACCACTTTTATTCACTGAAACCATTACATTTCCCTCCTATAACACCGCTTGGTACAGCCTCACTTTGTGTTAGATTACTGATGGGAGCCGGAGGATGTTGGGTCTTTATTCCATGTACACAATTATAGCTCAGGCACATGGATACACACCTTAGGGTACCATCTGATGAAGCCTTAGGGGATGTGGCTTCCCGCCATATTGGGGGTTGTGTTCGAGTCTCTCTGGGAATCTCACACCTGCACCCCTCCTCTAGGCACCCCTCAGTACAGTGTGGGATTAAAGGTGGATCGTTTTCAACATAGGACAATGTACAAAATGTTAGACAAATAATTGAACATCATGAACTGGTGGAACTGAAGGAAGCTTCTGGCGCAATTGTCACGTGTATTAACAAACAAAACCTGATTGAACGTTTTGGAAAAAAGGTCTATTCCAGATCTGAGGAGAGCGGAGATGATGGAACAGACTGGGATGGAGGCAGAAGAGATACATTGGGCGGAATTCAAATGTTATGGCGGTCCCCGCACCCATGCGCACCTGCCGGGAGCTATTCAGATGTGCAAGACCTTTATTTCTGCTTGCTGCTTCCGGGGATGGCAAGCTGAAACGCCTGAAAAGTGACCAGTTTGGGCGTCCAAAGGGGACTTTTCACTCCACGCCCATTTGTTTTGTCAGGTTTTGCTGCTTTACGCATCTAAACCTGACTGCTATGAACGCGATCAGCGCAAAAAAAACGAGGGGACCTTGAATATTGCCCTGCAATCTCCCGTCACTTTAGACGAGAGATCGGGTGTGATTAAACAATTGAATTCGCCCTGCGGTGTTGTCCATTGTGTTTTAGTAAAAGGGAAGAAGCGTGGGCCCATCACCAAGCCGCATATTTCCACCATTGCTTGTTTTCTAATTATTACCGTAGTTGAAGCTCTTAAATCGATTCTCGGGAAGAATATTATTTTTACCTAAAGGAAGAAAAAAGAAAGAAAGTGATCAGAAGCGCCCATTACACCGTGATTATCCTGATGTAATACCCGGTAAAGCAGAGACTCACAACCAGCGGGTGACAGCGCTAAGCCGGGTGACTCGGCGTCACTATTGCATTAGGTGAGAGACGGGAAAAGTGTTACATTTGTATATTTGAAAACTATTTTCTAATTAAATAATATTTTAATTAAAAATAAAATAAACTGCTGACATTTTCCGTGGATTTATCACTCATAATTTCACTTCCATCACAATATTTTCCAGTAGGTGTGTTATGACAAATGAACAATCAGGCAGCAGGTGTGTCCTGTAGCATGTTGGTAATATATGTGTACAGGGTGAGGATGTAGCAGCGTCTCTGTACACACCAGCGGAGGCGATACACCTACGGACAGCCCAGGTAATTAGCCAGTGGAGGGGTTTAATTGAGGAAACAATAGGTACAGCTGTACTCACTGTTATACACACTGGTACATTGAGCGGAGCAGGGTGTCATACTGTTGGGAATGATTCGTGTAGGTGATGATATCTGCAGCGTTATATAGATACACATCACAGGTTCACTAAAGTTATAAATAGAGATGAGCGCCTGAAATTTTTCGGGTTTTGTGTTTTGGTTTTGGGTTCGGTTCCGCGGCCGTGTTTTGGGTTCGAACGCGTTTTGGCAAAACCTCACCGAATTTTTTTTGTCGGATTCGGGTGTGTTTTGGATTCGGGTGTTTTTTTCAAAAAACACTAAAAAACAGCTTAAATCATAGAATTTGGGGGTCATTTTGATCCCAAAGTATTATTAACCTCAAAAACCATAATTTACACTCATTTTCAGTCTATTCTGAATACCTCACACCTCACAATATTATTTTTAGTCCTAAAATTTGCACCGAGGTCGCTGTGTGAGTAAGATAAGCGACCCTAGTGGCCGACACAAACACCGGGCCCATCTAGGAGTGGCACTGCAGTGTCACGCAGGATGTCCCTTCCAAAAAACCCTCCCCAAACAGCACATGACGCAAAGAAAAAAAGAGGCGCAATGAGGTAGCTGTGTGAGTAAGATTAGCGACCCTAGTGGCCGACACAAACACCGGGCCCATCTAGGAGTGGCACTGCAGTGTCACGCAGGATGTCCCTTCCAAAAAACCCTCCCCAAACAGCACATGACGCAAAGAAAAAAAGAGGCGCAATGAGGTAGCTGTGTGAGTAAGATTAGCGACCCTAGTGGCCGACACAAACACCGGGCCCATCTAGGAGTGGCACTGCAGTGTCACGCAGGATGTCCCTTCCAAAAAACCCTCCCCAAACAGCACATGACGCAAAGAAAAAAAGAGGCGCAATGAGGTAGCTGTGTGAGTAAGATTAGCGACCCTAGTGGCCGACACAAACACCGGGCCCATCTAGGAGTGGCACTGCAGTGTCACGCAGGATGTCCCTTCCAAAAAACCCTCCCCAAACAGCACATGACGCAAAGAAAAAAAGAGGCGCAATGAGGTAGCTGACTGTGTGAGTAAGATTAGCGACCCTAGTGGCCGACACAAACACCGGGCCCATCTAGGAGTGGCACTGCAGTGTCACGCAGGATGTCCCTTCCAAAAAAACCCTCCCCAATCAGCACATGATGCAAAGAAAAAGAAAAGAAAAAAGAGGTGCAAGATGGAATTGTCCTTGGGCCCTCCCACCCACCCTTATGTTGTATAAACAAAACAGGACATGCACACTTTAACCAACCCATCATTTCAGTGACAGGGTCTGCCACACGACTGTGACTGATATGACGGGTTGGTTTGGACCCCCCCCAAAAAAGAAGCAATTAATCTCTCCTTGCACAAACTGGCTCTACAGAGGCAAGATGTCCACCTCATCTTCACCCTCCGATATATCACCGTGTACATCCCCCTCCTCACAGATTATCAATTCGTCCCCACTGGAATCCACCATCTCAGCTCCCTGTGTACTTTGTGGAGGCAATTGCTGCTGGTCAATGTCTCCGCGGAGGAATTGATTATAATTCATTTTAATGAACATCATCTTCTCCACATTTTCTGGATGTAACCTCGTACGCCGATTGCTGACAAGGTGAGCGGCGGCACTAAACACTCTTTCGGAGTACACACTTGTGGGAGGGCAACTTAGGTAGAATAAAGCCAGTTTGTGCAAGGGCCTCCAAATTGCCTCTTTTTCCTGCCAGTATAAGTACGGACTGTGTGACGTGCCTACTTGGATGCGGTCACTCATATAATCCTCCACCATTCTTTCAATGTTGAGAGAATCATATGCAGTGACAGTAGACGACATGTCCGTAATCGTTGTCAGGTCCTTCAGTCCGGACCAGATGTCAGCATCAGCAGTCGCTCCAGACTGCCCTGCATCACCGCCAGTGGGTGGGCTCGGAATTCTGAGCCTTTTCCTCGCACCCCCAGTTGCGGGAGAATGTGAAGGAGGAGATGTTGACAGGTCGCGTTCCGCTTGACTTGACAATTTTGTCACCAGCAGGTCTTTCAACCCCAGCAGACCTGTGTCTGCCGGAAAGAGAGATCCAAGGTAGGCTTTAAATCTAGGATCGAGCACGGTGGCCAAAATGTAGTGCTCTGATTTCAACAGATTGACCACCCGTGAATCCTTGTTAAGCGAATTAAGGGCTGCATCCACAAGTCCCACATGCCTAGCGGAATCGCTCCCTTTTAGCTCCTTCTTCAATGCCTCCAGCTTCTTCTGCAAAAGCCTGATGAAGGGAATGACCTGACTCAGGCTGGCAGTGTCTGAACTGACTTCACGTGTGGCAAGTTCAAAGGGCATCAGAACCTTGCACAACGTTGAAATCATTCTCCACTGCACTTGAGACAGGTGCATTCCACCTCCTATATCGTGCTCAATTGTATAGGCTTGAATGGCCTTTTGCTGCTCCTCCAACCTCTGAAGCATATAGAGGGTTGAATTCCACCTCGTTACCACTTCTTGCTTCAGATGATGGCAGGGCAGGTTCAGTAGTTTTTGGTGGTGCTCCAGTCTTCTGTACGTGGTGCCTGTACGCCGAAAGTGTCCCGCAATTTTTCTGGCCACCGACAGCATCTCTTGCACGCCCCTGTCGTTTTTTAAAAAATTCTGCACCACCAAATTCAAGGTATGTGCAAAACATGGGACGTGCTGGAATTTGCCCATATTTAATGCACACACAATATTGCTGGCGTTGTCCGATGCCACAAATCCACAGGAGAGTCCAATTGGGGTAAGCCATTCCGCGATGATCTTCCTCAGTTGCCGTAAGAGGTTTTCAGCTGTGTGCGTATTCTGGAAAGCGGTGATACAAAGCGTAGCCTGCCTAGGAAAGAGTTGGCGTTTGCGAGATGCTGCTACTGGTGCCGCCGCTGCTGTTCTTGCGGCGGGAGTCCATACATCTACCCAGTGGGCTGTCACAGTCATATAGTCCTGACCCTGCCCTGCTCCACTTGTCCACATGTCCGTGGTTAAGTGGACATTGGGTACAACTGCATTTTTTAGGACACTGGTGAGTCTTTTTCTGACGTCCGTGTACATTCTCGGTATCGCCTGCCTAGAGAAGTGGAACCTAGATGGTATTTGGTAACGGGGGCACACTGCCTCAATAAATTGTCTAGTTCCCTGTGAACTAACGGCGGATACCGGATGCACGTCTAACACCAACATAGTTGTCAAGGACTCAGTTATCCGCTTTGCAGTAGGATGACTGCTGTGATATTTCATCTTCCTCGCAAAGGACTGTTGAACAGTCAATTGCTTACTGGAAGTAGTACAAGTGGGCTTACGACTTCCCCTCTGGGATGACCATCGACTCCCAGCGGCAACAACAGCAGCGCCAGCAGCAGTAGGCGTTACACGCAAGGATGCATCGGAGGAATCCCAGGCAGGAGAGGACTCGTCAGACTTGCCAGTGACATGGCCTGCAGGACTATTGGCATTCCTGGGGAAGGAGGAAATTGACACTGAGGGAGTTGGTGGGGTGGTTTGCGTGAGCTTGGTTACAAGAGGAAGGGATTTACTGGTCAGTGGACTGCTTCCGCTGTCACCCAAAGTTTTTGAACTTGTCACTGACTTATTATGAATGCGCTGCAGGTGACGTATAAGGGAGGATGTTCCGAGGTGGTTAACGTCCTTACCCCTACTTATTACAGCTTGACAAAGGGAACACACGGCTTGACACCTGTTGTCCGCATTTCTGGTGAAATACCTCCACACCGAAGAGCTGATTTTTTTGGTATTTTCACCTGGCATGTCAACGGCCATATTCCTCCCACGGACAACAGGTGTCTCCCCGGGTGCCTGACTTAAACAAACCACCTCACCATCAGAATCCTCCTGGTCAATTTCCTCCCCAGCGCCAGCAACACCCATATCCTCCTCATCCTGGTGTACTTCAACACTGACATCTTCAATCTGACTATCAGGAACTGGACTGCGGGTGCTCCTTCCAGCACTTGCAGGGGGCGTGCAAATGGTGGAAGGCGCATGCTCTTCACGTCCAGTGTTGGGAAGGTCAGGCATCGCAACCGACACAATTGGACTCTCCTTGTGGATTTGGGATTTCAAAGAACGCACAGTTCTTTGCGGTGCTTTTGCCAGCTTGAGTCTTTTCAGTTTTCTAGCGAGAGGCTGAGTGCTTCCATCCTCATGTGAAGCTGAACCACTAGCCATGAACATAGGCCAGGGCCTCAGCCGTTCCTTGCCACTCCGTGTGGTAAATGGCATATTGGCAAGTTTACGCTTCTCCTCCGACAATTTTATTTTAGGTTTTGGAGTCCTTTTTTTACTGATATTTGGTGTTTTGGTTTTGACATGCTCTGTACTATGCCATTGGGCATCGGCCTTGGCAGACGATGTTGCTGGCATTTCATCGTCTCGGCCATGACTAGTGGCAGCAGCTTCAGCACGAGGTGGAAGTGGATCTTGATCTTTCCCTAATTTTGGAACCTCAACATTTTTGTTCTCCATATTTTAATAGGCACAACTAAAAGGCACCTCAGGTAAACAATGGAGATGGATGGATTGGATAATAGTATACAATTATGGACGGGCTGCCGAGTGCCGACACAGAGGTAGCCACAGCCGTGAACTACCGCACTGTACTGTGTCTGCTGCTAATATATAGACTGGTTGATAAAGAGATAGTATACTCGTAACTAGTATGTATGTATAAAGAAAGAAAAAAAAACCACGGTTAGGTGGTATATACAATTATGGACGGGCTGCCGAGTGCCGACACAGAGGTAGCCACAGCCGTGAACTACCGCACTGTACTGTGTCTGCTGCTAATATATAGACTGGTTGATAAAGAGATAGTATACTCGTAACTAGTATGTATGTATAAAGAAAGAAAAAAAAAACACGGTTAGGTGGTATATACAATTATGGACGGGCTGCCGAGTGCCGACACAGAGGTAGCCACAGCCGTGAACTACCGCACTGTACTGTGTCTGCTGCTAATATATAGACTGGTTGATAAAGAGATAGTATACTCGTAACTAGTATGTATGTATAAAGAAAGAAAAAAAAACCACGGTTAGGTGGTATATACAATTATGGACGGGCTGCCGAGTGCCGACACAGAGGTAGCCACAGCCGTGAACTACCGCACTGTACTGTGTCTGCTGCTAATATATAGACTGGTTGATAAAGAGATAGTATACTCGTAACTAGTATGTATGTATAAAGAAAGAAAAAAAAACCACGGTTAGGTGGTATATACAATTATGGACGGGCTGCCGAGTGCCGACACAGAGGTAGCCACAGCCGTGAACTACCGCACTGTACTGTGTCTGCTGCTAATATAGACTGGTTGATAAAGAGATAGTATACTCGTAACTAGTATGTATGTATAAAGAAAGAAAAAAAAACCACGGTTAGGTGGTATATACAATTATGGACGGGCTGCCGAGTGCCGACACAGAGGTAGCCACAGCCGTGAACTACCGCACTGTACTGTGTCTGCTGCTAATATATAGACTGGTTGATAAAGAGATAGTATACTCGTAACTAGTATGTATGTATAAAGAAAGAAAAAAAAACCACGGTTAGGTGGTATATACAATTATGGACGGGCTGCCGAGTGCCGACACAGAGGTAGCCACAGCCGTGAACTACCGCACTGTACTGTGTCTGCTGCTAATATATAGACTGGTTGATAAAGAGATAGTATACTCGTAACTAGTATGTATGTATAAAGAAAGAAAAAAAAACCACGGTTAGGTGGTATATACAATTATGGACGGGCTGCCGAGTGCCGACACAGAGGTAGCCACAGCCGTGAACTACCGCACTGTACTGTGTCTGCTGCTAATATAGACTGGTTGATAAAGAGATAGTATACTACTAATATTATATACTGGTGGTCAGGTCACTAGTCACTAGTCACACTGGCAGTGGCACTCCTGCAGCAAAAGTGTGCACTGTTTAATTTTAATATAATATTATGTACTCCTGGCTCCTGCTATAACCTATAACTGGCACTGCAGTAGTGCTCCCCAGTCTCCCCCACAATTATAAGCTGTGTGAGCTGAGCAGTCAGACAGATATATAATATATATAGATGATGCAGCACACTGGCCTGAGCCTGAGCAGTGCACACAGATATGGTATGTGACTGACTGAGTCACTGTGTGTATCGCTTTTTTCAGGCAGAGAACGGATATATTAAATAAACTGCACTGTGTGTCTGGTGGTCACTCACTATATAATATATTATGTACTCCTGGCTCCTGCTATAACCTATAACTGGCACTGCAGTAGTGCTCCCCAGTCTCCCCCACAATTATAAGCTGTGTGAGCTGAGCAGTCAGACAGATATATATAATATTATATATAGATAATAGATGATGCAGCACACTGGCCTGAGCCTGAGCAGTGCACACAGATATGGTATGTGACTGAGTCACTGTGTGCTGTGTATCGCTTTTTTCAGGCAGAGAACGGATTATAAATAAAACTGGTGGTCACTGGTCACTATCAGCAAAACTCTGCACTGTACACTACTGAGTACTCCTAATGCTCCCCAAAATTAGTAAATCAAGTGTCTCTCTAATCTATTCTAATTCTAAACGGAGAGGACGCCAGCCACGTCCTCTCCCTATCAATCTCAATGCACGTGTGAAAATGGCGGCGACGCGCGGCTCCTTATATAGAATCCGAGTCTCGCGATAGAATCCGAGCCTCGCGAGAATCCGACAGCGTCATGATGACGTTCGGGCGCGCTCGGGTTAACCGAGCAAGGCGGGAAGATCCGAGTCGCTCGGACCCGTGAAAAAAAACATGAAGTTCTGGCGGGTTCGGATTCAGAGAAACCGAACCCGCTCATCTCTAGTTATAAATAGCCCGGTTACTTAGCCACAGTTGTTGGTTTATTGAAGTGTACCAGGTACAGCTGTACTCACTGTTGTATGCTCAGTTGTGTGTTTAACTGAGAGGATGGGTGGAGGGTATTCGGGGGAGCAGGGGCACTGTTGTGCAGCTTTGACTAGCGCACCTAAAAACCTAGCACTGACCCTGGTTATATCAGCATAACATTGCATCTGTGCGTAGGGGCTTATTCTGACACAATGTTGTTTGGTACAAAATTGCAATAGTTCTGCTCATCTCTATCTCCTTACCTCTATTGCCCTCACCTAATCATGGCACTGTCCCTATTACATGCAGACCACTGCTCGCTTACCCAGTCACGTTTCAGTAATTCACAGAGATCACATGACTTGTCTTCTGAAACAATCTGTGCTGCTGTGCGTATTCAGATCATTCCTCCACCTACTGTTATGCTGTCCCCTCCAAATCCCAAACTATGAACATTAAGGGTTGGCAAAAAATGATTACAGATCACAAAAAATGGTCTGGACCTAGACAAATGCAATGTTAAAGAATACATAATGACCTGCAAGTGAAGACCTGCTGATATTGGGTGTGTCTACATCACTGATGATATTATAGTACGAAGTCCCATCCACCATGATCTCTAAAAATAAAAACAAATATTAACATATACTGTAGTGAAAACAATAAATGTTCTTGCAGCAAGACATGATTCAATGCGAAATGCGTCATCCAACCTCCCAACTGCATCGGTCATTCGGGAAGTGGGTGACACTGGGAGAAGGGCTAATGCTTTCAGGAGGCTGGGAGATTCCTCACAACTTCGGAACCAATTCTCCTGGACCTTTCGGGAGGATTGGTTATTATTGCAGAATACCTTTGCAAGCTCCAGTACCTCAGCTTTGCATGACACTTGCTACACTGCTACTTAGGTATCTCTTTGGGGGTTTTATTGTTCTTGATACTTGCATTGCTACAAGAAGATACGGTCGCTGGGGCCACCATGTGTCACTAGGTTTATACAAAGACTATTAGACCAAAAGGTGTAGGGACACCACGATGTGTGTACAAAGACTTTTCATGACCTTCCCTATCAAATGATTTACACCCTACCAATGTCACCGAGAGATCAATAAGACACTTAAGAGAAAAGATACCACTGGTGACGTTCAGAAGCTCAAAAACCTTATAGAATCATAGAAACATAGAATTTGACGGCAGATAAGAACCACTTGGCCCATCTAGTCTGCCCCCCTTTTTTTTTATCCTTTATGTAATCTCAACCCTTTTTGAACCCTAATTCTTTGTAAGGATATTCATATGCCTGTCCCAAGCATGTTTAAACTGCTCTACAGTCTTAGCCTCTACCACCTCTGATGGGAGGCTATCCACTTATCCACTACCCTTTCTGTGAAATAATTTTTCCTTAAATTTCCCCTGAACCTCCCCCCCTCATAATACTTCCTATTCTAGACTTAATACTAACCCCACATTAGGATTTACTATACTTCAGTAAGGATTGATGAATAAAACGATTAATTAAGATAATTAAATACCATTTTCAAACTACTCCATGATTCCTGAATAAATTGCCTACATAAGATTCATCAATCTATAACTAGCCCACCAGGAAGAAAGACAATAGAAGATAATGATTCTTTAACTTCATACAATCCAGATTATGATTTTGGAATCTTCCAGAACATGAGATTCCAGAAATCACTTGTACCAGTCATTGGATTGCTCCATTACCCTTTCCTCTGCTATTGGCCAAATATTTGCTGATTATGACTGATATGATGTTTGGAGGCCCGGCACCCTCTCATTAAAGACTACACCCTTCTCCCACAAGTATAGCATGTATACTCTCATATAGGGGCCCATTTATTAAACAGCATTTGCGGCTAAGTCCCCCAAGACACCCAATTATTATATGTCTCTGGATCCCATCTTCAATACCGGCTGCGATCCCTCCACTGCCGCCCACAGCCACATCCCCCATAGGTGGTGGGGACCATATCTCTGGTGGGGGCCGTATCCCTGGTGGGGGCCATATCTCTGGTGGGGGCCGTATCTCTGGTGGGGGCCGTATCCCTGGTGGGGGCCGTATCTCTGGTGGGGGCCGTATCCCTGGTGCCCATCCCTTATTTTGCTAATGAAGGCGGCAGGCATCTGGCAGGTCAACCTAGGACGTAAATAAATGAATGCAATGTGTGCAGGGTGTGGTCTTGGCCCCCCTTACCTTTGGGACCCCTGCATCCCATTATACAGTATATACAGTATGTCCTGTCTTTTTCACACCTAAATAGGTACTTACAAGCCTATCGCTCCCCTATTGTGCAGAGTATCCTATAAGATTGCTTTTCTCCTTGTTTAGTCATAAGGGTGTTACAGTACTTAGTATAAAACTACAATAAATTATCAGCACAAGGCAATCTGAAATCAGACCTACAGCTTTCTCTGACAGACAGGGAATGGGGAAATATACATATGTGTCCTGCTACATCTTTTCTCCATACGCCATGTAGTGCGCCCTGCTATTTGCGCCATGCCGTGCCATTGCTTGGCGTTCTAAGTAACATCATGTTGCAGTTGTTAGGTTCCTGGAGCTCAGAACAAGGGAGATGTTGCGTAGTGAGTCCTGAGCACCAGAACGTGACGCTGAAACGAGGTGTGGTGTGGAAATAGCCCCTAGCACCCTACCTCCATTGTTTTACCCGTGTGGTCAGTTCACGCCTGAGTGACTATGGTTTCTTGGGCCCACGGCAGCCGCGTTTGAAGGGCGGATTAGGTCTGCCCAACTCCGATGCCCCCAGGTCTTAGAGTGAGACAAGGCGTGAACCGAGACAGGATAATAACAAGGGGACCTCTAACTAAAGCAAACAGAAGGCTAGGGGCTACTAACAACCCTAAAACTAAATATATGTGCGGCACGCCGCCAAAGGAAAAGAACAACAAAGGAAATGCTGTCCACTCGCCGACACAATACTGTTGTGTACCGGCGGTGACAGCATAAGCAGAACCCTCTGCAAAACACCAGTAACAAAATATAACCAAAGAATACTGCAGCCTAGGCCGACGGACGCGGCAAAGCCGCTACTCACGGAACCGGTACAAATACTGGCAAACGGACAGGAACCCCCAATGCAGCCGACACAGACTCTCAGAACCGGAGGACAGGCAGAATCCCAAACGACAGACCGGTGGACACCAAGAAGCCAGAAACTCGACTAGGCACAGACAAAGCCACAGGACTTCTGGACAGGGACGCTTCACGGCAGGACACGGGATCAGACACTGGAACCGACACTGGAACCGACACTGGAACCGACACTGGAACCGACACTCGAAGCAGCTAGACAGACACTGCTAGACAGGAGCTCAGGAACTGGCAGGGACTAGCTCAGAACTCAAGAACTCTGGAACTCTGGAAATATCACCAGCGTCTGTGAATTGCACTGAGCCAGAATATAACAGAGAGTCTTAATTAATTATATTGTGCAGCTGCCCTGTTGCATGACTCCAAACTGACAAGGTGCAATTAGCAGACAGGTGAGGCCAAACACATGGAAACAGGCTGCAATACACAGACTCACCACCGACAGCAAACAAGAATCTTCTAAACCAGAGAAAAGGGAAATCCTGGCCTGCAAGAGAACTATAAACATAAAATAGGAATGAACCACTACCCGTGGTTCTTAACAGCAGTAAGTCGCAATGTAAAGTACTGAGGCGCTGGAAAAGCCAGAGAGTGTAATACAAATTTTTCTCCACCAGATGTCGCTTTTCCTAAACTGTACTGCGCATGCGTTAAATAACCAAGAAGCTTCTGTAGCGCCAATCGCTGATTGGCTGACAGAACCTGTCTTTTGTTACACTATACAGTAGTAATGAACAGTGATTTGCCAAGAGTCCAGAGCTGCTGTTGAGTTTGTATGAAAGGATTAAATAATTATTTTTGTTATGACACCCAACTGCATTTTATGCTAAACCGCTGTAGATATTGTATTGTACACGTTACAGGCCGTGGTACATGGTTTAAAGATGTCTGTTGTAAAGATGCACAGGCAGTTTTTCATAAAGTGAGACCATTTCAGGTTCAATACTGTTAAAGTACTATGCTTAACTTTCTGTATTGCTCCGCACTTTCCCCCTCCCGTCCTCTCTGTGCTATTCCACCCAGCTGCATTAGACTCTAAACTGCTATTGTAACATTGTATTGTACACGTTATGTAAAGATGCATGGTTGACACCACGTCAAGCATGGGTAAGATGGGTGCCTTACATAGCCGAGGCCTGGAAAGGGACAGTGGGGGTAATTCAGAGTTGATCGTAGCAGCAAATTTGGGCAAAACCATGTCGGTCATTCCGAGATAATCGTAGCTGTGCTAAATTTAGCACAGCTACGATCATGTTTCCAGACATGCGGGGGGGGGGGGGGGGGGCAGCTCCTGCGGCTGGCCGGGAGTTGATCGTCGTTGCCCCTGGTCGCAGCGGCTGCGTGTGACGTCACGCAGCCACTGCAGCCCGCCTCCCGCTGTGTTGGCCGGACCGCGCCCCCAAAACGACGGCCAAACGGCGGCGTGCCGCCCCCTAACGCCCAGCGCCCGCCTCTGCCTGTCAATCAGGCAGAGGCGATCGCCAGGAAACGACGGCTAGGAAACTGCAGCGAGCGATCGGGTCGGAATGACCCCCCTTGTGCATTGCAGAGGGGGCAGATGTAACTTATGCAGAGAGAGTTAGATTTGGGTGGGTTATATTGTTTCTGTGCAGGGTAAATACTGGCTGCTTTATTTTTACACTGCAATTAAGATTTCAGTTTGAACACACCCCAGCCAAATCTAACTCTCTCTGCACATGTTACATCTGCCCCACCTGCACTGCACATGGTTTTGCCCAACTGCTAACAAATTTGCTGCTGCTGTGATCAACTCTGAATTAGGCCCAGTGTCATTGTGTAAATTTTTTTGTTTTTTTTGTTTTACCTTCAGTACAGGAATACAGGATTAAAGTATTGAACATGAATTGAACTCATTTTGTGAATGCTGAGCATGCATCTTTTAATCACCAAAGTTACAGTATGTGTGCCAGTTTGTGTCATTGCTACAGTAAGGTACACTACATGGTCAATAGCTGTTTACAGTCCAAGCTTGGGATCATAGAAATGAAGTTTGGGAGGAGGTGCGAAGCCAAGTGACTGTTTGCACTGCCTGGATGTGATTGGCCAGTTTATCAGGGAATTACTGTCCACTGACGCAATATTGTTTTCAGTACTGTCGGTTTCAGTCCGTGGAACATTCACCACCCAGTGGTTAAACGGTGTATTGCATGGCATGGATTCTCTTGTGGCGTACTGTATGGACGCCATGACATAATGTGACTAGGAGGCTTGCATGTCATGCTATGAGCAAAGATGTAAGAAGACACATCGGTACATTGTTATACTTCCTACGCATTTCCTCTAGTTATAGACTTCATAAAGGGAAATATATTCAACATTTTTATAATAAGTGAAAATGTTCGTACTTCATAGCAAATTATATGACATTTGGAATTCCATCCCATTTCAGTACCCTCAAGCAGTAGAATCTTATAGCTTTTTCCCTATCTCATTACATAAAATTACATAGTGCAAAAGGCGTATGACTACACACCGCTCTGAAGACAGACTTTATCTTACTTACCATTTTCACCATCTTTGTCTCTGTCACATTGTACAGCACCGAGCAAACTGGTCACTCCAAGCAAGCACAGAGCTAACTGCAGTTTCACATCCATTTATCCTTTGGATATTTCCAAAGCCAAACTTAATTTATCATCCGTGGATGAGTCACCCAACTCTTACCGGCTCTGAAACCAAAGAGAAGCAACTGTGAATTTCAACACCATTGCCAAACAAGCCCAACTCACTGTAAAAGTGAAAAGTGAGATATTTCAAGCCTTTATTTGGTATAATTTTGATGATTGTGGCCTACAGTTTAAGATAACCTCAAATCCAAAATCTCAGAAAATCAGAATATTACATAAAATCAATAAAAGAGGATTTTAAATACAGAAATGTCGCCCTCTGAAAAGTCTAATCATGCATATGTACTCAGTACTTGGTTTGGGCCCCTTTTGCATGAATTACTGCCTGGATGCGGTGTGGCATGGATTCTATCAGCCTGTGGCACTGCTGAGGTGTTATGGAAGACCAGGATGCTTCAATAGCGGCTTTCAGCTCTTCTGCATTGTTCCGTCTCATGTCTCTCATCTTTCTCTTGGCAATGCCCCATAGAGAGCCTGGAGAGGATTGTCAGGAAAAGGCCATTCAAACGTGTAGGGAGCTTCACAAGGAGTGGACTGAGGCTGGAGTTAGTGCATCAAGAGCCACCACAAAGATGAGACATAAGACAGAACAACGCAGAAGAGCTGAAGGCCACTATTGAAGCATCCTGGTCTTCCATAACACCTCAACATTGCCACCGGCTGATAGAATCCATGCCATGCCGCATTGAGGCAGTAATTCATGTAAAAGGGCCCAAACCAAGTACTGACTACATACGCATGATTATACTTTTCAGAGGGCTGACATAATCGTATTTAAAATCCTTTTTTATTGATTTTATGTAATATTCTAATTTTCTGAGATTTTGGATTTGGGGTTATCTTAAGCTGTAAGCCACAATCATTAAAATTATGACAAATAAAGGCTTGAAATATCTCACTTTGCATGTAATGAGTCTATATAATATATTAGTTTCCCCTTTTAAATTGAATTACTGAAATAAATGAACTTTTGAACGATATTCTAATTTTCTGAGTTTCACCTGTAGAATCCCCTCATTTTCTAAAGCTCAATTTGTAATCAAACTCTAAATCGAACCTCAAATCCCCAAATGTTTATTAGACATTCATTTTTGGCTTCTAAACACATTCTAATGGTAGGAAATTGATAGTGATGACTTTTAAGTACCCAAAAGCACATAGGGGGTCATTCCGAGTTGTTCGCTCGGTAAATTTTTTCGCATCGCAGCGACTTTCCGCTTAGTGCGCATGCGCAATGTTCGCACTGCGACTGCGCCAAGTAAATTTGCTATACAGTTAGGTATTTTACTCACGGCTTTTTCTTCGTTCAGGCGATCGGAGTGTGATTGACAGGAAGTGGGTGTTTCTGGGCGGAAACAGGCCGTTTTATGGGCGTGTGGGAAAAAACGCTACCGTTTCTGGGAAAAACGCGGGAGTGGCTGGAGAAACGGAGGAGTGTCTGGGCGAACGCTGGGTGTTTTTATGACGTCAAACCAGGAACGACAAGCACTGAACTGATCGCAGATGCCGAGTAAGGTTGAAGTTACTCAGAAACTGCTAAGAGGTGTGTATTCGCAATTTTGAGAATCTTTCATTCGCAATTTTACTATGCTAAGATTCACTCCCAGTAGGCGGTGGCTTAGCGTGTCTAAAGCTGCTAAAAGCAGCTTGCGAGCGAACAACTCGGAATGAGGGCCATAGGGCAGTGTGGAAGTAGTAATAATGGATGTCCAAGGGATATTGCATGCTGTCCACCTACCTGCACAATGCAAATCACCACCTGACTGAGATAAGCCTGGGGGATCAATCAGAGCACCATCAGCAGCTTCATGAGTTAAATAGTGCACATGTTTATACTTATAGACATTATACTTATTCCATTATTGTGCAATAGATAGCACCAGAGCACAATATTGGCCAATTTGGCTGGAAAATATATAGAAATGTATCCTGATTCAACCCATGATGCCTATATCCTCAGCATTTCATCCCTGTCTGCACAAATTCTTGTGGGACAAATGCCAGAGGGATGGTTGTTCTATAGGATACCAGTATGTTCTAATAAAGTAGATAATAGTAATTGATAGTATATTGTTCTAATTTGTTCCTCTACCACCAAAAAAGGTTACAGTATTTAGGATATGACTGTTGCTCCTGGTTTCTGACTCCATTGTCAACTCCACATACTTCTGCTGAGTATAAGTATAAAGAGGCACATATAGCTCCCCAATCTATGACAGAATGCATCTTTGGTTTAAAAAAAAACTTGGAAGGCATATTATTATATCATTTGGCAAAAATGTTCGATATTGTGCTCTGCTGCCGTCTATTGCCTTCTATTAGGGCTAAGCTTATTGTTCCCTATTTCAGCTGTAAGTATTTAAAGAAAAATAAAAAAATCATCACTTCCCAAAATTGACCAACATCGAATTGAATTTGAAAATCGAATGCAAAATCAATTTTTAGTAAACCAGGAAAATTTTTTACAAATTTAGAAACTCAAAATCAATTGATTTCAATTGATTTTGAAGATTCATAATGGGCTTTTCAAAACTGAATTTCAGTAAATATACCCCCAGCTCGTTACTGTAGCTGTTGTGGTCTGAATTACTGATCTCCCCCTTCCCCATCTCTCTGCCTGTCTCATCCCATCTCTGACTTACACGATTCCACCCACTTTCCCTGTCTCTTTCTTTTCCCATGCTCCCCCTGATCTCTCTCTTCCTCTTTCCTCTGTCTCCCCCTCCATTCTCTCTCCTCCTCTTTCCTCTGTCTCCCCCTCCATTCTCTCTCCTCCTCTTTCCTCTGTCTCCCCCTCCATTCTCTCTCCTCCTCTTTCCTCGGTCTCCCCCTCCATTCTCTCTCCTCCTATTTCCTCTGTCTCCCCCTCCATTCTCTCTCCTCCTCTTTCCTCTGTCTCCCCCTCCATTCTCTCCCCTCCTCTTTCCTCTGTCTCCCCCTACATTCTCTCTCCTCCTCTTTCCTCTGTCTCCCCCTCCATTCTCTATCCTCCTCTTTCCTCTGTCTCCCCCTCCATTCTCTCTCCTCTTTCCTCTGTCTCCCCCTCCATTCTCTCTCCTCCTCTTTCCTCTGTCTCCCGCTCCATTCTCTCTCCTCCTCTTTCCTCTGTCTCCCCCTCCATTCTCTCTCCTCCTCTTTCCTCTGTCTCCCCCTCCATTCTCTCTCCTCCTCTTTCCTCTGTCTCCCCCTCCATTCTCTCTCCTCCTCTTTCCTCTGTCTCCCCCTCCATTCTCTCTCCTCCTCTTTCCTCTGTCTCCCGCTCCATTCTCTCTTCTCCTCTTTCCTCTGTCTCCCCCTCCATTCTCTCTCCTCCTCTTTCCTGTCTCCCTCTCCATTCTCTCTCCTCCTCTTTCCTCTGTCTCCCCCTCCATTCTCTCTCCTCTTTCCTCTGTCTCCCCCTCCATTCTCTCTCCTCTTTCCTCTGTCTCCCCCTCCATTCTCTCTCCTCCTCTTTCCTCTGTCTCCCCCTCCATTCTCTCTCCTCCTCTTTCCTCTGTCTCCCCCTCCATTCTCTCTCCTCCTCTTTTCTCTGTCTCCCCCTCCATTCTCTCTCCTCCTCTTTCCTCTGTCTCCCCCTCCATTCTCTCTCCTCCTCTTTCCTCTGTCTCCAGCTCCATTCTCTCTCCTCCTCCTTTGGTGGGCTGCATACCAGATATTAGGTAGTGGATGTATTCTTAGGCAGTTCTCTTCATATGGAAGGAAACAACATTCCCTGTGGTTTAGTTTAGACACAGCCACAAAACAATGAGAACAAACGTGGGTAACACAAAAAGGAAGCGGACAGGCTTATCTGGATAAATGGTACTGTAGGTCCCTCTGTCTCAGCCACTAAGAACATGAGTACAATAGTCCTAATTAGTCCAATAACCAATAAGTCCCTGCGCCTAAATGTCCACAATACTGTATATCAGGAAGCAGGTTAGTGTTTTACCGTATATATGTTTTGTGCATAATTAAACATGAAATCATTACAATGAGAAGCATCCACTAAGTACTTCCTTTATAAAACATTAACTCCCACACTAAGTGTAAGGACCATTTCCAGGATCCACACGTACTGTAGCTCACCCGATTCCAATTGCAGGTCACTTCCTATGACACGAACTCAGAAACTCACCCACCAAAGTGTCGGCAGCAGAAGGCTGACATGGTTAAAATGTCTACATCATTAATTTTGACACCTGCAAAATGTTGACATTGTCATAATATCGATATTTTCATTGGGGTTAGGGTTACCATTGGGATTAGGGTTACCATTAGGATTGGTGTTAAGGTTAGGGTTACCATTGGGACTAGGGTTACCTTTAGGATTGGTGTTAAGGTTAGGGTTACCATTGGGATTAGGGTTACCATTAGGGATAGTGTTAAGGTTAGGGTTACCATTAGGATTAGGGTTACCATTAGGATTGGTGTTAAGGTTAGGGTTACCATTGGGATTAGGGTTACCTTTAGGATTGGTGTTAAGGTTAGGGTTACCATTGGGGATAGTGTTAAGGTTAGGGTTACCATTGGGATTAGGGTTACCTTTAGGATTGGTGTTAAGGTTAGGGTTACCATTGGGATTAGGGTTACCTTTAGGATTGGTGTTAAGGTTAGGGTTACCATTGGGATTAGGGTTACCTTTAGGATTGGTGTTAAGGTTAGGGTTACCATTAGGATTAGGGTTACCTTTAGGATTGGTGTTAAGGTTAGGGTTACCATTAGGGTCAGGGTTACTGCTAACATTAGGAATTACACTAAAAACAGTTTGCTGACATTTGAACATTCTCATGTTGACCTGATGCATGTGGAGATAATATACCGCACCTCTTCTTGTTGTCTGTCTGGTAACATATTGTGAATACAGCGGCGAGACCACTTCACCCTGCATAATGTTCTTCAGCTGCTGCTCCGCTCTGTCTGCCCTACACTGTCTATAATACTAACACACAAACACATTACACAACTGCAGCAGCATACATCACCTGTCTGTAACTATCTCCTTCTCTACACAGGATCCTCGTCTCTCATCCACATACATTACCTGCTCTTATTCCAGGATACATGACATTTTACCGGCACCGCCCGCTCCCCCATGTACAAGAATTACCCCGGCATCCAGAACTTCAGGTGGACCTTGTACAATCAGATCTTTAAGTAACTTATTGAAATCCGCAACTATCTTCTTAACGCTTCTACAGTAGGCTCATCTTCCCACTTACCCCCACTAAATAAATCCCTTTTCTCTACTCAGTCCTCTGACTCCCCAACTTACATTGTTGTGTGAATGGATCACAAATCCTTCCCATTACAGTCTGTCTGTACACGCAACATGTGACACTTACCAGCATGTCTCACGCGTGTCTGCCTGTTACTGTCCGGTCTTGCATTATCACTGTGTTTGTCACCAGTGCTGAAACGTGTTGCGTCTCATGTGCGGTGGATCGGCGTCTCCGCGTGTGTTTCCAGGCATTCCTGTACTCTCTCCTCGCAGAGCTGTGGATACACCGCTATCAGTGATCTGTTTATACCATTCTGTAGAAAGGTTACTAATTATATTTCCTTCCTCCAATTGTCACAGTGTTACTGGTGTAGGAACTAACCTGCTATTCCGATCATTTCTGTCTGATCTCTGTTACTAAATATATAGCTGTAGATAAAGACTAAACTGGGCAGCACAGTTAGCATAGTGGTTAGCATTACTACCTCACATCACTGAGGTCAGGAACTAAATTCCCAGTAATGATCGGTATGTGTGGAGTTTGTATGTTCTCCTCGTGCTTGCATGGGTTTCCTCAAGTGCTCCGGTTTCCACCCTCACTACAAACACATACCGGCAGCTTAATTGGTTTCTGACAACATATTAACTCTAGTGTGTATGTGTGCACGTGTAATGGGGAATATAGGGGGTCATTCCGACCCGATCGCACGCTGCACTTCTTCGCAGCGGTGCGATCGGGACGGAATTGCGCAACGCTGGATCTGTCGCAACTGGTAAGTAAGTCTAGGGCTGGTCTTGTTTTACGTGAAACTTTTTTAGCATAGCAGGGCTGCACAAGCGTTCGCAGCCCTTCTATGCAAAAATACACTCCCCCATAGGCGGCGTCAGGTTGATCGATCGAGCAGCAAAAAGTTGCTACGTGCGATCAACTCGGAATGACCCCCATAGAGTGTATTCTCCTCTGGGGCAGGGAGTGATGTGACTTACTGAAATATTCTGTGTACGGCGCTGTGGAATATGTTTGTGCTACAGTATATACAGTAAGTCTACCTTCTAATTCAATTTCTGCCACCTTATAATCTTTACTTTTACTTCTCTTGAAACTATTATTACCATTGAACATACACAAGTACCAGCACTGAACAATCACCTGCATTCCAGCAATTTTACTGCCCTGTATTTCTCACACACCCTCCTATTTCCAATCCCCCCCTCCCCCCCCATGTACCTCATCTGCACTGTGTCCATGTTTTCCTCACCTCCCCCCATCACTCAGTGTCTACCTAATCCTTTATCTTGCCCCCTGTTTACCCTTCTATCTGCCCCCCTAGTCTCCTACATCTCCTCCTCTGTCCCCTCTCCACCACTCTGCTTCTATTCCCCTCCTCTCCTGCTACAACAATCCTCGCTTGGTCTCTCTCAGTGGACCTCCTCACCCTCCCATATGAGTGGGCACTCACTGGATCTGGTCTTCACTCACCGCTGTGATATTTGTGAATATTCCAACTCCCCATTTCCCCTCTCTGACCACCACTTGCTCTCCTGTAACTTATCCGTCTCTGCTTCCCCATCTCTCCCTCCTAAGGCTACCATCACTAAGCCTTATTCTCCCGGCGTGACTCACTTCTCTCTCCCCTTCTCTCTCTCCTGCCCTGAACAAGCCACTTCCCTATACAATGCCACCCTACTTCTGCTCTTGTGTCGCTCCGACAACCAATATTCATCCTCACAGATCGACACCTCAACCCTGGCACACCGAATACACCAGATATCTACAATAGTGAATCAACAATCAAGCAGCCGTACAATGTAAGCTCGTTGCCCCGGCCATGGGCAGTAAGGAGTACATCCGCCGGCACTAATTGCAATGCTCAGTGGTAGCCAGTTATGCAACTGAAACTACCTGCCAGGCCGCTCAGAGGCGTCCATGGTAAGTGGCCATGCAGCGGGTATGAGGTGGGGTGAGTCTGCACCCAGCACTCCTGACAAACTGTGAATTGTGGTGTGATCATTTTCATTTACAATGAGACTCCAGAGTGGGTTTGTGTCATACTACCAGAGACTTTCTGTGGACTTCCACCATTATACTGGTGGCCTAGATAATACCAGTGCTAACTAAACTGGTAAATAAGCCTCTTGTGTCCCCTTTCTACCCTAATTTAATGCCCCTCCCAGGGCTGTAACTAGGTGTGTGCGGAGGGGGCACTGCACATAACGCTGCAGATTTCCCCCCTATTGAAGCCCAGCATCTCCTGACTGCCCCTGACTCCTACCCTGACCCCTTCTGTCGCTAATACCTGTACAGCATTCATGAACTCAACTTGAGGTTTCTTTGTTATTCAGTCACACTGACTGGTATGCAACAGGTTATAGGTGTGAATCCTGGGTATGGCAGTATATTGATATGTGTTACAGTATTTAATAAAGGGTATTGTAACTGAATAACAACGAGCCTTCAAGTTAAGAGCATGAATGTGGTATAAAAGAGGATTGTGTCCAAATCCATTTTTTTGCAGTGGTCTAAAAATGTGTGTGTATTTTTTATACTGTATATATATATATATATATATATATATATATCTATCCTATATTAGGCCAAATCTGTGACTCTGTGCCTGGGCCTCTAACGCTGGGTGGAGTCACAGGGCTGGGCGGAGTCAACTGCTTCTGCCCTGTGCCAGCACAACACTATCTACACGTTGGGAGGTGGACAGCGCCAGCAGCAGACACAGGATCCGCCCACCATCACAAGAGAAAACACCCCACTGGACAGATGCCCCACCTTGTATGGTAACACAATATACACCCACACCCCACGCAATGGACCCCTCCCTTGGTTTCCCTGCAACACACAGCCACCCACACCCCAACTGACACCCGCACCCCACACCACGGAACCCTCCCTCCGCAACACCCCGTCACCAGCTCCCACATCCAGCCACTGACGGGGCACGCTGTGCGGGAGCCAACTGACACCCGCACCCCCACCACGGAATCCTCCCTCCGCATCACCCCTTCACCTGCTCCCACATCCAGCCACTGACGGGACACGCTGTGCGGGAGCTGACTCACACCCGCACCCCACACCACAGAACCTTCCCTCCGTAACACCCCTTCACCTGCTCCCACATCCAGCCACTGACGGGACACGCTGTGCGGGAGCTGGCTGACAACCACACCCCACACCACGGAACCCTCCCTCCGTAACACCCCTTCACCTGCTCCCACATCCAGCCACTGACGGGACACGCTGTGCGGGAGCTGACTCACACCCGCACCCCACACCACAGAACCTTCCCTCCGCAACACCCCGTCACCAGCTCCCACATCCAGCCACTGACGGGACACGCTGTGCGGGAGCCGACTCACTCCCGCACCCCACACCACAGAACCTTCCCTCCGCAACACCCCGTCACCAGCTCCCACATCCAGCCACTGACGGGACATGCTGTGAGGGAGCCGACTCACACCCGCACCCCACACCACAGAACCCTCCCTCCGCAACACCCCGTCACCTGCTCCCACATCCAGCCACTGTCGGGACACGCTGTGCGGGAGCCGACTGACACCTGCAGCCCACACCACAGAACCCTCCATCCGCAACACCCCGTCACCTGCTCCCACATCCAGCCACTGACGGGACATGCTGTGCGGGAGCCGACTGACACCTGCAGCCCACACCACAGAACCCTCCCTCCTCGACACCCCGTCACCTGCTCCTACCTGCACACGGTGCACTAATTGGGGTTCCCAGTCACTGTACGAAGAAAACGACACAAAAAAAAAAAAAACCACTCATGTGGACCTTTTGACCTGTCGACCTAGCACATGTCGACCTAGAAACACTGTCGACCTTCCAACCCTGTCGACCTAGTGACTGTCGACCTATAGTGGTCGACCTAAACATTGTCCACCTAGACACTGTCGATCTAATGTTCCACACCCGAAATGTTTCACAAGGACATTGCATAGTTGGAGCCCAAAAGCAAACATGCATACTGTATGGGACATAATAAAGCCTTTCCCTACTGTATGTGTTTCCGCTCAGTCAGTGAGTGACCCAGAGCACACATGTACACCATTACATCACAGTAAATGTTGGCAGAGTGTTGCGGTGTCAGATAGGGATCTTAGTCCACACACCGGCACTTAACCAGATTGTTGGTTTATTCAGAGGACAGAAGGTAACAGTTCGTTATACACATAAGAGGTTCTGCAGCAGCAGGAACTTACACCAAGGTGACAGCGCGATACAGCTGTTTCACATCGGCTACACATATGCAGGGCGCAGCTGTGGACAGACAAGGTCACACTACACAGGAGACTATCAGCTGCACGTCCGTGCAGTCAGACTCTCCCAGGAAGAACTCGGAAGAAGTGCACGGCCCCGCCCGGACAGTAACATCAGGCACCGCCTTCTGCACTGAGCTAACACTAGGAGGGAAACACTAGAGCAGGAAAGCTGCCTCTAGTGCTGGGAAGGAGACAGATCGCTGAGTGCTCTATTCTCTAACACCCCCCTCGCTCAAGGCTGTCTTCGGTTACATACATTTGTATAATACTTTATCAAAACATTTATTAATAAAGTTTTCCTGTAACCGAAAACACATTAATAAAACATAATAAGCAAACAGTAAAACAAATCAACATTTCTCAAAAGTATTCCAGTCCACATTTTGTCATGAACATATTCAGCAATTGTGATGACAGTCCCTTTGTCGACATATCAGCCGCATTGCTCTCGACTTTTTTTCGATTTTGCACTAACTCACGGATAAAGTGATGTCTCATGGCTCCCTTATTATCACACGCAATGTTAATGTTCTCACTGTGGTAAAGTAGGCTAAGCTCATATAAAGTCTCCTTTATCCATAAAGCTTCTTTTGCAGTTTCTGTAAGTGCCATGTACTCCGCCTCAGTGGTGAATAGGGGAACAGTGGGTTGTTTTCTGCTCGCCTAACTGACGGCTGCGCCTGCCAAAACTAACAAGTATCCCGTATAGGAACGACGGTCATCCTCATATGATCCCCAATCGACATCACAGAAAACTTATAAAAAGTTGAATCTTCTGATTTTGTAAATACCAACTTTAATGAACTTGTACCTTTCAGGTATATTAAGATCCTTTGGACTGCAATCCAGTATTGCCTCCCAGGATTGATTGCAAACTGGCTTACCCAGCTTACTGCATGTGTAATGTCAGGGTGAGTCCCAATACTTGCATACATCAAGTTACCAACAGCATTTTGATAAGGAACCTCTCTCATTTCCTCTATGTCCTCCTGGCTGGTTGGTGACATGGCCTTTACCATTTTTATGCTTTTGTCAATAGGAGTGCTCACTGGTTTTGCATTAGACATTCCATAATTGCTAAGTATTGCCTCAATGTTTGTCTGTTGATCAATTGTGACAGTCCCATCTTTTGGGTTTTGTACAGTCCTCATGCCTAACAAATGATTTACAGGGCCTAGATCCTTTAGCTTGAAACTTTGTTTCAGCTGATGTTTTACACCAGTAATGAGCTCTTCTTGACATGCTAGCAATAGATCATCTACATACACAACTATGATGAACAGTTTTTTCTCTATAGTTTTGTGATATAAGCAGTGATCAGTCTCTGACCTAACAAAGTTCATCTCTAGCAGCACAGCATCCAGGTTTACATACCAACAATGACCACTTTGCTTTAGGCTGTACAAAGATTTCTTTAAGAGGCAAACTCTTCCCTCTTGGAACATATTCTCGTCATAATGTTCAGGTGGTTCCATATAAATCTCCTCAATTAACTCTCCATTTAGGAATGCAGAATAAAAGTCTAACTGGTATAACAATAAATCATGAATTGTAGCAATGGTAACGACTAACCTCAAGGTCCTGTACCTTGCAACAGGAGAAAAGATCTCCCCATAGTTGATCCCAGATTTTTGTGTGTATCCTTTAGCAACAAGGTGGGCTTTATAATGAGCAATAGTCCCGTCCACATTCAGCTTTTTACAAAAGACCCACTTGTGTTTGATTGTCTTATGGTTACGCGGCCTGTCAACTACAGTCCATGTACTGGTATCATCCAGAGCTGATAGCTCTGTATCTATTGCTGACTTCCATTCTTTCCAGTCGCTACTTAATTTTGCTTCCTGTATATTTTGGAGTTTACAGTAAGCTATATTTGCATATTCCTCACTGTATCTTTTGGATGGAATATCTTTATTGCTCCTCATGGAATTCCTGTTTCCTGATTGTGTGTCCACATTAACACTTTCAGGTTCAGACACGCTTTGTGCTGCCTGTATATCCAGCGATACATATTGTTGTTGTGATTCTTATTCCACTGTTCCAGCGATTGGTGCTGTCTCATGGGACACATCTCTAGACTTTAGAAGACGTTTATTTGTAATGTCCCAAAGACTGTGTCCTTTGCTTTCTTCACAGGATAGGGATGTTAGTTCACACAACGGCACTTAACCAGATCATTGGTTTATTCAGAGGACAGAAGGTAACAGTCCATTATACACATAAGAGGTTCTACAGCAGCAGGAACTTACATCAAGGCGACAGGGTGATACAGTGGTCACACAGCGGCTACACATATGCAGGGTGCGGCTGCGGACAGACAAGGTCCCACTACGCAGGAGACTATCAGCTGCACGTCCGTGTAGTCAGGTTCTCCCAGGAAGAACTTGGAAGAAGTGAGCGGTCCCATCTGGACAGTAACATCAGGCACCTCCTCCCGCATGAGCTAACACTAGGAGGAAAACACTAGAGCAGGAAAGCTGCCTCTAGCGCTGGGACGGAGACAGATCACTGAGTGCTCTATTCTCCAACAGTAAACAGCTTATAATAGCAATAATATCATAAACCACATCTACTGTAGATAAATGCATAGATAGAGACAAGCTTCTGCAGATCACTGATGTGTATCTCTGAGAGCCTGTTATATCATAGCTTAATTGCAGGAGGGTTACATATATCACACTCTGCACCCTACCCAGTCTGTTCTCTATCCCCTGCAACGCCCTGCCCAGCCGCCATTCCTTAAAGCCGCAGGCTGCTTTATGTGATTTCCTTACATTTGAAACAGGATAGCATGGGGGGGGGGTAAAGAGGCTGCCACAGCTGACACTGCCGCCTCCTCCGTGCATAATTCTGGACCGCCACCACTACGCACAACCCCGCGATGGACAGTATTTAAATAACACGACGACACGCGGTGTGACATCACCGTTGCAGTCCCCTCCCTCCAGCATTTCCAGACTGGAGCATGCTGCATTTACACAGAGGAGTTGTGAAAAACCGGGAGGAGCGGAAGATTTGCGGGGCAGCGGGAGGCTCAATTATAAACGGGAGCCACAGATGGACGCGACAATGAAGCCAACTTTTTTTGCAGGGAGTTCTCATTTTTCATCTCTATTCAGTAACATTTCTGACCCAGATACCTCACCGAGATCAGAACGCTCACCCTCAGAGGTCGCCCCTGACACGCTCGTCTAGTAAGGAATGAATGACGGGATGAAATCATTAAGCCTGCTTCCGCATTCTCTCAATAGATTGCTAACACTGTTAGTCAAGTAAAGTCTATAATTCTTTGATAAGTAGAAAGTCATTATTCCGTCTTCAAAGTGCTAAAAATGTTGATTAAAGATGAATTCACTAATAATTTAGTTCTCTTTTCATTACAGGTAAAAAGCATCTGCTCCTTCAGCGTAATGGCTTCAGAGAGACAGACGGGTGTCATTGGGAAGGACAGCCCATAATGACAGGAAGGATTTGGGCTCCATGGTGGTGACCCGGTTTGTGAACGTAAAAAATCAGGGGTTAACGGCGCTCCCTCCATGTTTGTACAGTTTGCCTTTTATCTGATGGAGATCTGTCGCTCGGCCTGGATGCGGTGTGTGTAATAGAGATGTGCGGCGGGCACTTTTCGTGTTTTGTGTTTTGGTTTTAGTTCTGGTTCCATGCGCATGTTTTGGATCTGGATTGGTTTTGCCAAAACCACCCTTTCGTGTTTTGGTTTTGGATCTGGATGATTTTTTGGGGAAAAACATAAAAACAGCTAAAATCACAGAATTTGGGGGTAATTTTGATCCTACGGTATTATTAACCTCAATAACAATCATTTCCACTCATTTCCAGTCTATTCTGAACACCTCACAATATTGTTTTTAGGCCAAAAGGTTGCACCGAGGGGGCTGTATGCCTAAGATAAGCAACACAAGTGGGCGGCACAAACACCTGGCCCATCTAGGAGTGGCATTGCAGTGTCAGACAGGATGGAACTTTTCAAAAACTAGGCCCCAAACAGCACCTCATGCAAATAAGAAAAAAAGGTGCACCGAGGTTGCTGTAGGCCTAAGCTAAGCGACACAACCACCTGGCCCATCTAGTAGTCTCACACAGTGGCTGAATGTCGAGAGTGGGACGCAATTGTTCTGTTCACTGACAGCATCTCCAGCACGCTCCAGTCACTTTTAAAAAAAAATCTGCAATTGGTGGACTTATAGGGCAGTACCCCAGGACTAATACAGCAGTACCCCTGGACTCATATGGCAGTGTCACACAGGATGGCACTTTTCAAAAACTAGGCCCCAAACAGCACCTCATGCAAAGATGTTGAAGAGGTGCAATGAGGTAGCTGTATGACTAAGCCAACTGGAATTATACGTCCACATCACTGGAATTATACGTCCAAATCACTGGAATTATACGTCCAAATCACTGGAATTAAATGTCAAAATCACTGGAATTATACTGCAAAATCGCTGGAATTGTACTGCAAAATCGCTGGAATTATACGTCCAAATCACTGGAATTAAATGGCAAAATGGAGGTTGAGGGCTTTCATCATCATGTGAAACTGAACCACTAGTCATGGCCAGGGCCTTAGCCGTTCCTTGCCACTCCGTGTCGTAAATGCCATATTGGCAAGTTTACGCTTCTCCTCAGACGATTTAAATTTCTTTTTTGGGGGTCTTTTTTACTGAACTTTGGCTTTTTGGATTTTACATGCCCTCTACTATCATATTGGGCATCGGCCTTGGCAGACGACAATGGCATTTTATCGTCTATGTCATGACTAGTGGCAGCAGCTTCAGCACTAGGAGGAAGTGGTTCTTGATCTTTCCCTATTTTATCCTCCAAATTTTTGTTCTCCATTATTTTTCTGGAGTTATATAACACAATATGTGGCACAGGAATGACTGATGGCTGATGCACAGGACACTACCACTGGCCTGATGCAGCACAACACAGCAACACTGTAAGGGACTTGTTATTATAATTTATTATTATACGGCAGTAGTGGACATATGGCAGCAGAGTATACCACTGTGACTGCCTCGTCACTGGAATGACTGATGGCTGATGCACAGGACATTACCACTGGTGCTTTCCACACCGTCGCAAGGGGCTACGCCCCCTTAACCCTGCACTCCTTTCTGGGGTTCAATATTTGTATTATATGGAGTATTACCTGAGGGCTGTTTGTAAGCAATTTGGCTCCCAGTGGGAGACTTAAAAATGCTTCCCCCTCATTGACATAAAAAAAAGTGCCGCCTCCCCCCCCCCCCCCAGATATAGAAACAAATATTTTGTGTGCGGCCGACAAGGGGGCGTGGCCTTTGTTACAATGGGCGTGACCTTGTTAAAATGGGTGTGGGCTCGTGTGAAAAGACGACCTTACCCCCCAGTTTGTGCCCCTGCACCAACAGATCTCGGGCTCCGCAGGAAAAAAATAATAATTCCACCATAATAAGCCCACACAGTAATGACCCCTGCACCATATTATGCCACACACCACAATGCCCTTGGTACATTAAATCCTAATTTTACACATTACAGCAGGCAAGTGTCCCCATTTGCACATTGCGGCAGGCATGTGCCCCCATTTTACGCATTCCGGCAGGCAAGTGTCCCCATTTTACACATTACGGCAGGCAAGAGTCCCCATTTTACACATTACGGCAGGCAAGAGTCCCTATTTTACACATTGTGGCAGGCAAGAATCCCCATTTTATACATTACAGCAGGCAAGAGTCCCCATTTTACACATTCTGGCAGGCACGAGTCCTCATTTTACACATTACAGCAGGCAAGAGTCCCCATTTTACACATTACGGCAGGCAAGTGTCCCCATTTTACACATTACGGCAGACAAGTGTCCCCATTTTACACATTACGGCAGGCAAGAGTCCCCATTTTACACATTACGGCAGGCAAGAGTCCCCATTTTACACATTACGGAAGACATGTGTCCTCATTTTACACATTACGGCAGGCAAGAGTCCCCTTTTTACACATTACGGCAGGCAAGTGTCCCCATTTTACACATTACGGCAGACAAGTGTCCCCATTTTACACATTACGGCTGCCAGAGTCCCCATTTTACACATCACGGCAGACAAGAGTCCCCATTGTACACAGTACGGGAGGCAAAAGTCCCCATTTTACACATTACGGCAGCCAGAGTCCCCATTTTACACATCACGGCAGACAAGAGTCCCCAATGTACACATTACGGCAGGCAAGAGTCCCCATTTTACACATTATGGCAGGCAAGAGTCCCCATTGTACACATTACGGCAGGCACGTGTCCCCATTTTACACATTACGGCAGGCACGTGTCCCCATTTTACACATTACGGCAGGCAAGTGTCCCCATTTTACACATTACTGCAGGCAAGTGTCCCCATTTTACACATCACGGCAGGCAAGTGTCCCCATTTTACACATCATGGCAGGCAAGTGTTCCCATTGTACACATTACGGCAGGCAAGTATCCCCATTTTACACATCACGGCAGGCAAGTGTCCCCATTGTACACATCAGGCAGGCAAGTGTCCCCATTTTACACATTACTGCAGGCAAGAGTCCCCATTTTACACATCACAGCAGGCAAGTGTCCCCATTGTACACATCAGGCAGGCAAGTGTCCCCATTTTACACATTACTGCAGGCAAGAGTCCCCATTTTACACATTACGGCAGGCAAGTGTCCCCATTTTACACATTACGGCAGGCAAGTGTCCCCATTGTACACATTACGGCAGGCAAGTGTCCTCATTGTACACATTACGGCAGGCAAGTGTCCCCATTTTACACATCACGGCAGGCAAGTGTCCAAATTTTACACATTACGGCAGGCAAGTGTCCCCATTGTACACATTACGGGAAGCAAGTGTCCCCATTGTACACATTACGGGAGGCAAGTGTCCCCATTGTACACATTACGGCAGGCACAGTCCCCATTTTACACATTATGGCAGGCAAGAGTCCCCATTTTACACATGACGGCAGGCACAGTCCCCATTTTACACATTACGGCAGGCAAGTGTCTTCATTGTACACATTACGGCAGGCAAGTGTCCCCATTTTACACATCACGGCAGGCAAGTGTCCCCATTTTACACATTACGGCAGTCAAGAGTCCCCATTTTACACATTACGGCAGGCAAGTGTCCCCATTGTACACATTACGGCAGACAAGTGTCCCCATTTTACACATCACAGCAGACAAGAGTCCCCATTGTACACATTACGGCAGGCAAGTGTCCCCATTGTACACATGACGGGAGGCAAGTGTCCCCATTGTACACATTACGGCAGGCAAGTGTCCCCATTGTACACATTACGGCAGGCACAGTCCCCATTTTACACATTACGGCAGGCAAGAGTCCCCATTTTACACATGACGGCAGGCACAGTCCCCATTTTACACATTACGGCAGGCAAGTGTCCCCATTTTACACATCACGGCAGGCAAGTGTCCCCATTTTACACATTACGGCAGCCAGAGTCCCCATTGTACACATTACGGTAGGCAAGAGTCCCCATTGTACACATTACGGCAGGCAAGAGTCCCCATTGTACACATTACGGGAGGCAAGTGTCCCCATTGTACACATTACGGCAGGCAAGTGTCCCCATTGTACACATTACGGCAGGCAAGTGTCCCCATTGTACACATTACGGCAGGCAAGTGTCCCCATTGTACACATTACGGCAGGCAAGTGTCCCCATTGTACACATTACGGCATTCAAGTGTCCCCATTGTATACATTACGGCAGGCAAGTGTCCCCATTTTACACATTACGGCAGGCAAGAGTCCCCATTGTACACATTACGGCATTCAAGTGTCCCCATTGTATACATTACGGCAGGCAAGTGTCCCCATTTTACACATTACGGCAGGCAAGAGTCCCCATTTTACACATTACGGGAGGCAAGTGTCCCCATTTTACACATCACAGCAGACAAGAGTCCCCATTGTACACATTACGGGAGGCAAGTGTCCCCATTGTACACATTACGGCAGGCAAGAGTCCCCATTTTACACATTACGGCAGGCAAGTGTCCCCATTGTACACATTACGGCAGGCAAGAGTCCCCATTTTACACATTACGGCAGGCAAGTGTCCCCATTGTATACATTACGGCAGGTAAGAGTCCCCATTTTACACATTACGACAGGGAAGAGTCCCCATTGTACACATTACGGGAGGCAAGTGTCCCCATTGTACACATTACGGCAGGCAAGAGTCCCCATTTTACACATTACGGCAGGCAAGTGTCCCCATTGTATACATTACGGCAGGCAAGTGTCCCCATTTTACACATTACGGCAGGCAATAGTCCCCATTTTACACATTACGGCAGGCAAGTGTCCCCATTGTACACATTACGGCAGGCAAGTGTCCCCATTTTACACATCGCAGCAGACAAGAGTCCCCATTGTACACATTACGGCAGGCAAGTGTCCCCATTTTACACATTACGGCAGGCAAGTGTCCCCATTGTACACATTACGGCAGGCAAGTGTCCCCATTTTACACATCACAGTAGACAAGAGTCCCCATTGTATACATTACGGCAGGCAAGAGTCCCCATTTTACACATCACGGCAGGCAAGTGTCCTCATTGTACACATTACGGCAGGCAAGTGTCCCCATTTTACACATCACAGCAGACAAGAGTCCCCATTGTACACATTACGGTAGGCAAGTGTCCCCATTGTACACATTACGGGAGGCAAGTGTCCCCATTGTACACATTACGGGAGGCAAGTGTCCCCATTGTACACATTACGGCAGGCAAGAGTCCCTATTGTACACATTACGGGAGGCAAGTGTCCCCATTGTACACATTACGGCAGGCAAGAGTCCCCATTTTACACATGACGGCAGGCACAGTCCCCATTTTACACATTACGGCAGGCAAGTGTCCCCATTTTACACATCGCAGCAGACAAGAGTCCCCATTGTACACATTACGGCAGGCAAGTGTCCCCATTTTACACATTACGGCAGGCAAGTGTCCCCATTGTACACATTACGGCAGGCAAGTGTCCCCATTTTACACATCACAGTAGACAAGAGTCCCCATTGTATACATTACGGCAGGCAAGAGTCCCCATTTTACACATCACGGCAGGCAAGTGTCCTCATTGTACACATTACGGCAGGCAAGTGTCCCCATTTTACACATCACAGCAGACAAGAGTCCCCATTGTACACATTACGGTAGGCAAGTGTCCCCATTGTACACATTACGGGAGGCAAGTGTCCCCATTGTACACATTACGGGAGGCAAGTGTCCCCATTGTACACATTACGGCAGGCAAGAGTCCCTATTGTACACATTACGGGAGGCAAGTGTCCCCATTGTACACATTACGGCAGGCAAGAGTCCCCATTTTACACATGACGGCAGGCACAGTCCCCATTTTACACATTACGGCAGGCAAGTGTCCCCATTTTACACATCACGGCAGGCAAGTGTCCCAATTTTACACATTACGGCAGCCAGAGTCCCCATTGTACACATTACGGCAGGCACAGTCTCCATTGTACACATTACGGCAGGCAAGAGTCCCCATTTTACACATTACGGGAGGCACAGTCTCCATTGTACACATGACGGGAGGCACAGTCTCCATTGTACACATGACGGGAGGCACAGTCTCCATTGTACACATGACGGGAGGCACAGTCTCCATTGTACACATGACGGGAGGCACAGTCTCCATTGTACACATGACGGGAGGCACAGTCTCCATTGTACACATGACGGGAGGCACAGTCTCCATTGTACACATGACGGGAGGCACAGTCTCCATTGTACACATGACGGGAAGCACAGTCTCCATTGTACACATGACGGGAGGCACAGTCTCCATTGTACACATGACGGGAGGCACAGTCTCCATTGTACACATGACGGGAAGCACAGTCTCCATTGTACACATGACGGGAGGCACAGTCTCCATTGTACACATGACGGGAGGCACAGTCTCCATTGTACACATGACGGGAGGCACAGTCTCCATTGTACACATGACGGGAAGCACAGTCTCCATTGTACACATGACGGGAGGCACAGTCTCCATTGTACACATGACGGGAGGCACAGTCTCCATTGTACACATGACGGGAAGCACAGTCTCCATTGTACACATGACGGGAGGCACAGTCTCCATTGTACACATGACGGGAGGCACAGTCTCCATTGTACACATGACGGGAGGCACAGTCTCCTTCTACAAAGAGAGATAGAGAAAAAGTTATACTTACGTTTGTACTGCAGCGGCATCCGCCAGCTAGAGGTCCTCTTCCATCCCGCTTCCGGCTCTTTGTTTGGGCCGGGTCGCCTCTCCCTGCGTGTCCCGGGTGGCTCCCCCTCTTCCCTGTCATCAGTACTCTGCTCGGGGGCGGAGTTTTGTGGAATGATGCGTTTGTGTTGTGACGTCACGACGCAAACGCATCATTGCATGAAACTCCGTCCCCTGAGTGGAATAGTAATGACAGGGAGGAGGGTGAGCACAAACAGAGCGACCTAGAGCCACAGCGGGCGCCCCGTGCACATGCACACCTCGCCGGTGCAAGAAACGGCTGTGTATTACCTGCATTCCTATTTCTGATAGTGGTTAAATATTTCACAACAAAAGGGCGTCCGATGGTGAATGGGGTGAGGGAGTGGGGGTCGTGGATGGGGGAGGGAGTCCGGAGGCGGTGTGGGAGGGGCACGTGCGGGTCTGACGCAGATGGGGGAGGGGTTTCGGAAGCACTGCAGGTGGAAAAGGGTTGGGGGTCCCGCGGGTGGTTTAGGGGTCTGGAGGTGCTGCAGGTGGGGGAGGGGCAGGGGTGCGGCAGATGGGGGAGGGGTACAGAGTGCTGCAGGTGGTGGAGGGGCGGGTGCTGGTGTGCGGGTTGGGTGGGGGGGACAGGGGGTCAGGAGGCCTCGAGGGTGGGGGAGGGGTGGGTGCAGCGGATGAGGGAGGGGGTCCGTGGGTGCTGCAGGTGGGGGAGGGGTGGGTGCGTGGGTGCCACGGGTGGGGGCGGGGTGGGTGGTGGTGGGGGGGCAGGGTGTCCGGAGGCGTCGCGGGTGGAGGAGGGGTGGGAGCAGTGGATGAGGGTGGTGGTCCGGGGGCGCTGCGGGTGCATCGGTGTGGAAGGGGCGGGTGCATGTGTGCCTCGGGTGTGGGAGTTATAAGCCCCGTATTTAAGGACAATTGGGGAGGGGGGGGAGATGATGTGGATGTATTCTAATCTCTCCAGTTAGTCAGGGGTTACACAGGGAGCCACTTTTTTACCTCCGGCAGAGTGAGTGATTGGTGACCAGGCCTGTGCTGCCGCCATTGGTAGTCTCTCCTCCCCGCTGTCCTATGCCATGCTGCTGCCTGGCGGACGGGGTGGTGGTCGTGCAGGCGCGCTGGTATTGGCTGTCCGGGGCGCTGCTGCTCTCCGTAGGTGCATCCTCCGGCCGGTGACAGACAGCGGCCCCTTGGGGTCCCCCATCACGTCACTCAGCCACAGCTTGGCACCCCGCTACGGTCTATGCACGGTGCGGCCCAGCCAGGAGCGAGTAGGCCTCTCTGAATCTGTACGTCACCCGACAGCGCTGACCAGCATCTGACGCCGCCAGGTATGACCGATGGGGGGGGGGGGGGGGTGAGGGCTCAGCTGCTGCAGAGTCTATATAGTAGGGCAGATCTGTGACTCCGCCCAGCGTTAGAGGCCTAGGCACAGAGTCACAGTTTCAAAGCTGACAATATTGACTTCATATGTACTGAACAATTCACAGACACAGGGCCTGATTCAGCACTGAACGCAGAAGTGCTGAAATCACTATTTGGCGATTTCAGCACTTCTGCACATGTGCGCACGATGCTCCACACATGCATGAGGACTTAAACTGCGATTGGTTGGGAGGGGCAATGGGGTGTCGACGCAGCATTTTGTAGATGTCAACGCGCCATTCAGGGGTCCGGACAACGGAGGCGTGCACCCTTCTAGTTTATGTGGACAGAATGGAAACGTGCTCTGTTTAAGGTCTGGATTCTCCCAATTATCTCCATACTGCGCATGTGCGGGCAGATTCTCACATTTGCATATGATGTAAGTAGGCTGCCACAGCCATATGCAATAACATCCGCGAATGTGTCTGACTCACAACCAGGCCTTACACATGGAGAGCAGAGCGGGTGACTGAGCCCTTCAGATCCTCCGTCACCCTCCAGCCAACCCCAACTGTGGGTTTCTCCGACGTGACTCCACCTGAGCACAGGAAATTTTAGTGGCAGGGGCCTCCAGAAGTTAGCTGACCTTAATCGGGCTCTGCATAGCAAATAATTTCTTAAATCTATCATGAAGTTGACAAGTAAAGGGACCATGGGCTTCATTTTAAATGTGTAGCGAAGAGGTGAAATAGTGAATTTCTTTTTGCCTTCTTCTTGCAGTTATTCAGGTTACGTCTCCATATACCGACGCGTCCATATACACCTAGCAGCTAGCATCAATACGCCAAAAATTGCGAGAAGTGTAGAGTAGCGTCTGTTTCACACCAGTCAGAGCGCACTACAGGCGCTGGGCTACGACTTTGACCTCACAGGAATTCGCTTTACACATGTACAACGTCACAGGTGCAGCACAATGGAAATTGGCGTGCGTAAAAGCCACAGTCGCTGCATCTTAGCACTTCTTAGTTCTTACACAGATTCAGACTCAGTCGCACACAGATGTACAAATGTTCCACAAGAAATTGATCCGTGGAATTTTGTGACTTCCATTTTATTTATTTGGGCGAATTAGATGCATATTTTGAACAAGAAAGACAATCGGCGCAGCCAAATCGCTCAGTATCTGGTGCGCCGAGAGGGGCCATTTGGCACGACTGAAGCCGCAGCGTATAATGACACAACTGTACTGCAAATCCAAACGCTTAGAAGTGTCACATGTAATAAAGACAATGGTTTGGCAGCAGGGCGCCAGTTTCCGCTTTCTCTGAAGGATCACGGATGGATCATTGAGAGAAAGATTGATAATCCTTTGTGAAACAATGTAGTTAATGTGGCTGCTCTTTCATCTGCCGTCGCTTATTTACCGCATCATATAAGCTCGGCTCGGCGGAGGATTTATTTCCGTATTAGTGACCCTTTGTCGGCATAACAAATGGCTTTTATGCGCTGAATGCATGAGGGCCATTCTCGTGTCCTCCTATCATAGCTTTCACGAGTAAAAATAAAGAACAACACTTTATATTGTGACGATCGCGTTGTTGCTTATCGGATTTAAAGAGCCGCGAATCCGCATCTTCTGTGATATCTTGTATTTCATGAAACATATTGACCTTGTTCATGTAGATAAAGTCGTTCAGATGTTTCCTGCAGTGATACTAATTTACTGCCAGGCTCAATATTGCGAGTGTCTTGCTTAGCCTCTATAGGATCATCTGCATGTCAGGCAAGGCAGCGAGGAAGCAGAGGGATTTAGGAAACAAAGTCTAGGCCGCGCGGCAGTAAGATGGGGCCCTAGGCTCTGTGGAAACACAACGCACATGCAGCAGCTTTGGCCTCGGGCAGAATAAAAATGAAAGTTGCTTAAGGAAAATTCCCACAATTGCAGTTTACTACCAGCTGCCAGTGGTATAATGTGTCTGCTGCAGAATGTGAACAAGTAGCTGTCCCTTTCTGTGTCCCAAATAATGAGCGGAACCAAAACCGCAGTCCCCAACCGCATGCAGGCTGACAACCGTGCTTGCTATTGTGGTACTGTAGCATCAGCCTGTCCGGTGGGCCTGATGGGCGTGTGCAGGAGCCAAAGCTTTGCTGCATCATATAACAAATACAAATATTTCTTTAATGCTATATAGGGCCTAATTCAAGGTTGGTTGCAAAATCAAAATCTTCCTCTAATGGGCAAAACCATGCTGCACTGCAGGTGGGGCAGATGTAACATGTGCAGAGAGACCTGGGTAACACCATGCTGCACTGCAGGTGGGGCAGATGTAACATGTGCAGAGAGACCTGGGTAACACCATGCTGCACTGCAGGTGGGGCAGATGTAACATGTGCAGAGAGACCTGTGTAACACCATGCTGCACTTCAGGTGGGGCAGATGTAACATGTGCGGAGAGACCTGGGTAACACCATGCTGCACTGCAGGTGGGGCAGATGTAACATGTGCAGAGAGACCTGTGTAACACCATGCTGCACTTCAGGTGGGGCAGATGTAACATGTGCGGAGAGAACTGGGTAACACCATGCTGCGCTGCAAGGGGCAGATGTAACATGTGCAGAGAGACCTGGGTAACACCATGTTGCGCTGCAGGGGGCAGATGTAACATGTGCAGAGAGACCTGGGTAACACCATGCTGTGCTGCAAGGGGCAGATGTAACATGTGCAGAGAGATTTAGGGAGGATAGTTATCAAAGCTTGGAAGAGATAAAGGGGTTTATGTAGTAAGCTGCCACTTAGCGTGGAGCTAATGCCGCTCCTGATTCGCCTGATTGGTTGCGTTTCCCTGGCCTGTCTCCCTACCTGTAAACTTACTGCACACGCGACGGTGCTTCGACTCATCGTCCCTGGATTCTTTCTCCAGCGTCGGCCACCTTTGTACTGACGGTGCCCGACCCCTCCCCAGGGTCACATGCACAGCCGCCATCTATTGTTTTTGTACTCTTTATTTAAAAGATCTAAACCAACTAAATTTGAATCTAATTTGCTTTGCATTTATAACTGTGTGGGCAACATGCAAAGGCAGCCAGTATTTACCCTGCATGCAATAATAAGAATACATGTATTTGCTCCCCTTGCATTGCAGCGCGGTTTGTCCATGTGCACAGTTAATTGCTCCCGTATGCTATATTCCCAACTCCAAAAATGAACAGAGACCCTAGAGGGATTATGGCGGCCTGATTCCGAGACGCCTGTTGGTCCGAATGCAGCTGCATACGGAAAGCAAATAAATTGCAACGGAAATGCTAATGGGCTCCGCCTCCTGGTTATTATGACCCCGCCCCATTATTTTCAAATGCATGCAGCTATCACCCTTATCACTGCACCCTACACCCAACCCTCGCTGGGTGCAGCAGATCTGCCTGAATTTGGCGTCGAGAATGTGTGCGCACTACTTACCTGAACGCTGAAATGAACCCATGACCCTGCACTAATGGTCCTAAACTAGGGCGAAACAATCTATTTGCAGGTGTTTTACTCCTTTCTGAACGTCAGAAATAGGAAGCTCCTCGTGCAGGTGACGACCTCCTCAGCCATTAATCCCACTCAGCAAGAACGGGTGGTCGCCTGAGAGTTTTTGTCATATCTTTATTCCAGAATCAAAGGAATATATAATATAATAGACCTCTCCTGGCACCTCAGCACTTGGCTCCGGGTCATGATCCAGCAGACAAGATGAGTGACAATAATTGGTTTAGCCATGACCTCTAGCTGGCGCTGCGGAGCGCTACGCACACGTCGGGGCTCTGCAACAGAGTAGCCTGAAATGTAATTGCTGAATCTTGCTTATCATTTCCTTATCATGTGCTGACAGCATATGCAGAGCGTGCGGGAGAGACATCTTCTCAGCCACCTCTATGCCTGCCCTAAAGAGCTTATGATCTAATTTTGTTACCAAGGAACAGAGGATAATGAGGAATTGATGGCGGGTTCAGGCCCTTCCTTTCATGCACCTCTGTTCACAGGCGTCTTTAATCTGTGCTTCATTTTCAGTATTTTGAGAGAACCAGCAAAGGTAAAAGAGGTTTATTGCCAGTAAAAAAAAAAAGGGAGAGAAAGTCAGAATATCTTCATCGGGATAAAGGGGCTCGCTTATCAGAGGAGACGCTGCGCAGAATAAAGTATTTCTGAGAAGACTTTTTACTGTATGCAGGGTTTCTTTTGTATTGCAAGTCAGATAACCATGTAAGAGCTTTCCGGAAAGAAAGATAAAATTTCCAAGCTTTATCTTACAAATCCGTCCGCTTTATACCAAGTGCTGATCTGCTGCGTTAGGTGTTAGCACGTGCTTTGCCAACATCTACCAGGAAGAGTATGCTGGGAGTTGTAGTGTAACAAAAGATTTTCATTCACCAGCTACAGGGCCTAATTCATACCCGATCGCTGGGCTGCTAATTTTCCTGTCCTACGATCAGATAGTCACCGCCCAAGGCGAGTGTAAATTTGCCCGTGCATGTGTACGCCGTGCTACAAATATCCCTCAGTCAGCGGACAGCTGCAAATCCGTTCACACCTCACTCACAATTGCATGTTTTTACCAGTGTGTGCAGTGTGTGCGCAGCCCAGGACTTACTCCCACAGTGCGATGAGAACAGGCTGACCGTGGCCGGAGCTGACGTGACACACCCTCCCTGAAAACGCTTGGGAACGCCTACGTTTTTCCTGACACTCCCAGAAAATGGCCAGTTACCACCCACAAACGCCCGCTTCCTGTCACTCAGCCTGCAAATGGCTGTACGTTTGAAATTTTCGCACCAGCCTGTCGCTGTTCGGTGATGCCTGTTGTTTGGCGATGCATGTGCGCATTGCGTTGCATATGCAGTCTATCGATAATCGCTCATTGTGCGAAAACGCACAGCAGCGATCGGGTCTGAATCGAGCCCCAGTATTAGACTGAAATGTACGCACTTAAAAGCAAGTCACAAACATGTCAAAGTAAGTGACTACCCGCGTTCCACTCATCTTTCAAAACGGCAGACGCGTTTCACATGAAATAGTTTTCTTAATGTAGGTGCGGTTTGCAATACATAGGGAGGACTGGAAGGATGTGCGCAATGTGAAGAAAGGCTTGGAATCGAATAGCGTTCCTGCTCATTTTAAAAAGCATCATGAATGTGATCCCAGTCATATAAAATGGTTCTGTGGGATACAAATGGTTAAATCTGGTTGGAGAACTAAGAACACAGAATCACTGCTGGCTAGAAAGGAAATGCAAACCATTTTTTATATGAGAACCCTCACTCCGTCCTAAGGGTGTAAACTGGGATTTTGAAACCAAATGGTAATCATGTCCCTCTTCTCTCCCTCTCTTTCCTGTGTGCTTGAGATGGATGCAAATATATATATGGATTTTATGTAATATGTGCAATTTTGGGCACTATATTACAAAAAGGATATACTGGAGCTAGAAAAGCTTCAGAGGCGGGCGACCAAACTAATCAAGGGCATGGAGATGCTGGAATACGAGGAAAGGCTTGCAAGGCTAGGCATGTTTACGTTTGAAAAGAGGAGACTAAGAGGGGACATGATCAACATCTACAAATATATAAGGGGTCAATACACAGAGCTTGGGAGGGACCTGTTTTCTATAAGATCAGCACAGAGGACACGTGGTCACTCGCTTAGGTTAGAGGAGAGGAGTTTCCGCACATTGAGGCGAAAAGGTTTTTTCACAGTAAGGACAATACGTGTTTGGAATTCCCTGCCTGAGAGAGTAGTAACTGCGGACTCAGTCAACACCTTTAAGAATGAGTTAGATAAATTCCTATTGGATAAGGATATTCAGGATTATGGTGCGTAGGCACGCATTATAGTTACTATAACTAGTCCTAACATAAAAATAACTAGTCCTATAATAAGACTGCATAGGAGACCACAAATAGGATGAACTCGATGGACAATTGTCTTTTATCAACCTTAGTTACTATGTTACTATGTATCATTATGTGTTTAGTATGGATTTTTTTATGGTGTAATACCGGGATATGTTCATAATATTTTATGTAACACTGGGATGACTTTATTCAGATGTTTGGTTTTTAAATATAAATTTTATGATGTTGATAAACTGTGATAAGTGATTCATTATGCTCAATTGTGAGAATGAGAGCGATTGGCTATAGGAATCATGTGACCTCCGGCGGTGGATTTAAAAATCAAGCGGGGATGGACATGCAGCACTGTCTGACGGAGAGGGTAGAGCCCTTGAAATGCGTTACAGCTCTTGCTGCGATCACCGCCAAAGACCAGAACGGACGAGGACTCGAGAAGCCAGGGAACATCAGGGACCTCTGTTGCTGTTCTATCGTGGTCCGTGTCTGCAGCCGGACTATATCGGAGGTTTCCTGTACACGGCGCATGAGTATCCGGACATTGGTCTGATCCTGTCATCTCTTATCTTTGTGATTATATTAAAAATATTTTTTGGGAATTGATATGGTGTGGAGGTCTTCTGGAGCCATCTAAAAGAAACCATTATGGGAATACGGGACTGAAAACTAATGTAAGTGTATTTCCTACCGGCGTGTCTGCCTGCATTCACCTCACACACCTCTGTCACTCAGGCTGTTAAAGAAACTGCTTAGGGTCTACGGGTGAGAACCCGAATGTAAGTCTCTTTCCAAAAGTTACCATTTGGGCATTGCAGTTCTTCATATGGTCATCCGGATGTTTTTCTGACACAGCGCTGAGAACACTGTATATATATTTTTACTTCTCATATGAGTTTTCTTAATGGCTTTCTGAAAAACTTTTGGAAGCATGTATTGTTTACTTGGCACAAATGGACTTAATCCAAATCACTCCCTGTGCCACGTTTTATGGTCAGTAATGGGAACTGGCCGCACACTTAGTACTCTGAATCTCACACAGTCCTTGCTACCATGCTGAAGAGCAAATAATTTCTGTGTTAGGGCCACTGGATTTTGGCCTCAGTTTTACTCTGGATTACACATGTTCTCGGCCACACCCTGATACCGGCCTTCTCAGAGTCCTTTTTCTATTTCTGTATTGTCCAAAGCAAGTATCCTCCTGGTGAGACTCCATTGAGGGATGCAATCTGTGCTCTTCTGACAACACAGTCCAAGTTCTTCTGGCCGGGTCTAAAAGAATAGCCTAAAATTAGTGACACCTCTATCGTAACGCCCTCTGATATGGTCAGGCAATTTGGAGGCCTTTAGGCCTTTGTACAAATTGGCTTTGCATTACTTAAGCTGCCCACTCTCCAGTGTGTACTCAGAAAGAGGTTTCAGTGCAACCGAGAACCTTGGCGTAGGAGGCTACTTCCTCAAAATGTGGAAAAGATGATATTACTAATATGAATTACAAACTCCATGAGGAAAACCTTTACCTGCAATTACACCAAAGTACAGAGACTTCTGTAATGGTGTATTCCAGCAGGGATGTATTGAAATTGTGTGAGGATGATGTACAAACTGATGAGGATGGTAGTGACAATGCCATCTTGCCATTGCAGAGCTGTTAGCATTGCTGCCTTAAACCCATTGGTAGCTTGTTTTGTGGGGGCCCTAAGAAATCAAACACTTCAGCCATTAAAATTGCAGTCCCTGTCGCTGAAGTGCTTGGTTTGTTAAAATGTGCATGTCCTTTTAAATATCCAACATAAGGGTGGGTGAGAGGACCCAAGCACAATTCCATCTTGCACCACTTTTCGATTCTGCCACTGCTGTGTGGTAATGTTTTATAGATGTGTTATAAACTGCCGTGTGTTTGTGCAGCTGCTCTGTTGCTTAGTAGCCGGCCAGCTCGCTGCAGCCTTCTTTCTAATGCGGATGAAAACAATATTGTGAGCTGCGAGGTGGTCAAAACTGACTGGAAATGAGTGGAAATTAATCTTATTGAGGTTAATAATACTTTAGGACAGGTGTCGCCAACCAGTCAGATGCAAAATATCTGTAGTAAAGTCAAAGAGCCTATAACAAAGAGCCTATCTGGCACAAGGACACGCCCCATTTTTGTGCACCCGCCTTCAGTATGACAATTGTAGAAGCATGACCATGTGTCACACCCCTGTTTTTAGTCACATTGGGGGTGAGAAACACTGAAACAATCCAGATCCACATAAAATATACTGAAACAAACCAGCCTCCCCCTTCACTCTGTGCCTTTCAGCCTTCCACCCTTCACTCTGAGCCTCTCAGCTGCCCCCCTTCACTCTGTTCCACTCAGCCTGCCCCCCCTCCACTCTGTGCCTCTCAGCCTGCCCCTCTTTACTCTGTGCCTCTCTGCCTGTGGATCTCAGCATCCTCCCCTCTCTCTCCACTTTTAGCTGCCCTCACCCCTCAACTGTATAACTGTGAGCCGGTGGGCAGCGAGGCCAGACAACGCCACTACTTCGCAGCACTTGCTGGAGGTCAGACAGGGCAGGGAGCGTGGCTGTGATGAAATGCCAACGTTAGCGCTTCTGTCTCCGCTCCAGGCAGCCCTGCAAGATGGGAGGGAGGTCTGGGTGCATACTGTCAGTAGACAGGAGCCGCATCAGGGTGAAGGAAGAACAGCATCTGGCTCGAGAGTCACAGGTTGGCCACCGCTGCTTTAGGAACTGAAAGGCTCAAATCATGTGATTTTAGCTTTTTTTGATCATTTTGGGAAAAAATACAAAACCAAAACCAGTCACAACCAGAATCCAAAATCGAGACTGAAACCAAAAGCCAACGACGAATTAGCATCAAAACCAGCAAAAATGGCGCAGCGCACATATCTAGTTTTAATGAACAATGATCCCTATACTGTAGCTCATAGGTGGTGTTTTCAAAATCTCTCTGAAATTACTTTTCAAACGTAGGCAGTAGGCATGTTATATGGGTGATTAAATGTATCTATCCTCTTGTTTATTTGGGAATTAAGACATTTCTTCCTTAATTACAATTAACAAATATTCATGAATTACAGAATTGTCCACAATTTTCGCTAATATGCACATAAACAAGCTCTGGTGCAAGCCGTTGTCTTCAGTCATATTTTAATTGGAGTCCACATGTGTATACAGTATATGTAATTAAAGTGTTTCGCTTGATTTCAAAATGAGCACACCTGTCTAAGAGCTGTCCTCGGTCATTTATTGCCTTTCAAAGCAAGATAGTATATCGTGAAGATTACAGAACCTTACATGCAAATCTGAGAAGAGGTTGTTGAAAAGGACCAATCAGAAGAAGGGTATGAAAGCTCTTGGGGCACAAACACGTTTATATGCAGATCTGATATTAAGGGAAATATGGACGACTGCTAATGTTGTTTAGAACTGTCCGTCATCCAAAACTGATTATCTGTGCACGAAGGGACCTTGGGGTAATTCAGACCTGGTCACACGCAGGCTTCTTTTTCCACTGCTGCAACCAGGTAATCGCCGCCTACAGGGGAGGGGGTAAGGGCTTTGCAGGGGTGCGATGGGCTGTGCACATTGGGGTTTCTATAATGGGTGCAGTGTGTGTGGTGCACATGGGCCCCTGAGTCCAGGGGGGGGCCAACACCGCACACACTGCACCCATTTCTCCTATACTTACCTATGTGGAGTCCATCGCTGACCGTGTGTGGCCCCCTCCTCTCCTGTAGCCATCGCGCCGCTGCTAGCGCACTGAAAACTAGAGACTCTGGCACAGTGCCAGGATCTACCACGCATGCATAGGACGTCGAAAAAATGGCGCGGCGGCCATTTCCCTCTCTCACTCTATGCACCTCTCCTTCCCTCACTCTCCCCCTCTATGTACCTGTCCTTCCCTCTCTCTCTCACTCTATGTACCTCTCCTTCCCTCTCTCTCCCCCTCTATGTACCTGTCCTTCCCTCACTCTCCCCCTCTATGTACCTGTCTTTCCCTCTCTCTCTCTCTCTCTCTCTCTCTCTCTCTCACTCTATGTACCTGTCTTTCCCTCTCTCTCTCACTCTATGTACCTCTCCTTCCCTCTCTCTCCCCCTCTATGTACCTGTCCTTCCCTCACTCTCCCCCTCTATGTACCTGTCTTTCCCTCTCTCTCTCTCTCTCTCTCACTCTATGTACCTGTCTTTCCCTCTCTCTCTCACGCTGTGTACCTCTCCTTCCCTCTCTTTCCCCCTCTATGTACCTGTCCTTCCCTCTCTCTCTCCCTCTCTCTCTCTCTCTCTCTCTCACACTCTATGTACCTCTCCTTCCCTCTCTCTCCCCTTCTATGTACCTGTCCTTCCCTCTCTCTCTCGCTCTCTCTCTCACACTCTATGTACCTGTCCTTCCCCCTCTCTCTCTCACTCTATGTACCTGTCCTTCCCTCTCTCTCCCCCTCTATGTACCTCTCCTTCCCTCTCTCTCTCACTCTATGTACCTCTCCTTCCCTCTCTCTCTCTCACTCTATGTACCTCTCCTTCCCTCTCTCTCCCCCTCTATGTACCTCTCCTTCCCTCTCTCTCTCACTCTATGTACCTCTCCTTCCCTCTCTATCTCTCTCTCTATGTACCTCTCCTTCCCTCTCTCTCTCACTCTATGTACCTCTCCTTCCCTCTCTCTCCCCCACTATGTACCTGTTCTTCCCTCTCTCTCACTCTATGTACCTCTCCTTCTCTCTCTCTCCCCCTCTATGTACCTGTCCTTCCCTCTCTCTCTCTCTCTCCCCCTCTATGTACCCATCCTTTCCTCTCTCTCTCTCTCTCACTCACTCTATGTACCTTTCCTTCCCTCCCTCTCTCTCTCACTCTATGTACCTCTCCTTCCCTCTCTCTCCCCCTCTATGTACCTGTCCTTCGCTCTCTCTCTCACTCTATGTACCTCTCCGGCCCTCTCTCTCTCTCTCTTATCAACAGGAATGAAAAGCTATACCTTATGCACACTTTAAATACACTTTACCATGGAGCCGCTGCGGCCGCTAAACTTAATACACACTCTACGCACCTTTTACGCTCTTAGCGTACAGAGTCCCGTACCGTGTACGGATTTTGCGTACAAACGCCGCGCTGACGGTACAAAGTACACACAGCGCGTACACACCCAATGAATACACTTTAAACCTTATACAGCAATGCAATGCGATACTAATACACTTTAAACCTTAGCAGGGAAAGGAAGACACGACACCAGTCTGTAGTTAAACCACTGGGTTCCGACACCACAGCGTATTATTGCTGAAAGGGGGTTATAATACAAACGATACAATAGAATAATGGCTACAATCAATGGTACATACGTGAGTGGATTCGCCGTGCTACCCAGATCTGGTCCTCAGTCATCTGATAGATAACTTTGTGAGTCTTGTGTCAGACCAGGCCTGCAGCAGGCTCTCTTTATACAATTCTTTCAAAACTTAACACAATGGATTCTGTAATCTCTTTGTCCATTGGACACAGGGATGCACATTTACAGTACAGGAGAGGTCATAGGTCGGTTTGAATAGGTAGGCGATGTCTGTTCCAACTGCTCTTGTGGGTGGTCTCCTCTGGATTCCCGCCGCATACATAATGTACAGTAAATACAGTTTATATCTATATTCTGCTCCTGCACATATCTATCCGCAGGAACATGCGATCTTCCTCAAACCAACACCGGAATATTACCCTTAAAATACCCTACAGCTGGATACCAAACACCACCTTATAACCTTGTTCTGTCCCCTCCTATCCTGTAAAGGTGAATCCCTTTGTTCTGAAACCATTTGAACTGCTGTAACTTGCTACTGTGGTGCAGGGAGGCAATGTGTAAAATGTGCACTATTTGGATTAAATATGTAATGTGTTTTGATGGCTTTTCCATGCGTTCACAAACTCTACCGTAAATACTCATACCACGCGCTGATACGCAGGTCCGCGGGAGCGACCATACGCAAATTGCGAATATGCGCACGCACGGCAGAGCAAGTACGCGCACGGAGGCCATCTGTGTGTAGTTTGTACGTAATGTGTGTACTGCAATATTTTTCGACTTTGACAGTCCACCCTTTTGCAGTCACCAATAACTGCCACTATCTAATCACTAAACAGAAAAATATCTATACAATATCTACAGAAGCTTTGATGATCGGGGAGAGAGTTGTAGGTGGGAAATGTATGACCTAGTGGGATAGTAAAAACATGTATGTATGAATCTATGTCTGAGGGGCATGTATCATCGTACCGTATATGTTCTAAATTAGCTTCGAGGTACTGCGAAGTATACATTAAATCCTTCTTATCCCGTAGTAAGGGTCTGTAAGTGGGCCAGCAAACACTACCGAGCTCTTTTCGGCTTCTTGTTCCAACAAATGGGGTGCACATTTAGTTAATGATACATGGAGGGGGAAACATATGTGAGAGCTAGTATATGTGGCTATCACCTGTCGACTATGTGTGCCATTAACTGAAGGTTGCAGAGATGAAGATAAGACACATATATGAAAATACATTTACATAAACATTTTGGGTAAGGCTGATGTCTTTTTTCCGGATGGATGTATCTGGGCGGAGGGGGAGACAAAAGAAAAACGGGTGAAAGAAATAGGCCATGAAATTCATTTGCAATCCTTATCATAACACTGTCTCTATGGATGGGTCATAAATCAAATCTGCTGCTATAACAGCGCCCTCGCTCCTTAGACTCATCAACTTTGTGCCGTGCTTGCGCCACATCAGAATTCGAACACACCTAAATATCGAACCAATAATTATGACGACTCCCAGGATACAAAGGAGAAACTTCCCTACACTCATGATGACATTTTGAGCCCACTCTCCTAAACCTGAGAACCAATTGCGTGGGTTCAACCATGAGACCAAGCCGGTCAGTTCATTACTCACAGTCGCTAAGGTAAGGTTATGCTTCCTCCTGAACTCCCACTTCAACTGCAAGATATCGTCCATCTTCTGATCGATGATCTCCGTGGGGTCGTCAGTGCTGTTCGGAATATACGTACAGCACTTCACACCATATTGAGTTGCCAGAGTAACACAGTACCCACCTGTCACGGCTGTGACATAATTAAGGACCATCCTGTGCTGAATCAGTTCCTTCTTGTAGGCTTGTAACTCCCTTCCCGTATACCTGAAGGTGTCATCATACATCTCAGTGATATTGTCTATCAAGTTCGCTAGCGCGTGGATATACCTATAATTTATAGTTCCTCTGGCTGTACGGGTGATGTCTAATGCGAGAAGGAACTGAATCCCGGTGGATTCGTGGATCAAATCAGAGGCTGCGTGCTCTGCCCTATCTATGAGGTGTCTCTTGATGATGTGTTCATAGTGAGTATGAGTATAAGGAGCCTGAGCACTGCAGTGAACGTCTTTCATCTTATCATGGGTTATGGTCATGACCTCTGGCAGTACTCTCCCAATGTAACATAATCCCTCTGAGCTCGGGGCAAGCCACTTGTACGCCTTCCTCCCACATATGAAATAGGCATCATCTGGGAGAACATAGGGGACAAAATATAACATCACCATATTACAAATTTTCCTAGTAAAGAAACCAATCCCTAGTTCTCCCATCTGCTCAGTACAAGTATCGGGCTGGATGATATGAGCACAATACCCTGGCGATACTTTTCCAACCCACATGGTCTTGCTTCCACGAGTATACCTATACCGAAAATACCTCCCACTGTTGGCTATTTGGCGTACAAGTTCAGAGTCTATGGGTATCCTATCAGCTCTGTGTGAAAAGGTCATTGTCTGGTTGTTCCACGTCACTTCCCAATTTCCTGGTTTTAGGTAATTGGAAATATTAAAGCACAATAAGGACCTGTCTACATGATACTGGTGGAGCTTCAAACTAGGGGGCCTAGAAATATAAAATTTCTTGTCCACCGGTCTCCCACCCCGTAATTCGAGTACCTCATCTATTGCTAAAGGGTATGGTACTAATCCTGACTTGCTCTGACCTTGAGGTACTTGTGAGCACACCCAGCATTCTGTCTGGTTTAAGACCTTACCCACTAGTGAGTGGTAATCACTCAACGGATGACGGTCCATGTCGATATTAAGGTTGGACTGACATCTCTGGATGCACCCATCCTCGACTATATTTTCACAATTCCTGCAGATACAATTTTCCTCAGACAATAACCCCTCACAGTGCCTCCAAGCTCCCTGACTACCAGAGCGCTTACTGATGCTAGCCTTTACTTGAGCGATGTGCCACTCCTGAGATCCTACAAATTCATACTCTCATCAGAAACCATTCCAGATCCCTGCTCGACCTCTCTGGGGCCCTCACCAAAACAAACTGTCCTGATTAAAAACAGAATTACTAACAGAACCCGAAACGCAGTCTCTTGTGATCGATCCATCTCGTTTGGGGAAAGGAGGAAAATAAGAAGGAGAAAAGAAAGGAAAAATGCAGGGGGAGGTGAAAAAAAAGAAAAAATGATACAACAACCGTTCTAGATCTGTGCTCGGATGCCCTTCAACAGTCCTGCCTCTCAACCTTCCCGGAACAGACACTCCAGTGATACGAGGTTCTCTACACTCTGCTCTTTGTCACAAGTTCTGTCCGTGTCAGCGACCTTCTTGCAGTGGGACGAGTGGACCCAAGTCTCTCTCTCGGCGACCTTCAATGCTGTCGTGCTGGTTAGCAAGACTTGGTATGGTCCTTCCCACCTGTCTATGAGGCAACCTGAGTGTAAGAAATTTCGAATCATTACATAATCCCCAGGTTCAATGTCATGACAATTACTGTTCGGTAGGTCAGGAATCACCAGCTTTAAATTTCTTTGTTGATTTCTCAGCTGCTGGCTCATCCCAACCAAATATCTCACAGTCACTTCATTATTACATTTCAAATCATCCTGGGGTCTATCATTACATGAGGTTGTCGACCAAAAAGAATTTCAAAAGGTGATAGGTTAAGGGGAGACCTGGGGGTGGTTCTGATACTGTACAACACTAGTGGCAACGCTTCTGGCCACAACAATCCAGTTTCAGCCATCACTTTGCTCAGCTTGTTCTTAATAGTGCTGTTCATTCTCTCCACCTTCGCACTCGCCTGTGGTCGGTACGGAGTATGCAGCTTGCTATTAATTCCCATCAGTTTGCACATGACCTGAAAGACTTCACCTGTAAAATGGGTACCCCTATCGCTTTCAATTATTCTAGGGATACCATATCTACACACAAATTCCTGCACAATTTTCTTTGCAGTGAACGTAGCAGTATTTGTGGCAGCAGGGAACGCTTCTACCCAATTGGAAAATACGTCAATACAAACTAACACATATTTTAAATTTCTAGAGGGTGGTAACTGCATGAAATCGATTTGAATTACCTGAAAAGGTCCGTCTGTCGGGGGGATATGGGATGGCTCTGTTGGTATCGACTTACCAATATTCTTCCTCAAGCAAGTAAAACATGTCATTGCTCTTTTACCTGCATGCGAAGAGAATCCTGGTGCACACCAGTAGGCTCTCACCAGCTTACACATACCCTCTTTGCCCAGATGAGTCAGACCATGTGCCGCCTCAGCTAGACTTGGAAGATATGCTCTGGGGGCCACTGGCTTACCGTGTCCACCTGTCCAAAGTCCTGAGGACTCATGGCCATACCCCTTTTACCTCCAGACCGCCTTTTCCTGTAGGGAACATAAATTTAGCATTTCGATTAATTGTTGTGTGTTGATCATGTTAAATGTCATCAGTGATGTGATGTTTGTTTGTATGAGGGTGCTGGCTGCTGATTTAGCAGCTTCGTCTGCCCGGCTGTTACCAATTGAAATTGGGCCTTGATTGTAAGTATGTGCTTTACACTTGATAACAGCCACTCTGGTTCCTGTATTTCTGTTAGAAGCCTTTTTATGTGAGACGCATGCGCTACAGGTGTGCCAGCTGACATCATGAAATTTCTGAGGTGCCACAGGGCCCCGAAATCATGCACCACTCCAAAGACATACCTAGAATCTGTGTATATATTAGCTGACTTACCCTTGGCCAATTCACACGTTCTGGTTAGGGCGACCAACTCAGCAACTTGTGCTGAGTGCGGTGGGCCCAGGGGTTCAGCTTCTATGATACCTCTGTCGTCTACAACTGCATATCCAGTACACAAGTCTCCCGATTCTGTCTGTCTGTGGCAACTACCGTCAGTGTAGAAGGTAAAGTCTACTCCTTCCAGTGGGTTGTCACTGATGTCAGGTCTCGCAGTGAAAGTCTGATTCAGGTATTCCATACAGTCATGCGTATCAGTGTCTGCACTAAATCCTCCTTCACCATCATTCTCATCCTCCACCCTTTGTGCCTGTACAGGCACACTTGGCAAGTAAGTTGCAGGATGTAGTGAGCTGCATCTCTTAATGGTGATGTTTACAGGGGCCATCAGTGATAATTCCCACTTTGTAAACCGAGCGGATGAGACATGTCTGGTTTGGGCGGAGTTTAGTAAGGCTGATACTGCATGAGGTGTATGGATGGTCAGGTTGTGTCCTAACACTACGTCCTCGCTTTTACTTACTAGCAAAGCTATCGCTGCAAAACTTTGCAAGCATGTGGGGAGAGACCGCGCTATGGTGTCCAACTGTGCACTGTAGTATGCTACCGGTCTGCTGGCATAACCATGTCTCTGTGTTAAGACACCTGTCGCACACCCAGCACTTTCCGTGCCGTACAATTCGAAGAGCTTCTCATAATCTGGCATGCCTAATGCAGGTGCCTGTGATAGGCACTGTTTGAGTCTCTCAAATGCCAGTTCGGACTCATCTGTGTGCGAGATCCGTTCTGGTTTGTTCGAAGAGACCATTTCTTGCAAAGGTAAAGCCAATATAGAGAACCCTGGGATCCAGTTTCGGCAGTACCCACACATTCCAATGAAAGTGAGGATCTGTTGCTGAGTTTGTGGCAGAGTCATGTCACGAATCACCTGTATTCTATTAGCGGTGAGGTGTCTAAGTACTTGAGTCAAGCAATGTCCCAAATATTTTACCCTGGTCTGGCACAACTGCAACTTATCCTTTGAAACCTTGTGTCCCGTTTGGGAAAGATGAAACAGAAGCTGTTTCGTGTCTTTCAAGGACGATTTGAGTGATTCTGAACACAACAATAAGTCATCGACATACTGTATTAGCACTGATCCACTCTCAGGTTGAAAGGATTGTAAACAGTCATGCAAGGCCTGGGAGAAGATTTTCAAGTAAGCATACACGTAAGGATTCTATACCGTATCTTCACGGCATCACTTTTGGGTGACCCCATAAGAAGGTGGATGTCGTATCTCTTTTCTGGGACCATCTTCACCACCTAGTTTCCCCTTTACACAGTGGAAAGAACTGTAGTGCCTATACAGGATTACACTATTGTATTTTGTTTTTCTTTATGTATATCATGACATCGCTGTGAGGATCGTTTAAAACAAGGGGACATTTGGAGCGCAGAAAGTGAGACTGTATTTTTCTGTTACATATTGTCTTTGTAGGTTGGTGACCTATTTGTACTGTCTTCTGCTGCTCCATTTTGCAGCGCCATAGAAAGATTTCTTTATTTTTCTGGGAGAAGATACTCGGGCTGTCAATGAAACCTTGGGGAAGACGAGTCCAGGTGTACTGTACTCCCCTGTATGTAAAAGCGAAGAGGTATTGGCTGTCAGGGTGCAGAGGGACAGAAAAGAAGGCAGAACAGAGGTTGATGACAGTGAAAACTGTTGCAGTAGAGGGAATTTGCATGAGGATGACAGCTGGATTGGGCACTTCGGGGAATTGGCTCTCGACTATCTTGTTTATCCCCCTTAGGTCCTGCACTAGCCTGTAACCCCTCCCCCCACTCTTTTTCACAGGGAAGATGGGACTATTGGCAGTGCAGGACATCCTGACTAGTATGCCCTGGTGTAGTAACCGCTCTATGACGGGGTACACTCCTAATTCTACCTCAGGCTTCAGAGGATACTGAGGGATTTTTGGAGCTATCCTACCATCTTTTACTTGTACTACTACTGGAGCTACATTCACCATTAATCCAGTGTCTTGTTCATCTTTGGTCCAAAGGGAACCCGGTATTTGTGAGATAATTTCCTCTACCTTTGATGGACACTTGTCTATAACAGCAGAATGCGACATTAGCCTTTGAGGGGTGTCTAATATATCTTGCACTTCTTGAACGTGGTTCTCAGGTATATCCAAGAAGACACCTTCAGGAGTACAATATATGACACACCGCATTTTACACAATAAATCTCTGCCGAGTAGATTAGTCGGAGCCGATGCAGCCAACAGAAAAGAATGTTTGGTCTGCAAGGGCCCTATCGTAACCTCTGCCGGTCTACTCAAAGGGTATTGTTGCACTGTTCCTGTTACTCCCATGTCGAAATTGTTTTACCCGTGGTTTTTATACCTACTGTCGAATTTAACACTGACCTGGCCGCCCCTGTATCTACAAGAAAAGGTAATGGTACACCAGCTACATCAACCGTGACCTCAGGTTCACTACCAAGGCTAGCAATCAACTTCACTGGCTACAGACTACAGGTGTGGCCCAACCCCTATTGAGTGGGGAGACCCTCCCGCAGCGCATTGGCAGCTATGATATGTGAGGGGGGTAGCTGTGAGTTTTCGGAGGCCTGCCAGTCCCTCCTTGTGGGGTACCTCCTTGTTTCCCCTGCGTGTGGCTCGTAATTCCTCCTACGCGGTCCCTGATCCCAAGTATGTGCATTGTTGTTAGGTTCATATCCTGGTCTTTGGGGTCGGTATACATTATGTGTACTTTTATTCCTACATTCCCTCGAGTGATGTCCTACCTTTTGACATTTATAGCATGTTACTACACGTGACTTACCATCAGGGGTCTGGGGTTTCGGCTGATGTGGCTTTGTTGTAAGTGCGTCTATACTTACTGTCATCAGCCTTTCCCCTTGTAACTCCCTGTGCTTAATGATGTTCCTATCATGCTCGATCGTGGACTCTCTCAATGCAGCCACCGAGATACCTCTCCAGTTCGGTAGAGAGGTCTGTACCCTTGTTCTCAGTGCCTCCTTCAACCCGTCCATTAATACAGAAACAGCTACCTCCCTGTGATGTACATTGTCCTTAATGTCTTCGATCCCAGTATATCTAGCCATTTCCTGCAGTGCTCGATGGAAATATTCGGATGCCGTTTCACCTTCCTTTTGTCTTATGGAAAACATTTTATTCCATTTGACAACAGTAGTGAAATATACTCCTAATTGCAGATTGATTTGCCGTACATTCTCCTGAGTGTATTCATCAGTGAGAGGTACTTCTGCGTCTAACTTACAATCAGTTATGAATTTCGTGGGGTCAATATTTGAGGGTAAACATACCCGTAGCACTGTTCGCCAATCTTTGTTTGTGGGTTCGTTGGCGTTACCTAACTCTTTAATGAACCTCTGGCATGCGACTAGATCTTTTCTGGGATCAGGAAATTCTGACATAAAAGACCTTAACTCTGCCCGGGATCAAGGACAATGCATGGCAATGTTCCTGATGGGAGTTACTCCCTGAGCGTCAGTCCTCCCATTGGGGACTGCAATCACCCTGACAGGATTTAATTCAATTACATCATTTTGATTTGATTCTATAATGTGAGGTGCTATTGTCTCTGCATAATGTATGGTACCATACTTACCTGTGGACACGACTTCACTTTTCCCTCCGCTAAGGGGTTTTGCTACTGCTCTTGTTGGTTGAGCCGTGCCCACCTGAGTATCCTGTATGGTGGCTAGAGAGAGTGCCGATATCGTGCTGGGCTCATCTTCCTGCTCACAGTCCTGGGGAAAATTTAAAACAGGATACAACTTGCAAGGGTTAGCGTTAGTACATTTATCAGTTACTCTTCTATCTTGTACCAATGTGCCATTGTCTGTAGCCACTTTCTCCCCCACAATATACGGTGGTGGTGGTGGTGCGGTCGCCATTATTTTCCCGCTAGGTTTGGAACCTGCTGTGCAAGCTAATTCCCTTTGTATATCCCCCTCCTGTTGCCATAAATTTAAACAATCTGTATGTCTAATCCTTTGTTTTCTGGATTTTATTAGACATATCCTTATCCTTAAGTTCTGCAATATTTCTGGTTCAAAGCTGCCCACTTTAGGGAATGGTACCCTATCTTTGTCAGTCATACGTACCCATTCAGACAAAAAGTCTTCCGTGTGTGAACCATATTTTCCACACATAACAAACCTCGCTGACCCCTTGGGCCGCGGCTCTTCAACCTGAACCCTGGTTATAAAACGTCCACCGCTTGTGCAATTGGATCCCATCACGGACTTTTTCTTTTACGCAATCCCCAATGCACAATACGAATAGACGGTGAAAGTTCTCAGAGCGCTTTCACCCACTCACGCCCACGTTGGCCAGTACTACCATACACTGTCGATAGCGAAGGCAATGTACCCAACCTAGGGCCCTATCTGACCTATATTACTGGAAGTTTTTAGGAATAACTTACCCTTTCCAGTAAAGTATCGGTCGTTGGAGATTTTCCTGAGAGAGACCAGCGAAAACGCCCCATGCACTTTATTATACACAAATCACGCTTGCGTATGCTCTATACAGCGCTAATGATACCGCAATTTTACGCAAAATCTCATAATAAGGATATCACGTTGCGCTATCTATCGCACCCACAAACGCGTGGTCCAATCGCACAGTGTATAGGTACTTGTTACTTATCTGCCGTACGACCACGGGTCGTTGTACAAACTGGGACCCTCAGTCCAGAGCGTAATACCAAAAAAACCTTTTTACTTCAATACTTCGCAATACAATGCACTATCACGCTCCTCTACAAATCACCTCACGATTTGCGTATTAAACCTTATACTAACGTGAGTCAGCCTTCTCACGCCACCAAGCCTCCACTCACTTGATGAATTCCGGGGTTCGAATTTCACTCACTCCTACGTTTGCTCCCTCAGGTATACTTTGTTTTTCTGTACAGAAAATTTTCATTCATTCAGATAAGCAGCTTTTCCCCCAGAGGCAATACAGTTTAAACAAAAAGTTTTATACTAATCTTTGGAAACCGAGCAGTTTTGTGCTATTGTAGCATGGCTACTGTCCCACCTTTAAACTAAACAAACTATCGTGTGGTTTTATTATGCGCACACAACCCTACGCAAGCTTGCGTAATTACGCAACCATGCGTACCTCTATGCCACGTATGCGGCCTTGCGCCACGTGCACATTTTTGTACGCTGTTCTCACGTTCCGTACCACGTGTACCAATGTGCGTACGCAATAAAACAGATCACACAACTTCTATAAATGTGAGCAATAAAACTACTATTGCCCACTAAACACAACCCACACTTGTTCCATTTTAGCCCTCTTACTACTGGGCCAGAACTGCGTATTGTGATTTTACTCTTACTTCCTTAAATACTTTTATTTTTAACTATATAGCAACAAATGTATTCGGTTTCACACAGATCTAAATGAATCTAGCACTCTGAGTGTTATGGCAACAATGTGAGAGGGTATACAAAGAGTATGGGTGCCTTTTGTTGTGTACGCTTTTGGTGCCAAAAAAAAATTCACAGATTTTTATATAGCTTTTTTCCTGTTTACTTTACGTGTTCTACCAGCATCCCTACAAACCATACAGAGCAGACATCATCTAATCAGCAAACAAGTAGGGTTTTCAGTGCATCCACCGACCAAGAAAAGGTTACGTAGGATACTTTCTGTCCGCCCTTTTGCTGATAGATTAAGTCTGCTGTGACCTATTAGGCTGTGGGTATGTGGAAAACCGGACGATGCCCCCAATTGATAATGCTGATTTATCAACAGGAATGAAAAGCTATACCTTATACACACTTTAAATACACTTTACCATGGAGCCGCTGCGGCCACTAAACTTAATACACACTCTACGCACCTTTTACGCACTTAGCGTACAGAGTCCCGTACCGTGTACGGACTTTGCGTACAAACGCCGCGCTGACAGTACAAAGTACACACACTGCGTACACACCCAATGAATACACTTTAAACCTTATACAGCAATGCAAAGCGATACTAATACACTTTAAACCTTAGCAGGGAAAGGAAGACACGACACCAGTCTGTAGTTAAACCACTGGGTTCCGACACCACAGCGTATTATTGCTGAAAGGGGGTTACAATACAAACAATACAATACAACAGAATAATGGTTACAATCAATGGTACATACGTGAGTGGATTCGCCGCGCTACCCAGTTCTGGTCCTCGGTCATCTGATAGATAACTTTGTGAGTCTTGTGTCAGACCAGGCCTGCAGCAGGCTCTCTTTATACAATTCTTCAAAAACTTAACACAATGGATACTGTAATCTCTTTGTCCATTGGACACAGGGATGGTCATTTACAGTACAGGAGAGGTCATAGGTCGGTTTGAATAGGTGGGCGATGTCTGTTCCAACTGCTCTTGTGGGTGGTCTCCTCTGGATTCCCGCCGCATACATAATGTACAGTAAATACAGTTTATATCTATATTCTGCTCCTGCACATAACTATCTGCAGGAACATGCGATCTTCCTCAAACCAACACCGGAATATTACCCTTAAAATACGCTACAGCTGGATACCAAACACCACCTTATAACTCTGTTCTGTCCCCTCCTATCCTGTAAAGGTGAATCACTTTGTTCTGAAACCATTTAAACTGCTGTAACTTGCTGCTGTGGTGCAGGGAGGCAATGTGCAAAATGTGCACTATTAGGATTAAATATGTAATGTGTTTTGATGGCTTTTCCATGCGTTCACAAACTCTACTGTAAATACTCATACCACGCGCTAATACGTAGGTCCGCGGGAGCGACCATACGCAAATTGCGAATATGCGCATGCACGGCAGAGCAAGTACGTGCACGGAGGACATCTGTGTGTAGTTTATACGTAATGTATGTACTGCAATATTTTTCGACTTTGACACCTCTCTCTCTCTCTATGTACCCCTCCTTCCCTCTCTCTCTCACTCTATGCACCTCTCCTTCCCTCTCTCTCTATGTACCTCTCCTTCCCTCTCTCTCCCCCTCTATGTACCTGTCCTTCCCTCTTTCTCTCACTCTATGTACCTGTCCTTCCCTCTCTCTCTCACTCTATGTACCTCTCCTTTCCTCTCTCTCCCCCTCTATGTACCTGTCCTTCCCTCTCACTCTATGTACCTCTCCTTCCCTCTCTCTCTCTCTCTATGTACCTGTCCTTCCCTCTCTCTCTCACTCTATGTACCTCTCCTTCCCTCTCTCTCCCCCTCTATGTACCTGTTCTTCCCTCTCTCTCTCACTCTATGTACCTCTCCTTCCCTCTCTCTCTCTCTATGTACCTGTCCTTCCCTCTCTCTCTCACTCTATGTACCTCTCCTTCCCTCTCTCTCCCCCTCTATGTACCTGTTCTTCCCTCTCTCTCTCACTCTATGTACCTCTCCTTCCCTCTCTCACACTCTATGTACCCCTCCTTCCCTCTCTCTCTCACTCTATGTACCTCTCCTTCCCTCTCTCTCACTCTATGTACCTGTCCTTCCCTCTCTCTCCCTCTCTATGTACCTGTCCTTCCCTCTCTCTCACTCTATGTACCTGTCCTTCCCTCCCTCTCACTCTATGTACCTCTCCTTCCCTCTCTCTCACTCTATGTACCTCTCCTTCCCTCTCTCTCTCTATGTACCTGTCCTTCCCTCCCTCTCTCACTCTATGTACCTCTCCTTCCCTCTCTCTCACTCTATGTACCTGTCCTTCCCTCCCTCTCTCACTCTATGTACCATTCCTTCCCTCTCTCTCACTCTATGTACCTGTCCTTCCCTCCCTCTCACTCTATGTACCTCTCCTTCCCTCTCTCTCACTCTATGTACCTCTCCTTCCCTCTCTCTCTCTCTCTCTCTCTCTCTCTCACTCTATGTTCCTGTCCTTCCCTCCCTCTCTCACTCTATGTACCTCTCCTTCCCTCTCTCTCCCCCTCTATGTACCTGTTCTTCCCTCTCTCTCTCACTCTATGTACCTCTCCTTCCCTCTCTCACACTCTATGTACCCCTCCTTCCCTCTCTCTCTCACTCTATGTACCTCTCCTTCCCTCTCTCTCACTCTATGTACCTGTCCTTCCCTCTCTCTCCCTCTCTATGTACCTGTCCTTCCCTCTCTCTCACTCTATGTACCTGTCCTTCCCTCCCTCTCACTCTATGTACCTCTCCTTCCCTCTCTCTCACTCTATGTACCTCTCCTTCCCTCTCTCTCTCTATGTACCTGTCCTTCCCTCCCTCTCTCACTCTATGTACCTCTCCTTCCCTCTCTCTCACTCTATGTACCTGTCCTTCCCTCCCTCTCTCACTCTATGTACCATTCCTTCCCTCTCTCTCACTCTATGTACCTGTCCTTCCCTCCCTCTCACTCTATGTACCTCTCCTTCCCTCTCTCTCACTCTATGTACCTCTCCTTCCCTCTCTCTCTCTCTCTCTCTCTCTCTCACTCTATGTTCCTGTCCTTCCCTCCCTCTCTCACTCTATGTACCTCTCCTTCCCTCTCTCTCACTCTTTGTACCTGTCCTTCCCTCCCTCTCTCACTCTATGTACCTGTCCTTCCCTCCCTCTCTCACTCTATGTACCTGTCCTTCACTCCCTCTCACTCTATGTACCTCTCCTTCCCTCCCTCTCTCACTCTATGTACCTGTCCTTCCCTCTCTCTACCTCTCTATGTACCTGCCCTTCCCTCTCTCTCTCTCTCTCTCACTCTATGTACCTGTCCTTCCCTCCCTCTCTCACTCTATGTACCTGTCCTTCACTCCCTCTCACTCTATGTACCTCTCCTTCCCTCCCTCTCTCACTCTATGTACCTGTCCTTCCCTCTCTCTACCTCTCTATGTACCTGCCCTTCCCTCTCTCTCTCTCACTCTATGTACCTGTCCTTCACTCTCTCTCACTCTATGTACCTGTCCTTCCCTCCCTCTCTCACTCTATGTACCTGTCCTTCACTCCCTCTCACTCTATGTACCTCTCCTTCCCTCTCTCTCTCTCTCTCTCTCTCTCTCTCACTCTATGTACCTGTCCTTCCCTCCCTCTCTCACTCTATGTACCTCTCCTTCCCTCTCTCTCACTCTTTGTACCTGTCCTTCCCTCCCTCTCTCACTCTATGTACCTGTCCTTCCCTCCCTCTCTCACTCTATGTACCTGTCCTTCACTCCCTCTCACTCTATGTACCTCTCCTTCCCTCCCTCTCTCACTCTATGTACCTGTCCTTCCCTCTCTCTACCTCTCTATGTACCTGCCCTTCCCTCTCTCTCTCTCTCTCTCTCTCTCCCTCTATGTACCTGTCCTTCCCTCCCTCTCTCACTCTATGTACCTGTCCTTCACTCCCTCTCACTCTATGTACCTCTCCTTCCCTCCCTCTCTCACTCTATGTACCTGTCCTTCCCTCTCTCTACCTCTCTATGTACCTGACCTTCCCTCTCTCTCTCTCACTCTATGTACCTGTCCTTCCCTCCCTCTCACTCTATGTACCTCTCCTTCCCTCTCTCTCTCTCACTCTATGTACCTATCCTTTCCTCCCCCCTCTCTCTCTCTCTCTCTCTCTCTCTCTCTCTCTCACTCTATGTACCTGTCCTTCCCTCTCTCTCCCCCTCTATGTACCTGTCCTTCCTTCCCTCTCTCTCTCTCTCTCTCTCTCACTCTATGTACCCCTCCTTCTCTCTCTCTCTCTCTCTCTCTCTCACTCTATGTACCTGTCCTTCCCTCCCTCTCTCACTCTAAGTACCTCTCCGGCCCTCCCTCTCTCACTCTTTGTACCTGTCCTTCCCTCCCTCTCTCACTCTATGTCTCCTGTCCTTCACTCCCTCTCTCACTCTATGTACCTCTCCTTCCCTCTATCTCACTCTATGTACCCCTCCTTCCCTCTCTCTCTCACTCTATGTACCTGTCCTTCCCCCCCCCCTCTCTCTCTCTCTATATATATATATATATATATATATATATGTACCTGTCCTTCCCTCCCTCTCTCACTCTAAGTACCTGTCCTTCCCTCTCTCTCACTCTATGTACATGTCCTTCCCTCCCTCTCTCTCTCTCTCTCACTCACTCACTCACTCACTCACTCACTCACTCACTCTTTGTACCCCTCCTTCCCTCTCTCTCTCTCACTCTATGTACCTGTCCTTCCCTCCCTCTCACTCACACTTTGTACCTCTCCTTCCCTCTCTCTCTCTCTCTCTCTCTCTCACTCTATGTACCTATCCTTTCCTCCCTCTTTCTCCCCCTCTCACTCTATGTACCTGTCCTTCCTTCCCTCTCTCACTCTATGTACATGTCCTTCCCTCCCTCTCTCTCTCACTCACTCACTCACTCTTTGTACCCCTCCTTCCCTCTCTCTCTCTCTCTCTCTCTCACTCTACGTACCTGTCCTTCCCTCTCTCTCACTCTATGTACCTGTCCTTCCCTCTCTCTCACTCTATGTACCTATCCTTTCCTCCCTCTCTCTCTCTCTCTCTCACTCTTTGTACCTCTCCTTCCCTCTCTCTCACTCTATGTACCTATCCTTTCCTCCCTCTCTCTCTCCCTCCCTCTCACTCTTTGTACCTCTCCTTCCCTCCCTCTCTCACTCTATGTACCTGTCCTTCACTCCCTCTCCCCCTCTATGTACCTGTCCTTCCCTCCCTCTCCCCCTCTATGTACCCGTCCTTCCCTCCCTCTCTCACTCTATGTACCTATCCTTCACTCCCTCTCTTACTCTGTCTACCTGTTCTTCCCTTTCATTCTTCGTCTGCGGGCTCCAGCAGGCGGCGGGGTACAGGAACCGGGTGCACCACTCGTGAGCCCCGTCAGGCTCCAGCAGGCGGCAGGGTACGGGAACTGGGCACATCCCACGTGGGCCCCTTGCAGGCTTCAGCAGGCGGTGGAGTACAGAGAGCGGGCGCACCCCATGTGGGCACATAATGCCCACAGTACTAGTGCCTTTTACACATTATGCCCACAGTAGTTGTGCCCCTTACACATTATGCCCACAGTAGTAGTGCCACATACACATAAATTTATGGCCAAAGTATTACCTGATATGCTCTCTGTGCAGTGCCAACTCCACTGCCTGCTCGGTGAGTTTTTTTCAGGCAGGTGCTGCACAGGTGGGCATATCAGATAGGGCCAGTTTTAATGCATGTCGCTGGTGCAACTGAGCCACGGTGTCCTCCTCTATGCTGCGCCCTACTCAGCTGAGTACCCAGTGTATGCGTAGAACACATAGAAGCCTGCAGAGGAAAGAAAACTAATATGAAGAAGTATGGAGAGGAGATGCAGGTGGGCAGTGATGGAGGCGGAGCTGAACTATTTTCTTCAGTAGGCCCCGCCCCATAGTGACAAGATTCCATTAATAAACATATATACCTATTTGAATAGGGGACGGGGCCAACATTATACAATTAACATGCAGCTTTCATTAGAGCTGTCCTTGGCGATTAGAGGATTTATAACCCGGGAGTCCTTCAGCACATGTGCGACCTTCGGTGGGCCGCAAGGGACACTGGGTGGGATCCTATAGATCCCTCTCAGGGTACTGTGTATAAAAAAGCTCATAGGCTTCTGTTAGGCAACATCATCTATAGATGGCATTGCCTACTGGGTACAAGCTCCGGAATGTATCGCTTTAAGGAGCTTGAAGCATATGGGGAATGCCGTCAAAACTCTGACAACTGCAGTTTTTGGAGTTTTGACCCCATTTTGCCATCGCACCAAGGTCAGGGGTAGAACTAGAAGTTAGAATTTAGAAGTTGTAAATGTGCCCGAACGGTCGGGCCGGGGTGCTGTATCCGAAAGCTATAAGGACTTACTGTAGGTTTAAATGAATTTTATATATAAGTAAAGTCTCAGAAAATTACAGTTTTTGGAGGTTTACAGATGGATCCCTATATGTATAAAAAGCGCCTGCGGCAAAGATTGTACAGGGGTGCGATGTTACCACATGCATTACGCTATAGATAGCGCAACTGCTTGTGCCTGACAGGTGTGCCATCCTAGGGGCATCTTTACACAAAAAACAGCTGAGAGGGATGTGTCGTTCCCTCTCGGTACCCCGCTGCTTGCACAGGGCGATGGCCGCACACGCGCATTAGGATTCCTGGGTCATAAACCGGGTAGTCTTATTATTAATGGGACAGCTATACAGTGGAAGAACTGTCCCAGCAGTTATGGGACCCTGCGTACCAGCGATAAATATGGCGGTATACAGGGAAGTGTGGGTGGGATGTATCGCAGTCTAACTGCAATGCACTGTGCCCCGTATAATGAGACCCAAAAATTCTAATTCAAAGTGATCTGTTTTTGTAATTTACTACATTATATAGGGCTAAATAAAGATGACATTAGCACATTTTAGCCTATGGGCTACTGATCGTAAAAATCACCGGGAGAGGGTTCCTCCAGAACCATCCCCGGCAACGGCCACCGTGCATGTGGGGTCAGCAGACCGCACATAGGGGGTCATTCCGAGTTGTTCGCTCGCAAGCTGCTTTTAGCAGCTTTGCACACGCTAAGCCGCCGCCTACTGGGAGTGAATCTTAGCTTATCAAAATTGCGAACGAAAGATTCGCAATATTGCGAAAAGACTTCTCTGTACAGTTCTGAGTAGCTCGAGACTTACTCTGCCAGTGCGATCAGTTCAGTGCTTGTCGTTCCTGGTTTGACGTCACAAACACACCCAGCGTTCGCTCAGACACTCCTCCGTTTCTCCAGCCACTCCCGCGTTTTTCCCAGAAACGGTAAAGTTTTTTCACACACTCCCATAAAACGGCAAATTTCCGCCCAGAAACACCCACTTCCTGTCAATCACATTACGATCACCAGAACGAAGAAAAAACCTTGTAATGCCGTGAGTAAAATACCTAACTGCATAGCAAATTTACTTGGCGCAGTCGCACTGCGAACATTGCGCATGCGCATTAGCGACTAATCGCTCCGTTGCGAGAAAAAAATAACGAGCGAACAACTCGGAATGACCCCCATGAGTAGGTGGCCCAGCTCTGAAGCAAGAACATGATTGATAAATGGCCCCCTAATTGCGTAGTGCCTTCTCCCCACCGTTCCAGAGGCAGTCTGCGTACCTCACTCTGAGGTTATTGCTCCCTTGTATTTTTTTTTGTCCTACCACTGCAGCCTGTATATAAAGCTTTCTGCAGTCGTTGGCACCACAATCTGCTGGTCTGTTACACCGCCCATAGGTAACCACTGCTACCTGCTTCATTTATCTGAGTAGAACAGTCAAACAGAGGGGGGGTTTCCAGTTACCCGGAAATCATCTTCCACACAGCCTGGCCAGCAGCCACTACATGCAGTATAAAGAGTGGAATGGTCAGTGGCAGCAGATTTACGTGCTGTGGATCAATCATCGCTCAATCATTACACCAGAGAGAGAATCTGGTGAGTGGCTCACCATGGTCATTGGGCCTGTATATGTCTGACTGCACACTGCATTACATACACTGCACTGTGTTTGGGGCAGACTGTAGCTTGTTACATGATAGCTACGCCTCCTTCATGGGCTGGTGACGATCGCTCTGAATTCAGACATTCGGCCCCCCCTGCCCTCCCCTAAATCCTGCGTTTGCCCCCGTAGAAAGCAATCCTGCTACCTAAAATCATTACAGGGGGCCTATCCATGCGAACAAGGAAAGGATGAAAAGAATAGACAGGAGGAAGAATGGTTTCAAGTGAAAGCACCAGAGGCCTGGTTAGCAGACGGAAAGGTCAGCAAAATAATACGTAAAGATGCGCAGGAGACACGAGGAGGTCAAAGTAGACAGCAAGTAGCCAAGTGCTAATTGGCAAGCAATGATTCTGCAGAAGCCCCAAAGCTTCTCATTCTTCCATTGACAATCAGGGCAGCGGGATCAATAGTTCACAAAGGTTAAAGTGGCAGCAATCAGCATGGAAGCTGGAGGGAAAGTCAGACCGTCTCCCAGCACCCGGCCCTTACACCAGTACCGCTCAGCAATTTCATTAAACTTGCTTAGACGCTGCAGGAGTACCTTGCTGGAGACGCAGATCCCCCCTCAGACTGTACAGCAGGGGAATAGGTCATTTATGAATTCTCTTTGCAGAATTTCCAAATGAACCCATGTCCGGCACCAACAACACAGCACCTTACAGGATTACAGAAGCATCTGACGCGCCTGGAAATCTCAAGTAATAGCTGCAACCTCATCAAGACATGATACAGGTAATCTCATCTTTCAGCTAACAACAGAGACATCTCCGGCTAATGTGCACCAGGGACTTCTATCTTATCTTTCTTAAGGTGAAAACAATTGGTCACAATTTGTATCTTCTGCTACAATAATCAACTGGGGATCATAACACTGTAAAAAATATATATATATATCTATAGCTATATCTATATATATGTCATTTACGTTATTACTTTTTTCATTGCTGACCCTTCTAAGCCATTGCAAGATCAAATTCTGTCCACCCCCCGTATCGTCTTACCCAGATTTTCCCTTCCTCCCTTACTTATATATCCAACTTTTCCCCGTCCCCCTCGCTGTCCAGACTACGGCGTGCTAATGGGTTAGAGCAGCGCCAAAGTTTTTAATAAGACAGAAGCTTATTTCTTTTCTGCAGTGTCATGTCATTTCAGCATGCACAGAATAATTTAATCCTTACTGAAATAATAACAAAGGTGAATGCAATTCTACTAACACCAGCTAAAATTATTCTAAGTCAGTGGCGTCAGTTCAGAATCCTTTATATGCATAATGCAGTCTGCCTGAAATGTCGCTTTGGGTTTCCATGTGGCTGAGTGCTCAAAAATAAAAAGTTTTCTACTGCTTCTGGAAAATGAGCGAAGGTCTGGGGGTAACACCGCTGAGATGACGCCGTCGTTCCCCGCAACTCGTGGTGTGGAAGATTATTTTATGACTCTTAGAATTTTATAGTTCTCGGTTGCACTGAACAGCGGATTATCAATGCAGAACTTGGGGGGTGGAGGCATGCTAAACTGTATCATTTACAGGTGTTTCTACCTGAACGTGTTCATCGATTATGGATACTTCAAAGTAAAAAAATAACTAATAAAAATATTCTTGCAGCCATATAGGTCCTGATGCTGTGTAATTGTTAAGTTATATTTATAAGGCGCCACAGGGGTTCGGCAGCGATGCGCAAAGTGCAGGAACATAACAACGATGGTGTAATGGTTAGCATTACTGCCTCACAGCACTGAGGTCATAGGTTCAATTCCCACCATGGCCCTAACCGTGCGGAGTTTGTATATTCTCCCTGTGCTTTCATGGGTATCCTCCGGGTACTCCGGTTTCCTCCCACGATCCAAAAATATACTGGTAGGTTAATTGGCTTTGAACAAAAAAATGATCCCTATTCTGTAATTGTGTGCGTGTACGTGGGCAGACTAGATGGGTCAAGAGGTTCTTATAGGCTGACAAATTCTATGTCTGTAAAATGTTTTCAGACAGAGTAGTTACATACAAGTCAAGAACACAGTAGGCAAGACTGGCATATTTATAATGGGTGCAGAGTGTGCGGTGCACACCCTGCACCCATTCATTGAAACACTTACCCCCCGGCGTCCCGAGGCGCAGCAGCGCTGCAGAAATCACTGGGAAAATGGCGCAGTGCCATAATCCAGTTGCTTTGCGCATGTGCAGCAGGAAAATCACTGGGAAAATGGCCGCTGCAACATTTTCCTGGTGATTTGTACATGCGCTCTAAGCTCTGGGACAGCGCTAGGGTCCCCTTGGGACCCCAGTGCCCAGAGCCATACAGCGCTGTCGGCTAGAGAGGAGTAGGCCCAGACGGATCGTGCACACTGGCCTCCTCCTCTCTAGAACCATCCCTGGTGGGCAAGGTTTACAAAGTGGAAGGTTAGCTGGGACTTAGAAACTGACAAGCCCCACCGCCGATTAAGGATGGTTCTAAGTATGAAATGCCGGCCTCACCATTCCAAGAACCCTGTAGGCCACAAGCCACCCCGTAGATCCTGCACCCAGGGTGGTGGCACCTGTTTACAACTCTGGTGGTGCTTTTGGCCACTGAGTATGAGTAGCGATATCTCCATCCCCTTAGACCCCACAGCCTGCGACATTGCGATTAGGAGCTGACTGGTTGGTACTTTGTTTCTCTTCACTTTATCTCTCTCACAGGCACCTCCCCTTTGTTTGTTTTCATGTGCTGTATCATTTAGACATCTTCAAAAGTTTTTTCCTAACTTGAGTCCAGAATTTTTGAAAAGCTCTGCAGAGGCGGATCTACGGCTGGTTTCTCTAATGAGGATAAAGAAGACAAAAAATGGTAGATGAGGATGATCACATAGATGACATCACATGCAGACATTATAGAAGATTTATAGAAATAAGTGTCGTGGGCGAAATCTGCCCCAGATAAGAGATCTCCCAATTATCTTGATTCACGGACAAATAATCCAAATATTTTCCAGCCCATTTTGAGAGGTTTGGGAACAATACGCTGTGGAAAAGTTTAACATAATTTTTTATTGTGAGAATTATATCTGTAACTATCAATATTATCTTATGTGGTTGATTATTGTATATGATATTTGCAGGGATGTGAAGTTTCTTTTATTCCTCTCTATGAGGCCAATGAGTCTATCTACAGTATGAAGCCAAATTTCCAAAAATGGCGGGCATTGGATCTGTCAGAGCTTCAGATAATTTATCAGGAGGTGGACCACTGAGAAAGTGCCACTCTTCTACCACTTTCCACATTTTCCATAGACCTCTATGTAGAAGACGGCCTGAATGAATTTACCTGGCAGGGAAAATCTTCAACTCAAGCTAATGCCATCTCAGAATGGCGTTACCTTTACCCACCAATTGTGATCAGTGGAGACGCTTCATTGGATCCCTGTTGGGTCAAGTCACTGGGGCAAATTCAGACCTGATCGCTAGGCTGCGTTTTTGTATAGCGGGCGATCAGGACTAAACTGTGCATGCGTATGAACCGCAATGCGCAGGCGAGTTGCACGGGTTAAAGAGGATCGCCGCTCAATGATGGGTTTGTGCGAAGAATCCATTCGCACGGGTGCTTGCAAGTAGATTGACAGGAAGAGGGCGTTTGTGGGTGGTAACTGACCGTTTTCTGGGAGTGTTTGGAAAAACGCAGGCGTGTCCAAGCGTTTGCAGGGAGGGTTCCTGACGTCATTTCCGGTCCCGGACAGGCTGATGTGACCGCAGCAGATGAGTAAGTCTAGAGCTACTCAGAAACTGCACAAGATCTGTTCGCATAGCTCTGCTACACATGCGTTCACACACTTGCAAAGCGAAAATACACTCCCCTGTGGGTGGCAACTATGCGAACGCAGGACTGCAAAAAAAAACCTAGCGAGCGAACAGGTCTGAATTAAGCCCCACAATGCGTATGTGCAGACATCTTGCCTCTTCAGGCATTGCTAGGCAATGGGGGCCGTCAGAAAGCATTCGCAGGTGGGTTTCCTATACATGAGTATTCCTCCTATGGATTCACGTAAATGGCATTTATGAAATGTCAGACTTGATGGCTCTGCGTCTCTTTTCTTCTGTACCGCCTGTAATTATAAGCACAATAGAATAAAAGTTTTACTTGCTTTGCAAAATTACCCAAAACTTTCTGACATTTGCGCTGTGCTTCCAGTTGCCGCGTGCTCGCAGTTTTTATCACTTAAGCGCTGAGGTTTGAGAAATTATGACCAGAGCAGTAAGGTAAAAATGAACAACAAGGAATCTAGCAGAGAAACATAAGTTAATCGCTGTTTAATGAAAGTGTCATCATTTTTCTAACTAAAATAATTTTAGATTTCAAAGTAAAGCAAATTTACTAGCGGCAGCCCGTCGGAAGCAGATGTTTCTATGACATGGCGGCGCAAGCTGTGTTGAATTTGACCTTGTAGATTAAAGCAGTTTTCAAAATTAGTTTAAGCTTCCCAATCTGTGGAAATTATGTTCGAGCTAAGGTTCCATAAAAGTCATCGCCACCAGCAGCCGCCTTTCCGCAGAGTAAACTATTAATTACAATAATAAATATCAGCGTTTTTTAAAAGCTGACAGATAACACAACACAGTCCTTGCCCCGTGATGTGTGCGGAATGTAATTCTTATAAATGATAAGCACGCATTATTTACTGCGAGATGTCATAAAGTGTCATTGAGCCGAGCGGTTTTATCACATGCAGTTTCTGCATGTCAGTTTGGGAGTAACTTACAGTGTGGACTTTACAGTAGGTTGAACCTGTTTTGCTAAATAATTCTGCAAAAGATTTTACTGATAGCTATAAGTCATGGGGCTGATTAGCGCACGTTGGATGGAATTACTTGCGCACTGCATGCACAGAGATAGGTGTGGATATTCGCCCCATACGCATGCTTATGTGCTATGGGGGTCATTCCGCGTTGATCGCTAGCTGCCGTTGTTCGCAGCACAGCGATTAGGCAAAAAAGCGGCATTTCTGCGCATGCGTATGGTATGCAATGCGCACGCACGACGTACTTTCACAACAAACGATGCAGTTTCACACAAGGTCGAGCAACGCTTTTCAGACGCTCTGCTGATCGGTGAGTGATTGACAGGAAGTGGGAGTTTCTGGGTGGTAACTGACTGTTTTCAGGGAGTGTGCTAAAAAACGCAGGCGTGTTAGATAAAAACGCAGGCATGTCTGGGGAAACGGGGGAGTGGCTGGCCGAACGCAGGGCGTGTTTGTGACGTCAAAACAGGAACTAAATAGTCTGCAGTGATCGCAAGCTAGGAGTAGGTCTGGAGCTACTCAGAAACTGCTTGAAAATTTTTTGCACCAGCGCTGCGATCCTTTCGTTCGCACTTCTGCTAAGCTAAGATACACTCCCAGAGGGCAGCGGCTTAGCGTTTGCACGACTGCTAAAAGCAGCTAGCGAGCGAACAACTCGGAATGAGGGCCAATATCCTTACTTGGCTAAATAGTGTTCATCATTTTCACCAGCCCAATACTTGGTGAAGACATTTTGCCAAAATCAGGCTGAACTCTGCGTTCCCATAATACAATTCTGACCACACTCTCCCTCAATTTAGCCAACATGCAAACGCCCATAACCAACCAATTAAGGGCTAGATTGTGAGTTGGACGTAAACGCGCGCAATGCTGATAGAGACACAGTTTGCTGAGTCGCACCATGCATGCACCCTGATACTTACGGCACAGAGATGCAGAACAAGGTTGGACACGGGGTGTGGATTGTGGTGGACGTCCCTGGGAGATAATCCCGACAGCCGGCATAACGACAGCTGGGTGAGCGCAAATGAGCCCCTTGCAGGCTCGCTGCGCTTGCCACGTCGTGGACCCCCAAGAGGGAGAAAAGGTGTCGGTATGCCGGCGCCGGGATCCCAACAGCCGGCAAACTGAAGACCACCCTTTCATAGGGCTGGTGCAAATTTCAGTGGTGCAGCGATGGTGACGTCTAAAGATGCACCAAGATGGATTTGCACAGCTGCAAGTGGGCGCCTCACTGGAGCAAAATCGTCCGTAGCCCTACCATTAAAAAAAACGCAGCTGTGGCTGCAGTAAAAGACTCAGCCCCCCACCCGGTCAGCTATGAATGGAGATGGGAGTGAGATGCGCACGACTGTGAATGGCGCCTGGATCCGTATGTTTGGCTAGGAACCAGACTGAAGGGGCCAGCAAGGCGGTATATTGGATTCTGTAAGTCAGATGTGTGTATTCTCCGCCATAAAGGACACCTCACACGTTACAGTAGTCTTCCCAGGTCTGATAAGATGATTTGCAGATGTCCTGCTGCTTCTCTGTGGAAATGAATCCTGTGTTAATCTTCTTTGTAATATGTATCTCCTTGAACTAGAGCGCCTTTCCTATTCACAGCAATAGAACTGTCGCGTTTTTCTTTGTTGAAATAATGTCGCATTTATCTGGAAAGCGGTGAAAGCCCAGGTTGTTGTCACACGCGGGTGCCTGGACTCAGCTCAATGCACCAGACTGGGGCTGTTGTCACACGTGGGTGCCTGCACTCAGCTCAATGCACCAGACTGGGGCTGTTGTCACACGTGGGTGCCTGGACTCAGCTCAATGCACCAGACTGGGGCTGTTGTCACACGTGGGTGCCTGGACTCAGCTCAATGCACCAGACTGGGGCTGTTGTCACACGTGGGTGCCTGGACTCAGCTCAATGCACCAGACTGGGGCTGTTGTCACACGCGGGTGCCTGGACTCAGCTCAATGCACCAGACTGGGGCTGTTGTCACACGTGGGTGCCTGCACTCAGCTCAATGCACCAGACTGGGGCTGTTGTCACACGTGGGTGCCTGGACTCAGCTCAATGCACCAGACTGGGGCTGTTGTCACACGTGGGTGCCTGCACTCAGCTCAATGCACCAGACTGGGGCTGTTGTCACACGTGGGTGCCTGCACTCAGCTCAATGCACCAGACTGGGGCTGTTGTCACACGTGGGTGCCTGGACTCAGCTCAATGCACCAGACTGGGGCTGTTGTCACACGTGGGTGCCTGGACTCAGCTCAATGCACCAGACTGGGGCTGTTGTCACACGCGGGTGCCTGGACTCAGCGCAATGCACCAGACTGGGGCTGTTGTCACACGTGGGTGCCTGGACTCAGCTCATTGCACCAGACTGGGGCTGTTGTCACACGTGGGTGCCTGGACTCAGCTCAATGCACCAGACTGGGGTTGTTGTCACACGCGGGTGCCTGGACTCAGCTCAATGCACCAGACTGGGGCTGTTGTCACACGTGGGTGCCTGCACTCAGCTCAATGCACCAGACTGGGGCTGTTGTCACACGTGGGTGCCTGGACTCAGCTCAATGCACCAGACTGGGGCTGTTGTCACACGTGGGTGCCTGGACTCAGCTCAATGCACCAGACTGGGGTTGTTGTCACACGTGGGTGCCTGCACTCAGCTCAATGCACCAGACTGGGGCTGTTGTCACACGCGGGTGCCTGCACTCAGCTCAATGCACCAGACTGGGGCTGTTGTCACACGCGGGTGCCTGCACTCAGCTCAATGCACCAGACTGGGGCTGTTGTCACACGTGGGTGCCTGCACTCAGCTCAATGCACCAGACTGGGGCTGTTGTCACACGTGGGTGCCTGGACTCAGCTCAATGCACCAGACTGGGGCTGTTGTCACACGTGGGTGCCTGGACTCAGCTCAATGCACCAGACTGGGGCTGTTGTCACACAGGCATTTTAGAACTGCGTTATTTTCAGCTACAATTACAGCTTTTTCTGAAGCTCCCTCAGCATCCGATTTGGTGGAAATAGGTTCCTGTCATACAGTGCAGTATGTTCCTGCAAGAGGAGGTAGAGTGTTACTCCATATAGGCAGTATAAGGATTTTATACACATATGCACTTACACAAAAAAATAAAAGCAAAGAGAAATATTGTGCGGATAACACCGGCTGCCTGCAGACAAATGTTGAATGAGAAGCATATGGGCGATGCTGGACAGCCACCTGGATGCAGTCTATCCAAAGTTCTCTTACATTGATGAAGAAGTTCATTGACGTCTGTTGGCACCGAGTCCCACTGTAATACACGAGTATCCCCGCAACGCGTTTCAAACCCATCCCAGCCAGGAAATCTTTGACAGGAGTGGCTGGTGTCCATGGGAAGTTGGATTATTGAAGAAGGTTATTGCTCCAACCACAACATGGTGGCAATGAAAACTTATCTATTAACCCCTTCAGTGGTGACTTTATTTTTACCATGTCACACCTCCCAGTGTGGGTTTTTAAATAAATTACCTGCTCGTTGCCAGGGGTTTCATGTGCTGGGTGTCATGCTCGTTGCCAGGGGTTTCATGCTCTGGGTTTCATGCCCGTTGCCAGGGGTTTCATGTGCTGGGTGTCATGCTTGTTGTCAGGGGTTTCATGCTCTGGGTTTCATGCTCGTTGTTAGGGGTTTCATGCTCTGGGTTTCATGCTCGTTGCCAGGGATTTCATGCGCTGAGTGCCATACTCGTTGCCAGGGGTTTCATGCTCTGGTTGTCATGCTCGTTGTTAGGGGTTTCATGCTCTTGGTGTCATGCTCGTTGACAGGGTTTTCGTGCTCTGGGTGTCATGCTCATTGCAGGGGTTTCATGCCCTGGGTTCCATGCTCATTGTCAGGGGTTTCATGCTCTGGGTGTCATGCTCGTTGCCAGGGGTTTCATGCGCTAGGTGTCATGCTCATTGCCAGGGGTTTCCTGCTCTGGGTTTCACGCTCATTGCCAGGGGTTTCATGCTCTGGGTGTCATGCTCATTGCCAAGGGTTTAATGCTCCGAGTTTCATGCTCATTGCCAGGGGTTTCATGTGCTGGGTGTCATGCTCATTGCCAGGGGTTTCATGCTCTGGGTGTCATGCTCATTGCCAGGGGTTTTATGCTCTGGGTGTCATGCTCGTTGCCAGGGGTTTCATGCTCTGGGTGTCATGCTCGTTGCCAGGGGTTTCATGCGCTGGATGTCACACTTGTTGCCAGGGGTTTCATGCTCTGGGTGTCATGCTCATTGCCAGGGGTTTCATGCGCTGGATGTCCTACTTGTTGCCAGGGGTTTCATGCTCTGGGTGTCATGCTCGTTGCCAGGGGTTTCATGTGCTGGGTGTCATGCTCGTTGCCAGGGGTTTCATGCTCTGGGTGTCATGCTCGTTGCCAGGGATTTCATGCGCTGGGTGTCATGCTCGTTGCCAGGGGTTTCATGCGCTGGATGTCATACTTGTTGCCAGGGGTTTCATGCTCTGGGTGTCATGCTCATTGCCAGGGGTTTCATGCGCTGGATGTCATACTCGTTGCCAGGGGTTTCATGCTCTGGGTGTCTTACTCGTTGCCAGGGGTTTCATGCTCTGGTTGTCATGCTCGTTGCCAGGGGTTTAATGCTCTGGGTGTCATGCTCGTTGCCAGGGGTTTCATGCTCTGGGTGTCATGCTCGTTGCCAGGGGTTTCATGCTCTGGGTGTCATGCTCATTGCCAGGGGTTTCATGCTCTTGGTGTCATGCTCGTTGCCAGGGGTTTCGTGCTCTTAGTGTCATGCTCGTTGCCAAGGGTTTCATGCTCTGGGTGTCATGCTCATTGCCAGGGGTTTCATGTTCTGGGATCCATGCTTATTGCCAGGGGTTTGATGCTCTGGGTTTCATGCTCGTTGCCAGGGGTTTTTATGCTTTGGGTATCATGCTTGTTGCCAGGGGTTTCATGCTCTGGGATCCATGCTTATTGCCAGGGGTTTCATGCTCTGGGTGTCATGCTCATTGCCAGGGGTTTCATGCTCTGGGATCCATGCTTATTGCCATGAGTAATGCTTGTTGCCAAGAGAAATGCTTATTGCCAATGGGGTGTATATTTGCTGGTGGATGCTAGCCCGTCAGCAATGAAATCCCTCTCCCCCTCCTCCCTCGTACTCCAGTAGAGAGGAGGCGTAGTTTCGCAGAACGATGCCGTTGTGTTGTGACATCACGACGCAACAGCGTCATTCTGTGAAACTCTACCCGAGTGGAGAACTAGTGAAGAGGGAGGAGGGGGAGAAGCGCTGGACGTGCCCTGGAAATTTTCCGGGAAGGCCAGTCTCTCCAGTGTAGCTGGACCTGGATATTTTCAGGGCATACCACTTAAGGGGTTAAAGCGATATGAGACGGATGGGATCCATCAACCCCACCATCCATGGCTAGAGAATAAAGTGTTCAATAAACATCTATTTCCCTGGCACCTACTTTGTGGCATGAAGCGGACATGTGCCAGTCTACACAGCGCCTATCATCCATCGCGTTTCTGGGTTTTCAGAACGGAATCTGGGACCTCTTGGACGGGACTGTTTCCACCGCTTTCCATGAAACATTCACGTGTGGAGTTCCGAGTTTATAATATCACACCATTGCATTGTTCTGGTTTTTGGTTCACACATATGGACGATTTCAGAGAGAATTGCACCATCATCTATTGTTGGACGATCCCAAGCGTAAGTGACAGCGTTACCTTTTTCTGCATGTGTATATTCATATCAATTCGGTGACTTATGTTTTGTAATATCTCTGCCGGTTTGGAGCATGGTGCCATAGGTGTGAATACTTTTTATTGTTTAGAGAAATGATCTGCACTCCCTTACATTTTGCAGTTCCTGAATGACTTTTGGTATTGGGGATTCGTGATAGTATCACGCTACCACCGGGATAACACGCAATGTTCTCCACAGAGACACAGAGGGGAATCTGCATATTGTAGCAGTATGTATCAGGAGGAAACGTGTTGGATTGGTGATTGGGACAACGTCTTCTGCGCTGTGGGTGAAACTCTTCTATCAGAGAATTGTAAAATACAAAGACTCTAATGAGCCGAGCAATGAGTATAAACCGCATCAATTATTTACACAAACAGTGCAGGTGCATGTAGGCCGCCTGTCGGAGGTGCGATGCAATGTACCGTACAGCTTCTGACTCTGACAGCAATATATTTCCTGTTGGAGATGGCTAATAATGACTTCCTCACAGGGACGTCTGTTCTCCCATTGTGAGACAGCGATTCCAGTATGCGACGTTCAGCGACTTCCATCATTGTTTTGCTTCCTTGTACCGGACTGTACTAGAGATAAATGAGGCAGATCCACTAGGCCAAAGAGGCGCCATCTTGGTATCAGGTGTTTATTCCTCATGCTCTGTATATTGTTTTTAGAATATCAGTTTTTCTATGGAAACATCACCCTCCCATCCAGAGTCTGGAGCATGACCTCATAACCATGAAGCCACATCCACTGGTGTATACGCCATTTAAGGGGGCAGGACTGCGTGTTATGCCCTCATTTCTCGTCTAGCACTCTGCCAGCTGCTGGACTGCCCTCAGCCTCTAGCGGCACCAGATGCGCGCCGCGTGTAGATATATGAAAAGATAAAAATCCCTATTGTCCGCTACAGGCGTGTTTTCATCTACAATTGGGTTTTACCATATACACCAATAGCAGTGCCCCCAATGGCGGTATTTTCATTTTATCTTGGACAAGGAAGCAGTGTGGCAGCTCCCATTATACAGACTAAGGTCTGTGGCCTATTAGCGCCTGCGGTGGCAATTAAAGTGGCCTCCTCGTACTGGTGACACAATGCCACCATTTGTACATTATAGCCTCTAATAGACTTTTATAACTTTATTTAGAATTTGATCTATAAACAAAAAACATCTCTATTATATAATTTAGTGTCAGGCTGTACAGCAATCACAGTGAAATAATATAATATTTTTTACACTTATTCATTACAAATCCTGATGCCCTGTACATCTACCTCGTTTTACTGCAGCATTCACTAAAGCAATTTCCAAAATATTGAATTGGAAAATACTGTAAAGCTAAAATAAAAAGCACACTTACATAGGTGGCTACAATCATTGAAAGTGAAAAACTTAAATTTCTCAGCATTAAAAAGGTACAGTATAGTATTTTTTTAATCTTACAGCTTGCATGCCATATATATATATATATATATATATATATATATTCATATCTATCTATCTATCTATCTATCTATCTATCTATCTATCTATCTATCTATCTATCTATCTATCTATCTCTCTCTCTCTCTATATATATATATATATATATATATATATATATATATATATATATATATATACATACACACAGTATATACTGTACATAAGTATATATAATAGACTTTTTCCTCTCTGAGCTGGTTTCTGCTTTGTGTAGAATTGCTTTGCATTGTGCGGGATGTTGCGCTGTACACAGAGTTTGCAGACACTGGTTTCCTTCGTCACTCACACTTACAATCCCTTGTAAGTGTTGCTCAAGGTCACCGGGAGACCACCAATCCTCCACCAATCCACTGTCTCATTGTTATACAGTCAGCATCCTCATCCGCTGTAACTGATAATTGTGAAGGGGCTTCAGGGACCTTGGAAGTATCTCCTGAAAAATATTAGTATTAAATCCTACTTGCAGAGACTATTAGGGTCATTGGGCTGTAACATTATAACTGATATGCTTAATATAATCTGCGTTCACTGGGGCATGCAGTATAATTTCACTTCTAAAAATATACTATCACTATCCAGGCTCCCATTACATTATTTTACTAGTATCTTAGAAACTGAGAAATCTGAAATCCTCAGGAAATAATAATACCAATAGTAATTGTATTCTGTATATTATTATTTTATATGAAGCAGCTTTATGAGATGTTGTTACTGACACTTTCTTTCCATCTGAACGCTCAAAGATTTATAATCTGAAAAAATAAATATTACCAAAGGGTACTGTCAGTATTAAGTAAATGTCACGGGGGCGTTCGCAGCATAGTACATTGGAGTGCGCATATTAGAGAATACCCCCGGGGTAAGAGCTCTTAGGGGCATGGAAATGGCCATGTTATTACACATTATGTTAGTCCTTACACCTAGGGCTATATTTACTGTACTATAGTGCAGGTAGAGACGTGGCAACCAATCAGAATCTACTTATCATTTATCTAGCACCTTCTAGAATAGGTTGCTAATGGCAACAGCTCCACTTCTGAAAACCCGCACTTTAGTAAATATAACCCCCTCGTTCATGTTTTGGACTTTCTGCAAGCTAGACAGCCTGTGATGCAGAGAACTGACGCGTTTTACAGCTTTCATGCACGTTGTCTGAACAGTAACTCCAGTAGTTGGGGGTATTTATAATAACACAATTATACTTTTATCCAAGTGTACCCACGCAGTAACGCTCCTTGTTCTCCGTGCTTAAGTAAACACACTGGGCCTGCGCGCTTTAGTGACTTTTGCCGTAGTTGCGTCTGGGTTACACACTCATTTTTCTATTACAGACCTCATAAAGCGCCTCTGCCGCTAGCACAGACAGACAATGGTGTTTAGCTGGAGAATCTTGCAGGTCATTTTCTTATCTCTCCGGAAGAGTAAAACGCTTCTCACAGGTCACCCGACTTCCTCTGACACTTACTTTCCAGAATGATGTGTTGTGCATACTGTGGACAGCTGTCGGTATTAGTGCTGTACAAAGTCCAGGATTTCTTTGCATTGTGATTCCTGGAGGACTTCTCAAATTCTCTCCATCAAGATCTCCGTGCTCTATACAATGTCTCACAGGCAAAGATAATACAGATATTCAAATTCCCACAAACAAAACCAGTTCTTCCCGACATAAAAACTATTTAAAAGTAACAGAAGAGTGTTCTGTCCAGTCCTACCAAGATGATAATCTGAGACCAGGGCATAGAATATAAAGCGGACCTTTTTTCCCCTGGATAGCCCGTCATCGTGTAGGGTGGCAGGAAGATTAATAGCCCACTACTTGCCAGATATGGTCTTTGTAGCTCCACAATACAGAAACTACACACTGCATAGGTCTCAGCACTTCCTCAGAAGAAGGTCTTGTCTCCCGAAAGCTCAAAATACTGTCACCTTCTCCAAACTGATAATGGGAGCAATTTCAAAGCTCCAGAAGCAATCATTGGCTACTGGAAAGGCACATGTGTATTATCAATGGCTACTGGCAAGGCACAGATACAATATCATTGGCTACCGGCAAGGCACAGATGCAAAATCATTGGCTACAGGCAAGGCACAGATACAATATCATTGGCTACTGGCAAGGCACAGATGCAATATCATTGGCTACCATCAATCTACAGATACAATATCATTGGCTACTAGCAAGGCAAATATGCAATATCATTAGCTACCAGCAAGGCACATATACAATATTATTGGCTACCATCAAGGCACAGATGCAATATCATTGGCTACCATCAATCTACAGATACAATATCATTAGCTACCATCAAGGCACTGATGCAATATCATTGACTACCAGCAAGGCACAGATGCAATATCATTGGCTACCGGCAAGGCACTGATGCAATATCATTGGCTACCTGCAAGACACATATGCAGTATCATTGGCTACTGCCTAAACACATATGCAATATAATTTGCTACTGCCAAAACACATGCAATATAACTGGCTACGAGCAAAAACATATGCAATATCATGGCTACAAGCAAGGCACAGGTGTACTATCATTGGCTACTAGCAAGGCACAGGTGCACTATCATTGGCTACCAACGAGGCACAGATGTAATATCATTGGATACTGGCAGGACACAGATACGACTACTGTATGTGCTACAGAACCCTTGTGGTGCCATAAAAAAATTAATAATAACCATAAAAAGGGAACATCTAGATTTGGCCGCCCGAACCAACTCTCTCAGCAAATCTTACAAAGCTTCTCTTCCGGTGATTGGTTACAAAGCTCAGAGATCCCATGGAGCCATATAGAGTTATTGTATAATGACGACACACACATCACCTGATCACAGCATATAGGGGTCAACGGTTCTGTGCCAACTTGTGCAATGATTTACAGTAGACTAAAGGGGTTGTTGTATCAGGATGCAGTTAATTTGCCGGCTGTCAGGATCCCAGCAGTCAGGATACCAAAGTAGGAATCCCAACAGCCGACTATGCCGATAGCCGGAATCCCGGCACACAGGGGCTGTTCCCACTCGCCGGTATCCACGACACCCATAGTGTGGGAATAGAACCTAGAGTGGGAGTGGGAATAGCGCAGCAAGCCACAAGCCCGCAAGGGGACTCTTTGCACTTGCACAGCTGCCGGCATTCTGGCTGGTGGGATGTCGCTGTCTGAATATTGACAGCCGGCATCCCACCCGTCGGGAATATGTATGTATTCCGTTGTATCAAGAAGCGAAAAGCTCAGACTTTGCCCATAGCTACCAATTAGCATCTACCTATTATTCTATAGGATGTACTTGAAGATGATTGGTTGCTATGGGCAACTTCTCCACTCTTTTCACTACTTGATAAATCAAACCCAAAGTCTTAAGCACCCTAAGTGGCCATCACAATTGCAGCCTGTAGAGAGCCCTTGAGAGAGAGGAGCTGGATCACCTAATCATCACACACGGTGTAAATGTCATATTGCCATCCAGTCAGTAATTTCCCTGTTGCATCTGCCAGACACACTGTGCCTCATGCCTCCTCTGCCCGATAACAAGTGACAGTGAGACGTCTCTCTATGCGATAACAAACGTTTTTATGCCACGTATACAGCGTATGATGGGATGCGCTCAGTGCGCTGTCTAACTGGTTTAAATAATATTGATCATTAAAGCAAACATTGTCTTTCTATTTGCAAGTTCACAGCCAGCTTGGATCAATGCTTTATTAAAGTTGGATCAAAATAATTGACTGTAATTAAGGGCTATGAGATTTTAATGAGGGTTAAAGTCTCAGCAGAACCCAACAGTATTTAAAGAAACTGTTATCCTTCAGCTCTCTCGTGTCACAGTTTTATTCTAAGTGACTCAAGGTCATAAAGTCATTATGGAGAAAACAAGACAGAGAGAGATGGCGGGATGTGGCTCGTGCGCTGCGTCAGCTCCTGTATACTCCAGTATGGGGCGTCACTGTCAGGCAGGGGTACATGCTGCTGGAAGGTGCTAATTTGCACCTTGGCAAAACCATGTCACCTGCGTGGGGTAGGGAGACACATTTAAAATGTGCAGATTAAACCTAAATCACACTGTTATAATTAATATGCAGCGGATTTCTGTTCTGTAAGCAATAGTTGTATTAGTTGCACACCAAAATATGGCCTTCTCACAACACAGTGTATCTGTGTATCAGGGGGTATATTATTTACTAAGGTCCCGATTTTGTCCGAGTTTTTTTTTTTTCTAAGTGTCATCTCGGGAATTTACTAAACAGAAATCTCAGCAATGTTGGGGCTATTCGTATTGTTTTCCCCGGCTAAGTTCACAAATACGAATGAATACACCATCGGTCAAACACGCCTGTTATTTGATACAACTCTGTAATTTACTAACAATTCGTATTCACACTAACTGCCGACAATAGCCAAACACTGCCGGGAAAGCATAGAATTCGTAAAAAAAAAAAGCAGTTTTAAAATAGACCTGCTTCTTGGTGGCGTGTTCAGGTAGGCATACACGGATCAGTGAGATCCGTACATGCTTATCTGTGGAAAAGGGTGTGAAAGTGTTAAAATTCAAAGAAAAAAATTGCGTGGGGTCCCCCCTCCAAAGCATAACCGGCCTCGGGCTTTTTGAGCCGGTCCTGGTTGTAAAAATACAGGGAAAAATGCGTAGGGTCCCCCCATATTTATACAACCAGCACCGGGCTCTTGGGCCGGCACTGGTTCCAAAAATACGGGGGACCAAAGATGAAGGGGTCCCCCGTATTTTTTAAACCAGCACCGGACTCCACTAGCCAGAGAGATAATGCCACAGCCAGGGGACACTTTTATACTGGTCCCTGTGGCCGCGGCATTACCCCCCCAACTAGTCACCTCTAGCCAGGGTTCCCTGGAGGAGTGGGTACCCCTTAAATCAAGGGACCCCCCCTCCAGGCACCCAAGGGCCAGGGGTGAAGCCCGAGGCTGTCCCCCCCATCCCTGGGTGGTGGATGGGGGGCTGATAGCCTTTGTGTAAAAAAAAGAATATTGTTTTTTGTGGTAGAACTACAAGTTCCAGCAAAATACCCAACAAAAACACAAGACACACACCGTAAAAGTAAAATTTTATTCAGACACACTTACACATTCACATACTTACCTACCTCCAACGCTGCGATTCACGCCCACTTGTCCATGTAGAATCCACGGGGGACCTGTAAAAATAAAATTATACTTACAACCAATCCAGTGTAGATCTGTCCTCTTCTTTCACGAAGTAGTCCAGGGACTTGACTAAAATAACAAACCGAAAACCCGATTCACGCACCTAAAGGGGTTCCATGTTTACACATGGATTCCCTTTCCCCACAAAAGTGACCCCAATTAACTTTGCGGTTAACCGCAGACCGCAAAGTTCTCATCATAGGCTAGAATGGAGATCCGCTATCCTCCATTCTAGCTACTGCACTCAGCCTGATTGACAGGCTAGAAGCACACAGCCAATCAGGAGAGCGCCATGACGTGGTGCTCCCTGATTGGCTGGCGGGACCTTCAATGACAGAAGTCACGGTGGTCCCGGCATTCGGGGAAAGGGGATCCATGTGTAAGTATGGAACCCCTTTAGGTGCGTGGATAGGGTTTTCAGTTTGTTATTTTAGTGAAAGAAGAGGACATATCTACACTGGATTGGTTGTAAGTATAATTTTATTTTTACAGGTCTCCCGTGGATTCTACATGGACAAGTGGACGCGAATCTCAGAATTGTATGTAGGTAAGTATGCGAGTGTGTAAGTGTGTCTGAATAAAATTCTACTTTCACGGTGTGTGTCTTGTGCTTTTTATTGGGTATTTTTTGTTATTGTAGAACTACAGGTACCAGCGGGCCCATTATTTCCCCGCATGCTGGTATTTGTGGTTCACCAAGTACCAGCTTGCGGGGAGGCTTGCGGGGACTTGTAGTTCTACCACAAAAAATATTCTTTTTTTACACAAAGGCAATCAGCCCCCCATCCACCGCCCAGGGATGGGGGGGACAGCCTCGGGATTCACCCCTGGCCCTTGGGTGCCTGGAGGAAGGGACCCTTGATTTAAGGGGTCCCTACTCCTCCAGGGAACCCCGGCCAGGGGTGACTAGTTGGGGGGTAATTCCACGGCTGCAGGGACCTATATAAAAGTGTCCTCCGGCTGTGGCATTATCTCTCTGGCTAGTGGAGCCTGGTGCTGGTATTAAAAATACGGGGGACCCCTACGTCTTTTGTCCCCCGTATTTTTGGAACCAGGGCCGGCCCAAGAGCTCGGTGCTGGTTGTATAAATATGGGGGGACCCTACGCATTTCCCCCCCTGTATTTTTACAACCAGGGCCGGCTCAAAGAGCCCGAGGCTGGTTATACATAAGAGGGGGGACCCCACACAATTTTTTGTTAAAACTTTTAACTCTTTAAACACTTCTCATGTTGTACACAATGAAGCCCTGCACGGATCTCACTGATCCGGCCGGGATCCGATTCATTGTGTTATGTCCGGCAGTGTTTTACTAATCACTCCCGTAAAACACTGCCCGACAATACAAACCACATCGACATCGGAAAATACGAAAATAGAAAACTCGGCAGCTTAGTAAATTAATGAAAATGGATTCAAAAAGTTGCAGTAAAATACGTCCGATAAAAATCGATGTTTAAACTCCGATCAAATCGGCACAAACACAATTTTTAGTAAATATACTCCCTAGTATATTTGGGGTCATTCCGACCTGATCGCACGATAGGTTTTTTCACTACGGTGCGATCAGGTCAAAACTCTGCAAAACTGTGCATGCATATGCACCGCAATGCGCAGGCGCGTCGTACGGGTACAAAGCGTATCTTTGCTGAGCGATGGATTTAACAAAGAATCCATTCGCACAGCCGATCGCAAGGAGATTGATAGGAAGAGCGCGTTTGTGGGTGTCAACTGACCGTTTTCTGGGAGTGTTCGGAAAAACGCAGGCGTGTCCAGGCGTTTGCAGGGTGCGTGTCTGACGTCAATTCCGGGACTGGACAGGCTGAAGTGATCGCAGCGGCTGAGTAAGTTCAGAGCTACTAAGAAACTGCACAAAACTTTTTTGTACCGCTCGGCTGCAAAAGCGTTCGCAACTTTGCACACTTGCAAAGCGAAAATACACTCCCCTATAGGCAGCGACTATCTGATCGCAGCGCTGCAAAAAGTAGCTAGCGAGCGAACAGCTCAGAATGACCCCCATTGTCACTGAAGAGATATGAGGTCAGACTTAGATGTGATCAGAAACTTTCCTTATAACACTTAAATTACTGATCTTCTGCTTTTCAATTTTAAAAATAACGAAGAACGTAAAACCAGTAATTATATACAATAACTCATTATTATTATTATACCCTCTAGTTCAAGCAAAATAATAGATAGAATTGCGTTTCCTGCTGCCTTAAGACTGACATGTAGCACGTATGAATGCTGTTCTGAAGCAGAACTGAGCTATTGTCGGCCTAAGACTCGCACGCTCTTCATGTGTCACCTCAATGCTCACGTAGTTCAGTGATTATTTGCAACTGTGCCTGCGTCAAAATTTCTGACACACTCATGGTACCAGAATGGTGACAGAAAAGTGATGGGCGCTTCGGGGCAGCGACCGGGAGGTGACGTAGTAGTTTAAACAAACATGGCCTGTTCAGTGAGTATATTATGGGGGTGCCGGCAGCTGGGTTCCCAGATACACAGCCACAAGTATAGGAGACCATAGTCAGATGGAGACACTGCATGTGCCATAGGGTTACAGCGTATAAGGATGCATCAATCAGTATCACAGCACACGGGCGCTAAAAGCCGGCGTCTCAGTCCTTGCACATTCTGCCGCACAGATTCACACAAGGAAAGGGGTTTTTCGCGGCATTTGCATAAACTTGCAGACGGATGACCACCAACCGACAGCGCTGCCTGCGCTTTTGTGTGCGACTCTTAGTGCTGACGCTTTCACGAGTTATATTGAAACCAAAGAGCAAAAAATATTATTTTTGGAAAATCTTATTACTTCCGGGAGGTAAGAGAACACTTTACTCACACAAACTAATAATGACAGCTCCCAGCTATATCCCTGCCACTTGCTTACAGAAGAGGGGAAGTTGACAGATTTGGGGGCGGGGGCAGGCTTTCCAGGGCGTTTTGCGTTACTTAGCTCCGTCCCCTATGCACAGACCCGAATTCCCCTGTTTTATCGTCCCATCCTCTCAGTTTCATTAAGAAGTGCACGTGATTAATTGTATGTCTTTTTATTTTTTTATGTTTGCATTATTTTACTTACTTTTCTGTTATCAGACTTTGGGGGAGATGTAGCAAGCTTCGGAGAAAGATAAAATAGAGAAGTTGCAACCAATTAGCTACTAACGGTCATTTATCTAGGAAGGTGATTGGTGCCTTAAGCAACGTCCCCAGTTTATCTCTCTCCAAGACTTGATACCCCTCCCCACCAGTGTAAGATGCCATGCAGTTATATGCCATTAGCCTCCATGTGAATGGAAGTGATTCATGTATACATACGGATAGTAAATTACATACACCGGAATCTCATTAATGACATTACATGTAACAAGATGAATGGAAATCACTTAGTCTGTCATTTCTCCATATACAGTATTAGCGGTGAGCTGTAACACCGCATGTCCCTGAGTTGTATAGAGCGTCACACTGCGCAGCAGAACGCAGCGCCAACAAGGCTCTGACTATTACATAACGTATTATTCCAGAAAGATTTCAATATATACCAAAGACAGTAAACTACAAAGGTAAACCATTTACTGGCACATGCTGTATATGATCTGGTGGCGAGTTTTCAATATAAAAATAATTAGAATAACATAAAGATTATGTCCCGATTTTCCTGGGACAGTTCTGTTTTTTGGGGGGACTGACTGGCTGTCCCACCTACACAGCGTCTATTCAGTGGAGACAGAGGGACTGGGGGCATGCCAGCAGCTGGCTGACGAAAAACGGGTGCGTGGCTCACGATCGTGGCACTGCAGCGAAGCCATGCCTCCTTCCACACAGACCACGCCCCCTTTTCGGGTGCGCTCACACAATTTCCCATCCCAATAATATTTAATGTTCGGAGGCGTGTACATGAATAACACAAAGATTGTTGTAAATATGTTATAAATATCTTCTTTGTATTTTTCTAATCATCAAAACTCTGGAGTGTAGTGAGTATGACGGGTGCGGCTCTGGCTGCCCTGCCCGCACGTCACTGACTAACTATATGGACTGATACATAGAGAGGAGCCGGCCAGAGCTGCAGTGTAGGTTTCCACTGAGTACTGTTACTCAATGACGCATATCAGTCAGTCACTGGTCAGAATTCCGTTAAAATGTCTGGTGTTTTGTTGTCTTCATACTGTGACTATTGTGTAAAGCAATATTCCTGTTAATAGATTTACTAACATTTCTGCACTGAAATGTAAATCTTATTACAAAGAAAATTGATTTTTTTTGTTTATATATGTTCTTTTAACTGGCCTCAATTGCGCACTAGGGGGCTCACACTCACATAGGAGTAAAGCAGATGTAAACAGGCTCATATGGTACCCATGCAATGTTGGATGCATCCTGTATATACCATACTTAGCTACTCTCCCGGAAAGGCCGGGAGGCTACCGAAAATTGGGTGACCCTCCCGGGCCCCCCGGAAGAGCAGGCAAGTCTCCCGATTTCAGGGGTCCCCCCCTGCCCGGCAACCCACTTAGCGAGTAAAGTGGGCGGTCCGGGCAGGTGATGACGCGATTCTTGTTGAATCGTGTCATCATAGCCACGCCCCCTACTGTATAATGGCAGTAATAGCGGCATTACACAGTGGGGGCGTGGCTTACATGACACAATCCTGCAGCCACGCCCCCATCCCACCTCCAGCGCGCTCCTGTAAGAGACCCGGCGGGCCTTCTGGCGCAACGCTGTCGGCACTCGCGAGTGCCGTACTCACTCCGCGCCCGCTGCTAACTCTTACCTTCGGGTCAGTGATGATCCCGGATCCCTCGTCCCAGTCGGTGGCCCTTTCGTCTGTCCGTCTGAAAGAGAAAGGCAACTGCGCTAAGGCCCCAAAAGGGCACTGGGAAAAGGGGGGGGGGGGGGACAATCAGGCAGGCGCTCGCTGAGCTAAGAGATGGTCATCATCGGCACTTGTGGCCTCAGACTGGTTACACCCGCGTGCGAAGCACGGTGGGTGCAACCCGGACGGAAATGCCCTACGAAACCAGGGGGGGGGGGGGAGGGGTCACGTACGGTACACAAAACGGACTCGAGCAAGCTGTCCTCACCGGGTATATGTTGGTCCCCTTGCTGGCCCGATGTCTTCGGTCTCGGCACCTGGGACGAACTTCAAAACACAACAACAACAGCAACAACAACGACAGCAACAACAACAAACGGCACCTTACCTTTCCGAGGGACCTACCGGTGGAGTGCCCGTGCACAGTCACGGGTATTACACCTCGCCCCGTAACTAGTATACGACGGCGCTCGATGCTAGCGCGTACGCAAGGCGGTGCGGACAGGGTATGGAAATATGAACAGTGTACTATGGTAACAAACACGATGCTGTAATGGTAAACAGTGTACTACCACTGGTGCGGCACACCCAGGGTAGTAATGGGGCCTAGCGTCCGCTGCTGCTCAGGCCGTAGCCTGCCTGACTGCAAGGGCAATGTGGGGGGCCTAGCGCCCAATGTGGCTCAGGCCGTAGCCTGCCTAACTGCGGGGGCAATGCGGGGGGGCCTAGCGCCCAATGTGGCTCAGGCCGTAGCCTGCCTGACTGCAAGGGCAATGTGGGGGGCCTAGCGCCCAATGTGGCTCAGGCCGTAGCCTGCCTAACTGCGGGGGCAATGCGGGGGGGCCTAGCGCCCAATGTGGCTCAGGCCGTAGCCTGCCTGACTGCAAGGGCAATGTGGGGGGCCTAGCGCCCAATGTGGCTCAGGCCGTAGCCTGCCTAACTGCGGGGGCAATGCGGGGGGGCCTAGCGCCCAATGTGGCTCAGGCCGTAGCCTGCCTGACTGCAAGGGCAATGTGGGGGGCCTAGCGCCCAATGTGGCTCAGGCCGTAGCCTGCCTAACTGCGGGGGCAATGCGGGGGGGCCTAGCGCCCAATGTGGCTCAGGCCGTAGCCTGCCTGACTGCAAGGGCAATGTGGGGGGCCTCGGCCTAACGCCGGCGTTGGTGGTGCGGTGGGAGCAGACCCGGGGACGGTACCTGCGGGAGAAAAGGGCCTCACTGAGGGCTTACCTGCTCACCGACGTCCGGACCTCCGACTCCAAATCCTCCGCTGGGCCGCCTCCGCTGACCGCGCCGACGTCCTCCGTTCTCCCGCCATCCGAACACACCTCCTCTTCCTGCCGCGTGCGGGCGTTTAAAACCCCCGCCGCGCGGCTCTCTGGGATGGGTGACGCGGCAGGTCCTCATTGGCCCGCCGCGTCGCCCAGTGATGACGCGCCACAACACGTGGGCGCGCCTGCTGCTGCGGCGGGCGGCAGCGGGGGAAGGAGGTTCCGGACCAGTGGTGGGGGGCGGAGTGGGACGCGCCCGCACTCCCACACTTCCCCCCGCCTTTTCCTTTGTGGTCCCCACAAAGACGGGGTTGTGTGACCACTCGAAGTCGGGGTCTGCGAAGCGTGGTGGGGGTACTCCCATGGTGGAACGGGCCGATCTCCGGACCGGTGTGGCTTGTGGCAGGGGGGTTGACGTGGGCTCCCTGGGCGACCCTCCCTGCCTTGCCGGGGACGAGTCAGTTGTCGGCTCCTCTGTGGGTGTAGGGCTGGTTGCCGTGGTTGCCCCCCCCCGTGGTCGGGCTGACTGGTGGCGCTGGAGTTGGTGGGGGTCCCCATAAGTCGAAGAGTGTTGGCCCCAGGGTGGCGGCTGGTTCCTCTGGGGCCACCCTGGCTACTGGGGGGTCGCACCGCACTGGTTCCTCTGCTTCGCCCCTTGGGGCCTGTGGCTCGCAAGGGCGCAGCATGTCTCGATGTAGGGTGCGGGTACAACCGCTGTCGTCCTCGGCTCGCACCTGGTAGACTGGACTGCCGGGAGCTGCCTGCCGCTGCACCACATAGGGCACTACTTCCCACCTCTCGCTCAGTTTGTTCTTGGGCCGTTTCTCCCGGACCCGGACCCGTTGACCCACCTCGAGGGGTTCCATCTGAGCCTGGGGAGGTTGGGGGTGCTCAGCGGAGCTGATGTGGGACTCAGCCATCTCTGCCACCGTCTTTAGGCGACGTCTCTGCTCCTCGACCCATCCACCTTCGGTCCATTGGTCGTCCCCCGGCGGTATGGTCAAGTCAAGGTCCTGCAGCTCCCGCCCCGGTCGGCCAAACAACATGAAATACGGAGAAATGCCTGTGGTCCGGTGTATTCTGTTGTTATATGCCCACACGCACTCCTGGACGAAGTCGGGCCAGCGCCTTCTCTTCTCGGGTGCTAGCGTCCTCAGCATCTGTAAGAGGGTCCGATTAAATCTCTCGCAGGCCCCATTCCCCTGAGGGTGATATGGGGTGGTCCGGGACTTCTGCATGCCATAGGTCTGGCAGAGTCGCTCCATCACCCGGCCTTGGAAGCACGCCCCCTGGTCCGAGTGAATGCGCTCGGGGCACCCATACTTCCGGATGAACTGCTCCACGATGGCTTTGGCGGCCCCCTCCGCTGTCTGGTCCCGGGTGGGGGCCACCACGGTGAACTTGGTGAAGTGATCCGTCATCACCAAGGCATACTGGTATCCGGCCGCCGACTCCCCTAGGGAGACATAGTCCACCATCAGTAGCTCCAGGGGCCTACTTGTCTTGATGGTTTGGACAGGGGCCCGTTGTTCGCTGGGCTTGGTCACCCCACACCTCTCGCACGTTCGGCATACGCCCTCCACCACCCCCTTGAGTCCGGGTAGGAAGTACTGCCGGCGGATCCACTGGAGTGTCTTGGCCACCCCGAAGTGGGCCCCCTCCTCATGGGCCTCTGTCGCCAAGGCCCGGGCTGTAGTTTCGGGGAGGACGATCTGCCACACATAGCGAAGTTCCTGCTCCAGGTAGGCGCGCCGACATAATACGTCCTCCTGGATCGCCAGCCGATCCCACTGGTGTAGTATTTTCTGCCCGTTTGCTCCAAGCTGTTCCCTCTCTCGGTTGGAGGGCCAGTGCCCTCCCTTCTTCCAGTCGCGTAGAGCTCTCAGGACGGGGTCCTGCTCCTGTTGGGTGGCCCAATCCTTGGGGGTTCTTTGCAGGAGGAGACCGCAGCTGGTGGCCTGCCGGGACTGGGGGGCTGGTCCGACCCTGGTGAGGTCTGGAATCTCCAGTCCCTCTTGCTCCTCGTCGGTGGGGCCTGTGGGGCCTTCCACTGGAAACCGGGACAGGGCGTCCGCGTTGGCGTTGTCCCTCCCTGGGCGATACTTTATTTTGTGGGGAAATTTTGCCAGTCGGGCAACCCAGCGTTGCTCCAGAGCCCCTAGTTTGGCTGTGCTGAGGTGGGCCAGGGGATTGTTGTCGGTTACGACCTCGAAGTCCACGCCTGTCAAGTACTCCGCAAACTTTTCGGTCACCGCCCACACTAGTGCCAGCAACTCCAGCTTGAACGAGCTGTAGTTATCGGGGTTCCGTTCGGAGTCCCGTAAGCTCCGGCTTCCGTAGGCGATCACCCGCTCCTGGCCGTCCTGTACTTGGGAGAGCACCGCCCCCAACCCCTGGTGGCTTCCGTCGGTATAGACCAAGAACGGTTTGTCGAAGTCCGCATAAGCCAAGACCGGGGCCTGCATGAGGGCGTCTTTAAGCTGGTTGAACGCGTCGTCTTGGGCTCGCCCCCATTCCACTGCCTTCCTCCGGGCGTCTGTTGCTACCCCTCGAAGAAGGTCATGCAAGGGTCCGGCAATCTTGGCAAAGCCCTTGATGAATCTTCGGTAGTAACCCACCAGTCCCAAGAAGGCCCTCACCTCCGTCACAGTGGTTGGAGCTTTCCACCCACGGATTGCGGCAAGTTTGTCGGGGGTCGGCTGGACCCCCTGCTGGGAGACCACATGGCCCAAGTACTCAAGGCTGGGCTTGAGGAGGTGACATTTCCTTGGCTTTAGTTTAAGCCCAAACTGCTCCAACCTTTGCAGGACCAAGTCCAGTCTCCGCAAATGTTCCTCCAACGTTGGGGCGAACACGATGATGTCATCGAGGTAGATCAGAATCGCATCGAAGTTCAAGTCCCCCAGGCAGCGTTCCATGAGGCGTTGGAACGTGGCCGGGGCATTGGAGAGTCCGAAGGGCATCCTGCAAAAATCGAACAGTCCCATGGGGGTGATGAAGGCGGTCTTGGCCTGGTCCTTCTCGGCTACCGGCACCTGCCAGTACCCACTGGCCAGATCTAATGTTGAAAAATAGCGGGATTTACCTAGTGCTGCCAAAGATTCTTCGATCCGGGGCAGCGGGTACGCGTCCCGCACGGTGCAGTGGTTGAGCTTCCGGTAGTCCACGCAGAAGCGTAGCGCGCCATCCTTTTTCTTTACCAGTACGATGGGGGCCGCCCAGGGGCTTTTGCTCTCTCGAATAACCTGGTTGTCCAGCATCTGGCGGATCATGCTCTTTACTTCCTGGTACAATTTGGGCGGGATCGGCCGGTATCGCTCCCGGACAGGGGCGTTGTCCCCCGTGTTGATCTCGTGCTCCAATTCTCGGGTGTAGCCGAAATCTTCCTCGTGCCGCGAGAACGCCTTTTGCCTCTTCCATAGCATCCGTTCTAGTCTTTTGACGTCGGAGGGGCTGGTCTGTTCCAGAGAGACGTCCATCTGGGCCAGTATGGTTTGGCCGTTCCAGCTGGCAGTGGGTTCCTCAGATTCTTCCAGGCTCACGGCCAGTGTCCACGGATTCCGGCCATCCGAATCCAGGACTAGGCCTCGTCCTGTCTCCACGCCTCCCGCCGGGATCGCGTCCACCTGTGCGAGGATGGTCCGGGGGGGGAATATGGGTGGGGAGGTCCCCCAGGTTACAAATCCGGATGGGGACCATGCCGTTCCGGACCACGGCCAGGACCCGGGCCACAACCAGCCCGGCACCGGACTGGCTGAACCAGCAGGGCTCGATCAGTACCGCCTTACCTTCCAGGCGGTGCTGCGTCCGTACGGGGAAGTCCAACACTACCTCCTGTCGGGGGGGTATCTTTACCCTTTGGTTGTGGTGGGTCTTAATTCGCCCCAAGGGGCCCAGGCCTCGGGCAGACAACCCCTCGCCTAGCTGGACCACTCTCTGTAGGGCCTGTTGTACGGGCTTTTGTATCCCCAGGTATTTCCAATATCGGGGGCCGTTCTCCTGGGCCAGGGCTTGATCTAAGTCTCGCAATATGTTGGTCCCCAGGATGATGGGCCCATGCCTTAACTCGTCTCCGGCGACTACCATTATTCCTTTCTTTCCAAGGGATTGTCCATACAGTTCCACCTCGAGCCACACAACCCCCAGGATTGGGAGGGGCAAGTTGTTGGCGGCCGTGAGGGTTATCCAGTCTCCCACGTCCGTCCTCTTCAAGTGGCTGTAGTCTTGTTGGAAGCATCTCTCGGACATGGTGGACACCTGGGAACCGGTGTCCAGCAGGCAGCGTTGGCTCTGACCATCTAGCTGCGCTATCACGGTGGGGCATTCTCCAATTAGGTCCGAGGAATGGGCGATATCCACACAGTCGTCTCTGTTCCTCGCAGTTTTGCCCGCAACTGCGAGGGATGTTAGTTTAAAGCCCTCCTGCGATCGCTCCGGGGGCGTCGGGCCTCTGGACACTCCCGCGCGAAGTGCCCTGGGCGTCCACACTCCCAACACGCCATCTCCCGGGGTCCCCTCCGTCGGGTGTCCTCCGCTCGTCTGCGCGGCTCCTCCCGCCGGCGTAGACGTTGAAAGGAGTCTCCCATCTCCTCCTCGGCGTCCCTGGTGCTGCCTCCCGGAATTACATTGCGGCTTTCCGATTGTTCCACCCGTCGCTTCAGTTTGGACATCTCTGCCTGGACTAGTAGGAGGGCATTGGTCAGGTCCTTGACGCACCCTTCCAGGGGACTGACCTCTGGCTGGGGGGGCGGTGGTGGTGGCTGGGCCTTCGCCAGGGGTTGGGCCTGCTGAAGAGCTATGACGCAGGACCCAAATTCTGCATCCTGGTCCTTGGTCAAGGCCCTCTCCAGCGCGTCGGGGAAGGTCATGGTGGGCTGAGCCTCAATCTTGTCCAGGAGGTGGTTTCGCAGTTGTTTATTCCTCAGGCCGGCCACGAACCGGTCCCGGAGGCCGGAGTCCGCATCTCCGGTCAACCACTTCTCGTCGGGACGCGCCTTGATCTTCTGCGCGCACTTCTGTAAGGCGTTGGCAAACTGGGAGATAGTTTCATCCTCCGTCTGGAATCGCGCGAAGAGGCGCCTCCGGAGCCCATCTGCCGTGGACCTCTCCCGGTAGACGTCCTTGAGGATCTTGTATACCCCGTCGAGGTCCGTCCTCTGCTCCTCCGGTCGCAGCAGCACGGTCTCCCTGGCTTCTCCTTGGAGGAACTGTAGGGCCAGATCCACGTACGCTGAAACTGGCAGGCGGTGTAGCCGGATGACAGAGTCCAGCTGATTCTTCCACTCCTCGAGGGGCATGTTCCACCCATCGTACCTAGACAGAAAATGGATGGCCGTCCCGAGGGGCAGACCGGGCCAATCCGGCGCCGGGGACGTTGCTGGGACTGACATGTCGGATCCTGCCGGCTACGCCAAATGTAAGAGACCCGGCGGGCCTTCTGGCGCAACGCTGTCGGCACTCGCGAGTGCCGTACTCACTCCGCGCCCGCTGCTAACTCTTACCTTCGGGTCAGTGATGATCCCGGATCCCTCGTCCCAGTCGGTGGCCCTTTCGTATGTCCATCTGAAAGAGAAAGGCAACTGCGCTAAGGACCCAAAAGGGCACTGGGAAAAGGGGGGGGGGGGGACAATCGGGCAGGCGCTCGCTGAGCTAAGAGATGGTCATCATCGGCACTTGTGGCCTCAGACTGGTTACACCCGCGTGCGAAGCACGGTGGGTGCAACCCGGACGGAAACGCCCTACGAAACCAGGGGGGGGGGGGGGGGAGAGGTCACGTACGGTACACAAAATGGACTCGAGCAAGCTGTCCTCACCGGGTATATGTTGGTCCCCTTGCTGGCCCGATGTCTTCGGTCTCGGCACCTGGGACGAACTTCAAAACACAACAACAACAGCAACAACAACGACAGCAACAACAACAAACGGCACCTTACCTTTCCGAGGGACCTACCGGTGGAGTGCCCGTGCACAGTCACGGGTATTACACCTCGCCCCGTAACTAGTATACGACGGCGCTCGATGCTAGCGCGTACGCAAGGCGGTGCGGACAGGGTATGGAAATATGAACAGTGTACAATGGTAACAAACACGATGCTGTAATGATAAACAGTGTACTACCACTGGTGCGGCACACCCAGGGTAGTAATGGGGCCTAGCGTCCGCTGCTGCTCAGGCCGTAGCCTGCCTGACTGCAAGGGCAATGTGGGGGGCCTAGCGCCCAATGTGGCTCAGGCCGTAGCCTGCCTAACTGCGGGGGCAATGCGGGGGGGCCTAGCGCCCAATGTGGCTCAGGCCGTAGCCTGCCTGACTGCAAGGGCAATGTGGGGGGCATCGGCCTAACGCCGGCGTTGGTGGTGCGGTGGGAGCAGACCCGGGGACGGTACCTGCGGGAGAAAAGGGCCTCACTGAGGGCTTACCTGCTCACCGACGTCCGGACCTCCGACTCCAAATCCTCCGCTGGGCCGCTTCCGCTGACCGCGCCGACGTCCTCCGTTCACCCGCCGTCCGAACACACCTCCTCTTCCTGCCACGTGCGGGCGTTTAAAACCCCCGCCGCGCGGCTCTCTGGGATGGGTGACGCGGCAGGTCCTCATTGGCCCGCCGCGTCGCCCAGTGATGACGCGCCACAACACGTGGGCGCGCCTGCTGCTGCGGCGGGCGGCAGCGGGGGAAGGAGGTTCCGGACCAGTGGTGGGGGGCGGAGTGGGACGCGCCCGCACTCCCACACTCCCGTTCCGCCTCTGGCCCGCCCCCCTTTGCACGGCACGTCACAGCCCGCCCCCCTGCTGAGCCGACCTGGCTGCTCTCTCCCGGAGAGAGCAGCCACAAAGTCGGCAAGTATGGTATATACGGACAGCTCCACATTTTATGCCTGGATGTTTATGCACATTTATGTTTAATGATATGTACGCAACAAAACTGTAAAAACTTCTGTGCATTGATGCGGATGTAGTTTAAGGAACAGCAGTGCATGTGTAATACAGGCGAGAGCAGGGCAGCCATCGGGGGGCGGGGACTGTGGGGACTGGTGTCCCAGGCCCTTACAGAGAGGGGGTCCCAATCCCGGTTCCTACAGCCAATACCTGTAGCTGCACCAGTCTGTGAATCAACAAGCCTTATCTGCCCATCAGCTCTCTGTAAACCGTTCCTGTGAGGCCGCAACACTCCACCTGTATGTACCGTCAAAATGTATGACATCACATGGGGGGGGGGGAAGGGGGAGTACAGCAGAATTTTTTTGGGGGGGAGGGAGGGGCCTTGTCTATTTTGTCAGTCCCGGGCCCCACAATGTCTGATGGCATTACTGAGTGAGAGTACACATGTTAGTCAAAATCGAAAGAAAAGTTAGTGCAGATCGCAAGGTGAAATTCACCTTGCAATCCCGATTCGATGCCGATGCAGGCAAGTCAATTTTGAACTATCTCTATAGAAGAGATAGTCAAAATTGACACTTAGACAAAATCGCACATAGTCAGTATCGCCAGCACATAATGAGTGTGCTTGCAATACTGACTATGTGCCAACCTAGCCCCTGTTGCATAGTGAGAATCTGCCATAGCCCGAATCTCCCTGTGTGTATGGGCCATAAACCGGCGTTACCTCTGTGGTACAGCAGATTAGTCTGCTCACGTCTTCAGTGCAACTCTGAGCTCAGACCAGAACCCGTCAGAGAGCCGAGGATTCTCCCAACAGGCGCAGACAGGACGACAGCCAAAATATATGCAAAGGATTTTTGTATTGATTAATAATGACACAAAATGATGAGTGCGATGGGTCAGTTTGACTTACATTAATCAATGATATCTAGTTCACACAGAACGTTCAGTACCACCGGCGGTGGTAGCTGCGATGTCGGTGGCAGTGCAAGAGCAGCACATTCTCTAGGTATTTCTTATGAAAAATACCCCGATAACGGCGACAAGGCTGCAGAGGGGCAGCGCCGGGACATAGCTTTCTCGCAAGTGTAATTAAATACAAACACATACACAAGTGTTATTTACTCCATCAAATATCCAATGGAAATTTTTTAGCGTACAGAAGTCCAGGTAGATATAACAAATACATATGGTGAATCGAGAGCTGCCAGCTATATAGAAAATGGCTCCAACGCTACATAATGAATGGATCAATGCAAACAGCCAATCACAAGTGGGAAGATATTGCGCCCGTTGGCCATTTATTATCTTCGCCGCCTATCTGTGCTCCAGCTTGGCTCTATTTGCTAACGTCATCTTCAGATAGCTATGGGAAGAAAATGCTAGAGAGGGAGCGTCTGATCCCTGTCACGATCCGGGTATCTGGATGCCATTACCTGCCTTTCAGATGTCTCCTGAGGCTTGCTCAGCGTTCCAAGGCCGGATCTCATCTGTGTCCACATACTGCACATTCCTCCTGTCACGCTGAGATGCTGTCACAGCGGCGCCATGTTTGAATCCTGCATGGCGTCTCCCGTTCTCCGCGGCCTCCGCCGCCGCTCCTGTGTTATAGGTGCAGGTTGTCAGTGTGGTGTTCCATGCCTGCCGCGGCCTCCGTTGTCATCCACGAGTCTCAGCATACATTTGTCAGTCTGGCGTCTCCTGTCCTCTGTGGCCAGCGCCGCCATTACAGTTATGTTTCCACATGGTTTCCCAAGCCAGTTTTCCCTCCAAGTTCTAACATGGGCGCAGCCATGTTGGATCTAATCACATGTCTCAGTTCCTCCAATCCACTGCCTCTGGAAATCTGCATAATTGCCCAGCCAATACCTGCATTGCTGCAGGTATAAGTATCCTGTGCCTGGGCCAGGAAATGGTCAGTGCTTTGTTTGTCATACCTTGTTCCAGTCTCTCTCCTGTGGTTGTGTTTCCAGGTTCCAGCTCCTGTCTCCAGCATCCACTAAAGAGACCCGCACCTGCCTACCATCCTGCGGTGCAGCCTGACTCTGCAGTCCTCTGTGGCTGATCCAGCTTCCAGCTATTTCATCTGCTTCCAGCAGTATCCACTACCACCGGTAATCATCCTTCAACTCCTCTGTTTCCACGCTCCCTAGCATCTTACTACATTCACTCCGTGTTTCATCACCTGGCTGGTTCCACCCAGCATTCATTCAGTGACTTTATCATCTGGCTGATTCCATTCCACATCCACTCCGTGTCTTACCACCTGGCTGGTTCCATCCAGCAATTACAACAGCTGATTCAAGTTACCAACTTCATCTGTTCCATCTACTGGCATGTTCCTTGGATATCTTCATTACAGCCAGGCCTGGTAAGGTTACTCCATCTAAAGGACTTTAACAGCTGTTCTTACCTACCAGTGTCCTGTGTAACCATTTCATGGTCAGAGTGCTCCAGGAATCATATTATTTATCATTGCCATTATTTACCTTGAATGCTGTTTGTTTACACGGAGTCTGTTAATAAACTTTTATTTTGACTTTTACCTGGTTGTCATGGTCACACCTTCGGGTTTCCTTTTAACACTTACATGTCCAGGGGTCTGATTAAACCTCCCCGGTTTAAGTTCCTCTCAGCCCCTACAACTGAGGCTTTCTCCTGTCAGCCAAAACCCTCAGTTGTGACAATCCCAACGTGGCAGCCGTGGCTCCTCCTGTCCTAGTTACCCCGATTCTTAGGTGGCATAGGCGCAATGTCTTGGCCGTTAGTACGCGGTGATAGCGATCTCTTTACTGCAGACCTCTCCGCCAGGGCAGTCTCTTATCAGAGCCGTTATCCCAGAAAACGTGTTTTTTTTTGGGTTTACAAACATAAAATCCAGGGCCGTCTTTTCGTATGGGCTCAATGGGCTCTTGCCCAAGGGCCCCAAGAGTATAAGGACCCTAGGCTGATAGATGAGGGTCCCCTCTTTCCAGAGGTACCAGATTTTTGAAAATCGGCCCTGGGAAACCGGAGATATCCGACTTGAAAGCAGTGGTCCCCATCCAAGCCTGTTAATAGCTTTTCCCAGCCAGATACCTAAGGTTCTGTCTGACTGAATTTTTCTGAGGGTATAATCCAAAAGCTGGGACTCGCTCCTTTTGGTGGACACTGGCAGCTTGTCTCTACTATACCCAGAAGCAGAGATATCAGCCTTCAAGCAGCCGGTCCCTGCTCCAGCTCCACATGCCTAATATGCAGTTTTAGATTTTGGTTGGTGAATTGCTCTGTCTCCTGAACTCTGATCCCCAAGTCCCCAGAACTTTCTGAAAGGTGGGACTCTCTAGTATTTTTTAACCCATTCAAAGCTAAGAAATATATTTTCCGGAACGTGAGATACCTGCAGTCAAGCAAGCTGCCCTCCCACCGGAAAATGATAAATTTTAAGCACACTCCACTATCCACCCATCCCCTACGTATTAAACACCCCCTACCACCCTAGAGGTCATGTATTATAAGGCACAGAGCAGAGAATGGGGAGCGAGCGGGGCGACCAGTTATTTCCAACGCCGACGCTGTTACAAAGAATTTTGTTCTGGAGAAAGTGTTTCAATTTGGAAATGGTAAAAGGACTTTTAGAAGTAGCAATAAGGATCCATGTGATTATTACACAAGTCCTTCTTTATTGCACTGCCGATGGCAGAAGGGCTCAGACGAGGACACAGATTATGCAGCAGGAGATACGCTGAATCTTACACTGTGCTAATTTCTCCGTTTTCCAGTTCCCATTACAGGAATTTATCTATATTCAGAGAGAGAGAGCAGCAGACTTCAGTTACCATTGGCAACGCAGGTTACGCAGCCACAACTCAGATATCACAGCTCTGTGTCCTACTTTGATATAAACTTTGAATTGGTGCAGGGCGGCGATTTGCCGACGGTTACTGTAAAACATATTGCCGTTAAGCAGAGTTTCAGAACTTGGCAGTATCCCGGCAATGGGTAACCTTCAAGCCACGTATTGCCGTCAGCTGCGCCTGATTGCATAATAGCGCTACACTACATAAGTCTGCTTTTCAGCTCCAATTATATCTGCTATGTCTCTTCCATTAATGAACATACATAGCACTACCCGCTCCTGTTGCAGCATCATCCGGCCGCTATCCTAATATCTATATCAGATTGATGCAAAAAGATATCAGGGCTAATTAGTTCAGAACCTGATGTCGCCAGGTTGGTGGCCGTAGGCAGAAGACTGAGTATGGCTGGTTCACTGACAGTGTCTGATCAACTGCTAGGCTGATTAGGCTGCAGCCTAGGGCTCCAGGACACGGAGGCGGGAGCCAGGGAATAAAGTGAAGAACTAATTTGCTACACAGCTTATTCAAAGAAGCCAGCCATCCCAATGTGGTACTGAGGGATGTTCTTAAGTGACTACCAGATGGCTGTACCTTCACAGTGTGTACGTTGTACTAAAGCACCATCCGTGGGACCTGAAGAGATGCATGCCGTTATCTATAGAGTTTTCCTTGCATTCCCCGGAATCTCTTTACGCTCCGCAGAAATCATTCATGCCACCATCAAACACGTCCGACGTATAGCCGTTGTTACCTGCACATGCGCAGTATGGATGGCGGTTTCCTGAGCACGCATACAGGGCGGGATGTACTAAAGGAAAAATGCAGTAAAACCCCCGAAAACGGGGGCTTTACCGCATTTTCAAATGTACTAAGACCCTACCGCCGTTTTTTCACCATCCAGGGTATCGCCATCTCTGGATGGCGATACCCTATAGAAGCCTATGGGCTTCTTATTGCTGACTGCCGCAACCCGCCGCCCACGCCGCAGACACCGACCCCCCTCCTTCACCCCCGGCACACCTTCCTTCAGGCAGCCCTGGACCCGGAAGGTAATCTCCTCCTCTTCCTTGCAACACAGCCGGAGATCCTTCCGGCTGCAGGGGGGAGGAGGAGGCTCCGGGGACAGCCTGCTGCTGCTTCCCGGCATGGGAGAAGTGTGGAGACCCCTGGGAGGTGACGGAGACAGGTATCGCGGGGGGCCTTCATCACCGCATTGCGATATTGACTGCATATGTTAGTACATATGCGATCAACATCGCTGCGATAAGCAGCGAGGGGCGGCGATGTATCTTAATACATCCCAACCACACTGTGTTGCGTTTAGCAGCCTTACAGAGGAGCTACAAGAGTATTATCCTGGGGTGTCCAGAACCCACCATCACTCACCCCAGCACCCAATGGCAGCAGCAAGTGAAAGGCGAGGTGATTTCCCGTTATTAGTGGGTGTGGAAGGTGTTTCACAGTCACAGTATCCACATATCATCATGTCGGCACTGAACATGTCTACATGTACTTGTGTTTATATTAACCATGTTGACACTTAGCACGTTGACACTGATGTTAAGTGGATTTCCAGTTGTAAAGCGCAATGGAATTTGCTGCGCTATGGTGCTCATTCCGACTTGATCGCTAGCTGCATTTGTTCGCAGCGCAGCGATCAGGCTAAAAATCGGCACTTCTGCGCATGCGTATGCGGTGCAATGCGCACGCTTGATGTACGAGCCCAATGAACAATGTAGTTTCACACAGGGTCTAGCGTGGCATTTCAGTCGCACTGCTGGCCGCAGAGTGATTGACATGAAGTGGGCGTTTCTGGGTGTCAACTGACCATTTTCAGGGAGTGTTCGGAAAAACGCAGGCGTGCCAGGAAAAACGCAGGCGTGGCTGGGCAAACGCTGGGCGGGTGTGTGACGTCAAATCCGAAACTGAACAGTCTGAAGTGATCGCAAGCGCTGAGTAGGTTTTGAGCTACTCTGAAACTACACAAACATTTTTTGCAGGTGCTCTGTGATACAACCGTTCGCACGTCTTCTAAGCTAAAATACACTCCCAGTGGGCGGCGGCATAGCGTTTGCACGACTGCTAAAAACTGCTAGCGAGCGATCAACTCGGAATGACCCCCTATATAAGAAACTGTTAATAAATAAATAAATATTGTCGCCATGTCACCATCACAGTCTTCTATTAATTCTGTTCCTAACTCCTAACCCTAATGGCAACCAACCCCCTAAGCTTTATCCCGACCCCAAGACTCCTGGAAATGTCCACACTAATGATGACAGCCTTCTGCTGCCAGCGCTGTGAATGTCGCAGTACTGATCGCTGGCGTCATCACTGCACAGCTCGTAGATATATTATGCTAGTAGTATGTGAGTAGTATGTGTAGCACACACCACACTTCACATTAGCCCAGTGCATAGATGGCTGCTACTACTGTATCTGCACTAGATGGACTTTACTCAGGGCCGTATTAAGGTGGGGACTCCTGAGCCCCCTCCCCGCTCCTCTCAGGGTAACGACCCCAATAATATACTTTATACAGCCTGGTGTTCTGCTTCTCAGTGAACGGAGATAATTAGATCACTTGTTCTGGCCTGGGCAGTTCTGGGCTCTTCCCGTGGCTCAAGCGTGGACGGGGCCGTGTCCTATAAACGGCAATGTGGCAGCGTGGCACTATACACATGTATATGCTCATCTTACTGCATGGTGGGCCGGTCTATGACTAATTAGGAATTAATGAATCAATAATAGTGGCAGCCCGGCATGCCAGGGAGCAAGCTGTGTTGCAGAATGCCGCATGGCAGCAAAGATGAGCACGGCACATCTGTAGGTCATGCAACCGCACACCATCCAGGCCACACAGTGCACTGTCTGCACAGACGCTCCAGTAGTAAAGTGTCTTGAGGCAATGAGACGGATGAGACAGGTGAGGGAAGGACTAGAGCTCCTTTCTTCTTCCACTGCATCTCTGCAAGACGAAGTGGCTGAGCCTGAGACATGGTGACAGACTGACAGGTGAGGTCATGTCAATCTTTAGTGGGAGGTGGGAAATGTGCGTGTTTTGTTTTTTCCTGTAAGGTCCAATATGTATGATTATTTTTCTTTCTGTGGGGCCGAATGTGTGTGTTTTTGTCTTGTGGAAGCCAATGTGTGTGTTTTTCCCCCCCCTGTGGGGTCCAATATGTATAATTATTTTTCTTTCTGTGGGGGCCAGTGCGTGTGTTTTTGTCCTGTGGGAGCCAATGTGTGTGTGGTTTTTTTTTCTCCTGTGGGGTCCAATATGTGTGATTATTTTTCTTTCTGTGCGGGCCAATGTGTGTGTTTTTGTCATGTGGGAGCCAATGTGTGTGTTTTTTTTCTTATGGGGTTCAATATGTTTGATTATTTTTCTTTCTGTGGGGGCCAATGTGTGTGTATTTGTCCTGTGGGAGCCAATGTGTGTGTTTTGCTTTTTTCTCCTGTGGGGTCAAATATGTGTGATTATTTTTCTTTCTGTGGGGGCCAATGTGTGTGTTTTTTTTCTGTGGGGTCCAATATGTATGATTATTTTTCTTTTTGTGGGGTCCAATGTGTGTGTTTTTGTCCTGTGGGAGCCAATGTGTGTGCTTTTTTCCTGTGGGGTCCAATATGTATGATTATTTTTTCTTTCTGTGCGGGCTAATGCATGTGTTTTTGTCCTGTGGGAGCCAATGTGTGTGTTTTGCTTTTATTAGAAAATGGACAGGATAATAACTTCTTTGTACAGTTCAATCCTGGGAATCTCGGGATTGAGATTTTTCAATCCAGAATCCTGGGATTAGAAAAATGGGGTGACAGTGGTTTCCATAATTCATAGCATCATTATTGGATTATGGTAACTGCTGATGGTAACTGCCTACGCAGACGTCTGCTTCTCTGCAAACAGTGCCATGTTGCTCCCAGACCAATGTGCTGTGGTGGGGATGTAGGCGTGCTGCTTGTGCAAGCAGTAAAAGTCGATAACGAGACGTCTTGTGTATTTGATCTCAGACTGGGCTGTTCCTCCTTAGGCTCATGTTGATGTACTTGCTGCAGTCTGCCAACTATTAACAGGCTATGGGGTCTATTTACGAAGCCGTCGATGGAGATAAAGTGGACAGAGATAAAGTACCAACTAATCAGCTCCTAACTGTCATTTTTCAAACCCAGCCTGTAACATGGCAGTTGGGAGCTGATTGGCTGTTACTTTATCTTCATCCACTTTCTCTCCATCCAAGCCTTAGTAAATAGACCTCTTGGTTGCCTTGTGGCTAATTTCCCTGCATCTACTCTTGTGAAAATGGCGCACGGATGTCTGGAATCACCATGGAAAACATTGCAGGGAGGAATAAAGTCCGGGCAGTAACGCTCTGTGATAAATGAAATATAACAATATATACTTTTTATAATAACGTGCAGGCTGCATTTGTGACTTCTTTCTGTACAGAATATGGAACAAATACCTTTGGAGACAATAGCGCGGCCTTGAGTAGAAGTTGTAGTTATTATATAATGGAGCTGAATATAAATGGAGGGAGTGTTTCCTCTGGACATCTTGCTGCTTAGTCTGGCTATGATATGAGAATAATGGATCTCGGATGGTGGGAGGGGAAGAACAGCGCTCACAGAAGTAATTGTCTATGTAATAAAGGAGGCCGCAATGTACACGGTGACAGATACAAAAACTGCAATGTACAAATATTTACCAGCAAATTCAATTGATCTACAGCGCGGTTCTGATCTGTCAGCGCCTTTATTTGACTATTATATAACCCGTTGTATAAAATACGCTGTTTTCCACTGAGTGGGAGGGCCGCTGTGATGCGCATTTTTCATAGCGAGACGGCGAATAAACCTAATAAAGAATAATACTGATTCTGGAGGAAAATGTCAGATTCAAGCTACCATTTAATAGAATATATTAGATAAACAGTAGCTAGAATACCATTGGTTGCTATGGGAAACATCCACGCTTGTTCTCTTTGGAAGGATTAATAAATATCCCCCAATGTGATGTTAGTATATACTACAGGTGCATTCTCACATACAGGGCTTAATTCTGAGTCAGTCACAGATGGAGATGCGGCCTGTGTCCTTTGTCGCAGTCACGTCTACAGTTTTATGCAAATGCGGCTACAGAGCCCCTCCCTGATGTAAATCTGTGCGTCCGAATGTGCTAGGAGTGAGGCGCACTCTGCTAGCGTCTATAGCTGCTGGAATAACGCTAGGCGTGACTTTAGATGTACGCCCACAAAGCATTGGCCACACCCACACATAACTGGTCACACCCACATGGCACTGGCCACACCCACACATCACTGGTCACACCCACATGGCACTGGCCACACCCACACATCACTGGTCACACCCACATGGCACTGGCCACAGCGACACATAACTGATCACACCTACATGGCACTAGCCACACCCACACAGCACTGATCACGCCCACATGACACTGGCCACACTCACACAGCAATGGCCACACCCACATGGCACTGTCCATACCTACACATCACTGGTCACACTCACATGGCATTGACCACACCCACACAGCACTGGTCACACCCACATGGCACTGGCCACATCCACACAACACTGGTCACAGCTCCTCCCCATCTCAGTGTAGGTAATTGAACATTTTCAGCCCCGTGCCCATGTGGCACTTACTCAGGCCCTGGGGGTGTATTTAATAAAAGTTGATTTTTGGTAGAATTTGTGTTTCAGGGTCTAAATCACACATTTACTAACGGATGATTTTTGAGATCGTTTAAAATAAAATTTCAAAAAACATCTGTTAGTATATGTGGGATTTAGGGGTATATTTACTATAAATCGATCGATCAACATCGATTAACATCGACCCAAATCAACTTTTAGTAAATATACCCCCTGGTCTGAATACAGTATGGCTTCCTATGTGACTGGATCAGCAATTCCGCACTAGCTGCTTTCAGCATAATGCCTGTCGCATGTCTGCGACACTCCCTTAAGACGTAGCATCTTTGTGCATCTTTTCAGTCACCCCCGTTACCTCCCAAGTGCAACTCAGAGGCATGATCTGAAAATAAAACGTCTGTTTGCGCGGGTATCCACATAGCGCGCCACTCTGAAATACACCCACAGCGGTCTAACCGACAAAATTGCTGTAAAGGTGACACTTTAAATCACACAAAAAGGGCACTTGAAATTGAGTGCAGAGAGAGAGAGAGGGCGAGAGAGAAAGAGAGAGGGAGGATAGAGAGAGGGGAGAGAGAGAGGGGGGGATAGAGAGAGAGAGAGAGAGACAGAGCGGAGAGAGGGTGAGAGAGAGAGGGGGAGAGAGAGGGGGTATGGAGAGAGAAGGGGGAGAGAGGGCGAGAGAGAAAGGGGGATAGAGAGAGAGGGAGAGAGAGAAAGGGGAGAGAGGGCGAGAGAGAGAGGAGGGTTAGAGAGGAGGAGAGAGACAGGGGGGAGAGAGGGTGAGAGAGAGAAGGCGGGATAGAGAGAGAGGGAGAGAGAGGGTGGATAGAGAGACAGAGGGTAGAAAGGGTGAGAGAGAGAGGGGGAGAGAGAGGGAGATAAAGAGAGAAGGGGGAGATAGGGGAGAGAGGGCGAGAGAGAGAGGAGGGATAGAGAGGAGGAGAGAGACAGAGGGGAGAGAGGGTGAGAGAGAGAGGGCGGGATAGAGAGAGAGGGAGAGAGAGGGTGGATAGAGAGACAGAGGGTAGAAAGGGCGAGAGAGAGAGAGGGGGAGAGAGAGGGAGATAAAGAGAGAAGGGGGAGAGAGGGGAGAGAGGGCGAGAGAGAAAGGGGGATAGAGAGAGTGGGACAGAGAGAAAGGGGAGAGAGGGCGAGAGAGAGGGGAGGGATAGAGAGAGAAGGAGAGAGAGACAGAGGGTAGAGAGGACGAGAGAGAGAGAGGGGATAGAGAGAAGGGGGAGAGAGGGGAGAGAGAAAGGGGAGAGAGGGCGAGAGAGAGGGGAGGGATAGAGAGAGAAGGAGAGAGAGACAGAGGGTAAAGAGGGCGAGAGAGAGAGAGGGGAGAGAGAGAAGGGGGAGAGAGGGGAGAGAGAAAGGGGAGAGAGGGTGAGAGAGAGGGGAGGGATAGAGAGAGAAGGAGAGAGAGACAGAGGGTAAAGAGGGCGAGAGAGAGAGAGGGGATAGAGAGAAGGGGGACAGAGGGGAGAGAGAAAGGGGAGAGAGGGCGAGAGAGAGAGAGGGGATAGAGAGAGAGGGAGAGGGGCGAGAGGGCGGGAGAGAGAGGGGGATAGAGAGAAGGGGGAGAGAGGGGAGAGAGAAAGGGGAGAGAGGGTGAGAGAGAGGGGAGGGATAGAGAGAGAAGGAGAGAGAGACAGAGGGTAAAGAGGGCGAGAGAGAGAGAGGGGATAGAGAGAGGGGGAGAGAGGGGAGAGAGAAAGGGGAGAGAGGGCGAGAGAGAGGGGAGGGATAGAGAGAGAAGGAGAGAGAGACAGAGGGTAAAGAGGGCGAGAGAGAGAGGGGATAGAGAGAAGGGGGAGAGAGGGGAGAGAGAAAGGGGAGAGAGGGCGAGAGAGAGGGGAGGGATAGAGAGAGAAGGAGAGAGAGACAGAGGGTAAAGAGGGCGAGAGAGAGAGAGGGGATAGAGAGAAGGGGGAGAGAGGGGAGAGTGAAAGGGGAGAGAGGGCGAGAGAGAGAGAGAGTGGATAGAGAGAGAGGGAGAGGGGCGAGAGGGCGGGAGAGAGAGGGGGATAGAGAGAAGGGGGAGAGAGGGGAGAGAGAAAGGGGAGAGAGGGCGAGAGAGAGGGGAGGGATAGAGAGAGAAGGGGAGAGAGACAGAGGGTAAAGAGGGCGAGAGAGAGAGAGGGGATAGAGAGAAGGGGGAGAGAGGGGAGAGAGAAAGGGGAGAGAGGGCGAGAGAGAGGGGAGGGATAGAGAGAGAAGGAGAGAGAGACAGAGGGTAAAGAGGGCGAGAGAGAGAGAGGGGATAGAGAGAAGGGGGAGAGAGGGGAGAGAGAAAGGGGAGAGAGGGCGAGAGAGAGAGAGGGGATAGAGAGAGGGAGAGGGGCGAGAGGGCGGGAGAGAGAGGGGGATAGAGAGAGAAGGGGGAGAGAGGGCGAGAGAGAGAGAGGGGATAGAGAGAGAGGGAGAGGGGCGAGAGGGCGGGAGAGAAAGGGGGATAGAGAGAGAAGGGGGAGAGAGGGCGAGAGAGAGAGGGGGGATAGATAGAGAGAGAGAGAAAGGGGAGAGAGGGTGAGAGAGAGAGGGGAGATAGAGAGAGAGGGAGAGAGAAAGGGGAGAGAGGGCGAGAGAGAGAGGGGGGATAGATTGAGAGAAAGAGGGAGAGGGGAGAGAGGGCGAGAGAGAGAGGGGGGAGAGAGGGAGAAGGTGGAGAGAGGGGGCATAGAGAGAGAGGGGGGAGATAGAGAGGAAGGAGGCATTCTGCATATGCTGTGGCTATTTATTCAGATGCAAACATACACTCTATGAGGGTGATTCACACCTGATCGCTGGGCTGCTAATTTTGCTGTCCTGCATTCAGATAGTCGCCGCCTAAAGGGAGTGTTAATGCAAGTGTGCAATCTCATGTGTACACCGTGCAAAAATATCCCTCAGTCAGCGGACCGCTGCAAATCCGTTCGCACCTCACTCACCATTGAATGATTTTTCCAGTGTGTGCAGTGTGTGCGCAGCCCAGTCATCAGTGTGCATCAGTCAGTGCAGTGATGAGGCAGTCACAGTGGTATACTCTGCTGCTATATGTCCACTACTGCCGTATAATAATAAATAATAACAACAAGTCCCTTACAGTGTTGCTGTGTTGTGCTGCATCAGACCAGTGGTAGTGTCCTGGCCATCAGCCATCAGTCATTCTTGTGACGCATATTGTCCTATATAACTCCAGAAACATAATGGAGCACAAAAATTTGGAGGATAAAATAGGGAAAGATCAAGAAGAACCACTTCCTCCTAGTGCTGAAGCTGCTGCCACTAGCCATGACATAGACAATGAAATGCCATCAACGTCGTCTGCCAAGGCCGATGCCCAATGTGATAGTAGAGGGCATGTAAAATCCAAAAAGCCAAAGTTCAGTAAAAAGAACCAAAAAAAGAAATTTAAATGGTCTGAGGAGAAACGTAAACTTGCCAATATGCCATTTACGACACGGAGTGGCAAGGAACGGCTGAGGCCCTGGCCTATGTTCATGACTAGTGGTTCAGCTTCACATGACTATGGAAGCACTCATAACTGAGGCCTTGACACTTATGTTGGTGTTAGACGTGCGCCCGGTATCCGCCATTAGTGCAGTGGGGTTTAGACAATTGATGGAGGTATTGTGTCCCCGGCACCAAATCCCATCTAGATTCCACTTTACTAGGCAGGCGATAGCAAGATTTTGCCATTTAATTCCAGTGATTCGGACGTATAATTCCAGTGATTGGGACGTATAATTCCAGTGGGATTGCGCTGTGCTGAGCGGCAGGAGAGATGTGTGCTGAGCGGTTCGCTCAGCACACATCTCTCCTATATCGGCCCGTGAGTACTGGGCTTTAGTCATACAGCTACCTCATTGCACCTCTTCGACATCTTTACATGAGGTGCTGTTTGGGGCCTAATTTTTGAAAAGTGCCATCCTGTCTGACACTGCCGTATGAGTCCAGGGGTACTGCCGTATAAATCCACCAAGTGACTGGAGCGTGCTGGAGATGCTGTCAGTGGACCAAACAATTGCGTCCCACTCTCGACATTCAGCCACTGCGTGACACTACTGGATGGGCCAGGTGGTTGTGTGGCTTAGCTTAGTCATACAGCAATCTCAGTGCACCTTTTGTTCTTCTTTGCATCATGTGCTGTTAGGGGCCTTTTTGTGATATCTGCCCTCCTGTCTGCCACTGCAGTGCCACGCCTAGATGGGCCAATTGTTTGTGTCGCTTAGTCATACAACTACCTCATTGCAATTCTTTTTCTTCTGTGCATCATGTGCTGTTTGGGGACTAGTTTTTGAATACTGCAGTGTCATTCCTAGATGGGCCAGGTGTTTGTGTTGTCCACTTGGGTCGCTTAACTTAGTCATCCAGCGACCTCGGTGCAACCTTTTGGCCTAAAAACAATATTGTGAGGTGTTCAGAATAGACTGGAAATGAGTGGACATCAATGTTATTGAGGTTAATAATACAGTAGGAGCAAAATTCTGTGATTTTAGCTGTTTTTATGTTTTTTTCAAAAATCATCCATATCCAAAACCAAAACCAAAAACTAAACAGGAAAAGATGGTTTTGGCAAAACCAAGCCAAAACCAAAACACGAAAGTGGAATTATAACCAAAACACAAAACACGAAAAGTGCCCGCCACACATCTCTAATTTTCGGGTGGTATCCACCAAATATATCTACAGGGGACTCAAAAATTTGTAAATATGCCTCATAATCCAAACATGATATTAGTCAGGACTATGAATTGGTATGTATATGATTTTTTTTTTAACCCTTTTAATATATTAATTGTATATTAGTGTTCAATAATATTATTAATTGCTCTTTAAAAACAAAATAACCCTAACGAGTTTCGGAAGTGATATAGTGTAGGACAGTGGTTCTCAAACTCGGTCCCCGGGGCCCCACACAGTGCATGTTTTGCAGGTAACCCAGCAGGTGCACAGGTGTATTAATTACTCACTGACACATTTTAAAAGGTCCAAAGGTGGAGCTAATTATTTCACTTGCGATTCTGTGAGGAGACCTGGAAAACATGCACTGTGTGGGGTCCTGAGGACCGAGTTTGAGAACCTGTGGTGTAGGATAATCTTCCCCTGGGCATTACATCCATTCACAAGGAATTGTAGTAAACTGAATATTGAGCTCCTCCATGTCAAAGCAAAAAATATATATATCGGTCAGCGGCGTGATGGATCGGTGGGCAGGGGGGGTTTCCAGGTACTCGGAAACCCCCCCTGCATGCGCGTATGTGTAGGAGCCAGAGGATTAAAGGTCTCATATCACTGTAGGTCAGGACCATCTCCACTTTTTCAGGACTGTAGTAAAACCGTGACATAATTGCATTTGTAAATTTGCGCAACTGGAATCGGTGTCTTCAAGTTTTCACTTTGTAAAACAGGTGACGACATACGACGTAAAAGGGATTCTCAGGGAGCCATCTACTGCGCACCTTAAGCGTCCAACTTCCCCATTTGTTCCTTCAAACGTCACTGTCCATTAGGTATGCCAGTGAATTTTTTTTTTTTACATTAAAAGTCAGCTAATTATCATGTGTTTTTTTTTATTTCAGTCAGCCACTGTTAATGCATTTCTGTAAATGAAAAAAAAAAGATGGATAATAGATGTTTCACGTTTCACTTAAGGGACATTTACAATAAGAAAGCGGAATATTAGCGCAGCCCAGTTGTACAGACAGTCGTATGACTTATGAATGCTAAATAATGGGATTCCGCAGGGCTGGCTTGTACTTCTTAAACTTAATAATTAAAGATTGTCTCTTATGTGATCCGTCCGCAGGTTTTCTGGTGTTGTTCTGACACATCGACAAGGTGCTGAAACTTTTCTTGTAATAAGTCTGTGTTTCTTTACTTTTGTAATCACTTCCCATGTAGCATTAGAAGTCATATTAATGCGGCTGCGAGTCGTTCCAGCGCTGTTAGGGCAGATCAGAATGAATTATTGATTTACAAACCGCATTAGTGTAAAGGAAATACTCCGAGCTGCGAAACGCACCGGCCATTTATCAAGGTGGGTTGATGAGGACGGCTAATGGCAGCACCCGGAGAATTTAGAGGAGACGCTGTTTATTTTGTAATGTTAAAATAATAGAGCTTATGGCAATTATTATTGTGAAATATTTCACTTCCAGCCAGATCAATTTCGGAAATGAAATGAAAAGAATAAAATACAATTCATCTTGACTTTGTTTAGAGACCATGGTTGTGCTCAGTAGAAATTTATCAAGCAGTATTGTCCAGAGGAGAGTCTGCGGAGAGCCGGATGCAGACAAGCGTTCATTAACCCCTCCTAGACCACTGTGGTTATTACCTACAGTACGTTACTAGATCATTACACAGGTTCAAGCTGCGTTACACTGAAAGCGACTTATTGTTGCAATTTACATTTTTAGAATAACTTCTGTTTTATAGATCAGCCGTCCGTTTGTCAGCCTACAGTACTGAACTTTACATTTTATTTATAGCATTACATGCTGTAGGTAGGGGAATAAATACGGGGACATACCTGTACTGTAGATGTGACCTGGAGATTGTGCAGGTTCTAACCCCCTCTCACCTACACTGGCGTTTATTACTCAAATAAGAGAACCTTTACTTTGCTAATTAGGCATCTGACACAGAAAGCGGAGATTGAGTAGCAAAAGGGAACCAGGGGAGATGTATCAAACCTTGGAGAGAGAGAAACTGGAGCCATTGCCCAAAAGCAACCAGCCAGCCCATCATGTATCAAGCATAGAATTTGAAATGGCAGAAGCTGATTGGATGCTTTGGGCAACTGCTCCAGTTTATCTCTCTCCAAGGCTTGATACAGCTCCCCCAGTCTGGGAAAATCAGCCCACACGGGGCTTCATGAAAAACAAATACGTCATAAAGAAATACACTTTAGCGAATGCCGAAGGGGCTGGTGCAATGATTCAACGTAATGATGATGCTGATCCGCTGCGCTGTCCTTCTTGTGATTGGCTGACTGTGCGTAACCCCTGCAGCTGATAGCACTTAGCTCAGGCGCTTCATGGCGGTATTATATCACATCCCAGGCAAAATACATCTAGATTAGAACTATTCATGTCTTGGGTGAGATGCAGCAATGCAAATTTTGTGGGCAAACCTCCAAAAATGCCACTGTCAGAGGTTTGCCGCTTACGGCATATGTAGCATCCGGAATGCCTATGGGCTTCTTCGTGTTTCCCCAGCTCGCACTGTGGTGCGTGCGTCACTTGGCACATGCGAAGAAGAGGTCCTGGTCCTAACCTGGAAGTCCTGCTATCTCTCTTATCGGGACAGCTGCCCTCCGAGATTTTCTTCAAGCATACAGCGTTAATAAACTATCGGCTTCTCTACTAAACTCCTTCCTTATTCCTGCCGTAAACTAATGATGAGAGCGAGGGGAGGGCCTGACGTCTTTACACGCAGCACTTTGTATGTTCTAAGCTCTCCTGTACATCTACTCCCCGATACCACCCCGTTAACACCTCCAAGCGGTCACTTCCTGTCAGTAACTTTTCCGTGAGATCCTCATTGCAAGCACGATCACAGCACATGCGCAGTCTGCCGATAGCCGCTCTACGGCGTGGACATGAATTAGGCCCATAGAGTGTAAGCTCCGCTGGTGTGAATGGCTGAAATACTCTGTACAGCACTGCAAGATATGTGTGCGCTATAGAAATAACTGTTAATGAATGAATGATGTACCACAAGTGCAGGCTATGTGTCTGTGTACGAGCGATGAGTTCCGTGGCAGAGCGAGGGTCTATAACACAGGGTATGCAGACACTGTTGAGTCTTCTGTATCTGTGCATAGGCAAACGCAGGGGGGGTTTCTGGTTGCCTGGAAACTCCCCATCTCTTGGCAAATGGCTCAAATTATGACAATTGCAATGATATATAATACGATTGCTAAAGCTGCTGCCACATCATGCAGTGTACGGGGCAGAGCTGAGCTGCTGCACATGCCCAGTGGTAGCAGCTTCTTCTACCAAGTTTGCTGTGTGTGTGGATCTGAGTCCTCATTCAGTGCACTAGACCAGAGAGCAGCTGCCAGGGAGAAGAGACAGGAGCCTTACCATGAGGTGGGAGAATGTGTGCTTAGAAAGTGCAGTACTGGTTCTATTATGTTTGAGTATTTATTATAGTATGTTTAACCTTTTCCTGACCACTTATTTATATTATTTAAATGTTTGATGCAGCCTATACTATAGACCATACAGTATCCAGTGTAAAAAAAGTAGAGATGAGCGGGTTCGGTTCTCTGAGAACCGAACCCTACCGAACTTCACATCCTGAGGCCGAATTGGAGTCAGGCTCGGGACTTCCCACCAGACTCGGAAACCAAAACGAGGCAAAACTTTATCATCTTGCTGTCGGATTCTCGCGGGGTTTGGATTCCATATAAGGAGCCGCGCGTTGCCACCATTTTCACTCCAGTCCTGGAGAGGGTAGTGAGAGGATGTGTCTCCTCAGTGTCTGTGCGGGTGTGGTGCGTGGGGTGGTGTCCTGCTCTTATGTGTCATTCCAGTGCTGTCTTGTGCTGCATCAGTCACAGTGGTGGTGTCCTGTGCTGCCATAAGTCCAGTGCTTCTGTATAAGTCCAGTGCAGTGGTGCTGTGTTGTGCTGCATCAGTCCAGTGGTGGTGTCCTGTGCTGCCATAAGTCCAGTGCTGCTGTATAAGTCCAGTGCAGTGGTGCTGTGTTGTGCTGCATCAGTCCAGTGGTGGTGTCTTGTGCTGCCATAAGTCCAGTGGTGGTGTCCTGTGCTGCCATAAGTCCAGTGGTGGTGTCCTGTGCTGCCATAAGTCCAGTGGTGGTGTCCTGTGCTGCCATAAGTCCAGTGGTGGTGTCCTGTGCTGCCATAAGTCCAGTGCTGCTGTATAAGTCCAGTGCAGTGGTGCTGTGTTGTGCTGCATCAGTCCAGTGGTGGTGTCCTCTGCTGCCATAAGTCCAGTGCTGCTGTATAAGTCCAGTGCAGTGGTGCTGTGTTGTGCTGCATCAGTCCAGTGGTGGTGTCCTGTGCTGCCATAAGTCCAGTGCTGCTGTATAAGTCCAGTGCAGTGGTGCTGTGTTGTGCTGCATCAGTCCAGTGGTGGTGTCCTGTGCTGCCATAAGTCCAGTGCTGCTGTATAAGTCCAGTGCAGTGGTGCTGTGTTGTGCTGCATCAGTCCAGTGGTGGTGTCTTGTGCTGCCATAAGTCCAGTGGTGGTGTCCTGTGCTGCCATAAGTCCAGTGGTGGTGTCCTGTGCTGCCATAAGTCCAGTGGTGGTGTCCTGTGCTGCCATAAGTCCAGTGGTGGTGTCCTGTGCTGCCATAAGTCCAGTGCTGCTGTATAAGTCCAGTGTAGTGGTGCTGTGTTGTGCTGCATCAGTCCAGTGGTGGTGTCCTCTGCTGCCATAAGTCCAGTGCTGCTGTATAAGTCCAGTGCAGTGGTGCTGTGTTGTGCTGCATCAGTCCAGTGGTGGTGTCCTGTGCTGCCATAAGTCCAGTGCTGCTGCCGTATAAGTCCAGGGGTACTGCTGTACAAGTACAGTGCTGATGCCGTATAAGTCCAGGGATACTGCCGTATAAGTCCAGTCCAGTGGTGCAGCCATATAAATTATGGGGTACTGCTGTATAAGTCCAGGGGTACAGCCGTATAAGTCCAGGGGTACTGCCGTATAAGTTCAGGGGTACTGCTGTATAAGTTCAGGGGTACTGCAGTATAAGTCCAGTCCAGTGGTGCAGCCATATAAGTTCAGGGGCACTGCCGTATACGTCCAGCGGTACTGCCGTATAAGTCCAGTGGTACTGTCGTATAAGTTCAGGGGTACTGCTGTATAAGTTCAGGGGTACTGCCGTATAAGTCCAGTGGTACTGACATATAAGTCCAGTCCAGTGGTACTGCCGTATAAGTTCAGGGGTACTGTCATATAAGTTCAGGGGTACTGCCGTATAAGTCTAGGGGCACTGCTGTATAAGTCCAGTCCAGTGGTGCAGCCGTATAAGTTCAGGGGTACTGCCGTATAAGTTCAGTGGTACTGCCATATAAGTCCAGTGGTACTGCCGTATAAGTCCAGGGGTACTGCTGTATAAGTCCAGTCCCGTGGTGCAGCACGTGCCACTCCTAGATGGGCCAGGTGTTTGTGTCGTTTAGCTTACTCATACAGCTACCTCATTGCACCTCTCTTTCTTCTTTGCATGATGAGCAGTTTGGGGCCTAGTTTTTAAAAGTGCCATCCTGTCTGCCACTGCAGTGCCACTCCTAGATGGGCCAGGTGTTTGTGCCGCACACTTGTGTCGCTTAGCTTACTCATACAGCTACCTCATTGCACCTCTCTTTCTTCTTTGCATGATGAGCAGTTTGGGGCCTAGTTTTTAAAAGTGCCATCCTGTTTGCCACTGCAGTGCCACTCCTAGATGGGCCAGATGTTTGTGTCGGCCACTTGTGTCGCTTAGCTTAGTCACCCAGCGACCTCTATGCACCTCTTTTTTTTTTCTTTGCATGATGTGCTCTTTGGGGCCTAGTTTTTAAACGTGCCATCCTGTCTGACACTGCAGTGCCACTCCTAGATGGTCCAGGTGTTTGTGCCGCACACTTGTGTCGCTTAGCAAAGTCATCCATATACCTCATTGCACCTCTTTTTCTTCTTTGCATCATGTGCTGTTTGGGGCCTAATTTTTAAAAGTGCCATCCTGTCTGCCACGGCAGTGCCACTCCTAAATGGGCCAGGTGTTTGTGCCGCAGACTTGTGTCACTTAGCTTAGCCATCCAGCTACCTCATTGCACCTCTTTTTCTTCTTTGCATCATGTGCTGTTTGGGGCCTATTTTTTATATCTGCCCTCCTGTCTGCCACTGCAGTGCTACTCCTAGATGGGCCAGGTGTTTGTGCCGCACACTTGTGTCGCTTAGCAAAGTCATCCAGTTACCTCGGTTCAACCTTTTGGCCTAAAAACAATATTGTGAGGTGTGAGGTGTTCAGAATAGACTGGAAAGGAGTGGAAATGAATGTAATTGAGGTAAATAATACAGTAGGAGCAAAATTACCCCCAAATTCTGTGATTTTAGCTGTTTTTGTGTTTTCTTTTTAAAAATCATCCAGATCCAAAACCCGAAACGGTTGTTATGGCAAAACCAATCCAGATCCAAAATCAAAACACAAAACACAAAAAGTGCCCGCCGCACGTCTCTAAAAAAAGACCAAAGTTTACATTGATGTCCAGGGTCGGTATTAGGTTATACCGCTCCCCCAGACTCCCGCACTTGCTCCAATGTTTTGCGGAAGGGGAGATTGTGTAAGGCATTTGGAAACCCCCCTCTAGAAATCCTGCGTTTGCCACTGTTGTGCCCTGGACTCGTTGTATAATCTCCATAAACATATTCATTTCTAGCATCTTCAAAAGCCTTGTAATGAGACCAGGCGCGGAGCGCGCGTCCCCTGTAACAGCTCATTGTAGGAATGTTCCACCATGATTAGAGAGCGGTGACTCAGCGCGTAACCCATCCGCCAGACTAACAATACGCCGTTCCCAGGAATAACTGGATGCGACATCCTGCAGATTACACGGATAATTTACACTTCTCTGACATGTGCTCCAGCGATTTTTGATAAGTAGAAAAAAAAAAGAAAGAACAAGAAATGGAACTAAACAGAATATTTGCATACAGTATCTGTCGCTGCGAGGAGCCGCAACGTTTAGTGCGCTGTCAGGAAAGGGAACGCCTCGGGTGACATTTTACCAACTGTCGCTTTTCAACTAACGTGTGTAACACTTTGAAGTATAGGTTATATATAAAATAGGCGCATCCTAGTGCAGTATATCAAACTATACATCAATGTGACATGAAGAAGAATTCATATATACTCTGCGTAGCCCCGCACTATATGGCTATGAAGCCGTGCCTATCTAAACCAACGCGCGGGCCTCATTCCAGGGCTGACTATTTCCCTGGTCTGAAACAGTATACACTGGGGTTGGGATGGCCATCGGTGGGTTATCCATCGATGGTACCATTGATGGATAACCTCAATGGAGTACGATGGTACCATTGATGGATAACCTCAATGGAGTAAAACCATCAGTAAACGAACCATCAATGGTTTTACACATCATTGGTCACCCCTGCATTACTGTATAATGAAATGCGGGGCCAATCAGAGCCTGGAGCCTTGGCTTCAATGGTGTCAGGGGGCGTGGCGATGCTTCGTGCCCTGACACTTTGAGGACAAAAATAAAGTAAAATTCGGTAGCACTGAACCTTCAATCGCAGGAAACTATCTGGTTCTCCCCCATCGATAGTAAAAGTATTCAACATTGGTCATAGACCATCAATGATTTTGCATCATCAATGGTCGATGGCCATTCTTACATTGGGGTATATTTACTAAAAGTCGATTTTGGTCGATGTTGATCGATTTTATTTTATTTTTTTGTGTCGTTGTTGGATCGATTTTGTGTTTCAGGTAGAGATGAGTGGGTTCGGTTCCCAGAGAACTGAACCCTACCGAACTTCACTACCCAAGCACGGATTCGAGCCCGGCTTGGGTTTTTACCGCCTGACTCGGAAACCAGAACGAGGCAAACCATCATCATCCCGATGTCAGATGCTCGCGGGTGTTAGGAAGAGAATTCCAGTCCTGGAGAGTGTAGCGAGAGGACGTGTCTCTGTCCTCAGTGTCTGTGCAGGTGGGAAAGTGGGGTGGCGATTCCAGTGCTGTCTTGTGCTGCTCTGTCCAGTGCAGTGTCTTATGCTGCATCAGTCCAGCCAGTCACAGTGGTGGTGTCTTGGAGTACTGCCGTATAAGTCCAGTACAGTGGTGCAGCTGTATAAGTCTTGGGGTTCTGCAGTATAAGCCCAGGGGTACTGCCGTATAAGTCCAGTATAGTGGTGCAGCTGTATAAGTTCAGGGGTACTGCCGTATAAGTCTTGGGGTACTGCCGTATAAGTCCAGTACAGTGGTGCAGCTGTATAAGTCTTGGGGTTCTGCAGTATAAGCCCAGGGGTACTGCCGTATAAGTCTTGGGGTACTGCCGTATAAGCCCAGGGGTACTGCCGTATAAGTCCAGTACAGTGGTGCAGCTGCATAAGTTCAGGGGTACTGCCGTATAAGTCTTGGAGTACTGCTGTATAAGTTCAGGGGTACTGCCGTATAAGTCTTGGGGGTACTGCCGTATAAGTCTTGGAGTACTGCCGTATAAGTCCAGTACAGTGGTGCAGCTGTATAAGTTCAGGGGTACTGCCGTATAAGTCTTAGAGTACTGCTGTATAAGTTCAGGGGTACTGCCGTATAAGTCTTGGGGTACTGCCGTATAAGCCCAGGGGTACTGCCGTATAAGTCCAGTACAGTGGTGCAGCTGCATAAGTTCAGGGGTACTGCCGTATAAGTCTTAGAGTACTGCTGTATAAGTTCAGGGGTACTGCCGTATAAGTCTTGGGGTACTGCCGTATAAGTCTTGGAGTACTGCCGTATAAGTCCAGTACAGTGGTGCAGCTGTATAAGCTCAGGGGTACTGCCGTATAAGTCTTGGAGTACTGCTGTATAAGTTCAGGGGTACTGCCGTATAAGTCTTGGGGTACTGCCGTATAAGTCCAGTACAGTGGTGCAGCTGTATAAATCTTGGGGTACTGCCGTCAGGGGAGTAGCTATCCACTGGCCAGGATGGCACTCGCCAGGGGCGCCAGCCGAGCAGGGGGCGCCGCCTGACGGTGCCACCCTTGCCAATGGGTGGAATCCCTTAAGCTGTAGTGTCTGGCAATACCTGCTGTGCCGAGCTGCCTGGGATGGAGGACGGAGGATCGCTCAGCAGACAGGAGCTGGTGCCGGTGTCCGTAACCGCAATGCACTAGAGGGAAGAAACTGAAAATAAACTACAACTCCCAGCAACCCTTGCTGTTGGGAGCTCCCAACGGCAAAGGCTGCTGGGAGCTGTAGTCTATTTTCAGTTTCTTCACGTAGTTGTGCCGGACGCCGGTGCCAGATCCTGCCTGCTGAGCGATCCTCCGTCCTCCATCCCAGGCAGCTCGGCACAGCAGGTATTGCCAGACACTACAGCTATCTGCTGGGATGTTGTGGGGTGGGGACTAGGGCTATGTGCTGTGTGAGGAGGCTATGTATGTGCTGGGAGTGGGGGAGACTACTGCTACAGTATGTGCTAAGGGCAGACTACAGCTATGTGCTGGTCGGGGGGTGGAGACTACAGCTATGTGCTGAGTGGGGGGTGGAGACTACAGCTATGTGCTGGGTGGGGGGTGGAGACTACAGTTATGTGCTGGGTGGGGGGTGGAGACTACAGCTATGTGCTGGGTGGGGGGTGGAGACTACAGCTATGTGCTGGTCGGGGGGTGGAGACTACAGCTATGTGCTGGTCGGGGGGTGGAGACTACAGCTATGTGCTGGGTGGGGGGTGGAGACTACAGCTATGTGCTGGGTGGGGGTGGAGACTACAGCTATGTGCTGGTCGGGGGGTGGAGACTACTGCTATGTGCTGGGTGGGGGGTGGAGACTACAGCTATGTGCTGGGTGGGGGGTGGAGACTACAGCTATCTGCTGGTCGGGGGGTGGAGACTACAGCTATGTGCTGGGTGGGGGGTGGAGACTACAGCTATGTGCTGGGAGGGGGTGGAGACTACAGCTATGTGCTGGGAGGGGGTGGAGACTACAGCTATGTGCTGGGTGGGGGTGGAGACTACAGCTATGTGCTGGGAGGGGGTGGAGACTACAACTATGTGCTGGGAGGGGGAGGGGACTATGGCTATGTGCTGGGGAGGTGAGGAGCTATGTGCAGGAGGAGGACTATGGCTATTTATGCTGGCAGGGAACTATTGTTATGTGATGGGTGGGGGTTGGAGACTACTGTATGACTGTGTTGGGAGAGGTGGAGACTACGGCTATTGCTTGGGGAGGTGGGGGCTATGGCTATTTACTGGGAGGGGACTATGGCTATGTGCTGGGAGGGGGATGGGGACTATGACTGTGCTGGGAGGGGGCAAATAACAATGTGCTGTGTTCTGGTGGGGGCTATGGCTATGTGCTGAGGAGGTACTACATCTATGTACATTTGAATAGGAGAGTTAAGTAGCGCCAGTTCTGCAAGTATGGAGGTACTGCGTACCGGTAAGAAATTCCCAGCCGGTATGCAGTACCGCTGGGCCGCCACCTTGCAGACACCGTGGAGAGAGGAGAGCACAGCATGCAGCATGCGCCTCTCCTCTCCTGCCCCCTTCAGTCCATAGACCGGCGGTTTCTCCCCCCTTTGAGTTCAACGGCTGTGGTGGCGTGTACTCAAACGCCGGTTCGTGAGCCAATCAGAGCTCGCGGACCGGTGCCAGAATCTGAGCTACAGGACGCCGTCGCAGGAGGAGACCAGACTGAGGGCAGGAGACGCACGTGCTACGCTCTCCTCTCCCCGACAGCAGCAGCAGACAGTGCCGGCACCAGACAGCAGCAGCAGACAGTGCCGGCACCAGGCAGCAGCAGCAGACAGTGCCGGCACCAGACAGCAGCAGCAGACAGTGCTGGCACCAGGCAGCAGCAGCAGACAGTGCCGGCACCAGGCAGCAGCAGCAGACAGTGCCGGCAGCAGCAGCAGACAGTGCCGGCACAAGGCAGCAGCAGCAGACAGTGCCGACACAAGGCAGCAGCAGCAGCATCAACAACGGTGAGTTGTACTGCTGGAGGAATATCTGGCACTGTGGGGGCATGTGTATCTGGCAATGTGGGGGCATATCTGGCACTATGAGGGCATATCTGGCACCGTGGGGGCATGTGTATCTGGCAATGGGGGGGCATATCTGGCAACATAGGGGCATATCTGACAACGTGGGGGAATATGTGTATCTGGCACTGTGGGGCCATGTGTATAAATGTGGGGTATATCTGGCAGTGTGGGGGCATATGTGTATCTGGCACTGTGGGGGCATATCTAGCACCATGGGGGCATATTTAGCACTGTGGGAGCATATGTGTATATGACACTGTGGGGGCATGTGTGTATCTGGCACTCTTGGGGGCAGATGTGTATCTGGCACTGCATTATTGGGGTCATATGTGTATCATGCCCCCATTTTCATTGGCCATGCCACATGTGGCAAGTGGCCACACCCATGTTTTGGTGTGCGCGCGCACACAGTACCACTATTATTTTTTTCTACTTGCACCACTGGGTAGTGCGCTGTTCTGCACTTCTTTGCACTATGATTTGATTATACTACCTGGCCTTGGGTGGCATTGCCTCCTCAGCCAGGCCAGGCACTGCTGATGTCTCCTCAGTGTTATAAGAATTACTGTGTGGGCATAGGGGGTCATTCCGAGTTGATCGCTAGCTGCCACTGTTCGCAGCGCAGCGATCAGGCTAATAATCGGCATTTCTGCGCATGCATATGCACCGCAATGCGCACGCGCGACGTACGGGTACAAAGGCCTTTGTGGTTTTGCACAGGTTCTAGCAACGTTTTCATTCGTACTGGCGGCCGCAAGCAGATTGACAGGAAAGGGCTGTTTCTGGGTGTCAACTGTTTTCAGGGAGTGCTTAGAAAAACGCAGGCGTGCCAGGGAAAACGCAGGCTTGGCTGGGCGTACGCTGGGCGGGTGTGTGACGTCAAAAGCCAACCCTCCAACATTAGAATCAACGCACACAAAGAGTAAGTACAGGGCTGGTCTTGTTTTGCACAAAATGTTTTTGCAGGCGCTCTGCTGCACAAGCGTTCGCACTTCTGCAAAGCGAAAATACACTCCCAGGTGGGCGGTGACAATGCGTTTGCACGGCTGCTAAAAACTGCTAGCGAGTGATCAACTCGGGATGACCCCCATAATGTGTAAAGGGAACTGCTACTGTGTGGGCATGATGTGTATAAGGGTTACTACTCTGTAGTGTAATTTGAATTGGGTGAACTATTGTATGGTCATGCCCCTTTTCCACAAGATCATGTCCCTTTTTGCACATGCATTTCCCTATTTCAAATATGGGGAGCGCCAGTCCCTTACTTTGCCAGGGGTGCCCAGACCCCTATAAACACCCGTGATTGCCGTATAAGTCTTGGGGTACCGTCGTATAAGTCCAGTGTAGTGGTGCAGCTGTATAAGTCTTGGGGTACTGCTGTATAAGTCTTGGGGTACTGCCGTATAAGTCCAGTGCAGTGGTGCAGCTGTATAAGTCTTGGGGTACTGCCGTATAAGTCCAGTACAGTGGTGCAGCTGTATAAGTCTTGGGGTACTGCCGTATAAGTTCAGGGGTACTGCCGTATAAGCCCAGGGTTACTGCCTTATAAGTCTTGGGGTACTGCCGTATAAGTCCAGTACAGGGGTGCAGCTGTATAAGTCTTGGGGTACTGCTGTATAAGCCCAGGGGGTACTGCCGTGTAAGTCCAGTACAGTGGTGCAGCTGTATAAGTTCATGGGTATTGCCGTATAAGTCTTGGGGTACTGCTGTATAAGTTCAGTAAAGTGGTGCAGCTGTATAAATTTTGGAGTACTGCCGTATAAGTCTTGGGGTACTGCCGTATAAGTCCAGTACAGTGGTGCAGCTGTATAAATTCAGGGGTACTGCTGTATAAGCCATGGGGTACTGCTGTATAAGTTTTGGGGTGCTGCCGTATAAGTCTTGGGGTACTGCCGTATAAGTCCAGTACAGTGGTGCAGCTATATAAGTTCAGGGGTACTGCCGTATAAGCCATGGGGTATTGCCGTATAAGTCCAGTGGTACTGTCCTGTGCTGTATATTATTTACCCCAAATAAAGGAGTTATTAATATTTAATCCAAATAATTTTTAGAGGGTTTGTTCTGTGTGGTGTAGGGGTACGCTCTCCTGTTCCGCATATTGTGTTATATAACTCAAGAAAAATAATGGAGATCAAAAATATGGAGGATAAAATAGGGAAAGATCAAGAACCACTTCATCCTAGTGCTGAAGCTGCTGCCACTAGTCATGACATAGATGATGAAATGCCATCAACGTCATCTGCCAAGGTCGATGCCCAATGTCATAGTAGAGGGCATGGAAAATCCAAAAATTAAAAAGTTCAGCAATATGACCCAAAAAGCTAGATTTAAATAGTCTGAAGGGAAATGTAAACTTGCCAATATGCCATTTACGACACAGAGTGGCAAGGAACGGCTGAGGCCCTGGCCTATGTTCATGACTAGTGGTTCAGCTTCACATGACGATGGAAGCCCTCATCCTCCCGCTAGAAAAATGATAAGAATTAAGCTGGCAAAAGCACAGCAAAGAACTGTGCGTTCTAAGATGGTATCACAAATCCCCAAGGAGAGTCCAAGTGTGTCGGCGGTTGCGATGCCTGACCTTCCCAACACTGGACGGGAAGAGGTGGCTCCTTCCACCATTTGCACGCCCCCTGCAAGTGCTGGAAGGAGCACCCGCAGTCCAGTTCCTGATAGTCAAATTGAAGATGTCACTGATGAAGTACACCAGGATGAGGAGGATATGGGTGTTACTTGCGCTGAGGAGGAAGTTGACGAGGAGGATTCTGATGGTGATGTGGTTTGTTTAAATCAGGCACCGTGGGAGACACCTGTTGTCCAGGGGATGAGAAAGCCCATTGTCATGCCTGGTCAAAATACCAAAAAAGCTACCTCTTCGGTGTGGAATTATTTCTCCACAAATCCGGACAACAGGTGTCAAGCCGTGTGTTGCCTTTGTCAATCCGTAATAAGTAGGGGTAAGGATGTTAACCACCTAGGAACATCCTCCCTTATACGTCACCTGCAGCGCATTCATCAGAAGTCATTGTCAAGTTCCGAAACTTTGGGTAAGAGTGTAAGTAGTCCACTGACAACTAAATCCCTTCTTCCTCTTGTACCCAAGCTCCTGCAAGCCACACCACAAACTCCCTCAACGTCAACTTCCTCCTCAGTCAGGAACGTCAGTAGTCCTGCAGGCCATGTCACTGGCAAGACTGAGGAGTCCTCTCCTAACTGGGATTCCTCTGGAGGATCCTTGAGTGGTACGCCTGCTGCTACTGCTGCCGTGTTTGCTGCTGGGAGGCGAATGTCATCCCAGAGGGTCAGATTGACTGTCCAACAGTCCTTTGCGAGGAAGATGAAATATGACAACAGTCATCCTGCTGCAAAGCGGATAACTGAGGCCTTGACAGCTATGTTTGTGTTAGACGTGCATCCGGTATCCGCCATTAGTTCAGTGGGACTTAGAGAATTGATGGAAGTAGTGTGTCCCCAGTACCAAATCCCATCTAGGTTCCACTTCACTAGGCAGGCGATAACGAGAATGTACAGAGACGTCAGAAAAATTGTCCTCAGTGTCCTAAAAAATGCAGTTGTACCCAATGTCCACTTAATCACGGACATGTGGACAAGTGGAACAGGTCAAGCTAAGGACTATATGACTGTGACAGCCCACTGGGTAGATGTATTGCCTCCCACAGCAACAACAGCGGCGGCACCAGTAGCAGCATCTCGCAAACACCCACTCGTTCCTAGGCAGGCTACGCTATGTATTACTGCTTTCCATAAGAGGAACACCGTTGACAACCTCTTACGGAAACTGAGGGACATCATCGCACAATGGTTTACCCCAATTGGACTCTCCTGGGGATTTATGATATTGGACAACGCCACCAATATTGTGCGTGCGTTACATCTGGGCAAATTCCAGCACGTCCCATGTTGTTTGTGCCGCACACTTGTAGCTTAGTCATATAGCTGCCTCATTGCACCTCTTCTTTTCTTCTTTACATCATGTGCTGTTTGGGGACTATTTTTTATATCTGCCATCCTGTCTGCCACTGCAGTGCCACTCCTAGATGGGCCAGGTGTTTGTGCCGCACACTTGTGTCGCTTAGCTTAGCCATACAGCGACCTTGGTGCAACCTTTTCGCCTAAAAACAACATTGTGAGGTGTGAGGTGATCAGAATAGACTGGAAATGAGTGGAAATGAATGTTATTGAGGTTAATAAATAATACCGTATGATCAAAATTACCCCCAAATTCTGTGATTTTAGCTGTTTTTATGTTTTTTTTAAAAAATCATCCAAATCCAAAACCAAAACCAAAACCCGAAAGGGTGGTTTTGGCAAAACCAATCCAGATCCAAAACACAAGCACGGAATCAGAACCAAAACACGAAAAGTGCCCGCCGCTCATCTCTAGTTTCAGGGTCTAAATTCTAGAGATGAGCGGGTTCGGTTTCTTTGAATCCGAACCCGCACGAACTTCACTTTTTTTTTCACGGGTCCGAGCGACTCGGATCTTCCCGCCTTGCTCGGTTAACCCGAGCGCGCCCGAACGTCATCATGACGCTGTCGGATTCTCGCGAGGCTCGGATTCTATCGCGAGACTCGGATTCTATATAAGGAGCCGCGCGTCGCCGCCATTTTCACACGTGCATTGAGATTGATAGGGAGAGGACGTGGCTGGCGTCCTCTCCATTTAGATTAGATTTAGAAGAGAGAGAGAGAGAGAGATTGCTGTGATACTGTAGATTAGAAGAGAGTGCAGAGTGCAGACAGAGTTTAGTGACTGACGACCACAGTGACCAGTGACCACCAGAGACAGTGCAGTTGTTTGTTTTATTTAATATATCCGTTCTCTGCCTGAAAAAAACGATACACAGTCACACAGTGACTCAGTCTGTGTGCACTGCTCAGCCCAGTGTGCTGCACATCAATGTATTGTATATAAAGCTTATAATTGTGGGGGAGACTGGGGAGCACTGCAGGTTGTTATAGCAGGAGCCAGGAGTACATGATAAATAATATTATATTAAAATTAAACAGTGCACACTTTTGCTGCAGGAGTGCCACTGCCAGTGTGACTAGTGGTGACCAGTGCCTGACCACCAGTATATTAGTAGTATTGTATACTATCTCTTTATCAACCAGTCTATATTAGCAGCAGACACAGTACAGTGCGGTAGTTCACGGCTGTGGCTACCTCTGTGTCGGCACTCGGCAGGCAGTCCGTCCATCCATAATTGTATTATATACCACCTAACCGTGGTTTTTTTTTTCTTTCTTTATACCGTCGTCATAGTCATACTAGTTGTTACGAGTATACTACTATCTCTTTATCAACCAGTGTACAGTGCGGTAGTTCACGGCTGTGGCTACCTCTGTGTCGGAACTCGGCAGGCAGTCCGTCCATCCATAATTGTATTATAATATATACCACCTAACCGTGTTTTTTTTTTCGTTCTTTATACCGTCGTCATACTAGTTGTTACGAGTATACTACTATCTCTTTATCAACCAGTGTACAGTGCGGTAGTTCACGGCTGTGGCTACCTCTGTGTCGGAACTCGGCAGGCAGTCCGTCCATCCATAATTGTATTATAATATATACCACCTAACCGTGGTTTTTTTTTCGTTCTTTATACCGTCGTCATACTAGTTGTTACGAGTATACTACTATCTCTTTATCAACCAGTGTACAGTGCGGTAGTTCACGGCTGTGGCTACCTCTGTGTCGGCACTCGGCAGGCAGTCCGTCCAACCATAATTGTATTATATACCACCTAACCGTGGTTTTTTTTTCATTCTTTATACCGTCGTCATACTAGTTGTTACGAGTATACTACTATCTCTTTATCAACCAGTGTACAGTGCGGTAGTTCACGGCTGTGGCTACCTCTGTGTCGGCACTCGGCAGGCAGTCCGTCCAACCATAATTGTATTATATACCACCTAACCGTGGTTTTTTTTTCATTCTTTATACCGTCGTCATACTAGTTGTTACGAGTATACTACTATCTCTTTATCAACCAGTGTACAGTGCGGTAGTTCACGGCTGTGGCTACCTCTGTGTCGGCACTCGGCAGCCCGTCCATAATTGTATATACCAGTGACCTAACCGTGGTTTTTTTTTCTTTCTTTATACATACATACTAGTTACGAGTATACTATCTCTTTATCAACCAGTCTATATATTAGCAGCAGACACAGTACAGTGCGGTAGTTCACGGCTGTGGCTACCTCTGTGTCGGCACTCGGCAGCCCGTCCATAATTGTATATACCACCTAACCGTGGTTTTTTTTTCTTTCTTTATACATACATACTAGTTACGAGTATACTATCTCTTTATCAACCAGTCTATATATTAGCAGCAGACACAGTACAGTGCGGTAGTTCACGGCTGTGGCTACCTCTGTGTCGGCACTCCGCAGCCCGTCCATAATTGTATATACCAGTGACCTAACCGTGGTTTTTTTTTCTTTCTTTATACATACATACTAGTTACGAGTATACTATCTCTTTATCAACCAGTCTATATATTAGCAGCAGACACAGTACAGTGCGGTAGTTCACGGCTGTGGCTACCTCTGTGTCGGCACTCGGCAGCCCGTCCATAATTGTATATACCAGTGACCTAACCGTGGTTTTTTTTTCTTTCTTTATACATACATACTAGTTACGAGTATACTATCTCTTTATCAACCAGTCTATATATTAGCAGCAGACACAGTACAGTGCGGTAGTTCACGGCTGTGGCTACCTCTGTGTCGGCACTCGGCAGCCCGTCCATAATTGTATATACCAGTGACCTAACCGTGGTTTTTTTTTCTTTCTTTATACATACATACTAGTTACGAGTATACTATCTCTTTATCAACCAGTCTATATATTAGCAGCAGACACAGTACAGTGCGGTAGTTCACGGCTGTGGCTACCTCTGTGTCGGCACTCGGCAGCCCGTCCATAATTGTATACTAGTATCCAATCCATCCATCTGCATTGTTTACCTGAGGTGCCTTTTAGTTGTGCCTATTAAAATATGGAGAACAAAAATGTTGAGGTTCCAAAATTAGGGAAAGATCAAGATCCACTTCCACCTCGTGCTGAAGCTGCTGCCACTAGTCATGGCCGAGACGATGAAATGCCAGCAACGTCGTCTGCCAAGGCCGATGCCCAATGGCATAGTACAGAGCATGTCAAAACCAAAACACCAAATATCAGTAAAAAAAGGACTCCAAAACCTAAAATAAAATTGTCTTAATCTTACTCACACAGTCAGCTACCTCATTGCGCCTCTTTTTTTCTTTGCGTCATGTGCTGTTTGGGGAGGGTTTTTTGGAAGGGACATCCTGCGTGACACTGCAGTGCCACTCCTAGATGGGCCCGGTGTTTGTGTCGGCCACTAGGGTCGCTAATCTTACTCACACAGCTACCTCATTGCGCCTCTTTTTTTCTTTGCGTCATGTGCTGTTTGGGGAGGGTTTTTTGGAAGGGACATCCTGCGTGACACTGCAGTGCCACTCCTAGATGGGCCCGGTGTTTGTGTCGGCCACTAGGGTCGCTAATCTTACTCACACAGTCAGCTACCTCATTGCGCCTCTTTTTTTCTTTGCATCATGTGCTGTTTGGGGAGGGTTTTTTGGAAGGGCCATCCTGCGTGACACTGCAGTGCCACTCCTAGATGGGCCCGGTGTTTGTGTCGGCCACTAGGGTCGCTAATCTTACTCACACAGTCAGCTACCTCATTGCGCCTCTTTTTTTCTTTGCGTCATGTGCTGTTTGGGGAGGGTTTTTTGGAAGGGCCATCCTGCGTGACACTGCAGTGCCACTCCTAGATGGGCCCGGTGTTTGTGTCGGCCACTAGGGTCGCTAATCTTACTCACACAGCTACCTCATTGCGCCTCTTTTTTTCTTTGCGTCATGTGCTGTTTGGGGAGGGTTTTTTGGAAGGGACATCCTGCGTGACACTGCAGTGCCACTCCTAGATGGGCCCGGTGTTTGTGTCGGCCACTAGGGTCGCTTATCTTACTCACACAGCGACCTCGGTGCAAATTTTAGGACTAAAAATAATATTGTGAGGTGTGAGGTATTCAGAATAGACTGAAAATGAGTGTAAATTATGGTTTTTGAGGTTAATAATACTTTGGGATCAAAATGACCCCCAAATTCTATGATTTAAGCTGTTTTTTAGTGTTTTTGGAAAAAAACACCCGAATCCAAAACACACCCGAATCCGACAAAAATAATTCGGTGAGGTTTTGCCAAAACGCGTTCGAACCCAAAACACGGCCGCGGAACCGAACCCAAAACCAAAACACAAAACCCGAAAAATTTCAGGCGCTCATCTCTACTAAATTCCACATTTACCAACAGATGATTTAAAAAAATTTTTTTTGAATAATGTCAAAAAACATCTGTTGGTAAATGTGTCATTTAGACCCTTAACCACAAAATCGATCAAAAATCAACCAAAATCGACTTTTAGTAAATATACCCCATTGAGCCTTCTCATGTAAATTCAGTCAGGATAGAAGTAGAGATATGCGCAGACCTCGTGTTTTGGTTCTAATTCCTCATCGTGTTGTGGTTTTGTTTTGGGCATAGCACCTTGATAAAAACGCTGGTGGCGCTGACACTTCGGAATTACTATGTCTGCACTTCATAGCTGCCTACTCTCCCGCATTCTGCAGGAGACTCCCTGAAATAACAGCGATCTCCCTGACTCCCTGAATAGACCAGCAATCTCCCTGATTACACCTTACCCCCATTATATAGCTGTTATATTCTTGGGGAAATCAGACATATATACTGTACATTAACACGGGATCATCAGCGCCATTTCCCTGCATTGGTTATAGGGCACAATGATCCCTATGGCTACATGCATTTTATATAAGGTTTCTCGTGGCCACTTACAGTATATGGAACCTCTCGTAAAACACAGAACACAAACAAATCCTGCAAAATATCAGTGTGCATCACTTTAATGCTGTAATGCTTTAATACACTTGGAACCAAATTCACCAAACCCAATGAGTGCCGTCTGCTTCCTATACTATATGGGGGCACGTGCTAGTCACTTTAGGGGACCCAAGCCGCTATACAGTATCCTTATTGAGTGCCTATATATAATATTTCTTTAAAAGTTGTAGCATTTGTAGTGTACTAGCCCTAGCAGCTGCCACCAGAGCCCTGACCCTTTCATGAGATCAGATGTAGGCAGACCCCCCGTCAGATTTGCCCGGACAGAACGCGAGACTGAAAGATCACATCTGCCGCAGAACCTTCTGGGAGGAGGAGCTGCCAATCATTGATGTGCTTCATAGAGCGGAGCAATGATTGGCAGCTGTACGTCCCTGGAGTTTCTGCAGCAGCTTCACACTTCTGTACGATGACCTCAGCGATGGATAAATGAAATCTCCCAGTGATCTGGATTGCTCAGATACAAAGCAGCCTGGAGGGGATCTTGGCCTTTGAATTCTCATCTTGCTTTCCCGTTGCTGAGGTCGATATCTGTAAAAGTTTCTGTTTCTAGACAGTAAACAAAATTAAAGTTACATAATATACTCAGGCAGCCCTAATTATGCAGATGTTTGATTGGAATCTATCAATGACTGTGTACGGCGGACGGATTCCTTGAAGTGTATCGCATTTGGCATTGCAGGTTGTGAACGCCATTTTTGTTGACAAGTAAAAAAAAATACAATATTTCCACGCTCTTTATCTATGGATAAAAGAGAACTACAAGCTGCGCTTTCTTTAGGCTTTACGGCTTCATATGAGTATAGTGATATAGAAGGGCTGCCAAGAAAAATGGTGGCACAGGACGTGGGATTCCTGAACTACAGTATAAAACTCAAAAAGCCTTCAGCGCAAACGCTATGAGGCATATGTATTGCCAAGTATCCCAAGCATGGCCATATTATCCATAAGGCTGACTAGGCTGAAGCCTAGGGGCCCTGCACGGACTAGGGCCTCATCAATTTTTTTTTGCCAAGGCACTAGGGCTCCAATGGTTACTTTGTACTCTGAAATAATCTCAGCTGGGTGTCAGTGTCCATGCGAATACTGAGAGTGCAAAATGATGGCGTAAGCTCTGCTTCCCAAACGTCACCTGTAGTGGGGTGAAAGTGCTGCAGGGGGCCCGAAATATCTGAAAGTAAAGGAGCCCGCCATGGGTTAATACGGCCCTGATCCCAAGGATGTTGCTTCATCACAGGTAGCGTTACCGGTCGTCTTTTGATGACTGCCATGCTCCGGTTTCTTGCAAGACGGACGCAAGACATTCAGGACGACTCTTATCAGTTCCCGAGAGTCCGGAGGCCACGGCGCTGTCTTCACCGACCTCTTGACCCCAAGAACATTAATACAGGCAGCAAGGGGTAAATTTACAAAAGCTTCTAAAACACAGAATTGTTGAGGTTGCTCACAGCAACCAATCAAAAGCTTTAGTACATTTATCACCAAGGATTTATAAAATGAACAAAGCTTATGTGTAATATACAGAAAGCCCGCTCCCAAAATATGACTTTTTATCCCTCGTCATGGTAATAAAGGCACCACACATTTTTTAATGGGAAAGTTTTGGGGCTCCATTAAATGCCTAGGCCCAGGGCTATATGCCTATTACAGGTTGAGTATCCCTTATCCAAAATGCTTGGGACCAGAATTATTTTGGATATGGGATTTTTCCGTACTTCGGAATAATTGCATACCATAATGAGATATCATGGCAATGGGACCTAAATCTAAGCACAGAATGTATTTATGTTTTATATGCACCTTATACACACAGCCTGAAGGTAATTTTAGCCAATATTTTTTATAACTTTGTGCATTAAACAAAGTGTGTCTACATTCACACAATTCATTTATGTTTCATATACACCTTATACACACAGCCTGAAGGTCATTTAATACAATATTTTTAATAACTGTGTGTATTAAACAAAGGCCCTCATTCCGAGTTGATCGGTCGCAAGGCGAATTTAGCAGAGTTACACACGCTTAGTCTACGCCTACTGGGAGTGTATCTTAGCATCTTAAAAGTGCGAACGAAGTTTACGCAATATTGCGAACAAAAAAAACTTAGCAGTTTTAGAGTAGCTCCAGACTTACTCTGCCTGTGCGATCAGTTCAGTGTTTGTCGTTCCTGGTTTGACGTCACAAACACTCCCAGCGTTCGCCCAGACACTCCCCCGTTTCTCCGGCCACTCCTGTGTTTTTTCCGGAAACGGTAGCGTTTTCACCCACACGCCCATAAAACGCCGTGTTTCCGCCCAGTAACACCCATTTCCTGTCAATCACACTACGTTCGCCGGTGCGAACAAAAAGCCGTGAGTAAAAATCCTTTCTTCATAGCAGAATTACTTAGCGCAGTCGCAGTGCGAACATTGCGCATGCGCTCTAAGCTGATTTTCACTGCGATACGAAAAAAAAGAACGAGCGAACGACTCGGAATGAGGGCCAAAGTTTGTGTACATTGAGCCATCAGAAAACAAAAGTTTCACTATCTCACTCTCGCTCAAAAAAGTCTGTATTTCGGAATATTCCGTATTTCGGATATTTGGATATGGGATACTCAACCTGTATATCCATCATAGGTGGGTGATACATGTGAATTACATGAAAGGGCCATGGTTTGCCTTCTCTTCCTGTACAGCTATAGCAACACCTTCCTATTTACTCCGCACAGAGGAACCAAACACAACAAGTAGAGACAGAAAACAGCAGAGTGGTCATTAAAATGTGTGAAACGTGTGTAATAATAATTGTGGCACATTCTGCCGGAGTGGAATTTGTAACAGCACAACGTTAGTTCATGATCCGGGGATGGATGCAATCCGTGGTGGGAACAGGTCAGACTCTGATTGCTTATTAACCCTGCAAACGGTGTCAGGGGTCACATCTCCACTATTCACACTGCTGGACCCTTTATAGTCTGATACAGAAATAATAAGTCGTTTTTTAATTTTAAAATAAATATATATTTGGAAGCATATCAATGAAAGGCGTACAGAGACTTAGAACTATGCAAATGACAAGACACAACGTCAAAACGACAAAATACTGGGCTCAAGCTGAAGAGAGATTTAGATCCGTGTCACAATCACAAATTATAAATGAGACGGTACAAAGTATATTTTCTCCAACTGTGACCAACAGGTTTGTACCTCCGGGAACCTGGCGCGCTATCTGTGTATAATAAGCTGATCTTCAGCCTGGAGGTGAAAGTGTCAGAGATTGGAACATATGGAAAAGTCACATCCAGAACATCCTCTGATACACAAGGTAATAAACACGTTCTCTTATAGACAATCAATGAGTGGGCTCCAATTATCCGGTTAAATGGAGATTAGAGACAGCGGCAGAAATCCATTCATTAACTCCGGGAAACTCATGAGATGGGAATAGGTTACTCAGATGTTTACGTGTGGATATATTTTTTTATATATTTGATCAGAGGTTCCCCAAAGGGCTAAACAGCCCAGATTAGATGGGCCAGGTGTTTGTGTCGGCCACTTGGGTCGCTTAGCTTAGTCACACAGCTACCTCATTGCGCCTCTTTTTTTCTTTGCATCATGTGCTGTTTGGGGACTATTTTTTTGAAGTGCCATCCTGTCTGACACTGCAGTGCCACTCCTAGATGGGCCAGGTGTTTGTGTCGGCCACTTGGGTCGCTTAGCTTAGTCACACAGCTACCTCATTGCGCCTCTTTTTTTCTTTGCATCATGTGCTGTTTGGGGACTATTTTTTTGGCATCATGTGCTGTTTGGGGACTATTTTTTTGAAGTGCCATCCTGTCTGACACTGCAGTGCCACTCCTAGATGGGCCAGGTGTTTGTGTCGGCCACTTGTGTCGCTTAGCTTAGTCACACAGCTACCTCATTGCGCCTCTTTTTTTCTTAGCATCATGTGCTGTTTGGGGACTATTTTTTTGGCATCATGTGCTGTTTGGGGACTATTTTTTTGAAGTGCCATCCTGTCTGACACTGCAGTGCCACTCCTAGATGGGCCAAGTGTTTGTGTCGGCCACTTGTGTCGCTTAGCTTAGTCACACAGCTACCTCATTGCGCCTCTTTTTTTCTTTGCATCATGTGCTGTTTGGACACTATTTTTTTGAAGTGCCAACCTGTCTGACACTGCAGTGCCACTCCTAGATGGGCCAGGTGTTTGTATCGGCCACTTGTGTCGCTTAGCTTAGCCATCCAGCGACCTCGGTGCAAATTTTAGGACTAAAAATAATATTGTGAGGTGTGAGGTATTCAGAATAGACTGAAAATGAGTGGAAATTATGGTTATTGAGGTTAATAATACTATGGGATCAAAATGACCCCCAAATTCTATGATTTAAGCTGTTTTTTAGGGTTTTTTGTAAAAAACACCCGAATCCAAAACACACCCGAATCCGACAAAAAAATTTCGGTGAGGTTTTGCCAAAACGCGTCCAAATCCAAAACACGGCCGCGGAACCGAATCCAAAACCAAAACACAAAACCCGAAAAATGTCCGGTGCACATCACTAGTTTTCATATGTGGGGTTTTGGTCCTTTCCATTGGGGATCTTTTGTTTTTTTGTTTTCTTTGTTTGGATGGCGGGGCGGTTTGTAAACCTTTGTGGCGGGAAGTCGCTACCAACCAGCGGTCAGATGGGCATAAGTGGTCATTGTGGGGCACCCTCTTTAGAAGGACGGCAGGTGTGTCCTTCTCTTGCGGTTGGACATTTAGACGTTCCCCTGCGGGAACCGAACGTTTGCCAGAGATAAGAGTGGTGAGGCCTGCACAATGCGGGTTATGCAGGGAGGAGGCGGGGTTGTGGTTTAGTCCCCTCCTCAGTTTTTGTGTTTCAATCTAAATGACTGGAGCTGGTGTCTGGTAGCGACTTCTCCTTTGCCATCCTCCAATATAAAACCAATTCAATTACAATTATAGTTTAAAGAACAGGTCAGCGATCAATAAATATCGTCTGACCTTTAACTACAGCTAACCGTGTCCGTGTCGTTATTTTAGTGTGTCGTTATTTTAGTGGTAAGCTAGCGTAAAGAAGTGTTTATGTCAATCGCAATAAAATTATGGGCGCCTTATACCTATTTTTTATGCGTGATGTATTGTATATATTTTGTGTACATGTAACCAATATGGAAGTTGGGCTTTGGCCTCCCCCTTTCTTTTTCTGTTTTTCTTCTTGTGTTATTTTTCTCCAGGTTCTCCCCTTTCCTCTTTCTGCATCCCTCCCCCTTCCGTGATTCACGGAATTAAATCTTAAATAAAAAACTATTGATGTTAAAAAAAATATATATATATTTAATGGCAAAATAGACCATGCCCCATCCACTTACATCTTGGCCAGATAGCCCCAAATACGCCCACTCTGGGTGAGACAGAGCCCCTGACGGATGTACACGCACTGTATGCGCTAACGTGTTGTGATGTTGCTGTTCCCCCGTAACAGTGCTATAGCCAAAAACCAGTCAATGAAGGTGAGTCTGAGTACACCCCAAAACCGTCATCTTGCAGGGTGCTCATTAGAGATGAGCGCCTGAAATTTTTCGGGTTTTGTGTTTTGGTTTTGGGTTCGGTTCCGCGGCCGTGTTTTGGGTTCGAACGCGTTTTGGCAAAACCTCACCGAATTTTTTTTGTCGGATTCGGGTGTGTTTTGGATTCGGGTGTTTTTTTCAAAAAACACTAAAAAACAGCTTAAATCATAGAATTTGGGGGTCATTTTGATCCCAAAGTATTATTAACCTCAAAAACCATAATTTACACTCATTTTCAGTCTATTCTGAATACCTCACACCTCACAATATTATTTTTAGTCCTAAAATTTGCACCGAGGTCGCTGTGTGAGTAAGATAAGCGACCCTAGTGGCCGACACAAACACCGGGCCCATCTAGGAGTGGCACTGCAGTGTCACGCAGGATGTCCCTTCCAAAAAACCCTCCCCAAACAGCACATGACGCAAAGAAAAAAAGAGGCGCAATGAGGTAGCTGTGTGAGTAAGATTAGCGACCCTAGTGGCCGACACAAACACCGGGCCCATCTAGGAGTGGCACTGCAGTGTCACGCAGGATGTCCCTTCCAAAAAACCCTCCCCAAACAGCACATGACGCAAAGAAAAAAAGAGGCGCAATGAGGTAGCTGACTGTGTGAGTAAGATTAGCGACCCTAGTGGCCGACACAAACACCGGGCCCATCTAGGAGTGGCACTGCAGTGTCACGCAGGATGTCCCTTCCAAAAAACCCTCCCCAATCAGCACATGATGCAAAGAAAAAGAAAAGAAAAAAGAGGTGCAAGATGGAATTGTCCTTGGGCCCTCCCACCCACCCTTATGTTGTATAAACAAAACAGGACATGCACACTTTAACCAACCCATCATTTCAGTGACAGGGTCTGCCACACGACTGTGACTGATATGACGGGTTGGTTTGGACCCCCCCCAAAAAAGAAGCAATTAATCTCTCCTTGCACAAACTGGCTCTACAGAGGCAAGATGTCCACCTCATCTTCACCCTCCGATATATCACCGTGTACATCCCCCTCCTCACAGATTATCAATTCGTCCCCACTGGAATCCACCATCTCAGCTCCCTGTGTACTTTGTGGAGGCAATTGCTGCTGGTCAATGTCTCCGCGGAGGAATTGATTATAATTCATTTTAATGAACATCATCTTCTCCACATTTTCTGGATGTAACCTCGTACGCCGATTGCTGACAAGGTGAGCGGCGGCACTAAACACTCTTTCGGAGTACACACTTGTGGGAGGGCAACTTAGGTAGAATAAAGCCAGTTTGTGCAAGGGCCTCCAAATTGCCTCTTTTTCCTGCCAGTATAAGTACGGACTGTGTGACGTGCCTACTTGGATGCGGTCACTCATATAATCCTCCACCATTCTATCAATGTTGAGAGAATCATATGCAGTGACAGTAGACGACATGTCCGTAATCGTTGTCAGGTCCTTCAGTCCGGACCAGATGTCAGCATCAGCAGTCGCTCCAGACTGCCCTGCATCACCGCCAGCGGGTGGGCTCGGAATTCTGAGCCTTTTCCTCGCACCCCCAGTTGCGGGAGAATGTGAAGGAGGAGATGTTGACAGGTCGCGTTCCGCTTGACTTGACAATTTTGTCACCAGCAGGTCTTTCAACCCCAGCAGACCTGTGTCTGCCGGAAAGAGAGATCCAAGGTAGGCTTTAAATCTAGGATCGAGCACGGTGGCCAAAATGTAGTGCTCTGATTTCAACAGATTGACCACCCGTGAATCCTTGTTAAGCGAATTAAGGGCTGCATCCACAAGTCCCACATGCCTAGCGGAATCGCTCCCTTTTAGCTCCTTCTTCAATGCCTCCAGCTTCTTCTGCAAAAGCCTGATGAGGGGAATGACCTGACTCAGGCTGGCAGTGTCTGAACTGACTTCACGTGTGGCAAGTTCAAAGGGCATCAGAACCTTGCACAACGTTGAAATCATTCTCCACTGCACTTGAGACAGGTGCATTCCACCTACTATATCGTGCTCAATTGTATAGGCTTGAATGGCCCTTTGCTGCTCCTCCAACCTCTGAAGCATATAGAGGGTTGAATTCCACCTCGTTACCACTTCTTGCTTCAGATGATGGCAGGGCAGGTTCAGTAGTTTTTGGTGGTGCTCCAGTCTTCTGTACGTGGTGCCTGTACGCCGAAAGTGTCCCGCAATTTTTCTGGCCACCGACAGCATCTCTTGCACGCCCCTGTCGTTTTTTAAAAAATTCTGCACCACCAAATTCAAGGTATGTGCAAAACATGGGACGTGCTGGAATTTGCCCATATTTAATGCACACACAATATTGCTGGCGTTGTCCGATGCCACAAATCCACAGGAGAGTCCAATTGGGGTAAGCCATTCCGCGATGATCTTCCTCAGTTGCCGTAAGAGGTTTTCAGCTGTGTGCGTATTCTGGAAAGCGGTGATACAAAGCGTAGCCTGCCTAGGAAAGAGTTGGCATTTGCGAGATGCTGCTACTGGTGCCGCCGCTGCTGTTCTTGCGGCGGGAGTCCATACATCTACCCAGTGGGCTGTCACAGTCTTATAGTCCTGACCCTGCCCTGCTCCACTTGTCCACATGTCCGTGGTTAAGTGGACATTGGGTACAACTGCATTTTTTAGGACACTGGTGAGTCTTTTTCTGACGTCCGTGTACATTCTCGGTATCGCCTGCCTAGAGAAGTGGAACCTAGATGGTATTTGGTAACGGGGGCACACTGCCTCAATAAATTGTCTAGTTCCCTGTGAACTAACGGCGGATACCGGACGCACGTCTAACACCAACATAGTTGTCAAGGACTCAGTTATCCGCTTTGCAGTAGGATGACTGCTGTGATATTTCATCTTCCTCGCAAAGGACTGTTGAACAGTCAATTGCTTACTGGAAGTAGTACAAGTGGGCTTACGACTTCCCCTCTGGGATGACCATCGACTCCCAGCGGCAACAACAGCAGCGCCAGCAGCAGTAGGCGTTACACGCAAGGATGCATCGGAGGAATCCCAGGCAGGTGAGGACTCGTCAGAATTGCCAGTGACATGGCCTGCAGGACTATTGGCATTCCTGGGGAAGGAGGAAATTGACACTGAGGGAGTTGGTGGGGTGGTTTGCGTGAGCTTGGTTACAAGAGGAAGGGATTTACTGGTCAGTGGACTGCTTCCGCTGTCACCCAAAGTTTTTGAACTTGTCACTGACTTATTATGAATGCGCTGCAGGTGACGTATAAGGGAGGATGTTCCGAGGTGGTTAACGTCCTTACCCCTACTTATTACAGCTTGACAAAGGGAACACACGGCTTGACACCTGTTGTCCGCATTTCTGGTGAAATACCTCCACACCGAAGAGCTGATTTTTTTGGTATTTTCACCTGGCATGTCAACGGCCATATTCCTCCCACGGACAACAGGTGTCTCCCCGGGTGCCTGACTTAAACAAACCACCTCACCATCAGAATCCTCCTGGTCAATTTCCTCCCCAGCGCCAGCAACACCCATATCCTCCTCATCCTGGTGTACTTCAACACTGACATCTTCAATCTGACTATCAGGAACTGGACTGCGGGTGCTCCTTCCAGCACTTGCAGGGGGCGTGCAAATGGTGGAAGGCGCATGCTCTTCACGTCCAGTGTTGGGAAGGTCAGGCATCGCAACCGACACAATTGGACTCTCCTTGTGGATTTGGGATTTCGAAGAATGCACAGTTCTTTGCTGTGCTGCTTTTGCCAGCTTGAGTCTTTTCATTTTTCTAGCGAGAGGCTGAGTGCTTCCATCCTCATGTGAAGCTGAACCACTAGCCATGAACATAGGCCAGGGCCTCAGCCGTTCCTTGCCACTCCGTGTGGTAAATGGCATATTGGCAAGTTTACGCTTCTCCTCCGACAATTTTATTTTAGGTTTTGGAGTCCTTTTTTTACTGATATTTGGTGTTTTGGATTTGACATGCTCTGTACTATGACATTGGGTATCGGCCTTGGCAGACGACGTTGCTGGCATTTCATCGTCTCGGCCATGACTAGTGGCAGCAGCTTCAGCACGAGGTGGAAGTGGATCTTGATCTTTCCCTAATTTTGGAACCTCAACATTTTTGTTCTCCATATTTTAATAGGCACAACTAAAAGGCACCTCAGGTAAACAATGGAGATGGATGGATTGGATACTAGTATACAATTATGGACGGGCTGCCGAGTGCCGACACAGAGGTAGCCACAGCCGTGAACTACCGCACTGTACTGTGTCTGCTGCTAATATATAGACTGGTTGATAAAGAGATAGTATACTCGTAACTAGTATGTATGTATAAAGAAAGAAAAAAAACCACGGTTAGGTGGTATATACAATTATGGACGGGCTGCCGAGTGCCGACACAGAGGTAGCCACAGCCGTGAACTACCGCACTGTACTGTGTCTGCTGCTAATATATAGACTGGTTGATAAAGAGATAGTATACTCGTAACTAGTATGTATGTATAAAGAAAGAAAAAAAAACCACGGTTAGGTGGTATATACAATTATGGACGGGCTGCCGAGTGCCGACACAGAGGTAGCCACAGCCGTGAACTACCGCACTGTACTGTGTCTGCTGCTAATATATAGACTGGTTGATAAAGAGATAGTATACTCGTAACTAGTATGTATGTATAAAGAAAGAAAAAAAAACCACGGTTAGGTGGTATATACAATTATGGACGGGCTGCCGAGTGCCGACACAGAGGTAGCCACAGCCGTGAACTACCGCACTGTACTGTGTCTGCTGCTAATATATAGACTGGTTGATAAAGAGATAGTATACTCGTAACTAGTATGTATGTATAAAGAAAGAAAAAAAAACCACGGTTAGGTGGTATATACAATTATGGACGGGCTGCCGAGTGCCGACACAGAGGTAGCCACAGCCGTGAACTACCGCACTGTACTGTGTCTGCTGCTAATATAGACTGGTTGATAAAGAGATAGTATACTACTAATATTATATATACTGGTGGTCAGGTCACTGGTCACTAGTCACACTGGCAGTGGCACTCCTGCAGCAAAAGTGTGCACTGTTTAATTTTAATATAATATTATGTACTCCTGGCTCCTGCTATAACCTATAACTGGCACTGCAGTAGTGCTCCCCAGTCTCCCCCACAATTATAAGCTGTGTGAGCTGAGCAGTCAGACAGATATATTGGCCCTCATTCCGAGTTGTTCGCTCGGTATTTTTCATCGCATCGCAATGAAAATCCGCTTAGTACGCATGCGCAATGTTCGCACTGCGACTGCGCCAAGTAACTTTGCTATGTAGAAAGTAATTTTACTCACGGCTTTTTCATCGCTCCGGCGATCGTAATGTGATTGACAGGAAATGGGTGTTACTGGGCGGAAACACGGCGTTTCAGGGGCGTGTGGCTGAAAACGCTACCGTTTCCGGAAAAAACGCAGGAGTGGCCGGAGAAACGGAGGAGTGTCTGGGCGAACGCTGGGTGTGTTTGTGACGTCAACCAGGAACGACAAGCACTGAACTGATCGCACAGGCAGAGTAAGTCTGAAGCTACTCTGAAACTGCTAAGTAGTTAGTAATCGCAATATTGCGAATACATCGGTCGCAATTTTAAGAAGCTAAGATTCACTCCCAGTAGGCGGCGGCTTAGCGTGTGTAACTCTGCTAAATTCGCCTTGCGACCGATCAACTCGGAATGAGGGCCATAATATATATAGATGATGCAGCACACTGGCCTGAGCCTGAGCAGTGCACACAGATATGGTATGTGACTGACTGAGTCACTGTGTGTATCGCTTTTTTCAGGCAGAGAACGGATATATTAAATAAACTGCACTGTGTGTCTGGTGGTCACTCACTATATAATATATTATGTACTCCTGGCTCCTGCTATAACCTATAACTGGCACTGCAGTAGTGCTCCCCAGTCTCCCCCACAATTATAAGCTGTGTGAGCTGAGCAGTCAGACAGATATATATAATATTATATATAGATAATAGATGATGCAGCACACTGGCCTGAGCCTGAGCAGTGCACACAGATATGGTATGTGACTGAGTCACTGTGTGCTGTGTATCGCTTTTTTCAGGCAGAGAACGGATTATAAATAAAACTGGTGGTCACTATCAGCAAAACTCTGCACTGTACTGAGTACTCCTAATGCTCCCCAAAATTAGTAAATCAAGTGTCTCTCTAATCTATTCTAAACGGAGAGGACGCCAGCCACGTCCTCTCCCTATCAATCTCAATGCACGTGTGAAAATGGCGGCGACGCGCGGCTCCTTATATAGAATCCGAGTCTCGCGATAGAATCCGAGCCTCGCGAGAATCCGACAGCGTCATGATGACGTTCGGGCGCGCTCGGGTTAACCGAGCAAGGCGGGAAGATCCGAGTCGCTCGGACCCGTGAAAAAAAACATGAAGTTCTGGCGGGTTCGGATTCAGAGAAACCGAACCCGCTCATCTCTAGTGCTCATAACACGTCACGGCCAGTGTTGCCCCCCCAACTGGAGCCCCCCCATGGTGCTCCTAGTTACAGCCCCACCTGGGTAATGCCATAGTAATAGTAGGGTGTACGGGTTACACTATGTGTACATAACATGTCCAAACAGAAGGTGCTCCTTCTTTATATGACGCATAACTAGAGATGAAATGCAACACTTTCCCGGTGAGCAAAAATTGTCAACCCTTCAATAGAGTCCAAGAGACCCCAAAACCAGTGAGAATGACAAACACTAATTATTCGGCTCATCTCTCGTTATATCTCTGTGCGCTGAAAGGTTTGATGCTATTTTTAAATCATTACATTTACAAAACAGACAAAAGATAAAACATCCCCTGACATTTATCTTCTCTTAGCTCCTAATTAATGTGTTGTCAGATCATGATGTGTAAATAAATGAATATATAAAATGCTGAATGCAGATAATTGGAGAGAATTCCGCTGACCGAGACAAAATATTCCTTCTAAGTACGGAGATATTTATACCCTGCACAGACGGTGGCGGAATCATCAGGTGAAGAATCTCCTCATTCACTGTCAGCGGCGCAGCTTCCGTCCGCTCAGAAATACAGTGATGGCGACACCGGTAAACCATCCAAGGAGAAGAGGACACCCTCACATGCACTGCAGGTGGGGCAGATGTAACATGTGCAGAGAGAACTGGGTAACACCATGCTGCACTGCAGGTGGGGCAGATGTAACATGTGCAGAGAGAGTTAGATTTGGGTGGGGTGTGATCAAACTGAAATCTAAATTGCAGGGTAAAAATAAAGCAGCCAGTATTTACCCTGCACAGAAACAATATAACCCACCCAAATCTAACTCTCTCTGCACATGTTACAACTGCCCCACCTGCAGTGCACATGGGTTTGCCCATAAGACAAAGATTTTGCTGCTGCTATCAGGTCTGAATTAGGCCCCTTGTCTGATGTAAATGGTGCCTGGAACAAATGCAATCTCAGAAGACATACAGACATGTCCATTACTCCTTATATACTCCTCAAATCGCAGTAAACGGCCCCTCTCGCTGCGCCAAGTCCTCGGCGTCTCGGCTGCGCTCAGCATCTGTCTCGCTCACAACGAGCATGTTATTCACATAAATAAAACAACTGATCAGTTTGATGTGTGACATCTGTGTATGACTGAGTCTAAATCTGCGTATAAAGCGCTGCGATGCAGCATCCGCGTTTTTTTCTCTCGCCAAATTCCATTTGTGCTTCATCTGCAACTTTGTACGTGTTTAAAACAAATTTATGTGCGGTTACAGAAGGCAGCGCAGCGTCTCAGGTGCACTGTGAGTGGTGTTACGCTTAGTGATGAGCGGGTTCGGTTCCTCGGAATCCGACCCGCCCGAAGTTCACCTTTTGTTTACACGGTCCGAGCGACTCGGATCCTCCCGCCTTGCTCGGTTAACCCGAGTGCGCCCGAACGTCATCATCCCGCTGTCGGATTCTCGCGAGACTCGGATTCTATATAAGGAGCCGCGCGTCGCCACCATTTTCACACGTGCATTGAGATTGATAGGGAGAGGACGTGGCTGGCGTCCTCTCCGAGTCCGTTGTATTATATTAGAACTTAGTTAGTTATAATTGTGGGGAGGATTGGGGACGGGGAGCAGCTGTTAGGGAGTACAGTGCAGGGTTTTGAGTTCAATCCGTTGTTTCTCTGCTGAAAAAAACGCTCCACCATATCTGTGCTCACTCAGTGTGCTGCACTGCTGCATGATATATCTGTGCTGAGTGCACTGCTCACACTGCCTAATTGTGGGGACTGGGGAGCAGTTATAGCAGGAGTACAGTGCACAGTTTTGCTGACAGTGACCACCAGTCCAGTATACGTTTGTCTGCCTGAAAAACACTGTGGTGTTTTTTTTTTTCTTTCTTCATGCTAGTTTGTTTAGCAGTCTGCTGACACTGCAGTGTCCACCAGGTCCGTTATACAGTATATTATATATATAATTAAGCACTAAGCAGCAGTACGGTAGGCCACGGCTACCTCTGTACCTACCTCTGTACCTACCTCTGTGTCGACTCGTCACTCGTCGTCCATAAGTATAAGTAATACTATCCATCCATCTACATTGTATACCTGTGGTGTTTTTTTTTCCTTTCTTCATACTAGTTTAGCAGTCTGCTGCTGACACTGTCCACCAGGTCCGTTATACAGTATATTATATTTATATATAAGCACTAAGCAGCAGTACGGTAGGCCACGGCTGTACCTACCTCTGTGTCGTTACTCGTCCATAAGTATAAGTAATACTATACTATCCATCCATCTACATTGTATACCTGTGGTGTTTTTTTTTTCTTTCTTCATACTAGTTTAGCAATCTGCTGACACTGTCCATCAGGTCAGTTATACAGTATATTATATTTATATATAAGCACTAAGCAGCAGTACGGTAGGCCACGGCTGTACCTACCTCTGTGTCGTCAGTGCACTCGTCGTCCATAAGTATAAGTAATACTATACTATCCATCCATCTACATTGTATACCTGTGGTGGTTTTTTTTTCTTTCTTCATACTAGTTTAGCAGTCTGCTGACACTGTCCACCAGGTCCGTTATACAGTATATTATATTTATATATAAGCACTAAGCAGCAGTACGGTAGGCCACGGCTGTACCTACCTCTGTGTCGTCAGTGCACTCGTCGTCCATAAGTATAAGTAATACTATACTATCCATCCATCTACATTGTATACCTGTGGTGTTTTTTTTTTCTTTCTTCATACTAGTTTAGCAGTCTGCTGACACTGTCCACCAGGTCCGTTATACAGTATATTATATTTATATATAAGCACTAAGCAGCAGTACGGTAGGCCACGGCTGTACCTACCTCTGTGTCGTCACTCGTCGTCCATAAGTATAAGTAATACTATACTATTCATCCATCTACATTGTATACCTGTGGTGTTTTTTTTTTCTTTCTTCATACACTAGTTTAGCAGTCTGCTGCTGACACTGTCCACCAGGTCCGTTATACAGTATATTATATTTATATATAAGCACTAAGCACCAGTACGGTAGGCCACGGCTGTACCTACCTCTGTGTCGTCACTCGTCGTCCATAAGTATAAGTAATACTATCCATCCATCTACATTGTACACCTGTGGTGTTTTTTTTTCTTTCTTCATACTAGTTTAGCAGTCTGCTGCTGACACTGTCCACCAAGTCCGTTATACAGTATATTATATTTATATATAAGCACTAAGCAGCAGTGCGGTAGGCCACGGCTGTACCTACCTCTGTGTCGTCACTCGCCGTCCATAAGTATAAGTAATACTATACTATCCATCCATCTACATTGTATACCTGTGGTGTTTTTTTTTTCTTTCTTCATACTAGTTTAGCAGTCTGCTGCTGACACTGTCCACCAGGTCCGTTATACAGTATATTATATTTATATATAAGCACTAAGCAGCAGTACGGTAGGCCACGGCTGTACCTACCTCTGTGTCGTCGCTCGTCGTCCATAAGTATACGTAATACTATACTATCCATCCATCTACATTGTATACCTGTGGCGGCTTTTAGTTGTGCGCAAAATATGGAGAACAAAAATGTGGAGGTTAAAAAAATAGGGAAAGATCAAGATCCACTTCCACCTCGTGCTGAAGCTGCTGCCACTAGTCATGGCCGAGACAATGAAATGCCATCAACGTCGTCTGCCAAGGCCGATGCCCAATGTCATAGTACAGAGCATGTAAAATCCAAAACACAAAAGATCAGTAAAAAAATGACCCAAAAATCAAAATTAAAAGCGTCTGAGGAGAAGCGTAAACTTGCCAATATGCCATTTACGACACGGAGTGGCAAGGAACGGCTGAGGCCCTGGCCTATGTTCATGGCTAGTGGTTCAGCTTCACATGAGGATGGAAGCACTCATCCTCTCGCTAGAAAAAAGAAAAGACTTGTGGCAAAAGCACAGCAAAGAACTGTGCGTTCTTCGAAATCACAAATCCCAAAGGAGAGTCCAATTGTGTCGGTTGTGATGCCTGACCTTCCCAACACTGGATGGGAAGAGCTTGCGCCTTCCACCATTTGCACGCCCCCTGCAAGTGTTGAAAGGAGCACCCGCAGTCCAGTTCCTGATAGTGAAATTGAAGATCTCAGTGTTGAAGTACACCAGGATGAGGATATGGGTGTTGCTGGCGCTGGGGAGGAAATTACCAAGGAGGATTCTGATGGTGAGGTGGTTTGTTTAAGTCAGGCACCCGGGGAGACACCTGTTGTCCGTGGAAGGAATATGGCCATTGACATGCCTGGTGAAAATACCAAAAAAATCAGCTCTTCAGTGTGGAAGTATTTCAACAGAAATGCGGACAACAGGTGTCAAGCCGTGTGTTGCCTTTGTCAAGCTGTAATAAGTAGGGGTAAGGACGTTAACCACCTCGGAACATCCTCCCTTATACGTCACCTGCAGCGCATTCATAATAAGTCAGTGACAAGTTCAAAAACTTTGGGCAACAGCGGAAGCAGTCCACTGACCAGTAAATCCCTTCCTCTTGTAACCAAGCTCGCGCAAACCACACCACCAACTCCCTCAGTGTCAATTTCCTCCTTACCCAGGAAAGCCAATAGTCCTGCAGGCCATGTCACTGGCAATTCTGACGAGTCCTCTCCTGCCTGGGATTCCTCCGATGCATCCTTGAGTGTAACGCCTACTGCTGCTGGCGCTGCTGTTGTTGCTGCTGGGAGTCGATCGTCATCCCAGAGGGGAAGTCGGAAGACCAATTGTACTACTTCCAGTAAGCAATTGACTGTCCAACAGTCCTTTGCGAGGAAGATGAAATATCACAGCAGTCATCCTGTTGCAAAGCGGATAACTGAGGCCTTGACAACTATGTTGGTGTTAGACGTGCGTCCGGTATCCGCCGTTAGTTCACAGGGAACTAGACAATTTCTTGAGGTAGTGTGCCCCCGTTACCAAATACCATCTAGGTTCCACTTCTCTAGGCAGGCGATACCGAGAATGTACACGGACGTCAGAAAAAGACTCACCAGTGTCCTAAAAAATGCAGTTGTACCCAATGTCCACTTAACCACGGACATGTGGACAAGTGGAGCAGGGCAGACTCAGGACTACATGACTGTGACAGCCCACTGGGTAGATGTATTGCCTCCCGCTGCAAGAACAGCAGCGGCGGCACCAGTAGCAGCATCTCGCAAACGCCAACTCGTTCCTAGGCAGGCTACGCTTTGTATCACCGCTTTCCAGAATAGGCACACAGCTGAAAACCTCTTACGGCAACTGAGGAAGATCATCGCAGAATGGCTTACCCCAATTGGACTCTCCTGGGGATTTGTGACATCGGACAATGCCAGCAATATTGTGAGTGCATTACATCTGGGCAAATTCCAGCACGTCCCATGTTTTGCACATACTTTGAATTTGGTGGTGCAGAATTATTTAAAAAACGACAGGGGCGTGCAAGAGATGCTGTCGGTGGCCAGAAGAATTGCGGGCCACTTTCGGCGTACAGGCACCACGTACAGAAGACTGGAGCACCACCAAAAACACCTGAACCTGCTCTGCCATCATCTGAAGCAAGAGGTGGTAACGAGGTGGAATTCAACCCTCTATATGCTTCAGAGGATGAAGGAGCAGCAAAAGGCCATTCAAGCCTATACATCTGGCCATGATATAGGCAAAGGAGGTGGAATGCACCTGTCTCAAGCGCAGTGGAGAATGATTTCAACGTTGTGCAAGGTTCTGCAACCTTTTGAACTTGCCACACGTGAAGTCAGTTCAGACACTGCCAGCCTGAGTCAGGTCATTCCCCTCATCAGGCTTTTGCAGAAGAAGCTGGAGGCATTGAAGGAGGAGCTAAAGCAGAGCGATTCCGCTAGGCATGTGGGACTTGTGGATGGAGCCCTTCATTCGCTTAACCAGGATTCACGTGTGGTCAATCTGTTGAAATCAGAGCACTACATTTTGGCCACCGTGCTCGATCCTAGATTTAAAACCTACCTTGGATCTCTCTTTACGGCAGACACAAGTCTGCAGAGGTTCAAAGACCTGCTGGTGACAAAATTGTCAAGTCAAGCGGAACGCGACCCGTCAACATCTCCTCCTTCACATTCTCCCGCAACTGGGGGTGCGAGGAAAAGGCTACAAATTCCGAGCCCACCCGCTGGCGGTGATGCAGGGCAGTCTGGAGCGACTGCTGATGCTGACATCTGGTCCGGACTGAAGGACCTGCCAACGATTACTGACAAGTCGTCTACTGTCACTGCATATGATTCTCTCACCATTGAAAGAATGGTGGAGGATTATATGAGTGACCGCATCCAAGTAGGCACGTCAGACAGTCCGTACGTATACTGGCAGGAAAAAGAGGCAATTTGGAGGCCCTTGCACAAACTGGCTTTATTCTACCTAAGTTACCCTCCCTCCAGTGTGTACTCCGAAAGAGTGTTTAGTGCGGCCGCTCACCTTGTCAGCAATCGGCGTACGAGGTTACTTCCAGAAAATGTGGAGAAGATGATGTTCATTAAAATGAATTATAATCAATTCCTCCATGGAGACATTCACCAGCAGCAATTGCCTCCAGAAAGTACACGAGGACCTGAGATGGTGGATTCCAGTGGGGACGAATTAATAATCTGTGAGGAGGGGGATGTACACAGTGAAAGGGTTGATGAATCGGACGATGATGATGAGGTGGACATCTTGCCTCCGTAGAGCCAGTTTGTGCAAGGAGAGATTGATTGCTTCTTTTTTGGTGGGGGCCCCAACCAACCAGTCATTTCAGTCACAGTCATGTGGCAGACCCTGTCGCTGAAATGATGGGTTCGTTAAAGTGTGCATGTCCTGTTTTTACAACATAAGGGTGGGTGGGAGGGCCCAAGGACAATTCCATCTTGCACCTCTTTTTTCTTTCATTTTTCTTTGCGTCATGTGCTGTTTGTGGAGTATTTTTTTGAAGGGCCATCCTGCGTGACACTGCAGTGCCACTCCTAGATGGGCCAGGTGTTTGTGTCGGCCACTAGGGTCGCTTAGCTTAGTCACACAGCTACCTCATTGCGCCTCTTTTTTTCTTTGCGTCATGTGCTGTTTGGGGAGTATTTTTTTGAAGGGCCATCCTGCGTGACACTGCAGTGCCACTCCTAGATGGGCCAGGTGTTTGTGTCGGCCACTAGGTGTCACAATCCTGACTGTAGTTTTTTATTTGGTGACTTACCCCTGCCATCTGTCCTGGATCCTGTGTCTTTTCACTCACGGAGTTAAACAGCTTGTCAGTTTTCCTGAGTTCTCTGCCTGAGAGGTAATAGGTAATCAGCTCCACCTGTGGTGATCTCCTGTGTGAGGCTGAATTCAGTAATCTAAAAGCAAGCATCCTGTGTTTTGCAGGAGTCCAGGCTTCAGTGTTCTCTTGGCCTGCTAGGCCTCATTCTACATCACAGCCTTGGCTAGAGTAGTCACATGACAGTGACATCACCTAATCCTGCCCACCAATCATCAAGGACCAGGAAGTATAAATCAGGAGGCTGAGTTGTAATCTGGGCCAGTTCCTTGTGTCACATACAGCCTTGTGTGAGTCTGAAAAGCTGAGCTCCCTAAAGGTAACCTTTGTACCTAAGTTCCTGTGGAAACTCTGTTCCCTTGTTACCGTATGGTTTACCTTTGTGTTGCCATTGATTTCACCATTTCCCTGAGTCTCAATGTAAAGGCACAGCTGCAGTGTTTTGTCTTAAAGGCACAGTACAGAATTCCGTGTTCTCCACTAATACCACAGTTGTCGTGTTTCAGTTTTACTACTGTTGTAGTTGGGATCTCCAGAGCTCAGTACCTCCGTGCCTCAGTACCTCCGTGCCTCAGTACCTCCGTGCCTCAGTACCTCCGTGCTTCCAGCACCTCCGTGCCTCAGTACCTCCGTGCCTCAGTACCTCCGTGCTTCCAGCACCTCGTGCCTCAGTACCTCAGTACCTCCGTGCTTCCAGCACCTCCGTGCCTCAGCACTTCCGTGCCTCAGTACCTCCGTGCTTCCAGCACCTCGTGCCTCAGCATCTCCGTGCTTCCAGCATCTCCGTGCCTCAGTACCTCCGTGCTTCCAGCACCTCGTGCCTCAGTACCTCAGTACCTCCGTGCTTCCAGCACCTCCGTGCCTCAGCACTTCCGTGCCTCAGTACCTCCGTGCTTCCAGCACCTCCGTGCCTCAGTACCTCCGTGCCTCAGTACCTCCGTGCTTCCAGCACCTCGTGCCTCAGCATCTCCGTGCTTCCAGCATCTCCGTGTTTCAGTACCTCCGTGCCTCCACGCACCCCAGTGCCTCCACGTACCTCCGTGCCTCCACGCACCTCAGTGTCTCCACGCACCTCAGTGTCTCCAAGCACCTCAGTGTCTCCAAGCACCTCAGTGTCTCCAAGCACCTCAGTGTCCGCAAGCACCTCAGTGTCCGCAAGCACCTCAGTGTCCGCAAGCACCTCAGTGTCCGCAAGCACCTCAGTGTCCGCAAGCACCTCAGTGTCCGCAAGCACCTCAGTGTCTCCAAGCACCCCGTTAGCACAATTATACCTGGTATTCTTCACTGATTCATCAGTGCCTTTCCAGTTCTGTCTTTCAGGAGACCTTCAGCATGCCTCCTGTCTGCCGACCTAATCCTGCATGAGGAGAACCTAGATTCGGCCATCTCTGCTGCGGTTCCTCTTCCCAGTCACCGGAGGAAACCCTGAGTCCACAGCATTTCAGAACCAGGTCAGTGGTAGTATTCACATAATCCTCCAGTCGCCCGCACAGACTTCACTACACCGGGTTCACAAAAACCTCAGTCATGACAGTAGGAACTGGCCCCATGGACCCGGCCGAAAGTGTTAGTCTGACGCATGACCTCCTAAGCAATATTGCAGGACGCTTGGAAGGTCTGGAGTCGACTCAGCATCGATTGGCACAGTGTCTGCAGCGGAATTCGTCCTCCAGTGATTCTATGACCTTCTGCTCTAAGACTCCTGACCAACTGCAGATTTTCTACCAGATGTTACTACAGTTACAAGAACTTTTGTCTAGTATTCTCTCTGTGATGCCTGATCTCCTCAGGAATACTACCAACGTTGTTGATCCTGTTTTGTCCCATCCAGTTAATAGAGTCTCTTCCTCTGCGCAAGGGAAAGTTTTTCATCAGAGCTATCCACGGCCCAAGCTCTCTGAAGCTGAACGTCAGCGGCGTAAGGAGCTACATCTCTGTCTTTACTGTGGAAATTCTGGTCATTTTGTTAAAGACTGCATTCTTCGCAAGCCAGGTAATAGTGACAAATCTCAGTATCATAGTGCTCATGTCTACAAGTCATCCACAGTATCCGATTCTTCTGCTGCTGACGGGGGTATCAAGAAGGCTACTCTTCTGAGAGAGACTCAAATTTATGACTGGGGTCCGGTGGTTAAAAGACCTTATCCCAAGTTGGGTGTCCAGAGAAGAATGTTCAAGCCATTTACAGTCACAGAGGAGTCCGTGTCCACAGACCCAGGAGGGGCGTTTTCAGAGCGTCCAGCCCCAGGAGGGGCGTTTTCAGAGCGTCCAGCCCCAGGAGGGGCGTCTTCAGAGCATCCAGCCCCAGGAGGGGCGTCTTCAGAGCGTCCAGCCCCAGGAGGGGCGTCTTCAGAGCGTCCAGCCCCAGAGAGTCTTCAGAGTGCTGCCCAGCCAGTGAGTCTACAGAGTGCTGCCCAGCCAGTGAGTCTACAGAGTGCTGCCCAGCCAGTGAGTCTACAGAGTGCTGCCCAGCCAGTGAGTCTACAGAGTGCTGCCCAGCCAGTGAGTCTACAGAGTGCTGCCCAGCCAGAGATTCTACAGAGTGCTGCCCAGCCAGAGATTCTACAGAGTGCTGCCCAGCCAGAGATTCTACAGAGTGCTGCCCAGCCAGAGATTCTACAGAGTGCTGCCCAGCCCCGTGAAGAGGGGGCTCTTGCCTCAGCCCAGCCCCGTGAAGAGGGGGCTCTTGCCTCAGCCCAGCCCTGTGAAGAAAGGGCTCAGCCCGTCCCGGTTCCAGCCGGTCCAGCAATATTCCAGGCCCTGCCTGGTCAGTCCGTCCCGGTTCCAGCCGGTCCAGCAATACTCCAGGCCCAGCCTGGTCAGTCCGTCCCGGTTCCAGCCGGTCCAGCAATACTCCAGGTTCTGCCTGGTCAGTCCGTCCCGGTTCCAGCCGGTCCAGCAATACTCCAGGCCCAGCCTGGTCAGTCCGTCCCGGTTCCAGCCGGTCCAGCAATACTCCAGGCTCCGCCTGGTCAGTCCGTCCCGGTTCCAGCCGGTCCAGCAATACTCCAGGACCAGCCTGGTCCGTCTCCTTTGGCTCCAGCCAATCCAAGTATCCTCGGATCCAATCCAGTCCTACTCGTCCAGCCAAAGCTTTCTTCAGTTTCATCCTCTAAGCTTTCGTCTGATGGTTTTCCACCTATTTACTTTGATGGAGATTTATTGCAATATGCCGCTCTGGTTGAACAATTTCTCTCTCGGATGGAGTCTGATCCTTCAGGTGCAGTAACTCTTTCCAACGTTACTCGATATCTGTTCCTGGCATTCAGAGGAAGAGCTTTGGAGTGGGCCAACATGCTCTTTGAGAGTAATGATCCTGTGTTCCATGACTTACAGACTTTTAGTAACGCTGTAGTTAAAGAATTTAGTCCTAAACCTTTGGAACCTTCTACAGTTTATTCCTCAGTCCTTTCGGATGAAGGAAATTCCAGTCTTGTCTATGATGGATGGTCTACCTGTTCTGAAGATGAAGATCAGGAAGACTTCTAAAGAATCCAGCTTAAGTTTTGTTCTGGTCCCTCTGGTTTCCACTTTTTAGAAGCTTTGTGTACAAGTTATTCATCAAGTTCCTCTAAGATTCAAGATGGGTGTCCGGAGTCCACCCTTGAAGAGGGGGATACTGTCACAATCCTGACTGTAGTTTTTTATTTGGTGACTTACCCCTGCCATCTGTCCTGGATCCTGTGTCTTTTCACTCACGGAGTTAAACAGCTTGTCAGTTTTCCTGAGTTCTCTGCCTGAGAGGTAATAGGTAATCAGCTCCACCTGTGGTGATCTCCTGTGTGAGGCTGAATTCAGTAATCTAAAAGCAAGCATCCTGTGTTTTGCAGGAGTCCAGGCTTCAGTGTTCTCTTGGCCTGCTAGGCCTCATTCTACATCACAGCCTTGGCTAGAGTAGTCACATGACAGTGACATCACCTAATCCTGCCCACCAATCATCAAGGACCAGGAAGTATAAATCAGGAGGCTGAGTTGTAATCTGGGCCAGTTCCTTGTGTCACATACAGCCTTGTGTGAGTCTGAAAAGCTGAGCTCCCTAAAGGTAACCTTTGTACCTAAGTTCCTGTGGAAACTCTGTTCCCTTGTTACCGTATGGTTTACCTTTGTGTTGCCATTGATTTCACCATTTCCCTGAGTCTCAATGTAAAGGCACAGCTGCAGTGTTTTGTCTTAAAGGCACAGTACAGAATTCCGTGTTCTCCACTAATACCACAGTTGTCGTGTTTCAGTTTTACTACTGTTGTAGTTGGGATCTCCAGAGCTCAGTACCTCCGTGCCTCAGTACCTCCGTGCCTCAGTACCTCCGTGCCTCAGTACCTCCGTGCTTCCAGCACCTCCGTGCCTCAGTACCTCCGTGCCTCAGTACCTCCGTGCTTCCAGCACCTCGTGCCTCAGTACCTCAGTACCTCCGTGCTTCCAGCACCTCCGTGCCTCAGCACTTCCGTGCCTCAGTACCTCCGTGCTTCCAGCACCTCGTGCCTCAGCATCTCCGTGCTTCCAGCATCTCCGTGCCTCAGTACCTCCGTGCTTCCAGCACCTCGTGCCTCAGTACCTCAGTACCTCCGTGCTTCCAGCACCTCCGTGCCTCAGCACTTCCGTGCCTCAGTACCTCCGTGCTTCCAGCACCTCCGTGCCTCAGTACCTCCGTGCCTCAGTACCTCCGTGCTTCCAGCACCTCGTGCCTCAGCATCTCCGTGCTTCCAGCATCTCCGTGTTTCAGTACCTCCGTGCCTCCACGCACCCCAGTGCCTCCACGTACCTCCGTGCCTCCACGCACCTCAGTGTCTCCACGCACCTCAGTGTCTCCAAGCACCTCAGTGTCTCCAAGCACCTCAGTGTCCGCAAGCACCTCAGTGTCCGCAAGCACCTCAGTGTCCGCAAGCACCTCAGTGTCCGCAAGCACCTCAGTGTCCGCAAGCACCTCAGTGTCCGCAAGCACCTCAGTGTCTCCAAGCACCCCGTTAGCACAATTATACCTGGTATTCTTCACTGATTCATCAGTGCCTTTCCAGTTCTGTCTTTCAGGAGACCTTCAGCATGCCTCCTGTCTGCCGACCTAATCCTGCATGAGGAGAACCTAGATTCGGCCATCTCTGCTGCGGTTCCTCTTCCCAGTCACCGGAGGAAACCCTGAGTCCACAGCATTTCAGAACCAGGTCAGTGGTAGTATTCACATAATCCTCCAGTCGCCCGCACAGACTTCACTACACCGGGTTCACAAAAACCTCAGTCATGACACTAGGGTCGCTTAGCTTAGCCATCCAGCGACCTCGGTGCAAATTTTAGGACTAAAAATAATATTGTGAGGTGTGAGGTGTTCAGAATAGACTGAAAATTAGTGGAAATTATGGTTATTGAGGTTAATAATACTATGGGATCAAAATGACCCCCAAATTCTATGATTTAAGCTGTTTTTTAGGGTCTTTTGAAAAAAACACCCGAATCCAAAACACACCCGAATCCGACAAAAAAAATTCGGTGAGGTTTTGCCAAAACGCGTCCGAACCCAAAACACGGCCACGGAACCGAACCCAAAACCAAAACACAAAACCCGAAAATTTTCAGGTGCACATCACTAGTTACGCTGCGTCTGTGATGCAAATAAATTGCAAACATTAAAGAAAATTGGAGCACCTCAGTTGCGCCAGGCGCCTCGCACAGTGTGGCGTATAGATGCTAGGTGTATGATGACACATCTGTAAGATTCTGAATTTTTGGTGGAAAGTGTTACAGAACTATCTGTGAGAGTTATGTTCGTCTGTACACAGTAAGAGAATCGTCTGTAAATGTGCATACAGTGATAATGATCGGAGCAACCATCGCACAGTAATAACGATCGAAGTATCTCTATGCGCAGTAATAACGATGGTAGCGTCTTTAGACACCAGCATCGATTGCACCAAAAGAACTTGTACTAGCTAGAGATGAGCGGGTTCGGTTTCTCTGAATCCGAACCCGCCCGAACTTCATGTTTTTTTACACGGGTCCGAGCGACTCGGATCTTCCCGCCTTGCTCGGTTAACCCGAGCGCGCCCGAACGTCATCATCACGCTGTCGGATTCTCGCGAGGCTCGGATTCTATCGCGAGACTCGGATTCTATATAAGGAGCCGCGCGTCGCGGCCATTTTCACACGTGCATTGAGATTGATAGGGAGAGGACGTGGCTGGCGTCCTCTCCGTTTAGAAATTAAAATAGATAGGAGAGTGAGAGTGAGACACTTCATTTACTTACTGGAGCTTAGGAGGAGTTATACTAGTGACTGATGACCAGTGACCTGACCACCAGTGCAGTTTTATAATTTATTATTATTTAATAATCCGTTCTGTTCTTGTTCTCTGCCTGAAAAAAACGATACACAGTGACTCAGTCACACTCACATACCATATCTGTGCTCAGCCCAGTGTGCTGCATCATCTATGTATAATATCTGACTGTGCTCACACAGCTTAATTGTGGGGGAGACTGGGGAGCAGTTATAGGTTATAGCAGGAGCCAGGAGTACATATTAAACAGTGCACACTTTTGCTGCCAGAGTGCCACTGCCAGTGTGACTGACCACTGACCACTGTGACCAGTGACCTGACCACACTGACCACCAGTATAGTATATTGTGATTGAATGTCTGCCTGAAAAAGTACACTCGTCGTGTGACTTGTGTGGTGTTTTTTTATTCTATAAAAATTAAAAAACTCATTCTGCTGACAGACAGTGTCCAGCAGGTCCGTCATTATATAATATATACCTGTCCGGCTGCAGTAGTGATATATATATATTTTTTATATCATTATTTATCATCCAGTCTATACTAGCAGCAGACACAGTACGGTAGTTCACGGCTGTAGCTACCTCTGTGTCGGCACTCGGCAGTCCATCCATAATTGTATACCACCTACCCGTGTTTTTTTTTTACTTTCTTCTTTATACATACTACATCTCATTATCATCCAGTCTATATTAGCAGCAGACACAGTACAGTACGGTAGTCCACGGCTGTAGCTACCTCTGTGTCGGCACTCGGCAGTCCATCCATAATTGTATACCACCTACCCGTGTTTTTTTTTTTCTTTCTTCTTTATACATACTACATCTCATTATCATCCAGTCTATATTAGCAGCAGACACAGTACAGTACGGTAGTCCACGGCTGTAGCTACCTCTGTGTCGGTACTCGGCAGTCCATCCATAATTGTATACCACCTACCCGTGGTTTTTTTTTCTTTCTTCTTTATACATACTACATCTCATTATCATCCAGTCTATATTAGCAGCAGACACAGTACAGTACGGTAGTCCACGGCTGTAGCTATCTCTGTGTCGGCACTCGGCAGTCCATCCATAATTGTATACCACCTACCCGTGGTTTTTTTTTTCTTTCTTCTTTATACATACTACATCTCATTATCAACCAGTCTATATTAGCAGCAGACACAGTACAGTACGGTAGTCCACGGCTGTAGCTACCTCTGTGTCGGCACTCGGCAGTCCATCCATAATTGTATACCACCTACCCGTGGTTTTTTTTTTCTTTCTTCTTTATACATACTACATCTCATTATCAACCAGTCTATATTAGCAGCAGACACAGTACGGTAGTTCACGGCTGTAGCTACCTCTGTGTCGGCACTCGACAGTCCATCCATAATTGTATACCACCTACCCGTGGTTTTTTTTTCTTTCTTCTTTATACATACTACATCTCATTATCATCCAGTCTATATTAGCAGCAGACACAGTACAGTACGGTAGTCCACGGCTGTAGCTACCTCTGTGTCGGCACTCGGCAGTCCATCCATAATTGTATACCACCTACCCGTGGTTTTTTTTTTCTTTCTTCTTTATACATACTACATCTCATTATCATCCAGTCTATATTAGCAGCAGACACAGTACAGTACGGTAGTCCACGGCTGTAGCTACCTCTGTGTCGGCACTCGGCAGTCCATCCATAATTGTATACCACCTACCCGTGTTTTTTTTTTCTTTCTTCTTTATACATACTACATCTCATTATCAACCAGTCTATATTAGCAGCAGACACAGTACAGTACGGTAGTCCACGGCTGTAGCTACCTCTGTGTCGGCACTCGGCAGTCCATCCATAATTGTATACCACCTACCCGTGGTTTTTTCTTTCTTTCTTCTTTATACATACTACATCTCATTATCATCCAGTCTATATTAGCAGCAGACACAGTACAGTACGGTAGTCCACAGCTGTAGCTACCTCTGTGTCGGCACTCGGCAGTCCATCCATAATTGTATACCACCTACCCGTGGTTTTTTTTTCTTTCTTCTTTATACATACTACATCTCATTATCATCCAGTCTATATTAGCAGCAGACACAGTACAGTACGGTAGTCCACGGCTGTAGCTACCTCTGTGTCGGCACTCGGCAGTCCATCCATAATTGTATACCACCTACCCGTGTTTTTTTTTTTTCTTTCTTCTTTATACATACTACATCTCATTATCAACCAGTCTATATTAGCAGCAGACACAGTACAGTATGGTAGTCCACGGCTGTAGCTACCTCTGTGTCGGCACTCGGCAGTCCATCCATAATTGTATACCACCTAGTCCTACCCGTGGTTTTTTTTTTCTTTCTTCTTTATACATACTACATCTCATTATCATCCAGTCTATATTAGCAGCAGACACAGTACAGTACGGTAGTCCACGGCTGTAGCTACCTCTGTGTCGGCACTCGGCAGTCCATCCATAATTGTATACCACCTACCCGTGGTTTTTTTTTTCTTTCTTCTTTATACATACTACATCTCATTATCAACCAGTCTATATTAGCAGCAGACACAGTACAGTACGGTAGTCCACGGCTGTAGCTACCTCTGTGTCGGCACTCGGCAGTCCATCCATAATTGTATACCACCTACCCGTGGTTTTTTTTTCTTTCTTCTTTATACATACTACATCTCATTATCATCCAGTCTATATTAGCAGCAGACACAGTACAGTACGGTAGTCCACGGCTGTAGCTACCTCTGTGTCGGCACTTGGCAGTCCATCCATAATTGTATACCACCTACCCGTGGTTTTTTTTTCTTTCTTCTTTATACATACTACATCTCATTATCATCCAGTCTATATTAGCAGCAGACACAGTACAGTACGGTAGTCCACGGCTGTAGCTACCTCTGTGTCGGCACTCGGCAGTCCATCCATAATTGTATACCACCTACCCGTGGTTTTTTTCTTTTCTTTCTTCTTTATACATACTACATCTCATTATCAACCAGTCTATATTAGCAGCAGACACAGTACAGTATGGTAGTCCACGGCTGTAGCTACCTCTGTGTCGGCACTCGGCAGTCCATCCATAATTGTATACCACCTAGTCCTACCCGTGGTTTTTTTTTTCTTTCTTCTTTATACATACTACATCTCATTATCATCCAGTCTATATTAGCAGCAGACACAGTACAGTACGGTAGTCCACGGCTGTAGCTACCTCTGTGTCGGCACTCGGCAGTCCATCCATAATTGTATACCACCTACCCGTGGTTTTTTTTTCTTTCTTCTTTATACATACTACATCTCATTATCATCCAGTCTATATTAGCAGCAGACACAGTACAGTACGGTAGTCCACGGCTGTAGATACCTCTGTGTCGGCACTCGGCAGTCCATCCATAATTGTATACCACCTACCCGTGTTTTTTTTTTCTTTCTTCTTTATACATACTACATCTCATTATCATCCAGTCTATATTAGCAGCAGACACAGTACAGTACGGTAGTCCACGGCTGTAGCTACCTCTGTGTCGGCACTCGGCAGTCCATCCATAATTGTATACCACCTACCCGTGGTTTTTTTTTTCTTTCTTCTTTATACATACTACATCTCATTATCAACCAGTCTATATTAGCAGCAGACACAGTACAGTACGGTAGTCCACGGCTGTAGCTAACTCTGTGTCGGCACTCAGCAGTCCATCCATAATTGTATACCACCTACCCGTGGTTTTTTTTTCTTTCTTCTTTATACATACTACATCTCATTATCATCCAGTCTATATTAGCAGCAGACACAGTACAGTACGGTAGTCCACGGCTGTAGCTACCTCTGTGTCGACACTCGGCAGTCCATCCATAATTGTATACTAGTATCCATCCATCTCCATTGTTTACCTGAGGTGCCTTTTAGTTGTGCCTATTAAAATATGGAGAACAAAAATGTTGAGGTTCCAAAATTAGGGAAAGATCAAGATCCACTTCCACCTCATGCTGAAGCTGCTGCCACTAGTCATGGCCGAGACGATGAAATGCCAGCAACGTCGTCTGCCAAGGCCGATGCCCAATGTCATAGTACAGAGCATGTCAAATCCAAAACACCAAATATCAGTAAAAAAAGGACTCCAAAACCTAAAATAAAATTGTCGGAGGAGAAGCGTAAACTTGCCAATATGCCATTTACCACACGGAGTGGCAAGGAACGGCTGAGGCCCTGGCCTATGTTCATGGCTAGTGGTTCAGCTTCACATGAGGATGGAAGCACTCAGCCTCTCGCTAGAAAACTGAAAAGACTCAAGCTGGCAAAAGCACCGCAAAGAACTGTGCGTTCTTCGAAATCCCAAATCCACAAGGAGAGTCCAATTGTGTCGGTTGCGATGCCTGACCTTCCCAACACTGGACGTGAAGAGCATGCGCCTTCCACCATTTGCACGCCCCCTGCAAGTGCTGGAAGGAGCACCCGCAGTCCAGTTCCTGATAGTCAGATTGAAGATGTCAGTGTTGAAGTACACCAGGATGAGGAGGATATGGGTGTTGCTGGCGCTGGGGAGGAAATTGACCAGGAGGATTCTGATGGTGAGGTGGTTTGTTTAAGTCAGGCACCCGGGGAGACACCTGTTGTCCGTGGGAGGAATATGGCCACTGACATGCCTGGTGAAAATACCAAAAAAATCAGCTCTTCGGTGTGGAAGTATTTCAACAGAAATGCGGACAACAGGTGTCAAGCCGTGTGTTGCCTTTGTCAAGCTGTAATAAGTAGGGGTAAGGACGTTAACCACCTCGGAACATCCTCCCTTATACGTCACCTGCAGCGCATTCATAATAAGTCAGTGACAAGTTCAAAAACTTTGGGCGACAGCGGAAGCAGTCCACTGACCAGTAAATCCCTTCCTCTTGTAACCAAGCTCACGCAAACCACCCCACCAACTCCCTCAGTGTCAATTTCCTCCTTCCCCAGGAATGCCAATAGTCCTGCAGGCCATGTCACTGGCAATTCTGACGAGTCCTCTCCTGCCTGGGATTCCTCCGATGCATCCTTGCGTGTAACGCCTACTGCTGCTGGCGCTGCTGTTGTTGCTGCTGGGAGTCGATGGTCATCCCAGAGGGGAAGTCGTAAGCCCACTTGTACTACTTCCAGTAAGCAATTGACTGTTCAACAGTCCTTTGCGAGGAAGATGAAATATCACAGCAGTCATCCTACTGCAAAGCGGATAACTGAGGCCTTGGCATCCTGGGTGGTGAGAAACGTGGTTCCGGTATCCATCATTACTGCAGAGCCAACTAGAGACTTGTTGGAGGTACTGTGTCCCCGGTACCAAATACCATCTAGGTTCCATTTCTCTAGGCAGGCGATACCGAAAATGTACACAGACCTCAGAAAAAGAGTCACCAGTGTCCTAAAAAATGCAGCTGTACCCAATGTCCACTTAACCACGGACATGTGGACAAGTGGAGCAGGGCAGGGTCAGGACTATATGACTGTGACAGCCCACTGGGTAGATGTATGGACTCCCGCCGCAAGAACAGCAGCGGCGGCACCAGTAGCAGCATCTCGCAAACGCCAACTCTTTCCTAGGCAGGCTACGCTTTGTATCACCGGTTTCCAGAATACGCACACAGCTGAAAACCTCTTACGGTAACTGAGGAAGATCATCGCGGAATGGCTTACCCCAATTGGACTCTCCTGTGGATTTGTGGCATCGGACAACGCCAGCAATATTGTGTGTGCATTAAATATGGGCAAATTCCAGCACGTCCCATGTTTTGCACATACCTTGAATTTGGTGGTGCAGAATTTTTTAAAAAACGACAGGGGCGTGCAAGAGATGCTGTCGGTGGCCAGAAGAATTGCGGGACACTTTCGGCGTACAGGCACCACGTACAGAAGACTGGAGCACCACCAAAAACTACTGAACCTGCCCTGCCATCATCTGAAGCAAGAAGTGGTAACGAGGTGGAATTCAACCCTCTATATGCTTCAGAGGTTGGAGGAGCAGCAAAAGGCCATTCAAGCCTATACAATTGAGCACGATATAGGAGGTGGAATGCACCTGTCTCAAGCGCAGTGGAGAATGATTTCAACGTTGTGCAAGGTTCTGATGCCCTTTGAACTTGCCACACGTGAAGTCAGTTCAGACACTGCCAGCCTGAGTCAGGTCATTCCCCTCATCAGGCTTTTGCAGAAGAAGCTGGAGACATTGAAGGAGGAGCTAACACGGAGCGATTCCGCTAGGCATGTGGGACTTGTGGATGGAGCCCTTAATTCGCTTAACAAGGATTCACGGGTGGTCAATCTGTTGAAATCAGAGCACTACATTTTGGCCACCGTGCTCGATCCTAGATTTAAAGCCTACCTTGGATCTCTCTTTCCGGCAGACACAAGTCTGCTGGGGTTGAAAGACCTGCTGGTGAGAAAATTGTCAAGTCAAGCGGAACGCGACCTGTCAACATCTCCTCCTTCACATTCTCCCGCAACTGGGGGTGCGAGGAAAAGGCTCAGAATTCCGAGCCCACCCGCTGGCGGTGATGCAGGGCAGTCTGGAGCGACTGCTGATGCTGACATCTGGTCCGGACTGAAGGACCTGACAACGATTACGGACATGTCGTCTACTGTCACTGCATATGATTCTCTCAACATTGAAAGAATGGTGGAGGATTATATGAGTGACCGCATCCAAGTAGGCACGTCACACAGTCCGTACTTATACTGGCAGGAAAAAGAGGCAATTTGGAGGCCCTTGCACAAACTGGCTTTATTCTACCTAAGTTGCCCTTCCACAAGTGTGTACTCCGAAAGAGTGTTTAGTGCCGCCGCTCACCTTGTCAGCAATCGGCGTACGAGGTTACATCCAGAAAATGTGGAGAAGATGATGTTCATTAAAATGAATTATAATCAATTCCTCCGCGGAGACATTGACCAGCAGCAATTGCCTCCACAAAGTACACAGGGAGCTGAGATGGTGGATTCCAGTGGGGACGAATTGATAATCTGTGAGGAGGGGGATGTACACGGTGATATATCGGAGGATGATGATGAGGTGGACATCTTGCCTCTGTAGAGCCAGTTTGTGCAAGGAGAGATTAATTGCTTCTTTTTTGGTGGGGGTCCAAACCAACCCGTCATATCAGTCACAGTCGTGTGGCAGACCCTGTCACTGAAATGATGGGTTGGTTAAAGTGTGCATGTCCTGTTTAAACAGCATAAGGGTGGGTGGGAGGGCCCAAGGACAATTCCATCTTGCACCTCTTTTTTCTTTAATTTTTCTTTGCGTCATGTGCTGTTTGGGGAGGGTTTTTTGGAAGGGACATCCTGCGTGACACTGCAGTGACACTCCTAGATGGGCCCGGTGTTTGTGTCGGCCACTAGGGTCGCTTATCTTACTCACACAGCTACCTCATTGCGCCTCTTTTTTTCTTTGCGTCATGTGCTGTTTGGGGAGGGTTTTTTGGAAGGGACATCCTGCGTGACACTGCAGTGACACTCCTAGATGGGCCCGGTGTTTGTGTCGGCCACTAGGGTCGCTTATCTTACTCACACAGCTACCTCATTGCGCCTCTTTTTTTCTTTGCGTCATGTGCTGTTTGGGGAGGGTTTTTTGGAAGGGACATCCTGCGTGACACTGCAGTGACACTCCTAGATGGGCCCGGTGTTTGTGTCGGCCACTAGGGTCGCTTATCTTACTCACACAGCTACCTCATTGCGCCTCTTTTTTTCTTTGCGTCATGTGCTGTTTGGGGAGGGTTTTTTGGAAGGGACATCCTGCGTGACACTGCAGTGCCACTCCTAGATGGGCCAGGTGTTTGTGTCGGCCACTAGGGTCGCTTATCTTACTCACACAGCTACCTCATTGCGCCTCTTTTTTTCTTTGCGTCATGTGCTGTTTGGGGAGGGTTTTTTGGAAGGGACATCCTGCGTGACACTGCAGTGTCACTCCTAGATGGGCCAGGTGTTTGTGTCGGCCACTAGGGTCGCTTATCTTACTCACACAGCTACCTCATTGCGCCTCTTTTTTTCTTTGCGTAATGTGCTGTTTGGGGAGGGTTTTTTGGAAGGGACATCCTGCGTGACACTGCAGTGCCACTCCTAGATGGGCCCGGTGTTTGTGTCGGCCACTAGGGTCGCTTATCTTACTCACACAGCTACCTCATTGCGCCTCTTTTTTTCTTTGCGTCATGTGCTGTTTGGGGAGGGTTTTTTGGAAGGGACATCCTGCGTGACACTGCAGTGACACTCCTAGATGGGCCCGGTGTTTGTGTCGGCCACTAGGGTCGCTTATCTTACTCACACAGCTACCTCATTGCGCCTCTTTTTTTCTTTGCGTCATGTGCTGTTTGGGGAGGGTATTTTGGAAGGGACATCCTGCGTGACACTGCAGTGCCACTCCTAGATGGGCCAGGTGTTTGTGTCGGCCACTAGGGTCGCTTAGCTTAGTCATCCAGCGACCTCGGTGCAAATTTTAGGACTAAAAATAATATTGTGAGGTGTGAGGTATTCAGAATAGACTGAAAATGAGTGGAAATGATGGTTTTTGAGGTTAATAATACTTTGGGATCAAAATGACCCCCAAATTCTATGATTTAAGCTGTTTTTTAGGTTTTTTGGAAAAAAACACCCGAATCCAAAACACACCCGAATCCGACAAAAAAAATTCGGTTAGGTTTTGCCAAAACGCGGTCGAACCCAAAACACGGCCGCGGAACCGAACCCAAAACCAAAACACAAAACCCGAAAAATTTCCGGCGCTCATCTCTAGTACTAGCCCTACAGCAGTTTCTCCGTCTGTGTACGGCCTACTGTGTGAGCAATTGCACTTCTATGACTACTACTGCTTTCACTGACATGCCCACGACACTCCCATAATGCGGGCCAACTCCCTGCGTACACTAAAACACCTCCCTGTCACCGGCCGGGAACGCACAGTACATTATCAGTACACGTCTCATTGCATGCGCCTGATATTAGATCTGCATCTCCGCACAGACAAAATGGCTCCACTACTTCCAACATCAACATCGTGTCCTCCTCTGGATATGGGGAGATGTATCAAACCATAGAGACACAGAGAACTGAGAAGTTTCCCAAAGCACCCAACCAGTTTATATCTCTTACTTCAATAACTGTGCTACATAAACAACAGAAGCTGATGAGCTGTGTTGGGCAGCTTCACCACTTTATCTCTCTCCATGGCTTTATACATCTCCCCCTCTGTGAGGCTAGCTGTCCACCTATTGCAGGAGAATGGGATGCTTGTTGTCTGCTAATTGCAGGAGAATGTAAACCAAGCTGTCCTCCGATTGCAGGAGAATGTAAGGCTAGCTGTCCCCCGGTTGCAGGAGAATGTAAGGCTAGCTGTCCTCAGATTGCAGGAGAAGGTAAAGCTAGCTGTCCCCCGGTTGCAGGAGAATGTAAGACTAGCTGTCCTATTGCAGGAGAATCTAAGGCTAGCTGTCTTCCTGTTGTAGGAGAATGTAAGGCTAGCTGTGCTCCTATTGCAGGAGAAGTAAGGCTAGCTGTCCACCAATTGGAGGAGAATATAAGGATAGCTGTCCTCCGATTGCATGAGAAGGTAAGGCTAGCTGTCCTCCTATTGCAGGAGAAGGTAACGCTAGCTGTCCTCCTATTGCAGGAGAAGTAAGGCTAACTGTCCTCCTATTGCAGAAAAATGTAAGGCTAGCTGTCCTCCTATTGCAGGAGAAGGTAAGGCTAGCTGTCCTCCTATTGCAGGAGAAAGTTAGGCTAGCTGTCCTATTGCAGGAGACGATAAGGCTAGCTGTCCACCTATTGCAGGAGAATATAAGGCTAGCTGTCCTCCAATTGCATGAGAAGGTAAGGCTAGCTATCCTCCTATTGTAGGAGAAGGTAAGGCTAGCTGTCCTCCGATTGCAGGAGAAGGTAACGATAGCTGTCCTCCTATTGCAGGAGAAGGTAAGTCTAGCTGTCCTTCTATTGCAGGAGAAGTAAGGCTAGCTGTCCTCCTATTGCAGAAAAATGTAAGTCTAGCTGTCCTCCTATTGCAGAAGAAGGTAAGGCTAGCTGTCCTTCTATTGCAGGAGAATGTAAGGTTAGCTGTCCCCCTATTGCAGGAGAATGTAAGGCTAGCTGTCCTCCTATTGCAGGAGAAAGTAAGGCTAGCTGTCCTATTGCAGGAGAAGATAAGGCTAGCTGTCCTCCTATTGCAGGAGAAGGTAAGATTAGCTGTCCTCCTATTGAAGGAGAAGTAAGGATAGCAGTCCTCCTATTGCAGGAGAATGTAAGGGTAGCTGTCCTCCTATTGCAGGAGAAGGTAAGGCTAGCTTTCCTCATATTGCAGGAGAATGTAAGGCTAGCTGTCCTCCTATTACAGGAAAATGTAAGACTAGCTGTCCTCCTATTGCAGGAGAATGTAAGGCTAGCTGTCCTTGTATTGCAGGAGAAGGTAAGGCTAGCTGTCTTCCTATTGTAGGAGAATGTAAGGCTAGCTGTCCTCATATTGCAGGAGAAGTAAGGCTAGCTGTCCTCATATTGTAGGAGAATGTAAGGCTAGTTGTCCACCTGTTGTAGGAGAATGTAAGGCTACTGTAGCTGTCCTCCTATTGCAGGAGAATGTAAGGCTAGCTGTCCTCCTATTGCAGGAGAAGGTAAGGCTAGCTGTCCTCTTATTGCAGGAGATTGTAAGGCTAGCTGTGCTCCTATTGCAGGAGAATGTAAGGTTAGCTGTCCTATTGCAGGAGAAGTTAGGCTAGCTGTCCTCCTATTGCAGGAGAAGGTAAGGCTAGCTGTCCTCCTATTGCAGGAGAATGTAAGGCTAGCTGTCCTATTGCAGGAGAAGTTAGGCTAGCTGTCCTCTTATTGCAGGAGATTGTAAGGCTAGCTGTCCTATTGCAGGAGAATGTAAGGCTAGCTGTCCTATTGCAGGAGAAGTTAGGCTAGCTGTCCTCTTATTGCAGGAGAATGTAAGGCTAGCTGTGCTCCTATTGCAGGAGAATGTAAGGTTAGCTGTCCTATTGCAGGAGAAGTTAGGCTAGCTTTCCTCCTATTGCAGGAGAAGGTAACGCTAGCTGTCCTCCTATTTCAGGAGAATGTGATGCTAGCTGCATACCAGTTGTATCTCCTAGTGCTGAGCGCTGCCGTCCTGACTTCCTCTCTTGGTTGTGCCTCTTACCAGTATAACTGTAATCTGTGGAATCTGGTCTCTCTGGTTATTCCCTGGCTGTGACTCCGTCCATTGGTTATGTGGTAACCCCTTCACCAGAGCCGGCCCTAACCAATATGATGCCCTAGGCAAGATTTTGGCTGGTGCCCCCTAGCACCACCGCTGGTTCCGCCTCTGACCTTGCACCTCTTTCCCAGCACCATCACCCCTCACCCATAGCAGTCCTTATTTTGGTGTTTGTACTCCCTATTTTTTAAATAGGAACAGTTCGCACATTTGGCGCACAGCCCAAAAAGGGTGTGTTTTTGCTGGCAAGGGGCATGGCCACAAAATAGTAACCCCAATTCCAATTACGCCACACAGTAATGCAAATTTATTCACATTTTATCATGCGATAGTGTCCATAATTCATATTACATCCCACAGTAGTATCACTTTACATTATAAATGTTACTCCTCACAGTAGAGCCCCTTATTCACATTACATCACACTGAATTGAATTACCCTATTGCTCTTTATTCACATTAGACGACACAGTAGTGCCCTTTCTATACGCAACGCCACATAGTAGAGCACCTTATACACATAATGCCACACATTAGTAATGCATTTATACACAATTCCACATAGTAATGCCCCTTACACATATGAGACACATTAATGACCTTATATACATAATGCGCCTTACACATTATGACAACCTTTATTAATGCCCTTTTACACATAATGTCCCTTACACATATGCCACACATTATTAATGCCCTTTTACACATAATGACACACATAGTGCCCCCTACATATTTGCTGCACATTATTCATGCCCCTATACACATAATGACACACATACAGTAGTACCCTGTTACACATATGCCTCACATTATTAAGGCCCCTATTACACATAATGACACATATAGTGCCCCTTTACACATATGTTCCACATTATTAATGCATTTTTACATGACACAAATAATGCTCCTTACAAATATTCCGAACACTACTGCACAACCAACCCACTCACATGCACACAGCACTCACACTGCCACTAACACTGTGACCTCTGCCTCTGCTTGGATACAGATGTGTCCTCATAAATCTTGCCTCAATGCTAACATTGGGCACCTTTTTTGTTTATGAAAATGCATCTTATTTGCATTGCTATGTGGCTAGGATGCACAAGCAGCTTCTGCTGACTAAAATGATATACAACATGCCTATATACTGTGTGAGACTGTGGCTGTATCTGCATATGAAATGCTACACACAGAATATAGGCATGCCGCATATCATTTTGATCAGCAGAAGCTGCTGATGCCCCTAGGCATATCAAATGCCCTAGGCAATTGCCTAGTTTGCCTATGCCTATGGCCGGCTCTGCCCTTCACTATACTACTGTACCTCTAGTGACTTATCAGGCTCTTTAAACTTTATTGTGGTGGACCTTTTGAGTCGGTGGACCCTTTGCATCGGTGGACCCTTTGTATCAGTGGACCCTTTGCATCGGTGGACCCTTTGCATCAGTGGACCCTTTGCATCGGTGGACCCTTTGCATCAGTGGACCCTTTGCGTCGGTGGACCCTTTGTATCAGTGGATCCTTTGCGTCGGTGGACCCTTTGCATCAGTGGACCCTTTGCGTCGGTGGACCCTTTGTATCAGTGGATCCTTTGCGTCGGTGGACCCTTTGTATCAGTGGACCCTTTGCATCGGTGGACCCTTTGTATCAGTGGATCCTTTGCGTTGGTGGACCCTTTGTATCAGTGGATCCTTTGCGTCGGTGGACCCTTTGCATCAGTGGACCCTTTGCATCGGTGGACCCTTTGCATCAGTGGACCCTTTGCATCGGTGGACCCTTTGCATCAGTGGACCCTTTGCGTCGGTGGACCCTTTGTATCAGTGGATTTTCCCCAAATATCTGCTGAATTACCCAACGATTTCAGAGAGGCGAGTTCCCCTACTTGTGCTTTGCCTCTAGGTGTGACTTAATTACAACTATTTCTCAGGTAATAAACCAATTGTCTGTTAGAATTTTCAGTTTTATTTTACAGGAACTAATTAGCAGACGTCTCGCTGGTGCCCCTTCTCCACAAAGAAACAGGTAAGTGTATTTGACAAACAATTAACAGCATTACAACTATAAAGTTTAATGTTAACAAATTACCCATAAGATATAATATACTTTTATCGCTAAATGAACGCACACATTACAACAATTTAACACTGCAATAATACAAGTTATTTTATACAGCAGAATCTATTTATAGGCCCTACACACTGGCCGATTTTTTGAAAGATATGAACGATCTCACAGATCTCACAGAGCGACATCGTCTAATGTGTATGGGCCTTCAGTGTGGAGGCTCCAGCGATGAACGATGTGCGGCCCCGCGCTCGTTCATCGCTGGTCCCCCGTCGGCTGTGCATGCAGGCCAATATGGACGATCTCGTCCATATTTGCCTGCACTTCAATGCAGCCGCGTGACGGGGGGAGTGAAGAAACTTCACTTCCCCCGTCACTGCCCCCCCGCCGCCGGGTCGCCCGTCGGCCGTATCGGCCGTCGGGCACCTCGGCGGCACATCGCCATATGTGTAGGGCCCATGTTGTCTAATTGAAATATCATTTGTTTTGACCTATATAATAAGCTCTGCGGGGTCTTGCTCTCTGTGGTAAGGTACGAGGGATGGTCTTTGGCCGGATTATTGTAACAATAGGCGATGTACCTAAATCGCATTTGAAAAATTGCTATTGTTCATCAGTATATTCGGGTCTTTTACCAGTGAGTCTCTTAAGGGGGGTACACACGGAGAGATCCGTGCTTAAAATCTAAGCAATCTTGCTAGATTGCTTAGATTTTAAGCACGGATCTGCCGTGTGTATGCCCTCCAGCGATAGCGATGCGCGGCCCCGCGCATCGCTATCGCCGATGCTAGATTGAGCTGCATGCAGGCTCAATCTAGCGGGTCGCTCACTTCACCGTTGTGTGAAGTGAGCGGCCCCCCGTCGGCTTTCCCCCTCGCTCAGCACATCGCGCTGTGCTGAGCGGGGTGAGAGATGTGTGCTGAGCGGTCTGTGTTAAGATCGCTCAGCACACATCTCTCCCGTGAGTACCCCCCTTTACGTTACATCACAGTACTGTAGCTCGCTGTTTCTTTCGGAGAATAGGTTACAATCAAGCTTCAAGCTATTGGGTCTTTGGGGGTGATATTTGGGCGCCCGCCAGCAGTAATTAAATATTTCTGCGTTTGTGCGTGAATGCAGCGGGTGCAGACGTTTCTGCGCGCAGACTGCCAAGGTGGTGAGTAGAAATGTGCAAAAAAGTGTCCCATGTGGGTGCCCAAACGGGACTTATCTTACTGTGGGCACTATTTAACTGGTTTTGGTTGCCCAGGCCTGGGCAATAGACAATACACAGCTGGATTCTTTGTTAAAGAACGTTTTTCCTTCTCTGAGCTAGGGATGATGTTATACAATACAAGTGATATTGGCCAACAGTCTCTCTCCCTCATCAGCATTAAACTACTGTAGCTCCCCTGTCACCTCCCGCACTGTCCTGATGTCTCCTAGTACTTGTAAAAGTGGGTACACGCGGTGCGATGTGTACCCACCAATGCATCGGACGCTCCTCGGGCCAACATATCGAGCGGCGATACACACAACACGATTTGGTGCATTCCTGCCCGCTATGCCGCCCCATTCCCCCCCAGCGTAGCGCTGTATGGGACCGGCAGCCGCTTCCGCAGATCTTTTGAACATGTAGTAAGATCAGGGGAAGCGACGGATGACTCCATGCAATGCACAATATCGTACGAACACACGGAACCATCTATCAGGAACAGTTATTGGGGCAGATGTATTAAGCCTGGAGAAGTGATAGACCAGTGATAAGTGCAAGGTGATAATGCAGCAGCCAATCAGCTCCTAACTGTAAATTTACATATCACTTATCACTGCTTTATCACTTCTCCAGGCTTAGTACATCTGCCCCCTTGTTAGATATCGGCCTCTGAGGCTCCAGTACATCTGCTGCCGGAATTATATTGCGTCGCACCCGCTGTCCGCGTGCCCTGCGGTTATCCCTGCGCAGTGTAGGGGTATCACAGTTACTATATCGATCTTGCAGCTCTTTGTCCATTAGTTCATACATACGAACAAATTAGATTGCAAGCTCTCTAGAACAGGGACGCCTTATTTATTACTCATTTATTAATTATTTATTGAGTATTAAAGTAACTAAAGCTGCGCAAGAACCGAGCATGTATTTATTCATAGGAAAAAAAGGACACAATGTTTAAATAAATCCAATTCAACGAACGCTGCCGGAAACGCCGCCACCCCCGCCTTGTATTTCTGTTATGGATGAGTAATTTCTATTCTGCAAATATTGTTATGGATTGGTTCTATTTACTCCTAAATATTTAATACCAGTAACATGCGCGCCAGAATATTAATCTCTGTAACACAATCATGAAATTTTGCATATAAATATTTAGTTAACATTGACTTTGAAACTTTCGACGCGTCAGTGGCGATGTTCGGAATAATTTCAGATCTCTGGCATCTCATTCACAATGTAAATTTTTAATAAGATAATTTCTACCGGTGTATCAAGTCCTTTGTGGGGCTATCAATATTCTTATAAGACGCTGCGTCTTCATCTCGTTAAATCACATTTCTGTGTAGCCACAGACTTCAAAGTTCACATTGTTTTAATTATCACGATGCGGTGGCTGTAACGATCTGCTCTGCGCACGCCACTCACTGGTGGCTAATTATTCCATCCCATTGATTGGGAGATTTCATTCAAAGAGCCTTTATGATTTTGTCAGCAACTCATCTGTGAAACATTTAAATTGTTTTAATCACCTGCAGACATTGGAGGGTCCCGGCAAAGCAAAATGGGAAGCCCAGTGTTACAAAGCAGTGCGCTCTTGCACTGTGAATACATGCTGGGCACTAGGGCCCAGGGACATCTGTCCTCCAAACTGATGTATTACTGCACATGTGCTGCAGTCATCTTGTTAATCTTACTTTCTAGTTGATCCTTACTCTCCTGCATAGCACATGAGAGACCCCAGTGATAACCCAGCATCCTGCAAGCAGCATGCACTCCCCTCACAGGCTGGTGAGCTGTATGGAACTCCACTACGCTGAAGCTTCGATCCATCAGAACCAGTGTGTATACAACAGTGAGTACGGATCTACCTGTTATACTTCAATAAATCAACACCACTGGGCTGTGTGTGCCTATATAACTGCAAATAACACCTGCAAACTTATCATTCTCAACACTCAGACAGGATGCCCGGCGGTGCACACAAATCCATTACGCTTGCCCTCGTTTGGGTGGTGGGGTTGATGGGGGTGGGAGGAGGTGTGGGGGGGTTCGTGGTGGAAATGCATGCATGTTCTGTATGTACCAGTGAATAAATTGCTTTCAGTGATTATGGACAGATGAGGCCAATGTTTGCAGGAGCAGTGGGTGAAGCAGCTTTCCGCTTGAAGCCGGATATATTCTCTCATCAGCCCTGCGGAAACTCACATTCGCATAACTCGGCAAATCAGGCTTCTGCAGGTTTATGCAAATACAGCCACTATGCATCCAACTCAGAACCAGTCTCTTTTGTCCCAGGTTTCCTTCTGTGCTTTCTAGCCAAGTATATATATCACAAGGCAGAATTTGTCTTGCCCTGGGATACAGGCACACTTCTGAAACTCGTTCTAAAAAGTTAAGTAAGATCACACTCCACAGTAAGTAAAATAAGCAATGCTGCCTGATGATATAAATACAGAGCTCAAGAGCACAGAAGGACAGACATGCAATGTATGTTGCAAAAACTGCAGTACATAGGGATAACCTGGTTACATGTGATGTGTTCTAATATTTTACCTTGCAATCAGCTCAGGGAGATGAGACAACAGTTAAACAAATATAATCTGGAAAACGTTAATGAAAAATATGACTAATAATTCGCATAATAATAACTAAGATAAACCTGAGTCAACTTTAGGTCTTTTCTCATCTAAGTGACAGATAAATATGATTGATTTATAATTACTGCTATAATAAAAGTAGATCAGTTCAGCCGCGAGATCATTATCTTTCCATTATTACCGGCCAGTGAACAATATTAATTTACCATTCAGATAATCTCTACTCCAGGATCACAAACACATTATAATAAAAACAGGTGACTAAAAACTCCGTGCCGCAAATCTCCTGCCGAGGAAGAGACAGATATTGCCGACAACAGCCAGAATATACGTAAAGGCAGCCGGCGGTTCCGGCAAAGGTCGCTGTATACGCACTTACGCTAAATCTACTGACGGCTGTGTGTCGCTATTTTCCAGGGGTGTGGTATGGAGGGTCGACAAGAGTTACTGTAGGTCGACAGTAAGTAGGACAACATGGGTTCTAGGTTGACAGGGACTCTAGGTCGACATGACATAAAGTCGACATGAGTTTTTTCACTTTTTTTGGTGTCGTTTTCTTCGTAAAGTGATCGGGAACCCCAGTTAGTGCACCGTGTCCCCTTGCATGGCTCGCTCTGCTACCGCTGCGCTCGGCGCCTCGCTCCTCAGGTTACCATTCCCATTTGTAGTCCATATGGCTCGTAAAGTATGAAAAAGTAAAAAAAATTGAAAAACTCATGTCGACCTTTTGTCATGTCAACTTAGAATATGTCGACCTAGAGTCCCTGTCGACCTAGAGACCGGATCCCATTTTCCAGGATATACCGTAGAGGCGCTAGATAATGGAGGTAAGGTATAAATGTGATAAGGGCGGTGCTGGAAGCAGTGATGATGTCATTACTGTGTTGTGTCCACCATCAGGGAGACTGCCGGCCTCTCCAGGGAGTTGGGGAGATTGCTATCGCGGGGAGGGTCAGCAAGTATGAATTATGTGTGTAGAATGTCGGAAACCTGTGACGGCCATGTCTATCACTAGAAACACCTCCTCTTTGTCACGCTGGTAGTTAATTGTGTATCCGACACATTATTTTTACCCCTCCCCTACCCGCGGCACCCCCGCATCCACCCCTCCCCCGCCCGCGGCAACCCCGCACCCGACCCTCCCTCACCCGCGGCAACCCCGCACCCGCCCCTCGCCTACCCGCGGCACCGTGGCCCTTGTCCCTCCCCCACCCACAGCACCCCCGCAACCAGCCCTCACCCACCCACGGCACCCCCGCATCCAGCCCTCCCCCACCCGCAGCACACCCGCTCCGATTGTGTCCACTGTCCAATCTCCAGAGGGGGTGTGTCCAGTCTCCAGAGGGGGTGTGGTCAGCTGCCACAGAGGCTTCACTGACCATTAAAGAAAGCATGGTCTGAGCCCCTTGATAAATATATATATATATATATATATATATATATATAGCAAAGAGAATTCGTCCGGCACTCCACTCCCAATGCTTACAGCTGCTGCGGTGCCCTCCCAGCCAGAGACAGAAAGTCCTTGGTTTACACAGCAAGTAGTAAGGGCGGCACTCAATCCAGGCTTTTTTACTTGATAAAGGTAAACTTTATTAGGCCAACATGTTTCGGGGAGTGCACCCCGTCCTCAGGGCCAGACAACCCACTAAACACATAATACAAGACTTATATAACAAAAGACAAGACACACACTAATGCTGATCGTACTCACCTGCTCCACGGCGCCGCCGCCCGCCAACTCGTCCGGCCGCACTCCTGCGTCGCCTTCCGATGACGTCACGGCGCGCCGCGTCACAGGCAGAGTACCCATAGCAACCGAGCGATGCTCCGCTCGGCCACCTAACGGGGAGGCAATAAAAACAGATGTAACATGGATACATACATAGGATAAAAACAAGAGTGTACAAATCAATCCTAGGCAAATACAGGTAGTAAAGAACTAGATCATTGCAAATACTAGATTAGTTTATGCAATACTGGCAAAAACATATTCAAAATACTGTCATAAAATAGTAAATAGACTGCATGCAATGCTAGTATAGTTAAACATGCCTGTAATGCCTAATGTGGAGCTAGAGAATTAAGTTACAGATTTTATTAGAGATTTTTTGATATTCAGAGGAAACACTGCAAACCCAGATTCTCATTAAGACCACCGGGTGACAGTGTGCCCAATTTAAAGATCCACCTAGATTCTTTTTGTAACAGTAATCTGTCTCTATTCCCACCCCTGATCATACGGGGAACATGGTCTATCAAGATGGCTCTAATGCTGGCTATCCTATGGCCCAACAGTACACAATGGCGAGCAAAAGGTTGCTCGCTATCCTTATTTTCAAAGGCCTTTTTTATGGCACTTCTGTGGAGGGCCATCCTCTCACGAAACTGCCGAATGGTCTTGCCAACATAGGCAAGACCACATGGGCACGTGAGGAGATACACCACATGAGTAGTAGTACATGTTAAGCGGTGTTTAATGGGAATTTTACGACCCGTGGAGGGATGATTAAAGGAAGTGCCTACCATAAGTGTGTTACATGTGGCACATCCCAAACAGCGGTAACAACCCAACTTAGCTCGCAGGAAGTGGGATTCTCTATTAGTGGCCAGCTCAGTAATGTCTAGTTTAATTATGCGGTCACCTATGTTCCTACCTCTGGTGTGACTAGGTAATAACACCGTGTTCTCCATGGAAGACATGGCCCCATCAGTTTGTATTATGGGCCACATTTGTTTAGCTTTTCTTACTATTTGTCTGCTCTTGGTGGTGTATTTGTTAACCCAAGGGAACACTTCTCTACTACGTTGTATGCGAGCTTGACTGGACTGCAAAGCCTGCTGTCTGGTCATGTCTAAGACACGTTGTTTGGAGACCTCCAGGTCCCCCATGGGGTAACCCCTTTCCCCAAACCTGTGTTTCATAGTATCAAGTGCCCTGCCTGTCTCTTCTGGATCGGATGTAATCCTCCGTACCCTCAAAAATTGGGAGTACGGTAGTCCCCTTAATAGGGGAGCTGGATGGAAACTCTGGTATTTAAGGACAGTGTTCCTATCAGTTAATTTTACATACAGCGACGTATGAAGCCTACCATCATGATGGGAAATGGTCACATCCAGATAATTAATGGCCTCATTATGTGTAACGTAAGTAAATTGTACTGGATGATTGGTCATGTTGTGATTATCCAAAAGGGAAATTAAATTTTCCTTTGGGCCCTGCCATAAGATGAGTAAGTCGTCTATATAGCGCCTGTAGTAAAAAACCTGCATAGATACATCGGAAACTGGGGGAAACAACCGGCATTCTAGTTGGTACATAAAGGCATTTGCGTACGATGGGGCCACGGCCGACCCCATCGCACATCCAGCCAATTGCAACCAGAATTTGCCATTAAAGACAAAATAATTTCGGTTAAGCACTTTGTCCAAAAGGGACAGAAAGAATCCTACCTCAGGCCCCTTATAAGTGGGATTGTTTTCAATCAATGACCTCACTGCCTCCATACCTGCACTATGAGGAATGCAAGTATAGAGGCTAGTGACGTCAGCACTACATAAGGTCAGCTCATCAGGTATAGGGCTTAGATCCTGCAACTGAAGGAGCAGAGCCGTGGTATCCTTAAGATAGGACGGTATCTGTTGTATACAAGGGTTAAGGTATGCATCCAAATAAATGGAGATAGGGTGGTATAGGGAACCTCTGGCTGATACAATAGGCCGGCCAGGGGGGTCTACTAGGGACTTATGGACCTTGGGGACCGTGTAAAACAGTGGTGCAATGGGAAAGTCAACCGTGAGAGCTTTATGGACTTGGACTGTAATAGTCCCCTGTTCCGCGGCCACTTTCAACAGGGAGTCCAGTTCCTTCTTATATTCCACGGTGGGATCTTTAGTCAATTTTTTGTAGACAGCTGGATTATTCAGTTGCCGTTCACTTTCCTTGATGTAATCACTCAGATCCTGCACCACTATGGCTCCCCCTTTGTCCGCTTTCCGGATCACTATATCGGTCCTACTAGACAGATCTTTTAATGCCATCATCTCCTGTCTTGACATATTTGAATGTCCTGTATAAGGTGTATCATCATTACCCTCTAATTCCACCATCCGTGAAAAAGTCCTGATGGAGGGGTTGAGACTTGGGGGATCAAATAGTGACCGGGGTGCAATTGCTTGAAGTTGCACAGGAATGTTCTCAGTTTGAAGTCCCGAACTTTTGTTATTAAAGAATTCCCTTCGCCTTAAAGATCTATTCAGTCGTAACATCTCCACTTTCCACTCAAGGGGGTCAGGGATGTTAGTGGGAATAAATGAAAGGCCCTTAGCCAAGACCTGATATTCTATATCTGAAAGGGGAGAGGAAGATAGATTGAATATTGATTCTTTCATTGCCTTGGTGGCCTCTGCCCTGATGTTCCTTTGGCCCTGCCCCGACCGCCGCGTCCTCTGCCGCGTCCGCGTCCTGGGGTGGGTACCCGGTTGGATCGGGTTTGTATGATCCTGGGGCCTTGTCCTAAAGGGAGCTGGGCTTCAGATGAAGGAATCATCTCAGGGGCGTACTCAGAGTCGCTGGCCGATGTGCTGGTCCCCTGCTGCTGTTCTCGTCGTCGGCGTGAATGGTAACGGCGATTGGGATATTGTCGATCCTGTCCCGGTCTAGTACTGCCTAGCCAGGGATAGACCTGTCTTTGCTGGTAGTCCCGCTGAACAGTAAGTAGTTTATCCTTCTTGAAGCGTATTAGCTCCTGCCGGTATTGTTCCACCTGGCTACTGAGCTTAGTCAGCCAGTCGGCATTTGTGTCAGATGTGAGACTCGGTTTATGCTCAGCCTCGAAGGTCAATATTTGTTCCTTAACGGTATTCAACTCCCTAGTGGACTCTTCAATGACGAGTAATATGAGGTCCATAGAGCACTTGTTGAGGATCGCAACCCACCGGCGGCAAAATGCTGGATTATAGCGGCCTATTGTGGGTGAGTTGCGAACCCTGAAACCTCTAGGGATCAAGTTGCTCCTATAGTAATCGGACAATGTAATGCCGTGATATAAAAAGTCCACTTCTCTACGTTTCAATTTGAGCCATTTGTTAAAGAGATCCTCATTAGTATTTTTAGACGGTTCATCCTCCAGGCATCGTTCAACTAAGATTGCTTTCGCCTCAGCATCAGAAAAACTGAGGCGCTCCCGGGCATCGCGTTGTAACAGATCTAATGCTGCCTCTAGCTCAGGATTAAATTCAGCCATGCCAAATATACAGACACTCCACAACGGTGTCAAAAGCTGGTACTCAGCGTGACCAAATCCACAATGGGAAGTACACAGATGTAATGCTAAAATGCAGCCTGCACGACTGCAAAAGAGTTCTGGTCCTGTTTGTTGAAATGAAAATGATGATGAGGGGTGCCTTGATATGGATAGGAGCTGCAAACTTCCCACCTTAAATGTAGCAAAGAGAATTCGTCCGGCACTCCACTCCCAATGCTTACAGCTGCTGCGGTGCCCTCCCAGCCAGAGACAGAAAGTCCTTGGTTTACACAGCAAGTAGTAAGGGCGGCACTCAATCCAGGCTTTTTTACTTGATAAAGGTAAACTTTATTAGGCCAACATGTTTCGGGGAGTGCACCCCGTCCTCAGGGCCAGACAACCCACTAAACACATAATACAAGACTTATATAACAAAAGACAAGACACACACTAATGCTGATCGTACTCACCTGCTCCACGGCGCCGCCGCCCGCCAACTCGTCCGGCCGCACTCCTGCGTCGCCTTCCGATGACGTCACGGCGCGCCGCGTCACAGGCAGAGTACCCATAGCAACCGAGCGATGCTCCGCTCGGCCACCTAACGGGGAGGCAATAAAAACAGATGTAACATGGATACATACATAGGATAAAAACAAGAGTGTACAAATCAATCCTAGGCAAATACAGGTAGTAAAGAACTTACTACCTTATTAGTCTTGTATTATGTGTTTAGTGGGTTGTCTGGCCCTGAGGACGGGGTGCACTCCCCGAAACATGTTGGCCTAATAAAGTTTACCTTTATCAAGTAAAAAAGCCTGGATTGAGTGCCGCCCTTACTACTTGCTGTGTAAACCAAGGACTTTCTGTCTCTGGCTGGGAGGGCACCGCAGCAGCTGTAAGCATTGGGAGTGGAGTGCCGGACGAATTCTCTTTGCTACATTTAAGGTGGGAAGTTTGCAGCTCCTATCCATATCAAGGCACCCCTCATCATCATTTTCATTTCAACAAACAGGACCAGAACTCTTTTGCAGTCGTGCAGGCTGCATTTTAGCATTACATCTGTGTACTTCCCATTGTGGATTTGGTCACGCTGAGTACCAGCTTTTGACACCGTTGTGGAGTGTCTGTATATTTGGCATGGCTGAATTTAATCCTGAGCTAGAGGCAGCATTAGATCTGTTACAACGCGATGCCCGGGAGCGCCTCAGTTTTTCTGATGCTGAGGCGAAAGCAATCTTAGTTGAACGATGCCTGGAGGATGAACCGTCTAAAAATACTAATGAGGATCTCTTTAACAAATGGCTCAAATTGAAACGTAGAGAAGTGGACTTTTTATATCACGGCATTACATTGTCCGATTACTATAGGAGCAACTTGATCCCTAGAGGTTTCAGGGTTCGCAACTCACCCACAATAGGCCGCTATAATCCAGCATTTTGCCGCCGGTGGGTTGCGATCCTCAACAAGTGCTCTATGGACCTCATATTACTCGTCATTGAAGAGTCCACTAGGGAGTTGAATACCGTTAAGGAACAAATATTGACCTTCGAGGCTGAGCATAAACCGAGTCTCACATCTGACACAAATGCCGACTGGCTGACTAAGCTCAGTAGCCAGGTGGAACAATACCGGCAGGAGCTAATACGCTTCAAGAAGGATAAACTACTTACTGTTCAGCGGGACTACCAGCAAAGACAGGTCTATCCCTGGCTAGGCAGTACTAGACCGGGACAGGATCGACAATATCCCAATCGCCGTTACCATTCACGCCGACGACGAGAACAGCAGCAGGGGACCAGCACATCGGCCAGCGACTCTGAGTACGCCCCTGAGATGATTCCTTCATCTGAAGCCCAGCTCCCTTTAGGACAAGGCCCCAGGATCATACAAACCCGATCCAACCGGGTACCCACCCCAGGACGCGGACGCGGCAGAGGACGCGGCGGTCGGGGCAGGGCCAAAGGAACATCAGGGCAGAGGCCACCAAGGCAATGAAAGAATCAATATTCAATCTATCTTCCTCTCCCCTTTCAGATATAGAATATCAGGTCTTGGCTAAGGGCCTTTCATTTATTCCCACTAACATCCCTGACCCCCTTGAGTGGAAAGTGGAGATGTTACGACTGAATAGATCTTTAAGGCGAAGGGAATTCTTTAATAACAAAAGTTCGGGACTTCAAACTGAGAACATTCCTGTGCAACTTCAAGCAATTGCACCCCGGTCACTATTTGATCCCCCAAGTCTCAACCCCTCCATCAGGACTTTTTCACGGATGGTGGAATTAGAGGGTAATGATGATACACCTTATACAGGACATTCAAATATGTCAAGACAGGAGATGATGGCATTAAAAGATCTGTCTAGTAGGACCGATATAGTGATCCGGAAAGCGGACAAAGGGGGAGCCATAGTGGTGCAGGATCTGAGTGATTACATCAAGGAAAGTGAACGGCAACTGAATAATCCAGCTGTCTACAAAAAATTGACTAAAGATCCCACCGTGGAATATAAGAAGGAACTGGACTCCCTGTTGAAAGTGGCCGCGGAACAGGGGACTATTACAGTCCAAGTCCATAAAGCTCTCACGGTTGACTTTCCCATTGCACCACTGTTTTACACGGTCCCCAAGGTCCATAAGTCCCTAGTAGACCCCCCTGGCCGGCCTATTGTATCAGCCAGAGGTTCCCTATACCACCCTATCTCCATTTATTTGGATGCATACCTTAACCCTTGTATACAACAGATACCGTCCTATCTTAAGGATACCACGGCTCTGCTCCTTCAGTTGCAGGATCTAAGCCCTATACCTGATGAGCTGACCTTATGTAGTGCTGACGTCACTAGCCTCTATACTTGCATTCCTCATAGTGCAGGTATGGAGGCAGTGAGGTCATTGATTGAAAACAATCCCACTTATAAGGGGCCTGAGGTAGGATTCTTTCTGTCCCTTTTGGACAAAGTGCTTAACCGAAATTATTTTGTCTTTAATGGCAAATTCTGGTTGCAATTGGCTGGATGTGCGATGGGGTCGGCCGTGGCCCCATCGTACGCAAATGCCTTTATGTACCAACTAGAATGCCGGTTGTTTCCCCCAGTTTCCGATGTATCTATGCAGGTTTTTTACTACAGGCGCTATATAGACGACTTACTCATCTTATGGCAGGGCCCAAAGGAAAATTTAATTTCCCTTTTGGATAATCACAACATGACCAATCATCCAGTACAATTTACTTACGTTACACATAATGAGGCCATTAATTATCTGGATGTGACCATTTCCCATCATGATGGTAGGCTTCATACGTCGCTGTATGTAAAATTAACTGATAGGAACACTGTCCTTAAATACCAGAGTTTCCATCCAGCTCCCCTATTAAGGGGACTACCGTACTCCCAATTTTTGAGGGTACGGAGGATTACATCCGATCCAGAAGAGACAGGCAGGGCACTTGATACTATGAAACACAGGTTTGGGGAAAGGGGTTACCCCATGGGGGACCTGGAGGTCTCCAAACAACGTGTCTTAGACATGACCAGACAGCAGGCTTTGCAGTCCAGTCAAGCTCGCATACAACGTAGTAGAGAAGTGTTCCCTTGGGTTAACAAATACACCACCAAGAGCAGACAAATAGTAAGAAAAGCTAAACAAATGTGGCCCATAATACAAACTGATGGGGCCATGTCTTCCATGGAGAACACGGTGTTATTACCTAGTCACACCAGAGGTAGGAACATAGGTGACCGCATAATTAAACTAGACATTACTGAGCTGGCCACTAATAGAGAATCCCACTTCCTGCGAGCTAAGTTGGGTTGTTACCGCTGTTTGGGATGTGCCACATGTAACACACTTATGGTAGGCACTTCCTTTAATCATCCCTCCACGGGTCGTAAAATTCCCATTAAACACCGCTTAACATGTACTACTACTCATGTGGTGTATCTCCTCACGTGCCCATGTGGTCTTGCCTATGTTGGCAAGACCATTCGGCAGTTTCGTGAGAGGATGGCCCTCCACAGAAGTGCCATAAAAAAGGCCTTTGAAAATAAGGATAGCGAGCAACCTTTTGCTCGCCATTGTGTACTGTTGGGCCATAGGATAGCCAGCATTAGAGCCATCTTGATAGACCATGTTCCCCGTATGATCAGGGGTGGGAATAGAGACAGATTACTGTTACAAAAAGAATCTAGGTGGATCTTTAAATTGGGCACACTGTCACCCGGTGGTCTTAATGAGAATCTGGGTTTGCAGTGTTTCCTCTGAATATCAAAAAATCTCTAATAAAATCTGTAACTTAATTCTCTAGCTCCACATTAGGCATTACAGGCATGTTTAACTATACTAGCATTGCATGCAGTCTATTTACTATTTTATGACAGTATTTTGAATATGTTTTTGCCAGTATTGCATAAACTAATCTAGTATTTGCAATGATCTAGTTCTTTACTACCTGTATTTGCCTAGGATTGATTTGTACACTCTTGTTTTTATCCTATGTATGTATCCATGTTACATCTGTTTTTATTGCCTCCCCGTTAGGTGGCCGAGCGGAGCATCGCTCGGTTGCTATGGGTACTCTGCCTGTGACGCGGCGCGCCGTGACGTCATCGGAAGGCGACGCAGGAGTGCGGCCGGACGAGTTGGCGGGCGGCGGCGCCGTGGAGCAGGTGAGTACGATCAGCATTAGTGTGTGTCTTGTCTTTTGTTATATAAGTCTTGTATTATGTGTTTAGTGGGTTGTCTGGCCCTGAGGACGGGGTGCACTCCCCGAAACATGTTGGCCTAATAAAGTTTACCTTTATCAAGTAAAAAAGCCTGGATTGAGTGCCGCCCTTACTACTTGCTATATATATATATATATATATATAGAGTAAATACTGTTTTGCATGCATGATAATGCGCCAGATTAATAACACAATGCACTGTAGAGATTACACCATAGGCAACTGCACAGTTTAGAACCTGATTCCTAGAAGAATAGGTGGGCTCCCAGGTAGTGTGACCCACTGGGGGGGGTTTTCCCTGTACACCTGTGGGCCAGTCCAACTCTGCGTGGCTCACGCCACCCCTCTTCCACTCCCTAATATGTAGGTGACAGTGCAGCTGTAAAGGTAACGACATTTCTATTCCTGTATGGATGGGGTAGGACTGAGAAGAAAGTGCCTGCCTCTGAGTCACAGCTGGGTGGCAGTGGGGCACTGTACTGTATATATACACTGTATAACACAAACATTCCCTGGACGTGCAGGGGGGTGGGGGTGTAGTTATACAAATGCACAGTGCATGCCAATTTCAGCCGCATCCTCTGCGCCACGGATGGGGTGGGGGTAAGTACCGGTGACAGTGATGACGGCTGCTTTGGAGCTTGGGCTGGCTGGCAACATTCAGCCAGGGGCGCATACTCAAGCAAGTGGCCCAGCTTTTCACAGGGAGTGCAATGCAAAAATTGCCCTGGAACACTTAAAACTACATTGGCCCGGGGGGCAGATGGCACCTTGCCCCCCTGCCCAGCCAACCCCTGCTTTGGAGGCCGAAAGAGGAGCGGTGCAGTTGCAACAATGCATATGAGTAAGTAAACGAGCATATAATCAGATAGACAATGGCGTTAAGCACCCGAACCCGCAACTGCATGACGTGCGAATCAGCATCAGCCTGAAATGTAACAAATATTGCAGCCAGCTGCAGAATGAGTCACAGATTGCGTGGAACGCCATGAGAGCCCATGTAACATGGCAGTCACTGACGCCGGATGGATTTACAGGTTAAAGCGGTGAGGGGCCTGCAACGCTTCAATATCCTGATTGTTGGACTTTCCCAGGAAATATGTCGCCTGCTACAATGTTATACAACGCTGTCCCTGGGCGTTCCTGCTGACACTCTCTAGATAGAGTGGGGTTTATAAACAAAAGACACGGCCGGGATTTATAGCTGCTCCGCTCCTTGTTGGACATTACAAACATTTAGACGTCTGTGTCTCATTTTATTCTTCATCATGTGACTGCGGAATGATTACAGGTGATGGTAGACACGGAGCGCAGGTGATCTATCCGCAGCGCTGCCTTTCCTCTGCAGGTTTTCCTAGTTACTGTATGAAAGAAACGCATCAGTCTAATAAAAAAAACTAAAAATAACTGGTGTTGTGAGTGACAAGCTGTGTATATGTTGTGTGACCTTGTCATTGTGTAAATGTGACACTATATGGAGAAACTCATACGTCACACCCGTCATGCTGATACAGGAGCGCTCTGAGGCGGGGGCAAATAAATAAACCCAGGACCTCTGTATCTGGAACACACCATGCTGTAATGCAAGATGGGCAAATACTGGCTAATAACAGACAGAGGAAAGAGGGCCCTGCTCGCAGGAATACACTCAACAGGGAATTTATGCAAATCTGTACAAATTAGGGCACACATTGTGTCCATTGCTGAATGTATCCTGTGCCCTGTGGCATCGGGATGTAGTTATGTGTCCTGACCGCCGTTCACAATCCCGCCCCCTCACAATCCTGACAGTCGGCATGCTAACTAACAGGGACTATTCCCCGCAAGGGGCTTCGTTGCCCTCTGCCGGGCATCCAACAATTGGGATCCCAGCGTCGGTAAGGTGACCGGTGGTCCTCCGACCCCCGGTCATGCGAACCAAACCCGTGGCATCATATACATTCACAATTGTCCTCTATACCTTTTATCAGTCTATGAAGACAGAGGACCCTTGTGAAAGCAGCACTAACATGAAATATAAAACGCATTGGTATTTACACCCACTGTTACTGGTGCTTTAAATTTTCACCTTAAATCTGCCAAAAAGAGGGCAGCGCAGAAAAGCCCCCCCCCCCCGTTTGTAAATACAGTATACTGTAGCCCGTAGTTACATACCTGCTTATACCTATGTAGCAGTCACACACACACAGAGGAGGAAGCCATTTTGTGGGCTGACCTATCAAATAAGCATGAACTAATGACATCACTAAGGTGTCAGGCATAAAATGGCTGCCTTCACCATGCATGGGGGTGATGGGTCTACTTTAAATGTGTGGGGGAAATGTACCAACCCTTGTAAAGAGTGGAGAAGTGGGCAAGTGGAGAAGTTGCCCATAGCAACCAATCAGCTGTGATGTAGCATTTATCAAGTGCACTCTGTACAATGATAGGCAGCAGCTGACTGGTTGCCATGGGCAACTTCATCTCTTGCCCATTTCTCTACATACCTCCTTGATATATCTCCCCCAATATACCATGCAGGTGGAGAAGGAGATCACCAATGTCAGTGGCCATTGTACCAAAAGCTTGTTCCTTCTTTGCGCACGATCATGGACGTTCCAGACGCAGTAAATACGAAAAGCCCCAAACCACAGGCGAACGTCAAACATTTAATGTTTTTTTTGTATGATGACATTTATTAATAATAAATCTTTCCGTGGCGCTAATGCCGGTCGCAGGAACACATTTTTCCTTAAAGCTTTTATCATAATTTTGTCATGAAAAGAAAAAAGCTTCCAGTTCTATTCAGTGGAAATGCCTCAATAATGGTGAATAATTTACATGTCGCCACAGACTGATCAGAGTGTTATTACGTCTCAACTGTCTGTTAGTTTATTTCTTATAAAATACAGGTGATTTGCATAAAAACATAATGCAAACAGAAAATTATGTTTAACAATAAAACATTTACTCCTACAATGCGTAATACAGCCCAGTAAAACAGGCAGAAGTATTCTGGAGGTTTCACTGATCACATTTCATAAACAGGGATTTCAATTCCGTTAACAAATGCGCCAAATACAATGTACCCCCGCCATACGCCAGTTGTGCCCATGCATGTACAGAATTGCACATCCTAGTCTTACATTAGCGATCAGCAGGAAAAGGCGCTCGCTGCAGAGACAACGAAACAGTCCTTCACAATTCACCCTAATGACGCTTTCAATTCTTTCTTTTATTGTTCCCCTAAAATAGTACTGTTTGTTTCAGTTTTATTAATGTCTAAAAGTCAAATTAAAAACCAAAAAATACATATATTATGTTATTAGCAATTACTGACTTTTTGCAAAATGTTCTTTCTGTCCCGTTATTGGGAATGCGCGTCTTCTTCCCGTCCTCTAGCGTAGCCAGTGACTAGGTTACAGCGATAGTATTTACTATTTCAACCGATTATTTTGCGTATGTTCATTTAGATCGATCTTTGAACTTTATGCTCGTGCCTCTGAGATAGAACATTGAGACACGTTTCTTTATAAACATTTAATTCTGCGGAATGAGATCTGCAGCAGGGACGTGCCTCACCCCACCTCACGTCACTGATCTGCAGCACGGTATATTTGTTGTCACTTACTGTAGGAGTAAGAAAGTAGAAAGAACAGGTGGATTGGGCTCATTTGCAAGAGAAAAAAAGCGTTGCAGCGCTGTGCTTATTTTTTTGCTGGAGTGTCCTAATTGCCTTCCCCAAAGTGCAAATGGCTTGAGCACAATACAGTGCATTAATGAAGGCTGGGTTACACCACCTCGCAGCTGGCGCAAAAATACTCTGTGCACCCAAATGTAGAACAGCGAACGATCGGCCACTCGATATGTCGATCCTTGTCACGCAGCTGGGTGGGCATCTGAATTTTCCCAACCAGCTGTGACGTCGGCCCCCGCAGCAAGTGCGACCGCCTGTACACACAGCACGATGATATATCTGCATGTATATCGGCCATTGGCTGTGCTGCAGGGCCAACGTGATATGTCTGTGAGTTACATCGTTCACAGTCATATCGCTGGTACACACCCGCCGGCGCGCCCACGATATATCGCCCGGTGTGTACCCAGCATAAGGCATAAGTAGTTTAAGCACAAAGTAGCAATAGAAAATACAGATTGTGGGGGTAATTCAGAGTTGATCGCAGCAGCAAATTTGTTAGCAGTTGGGCAAAACCATGTGCACTGCAGGTGAGGCGGATGTAACATGTGCAGAGAGAGTTAGATTTGGGTGGGTTATATTGTTTCTGTGCAGGGTAAATACTGGCTGCTTTATTTTTACACTGCAATTAAGATTTTAGTTTGAACACACCCCACCCAAATCTAACTCTCTCTGCACATGTTACATCTGCCCCACCTGCAGTGCACATGGTTTTGCCCAACTGCTAACAAATTTTCTGCTGCGATCAACTCTGAATAGAGAGAGAGAGAATCAGCCCTTTGCCCTTGCAGCATATTGGGGTCATGGCACGGCACGGCGGGCTGCCACCGTCCCTCGGCATTATATAAGCAGCCACATAGTCACAGAGGTCCTGTACAGAAGAACAGAAGATGCCCCATTTATACCCTCTGGGCCAGCCCTCATCTGTAAACACAAAACTGGCCCTGGAGCAGTTGCCCTTCTGCCCCAGTTGCTGCCCCCTCGTGGACTGGATTCCCCGCTGAAGCACTTGCGGCTGACAGTCTGACTCTCTCCTCCGTTCTGTGCTCTGTGCACATCACTCACGGTAATGGAGCCTTTTCATTACACTTCACAGGCATTCTTCTGAATTTGTCCAATAATGTTTGCATATTATTATTCATATTTCCAATTCCCCTCAGATTATCACAGCACAGATCTCATGCAATCTCTTCATTATCGCTCAAAGGTCTTTCTTGTTACTCCGTCAATCTATTGTACATTTTCCCATCAAGAGAATTGTAAAACATCTATTTGGAATATGAAAACTTACCCCCGTCCCAAAGTTATCTTTACCTTTTGAAATTGTCAGCTGCCGCTTCCTGACTTGCCAGCCGGCGTCCGCAGAGAGAAACCTTTTGTGCTCCAACATTCTCTAAAAACTGGGGCGAAACAGAAGAGACTCAGATGTTACAGCGAAACCTCCCAGGTGACCGCAACATTCATATTAGGGTCCAATGGTATAAATTTAGTGATCACACAGAGGTCGTGCGGCTCCTGCAATTTGACCTCTGTTCTTTGTCTAGGCAAATGTTGGATTTTAAACATGCTTGGAAATATTAATAGGAAGGAATCTCGATGTAACAATAAGAGCAGTGTGAACGAGCATCATGACAAGTTCATTTGTGGAACGCGCCGAGTTTCTCAAACACGGGTCAAGTGCGCAAATGCTTAATGAGTCCTAAAATACCTTCTTTTAATTAGTCTTTGAAAGATAGCGACACGCAGTCTTAAATGCGTTACACTTGCCTTGTTTTCATACATACGACAAAATAATCTGTGTGGACAAAAAAACAACAACAATTTTCAATTAATGCCGAGCGTTCCGGGAGATAATTGCACAGACATGAATTTAATATGGTCAAATAATTACGCAGAGAAGATAGATCAATACAAATCAAGATGGGCTCCCCTATGAACAAATTAAGGAAATACTCTGTACCTTCAATCAAACATTATCCTTGAAATCCAGGCCCTTCCGGGAGCGCGTGCTGGAGGGTGTCAGGGAAACGGATAATGGATTTTGAATGCTTAAGGAAAAAAAAAAACTGCTTTACATTAAAAAGGCAGAATGGAAAGATAGGAAAATAGTTCTAGACGGTGGAAAATTCTAAAAATGTGTACGGCAGGCGGCAGAAAACGAGCTTTCCTCCCAATATCTAATAGTGGCATCCTGAGAGCTTAGCTTCACTTTGTAGGTCAAGTGAGGGTCATGTGTGGAAGGATGGTTGTCACAGGGTGAGAAGGATTACAGACGGGGTTTAGAACCTTTTCCAGTGAGGGCAGAGGTTGCTGAGCGTGCAGAGGAGAGCTGTGTCTTGTAGCAACGTTCTCCAGCCTGTTATGATGACAGCCGAGCTGTCAAACTGTTCTCATTTGTGAAGTTCTGTAGCGTTTGCGCATACTGTATATACACTAACCTACTGTATATTCCTACGGCATGCCCATATCCTTTATATCAGTGGTTCTCTTTCTCAAACATGATTGTAAAAGGCAGTAAAAAAGTTTTCTCCTCATTTCCAAATCTAGAATTGGACGTGTCCATCTTGCTAATTTTTCATGACCTAATGGTACTATTTTTCCTCCAAAAGCGCAGTCACAGTACAGAATGCATCACAATATGGGGCCTAATTCAGACCTGATCCCTGTTGTGCGAAATCGCATAGCGGACGATTATCGAATGATTGCGCATGCGTCTGCACCGCAAAGCGCACACGCAACCCCAAACTGCGACAAGATGGGGCAAAAATTTAGATTGCACGGTTGTTCGCAAGGTGATTGACGGTAAGTGGACGTTTGGGGGTGGTAAGTGGCCGTTTTCTGGGAGTGTCAGGCAGAACGCAGGCGTGCCCAAGCGTTGTCAGGGCGGGTGTGTGACGTCAGCTCCGGCCCCGATCAGCCTGACTCTATCACACTGTAGGAGTAAGTCCTGGGCTGTGCAGACTGGAAAAATCATTCCATGGTAAGTGAGTTGCGAACGGATTTGCAGCTGTCCGCAGTATGGTGACGTTTTCACATGACGTACACAAGTATTCGCACACTTGCGCGGGTCGGGTTTTCACTTTCTATGGGCGGTGACTATCTTATTGCAGACCTCTGCAAAAATAGAGGAGTGATCAGGTCTAAATTAGGCCCGTATTTTTTCATCTCCTCCTAATGCCGCCCTTCCTCCTCCTCCCTCACTACTGATGATGACGTCCACGTGCTGCACTTATCCTGTTCCCCTCCTCCTTCTCCCTCACTACTGATGATGACATCCACGTGCTGCACTTATCCTGTCCCCTCCTCCTTCTCCCTCACTACTGATGATGACGTCCACACGCTGCACTTATCCTGTTCCCCTCCTCCTTCTCCCTCACTACTGATGATGACGTCCACGTGCTGCACTTATCCTGTCCCCTCCTCCTTCTCCCTCACTACTGATGATGACGTCCACACGCTGCACTTATCCTGTTCCCTTCCTCCTCCTCCCTCACTACTGATGATGATGACGTCCACGTGCTGCACTTATCCTGTTCCCTTCCTCCTTCTCCCTCACTACTGATGATGACGTCCACGTGCTGCACTTATCCTGTTCCCTTCCTCCTTCTCCCTCACTACTGATGATGACGTCCACACGGTGCACTTATCCTGTTCCCCTCCTCCTGATCCCTCACTACTGATGATGACGTCCACACGCTGCACTTATCCTGTTCCCCTTCCTCCTTCTCCCTCACTACTGATGATGACGTCCACGTGCTGCACTTATCCTGGTCCCCTCCTCCTTCTCCCTCACTACTGATGATGACGTCCAGTGTCCACACGCTGCACTTTTCCTGTTCCCTTCCTCCTTCTCCCTCACTACTGATGATGACGTCCACATGTTGCACTTATCCTGTTCCCCTCCTCCTTCTCCCTCACTACTGATGATGACGTCCACACACTGAACTTATCCTGTCCCCTTCCTCCTTCTCCCTCACTACTGATGATGACGTCCACACGCTGCACTTTTCCTGTACCCTTCCTCCTTCTCCCTCACTACTGATGATGACGTCCACACGCTGCACTTATCCTGTCCCCTTCCTCCTTCTCCCTCACTACTGATGATGACGTCCACACGCTGCACTTTTCCTGTTCCCTTCCTCCTTCTCCTTCACTACTGATGATGACGTCCACACGCTGCACTTATCCTGTTCCCCTCCTCCTGTTCCCTCACTACTGATGACGTCCACACTCTGCATTTATCCTGTTCCCCTCCTCCTGATCCCTCACTACTGATGATGACGTTCACACGCTGCACTTATCCTGTTCCCTTCCTCCTTCTCCCTCACTACTGATGATGACGTCCACGCGGTGCACTTATCCTGTTCCCCTCCTCCTGATCCCTCACTACTGATGATGACGTCCACGTGCTGCACTTATCCTGTTCCCTTCCTCCTTCTCCTTCACTACTGATGATGACGTCCATACGCTGCACTTATCCTGTTCCCCTCCTCCTTCTCCCTCACTACTGATGATGACATCCACGCGCTGCACTTATCCTGTTCCCCTCCTCTTCTCCCTCACTACTGATGATGACGTCCACACGCTGCACTTATCCTGTTCCCCTCCTCCTGATCCCTCACTACTGATGATGACGTCCACGCGGTGCACTTATCCTGTTCCCTTCCTCCTTCTCCTTCACTACTGATGATGACGTCCACACGCTGCACTTATCCTGTTCCCCTCCTCTTCTCCCTCACTACTGATGATGACGTCCACACGCTGCACTTATCCTGTTCCCCTCCTCCTGATCCCTCACTACTGATGATGACGTCCACGCGGTGCACTTATCCTGTTCCCCTCCTCCTGATCCCTCACTACTGATGATGACGTCCACGCGCTGCACTTATCCTGTTCCCCTCCTCCTTCTCCCTCACTACTGATGACGTCCACGCGGTGCACTTATCCTGTTCCCCTCCTCCTGATCCCTCACTACTGATGATGACGTCCACGTGCTGCACTTATCCTGTTCCCCTCCTCCTTCTCCCTCACTACTGATGACGTCCACGCGCTGCACTTATACTGTTCCCCTCCTCCTTCTCCCTCACTACTGATGATGACGTCCATGTGCTGCACTTATCCTGTTCCCCTCCTCCTTCTCCCTCACTACTGATGACGTCCACGCGCTGCACTTATACTGTTCCCCTCCTCCTTCTCCCTCACTACTGATGATGACGTCCACACGCTGCACTTATCCTGTTCCCCTCCTCCTTCTCCCTCACTACTGATGATGACGTCCACGCGCTGCACTTATCCTGTTCCCCTCCTCCTTCTCCCTCACTATTGATGATGACGTCCACACGCTGCACTTATCTTGTTCCCCTCCTCCTGATCCCTCACTACTGATGATGACGTCCACACGCTGCACTTATCCTGTTCCCCTCACTACTGATGATGACGTCCACGCGCTGCACTTATCCTGTCCCCTTCCTCCTTCTCCCTCACTGCTGATGATGACGTCCACGCGCTGCACTTATCCTGTTCCCCTCCTCCTTCTCCCTCACTACTGATGATGACGTCCACGCGGTGCACTTATCCTGTTCCCCTCCTCCTTCTCCCTCACTACTGATGATGACGTCCACGCGCTGCACATATCCTGTTCCCCTCCTCCTGATCCCTCACTACTGATGATGACGTCCACACGCTGCACGTATCCTGCACCCCTCCTCCTGATCCCTCACTACTGATGATGACGTCCACGCGCTGCACTTATCCTGTTCCCCTCCTCCTTCTCCCTCACTACTGATGATGACGTCCACATGCTGCACTTATCCTGTTCCCCTCCTCCTTCTCCCTCACTACTGATGATGACGTCCACATGCTGCACTTATCCTGTTCCCCTCCTCCTTCTCCCTCACTACTGATGATGACGTCCGCACGCTGCACTTATCCTGTTCCCTTCTTCCTTCCCTCCCAACTTTTTTGCACCCACTCTCTCCATGTTTGCTTCCAACCAGCTCACCTCTTTAACCTCTCTCTTTACATCGTTTCCTCCTTTAAACATTCCCTTCTCTCTCTTTTTCCCTCTCTCAATGCTACCTCTCTCCAGGATGCAGTTAATTTCCCGACAGTTGGGATCCCAGCGGTCGAAATACAGACGATGGAATCCTGACAACAGGCAAAATGCCGGCGGTCGAAATCCTGACCGCCTCCTGGTATTCCCACTAGGGTTGTGGTCCATGCCACCACCTGGGGGGGGGGATATAATAGTGTGGCGAGCAAAGCTTGCTACCAAGCCCAAAGTGTGGCGAACGCATCGAGCCCACAAGGGGACACGGTGTGCTTAATGTTGGGATTACGGCATTGGTATTTTGACCGCCGAGATCCTGACTACCGGGTATTCCTACTGAATCCCTCTCTCCAAATTCCACCCCATTACTCCCCTGTCCGTTGCCATCAAATATTGGAATAAATCATCTTCCAATGCCTGTCCACTTCCTTTAGCTCCCATGATCTCCTTGACCCACTGCAGTCTGACTTTCACTCTCTTCCCTCTAGCCTTACCAAGGTCATGGGTGACCTTCTAACCACTAAATCTAAGGGTAGCTATTCATTTTTATCCTCCTTGACTTATCAATGACCAGTGCCACCATCAACTTTTTTGACCCCTTCCTTCTCTGAGGCTCCAGGACACTGATCACTCTTGGCTTTCTTGTAACCTCTTTCTCTCTTTGTATTTCCAACTCTTCTTCCCCCACTTTCCCTCATCCTGTTGGCGTTCTCCAAAGCTGTGTCCATGGTTCCCTTTCCTTCTCTCTCTCTCTACATATTTCCTTGGTGAATGCATCAACTCCTCAGTCTAGGGGGAGATGTACAGTACTAAGCCTTGGAGAGAGATAAAGTGTCATCCAATCAGCTCCTAACTGCCATGTTACAGGCTGTGTTTTAAACAATGACAGCTAGGAGCTGATTGATTGGTACTTTCAGTCCATCCACTTTATCTCTCTCCAAGGCTTTAGTACATCTGCAAATAAATGAGCTACGTTGTGCTGATGATGCTCAAATCCATCACATTCCCCTCCACCCTCTCATCTATAACTGCTTCTGTTGGTAAGGAAGGAATTGTGGCCCTCATTCCGAGTTGATCGGTCGCAAGGCGAATTTAGCAGAGTTACACACGCTAAGCCGCCGCCTACTGGGAGTGTGTCTTAGCATCTTAAAATTGCGACCGATGTATTCGCAATATTGCGCTCACAAACTACTTAGCAGTTTTAGAGTAGCTCCAGACTTACTCTTCCAGTGCGATCAGTTCAGTGCTTGTCGTTCCTGGTTTGACGTCACAAACACACCCAGCGTTCGCCCAACCACTCCCCCGTTTCTCCGGCCACTCCTGCGTTTTTTCCGGAAACGGTAGCGTTTTCAGCCACACTCCCATAAAACGGCCTGTTTCCGCCCAGTAACACCCATTTCCTGTCAATCACATTACGATCGCCGGAGCGATGAAAAAGCCGTGAGTAAAAATACTATCTTCATAGCAAAGATACTTGGCGCAGTCGCAGTGCGAATATTGCGCATGCGCACTAAGCGGAATTTCACTGCGATGCGATGAAAAATACCGAGCGAACGACTCGGAATGAGGGCCTGTATTCACAATGTATGCATCATATTATAGCAATGGTGAGTTCATAGGGTGATTTCAGGCTGATGTTATGGGTTAAGTGTACTATGCAATTCTACTAAGTGGTTGTGTTTGTCACATACTGTATACTGTATTATTCTTACATTTTGCCCTGTTGCCTTCATTCAGTGTAGGGTTGCGACGTTGCTTCTGGTTTGTTTATTTGTTTGCATTGGAATTCTCTTGCGGCATAATTGTCAGTATTATCATGGCATCCATTGTTTCCCTAGCTAAGGGTTCTATTTTATGGAAAACAGGGCTTTTCTCTGCTTTGGGCTACTCACAGGACAGGTTACTGTGGAAAGGTTCCTGACTTCTCCAATCCGCGGCTGAATCGCGTTACCATACTTTAGAATGGCGCAACCTGAACATTGGTACGGAGATGGCTCCCTGCTTTCTGTCTGGCACCAATCGCTGGCTCTACCCCCCGACCTCCCAGCAGCTCCTGCAGCCTCCCGGGAGCTCAGCTCATGGCACATGCTCAGAAGGGACGCGCCGGCTGAAGATGTCACCGTCGGAGCACTGGATACCTATTGCCGGAAAGGTCAGTATGGGGTCTCAGTTTGATGCGATATATAGCTTTCGTAAGTAGCAATTCATGTATACTCACCCTTCCCACGGTGTGATCCGGTATTCCCGGCTCCGGCTTTCACGTCTTCAGCTGCAGTGCCCTCTGCGGTGCTTGGCGTCAGCCGGCGGGTGCCTTCTGTGCTTGCACCAGTGGCTGAAATCCCAGGAGGCTGCAAGAGTGGCTGGGAGTTCAGGGGGTGGAGCTAGCTCCAGGTGCCTGGTAGAGAACAGGGAAGCATTGAGCCGTTTTGTACTGCAGTGCAGATTGCGCCATCCTGAGGTGGCGAACCTGAACTCCATGGAGAGGCGAAAAGCAGGGCTTTCCGTTCCTTTATGAATCGCACTCACTATACTAAAGTATGGTGATGCAATTCAGGCACGGAGCAGGGGTGTCGCTGGAGAAGTCAGGGACTCCGCCACGGTAACCCACCCTGTGGACTGCCCAAAGCAGAGAAAAGCCATGTGTTCCTCTAAACAGGTCTTTTCTCTACTTAATGAATAGACCCCTATCAAACGGCCAATTTTCATGCATAACTGATGCCATGGCTTGGTTCTGGTAGCGCTATATTTACTGCATAGCGTGTAACAAATGTCATATTAACACTTGTGTGCGTGCGCAGAGCCAGATCACAACCTGCACGGGCCCTAGGCAAGACCACTTGGTGGAAGGACTCCTGATACTTGAACCAGGATATTGGCCTGCAATCTCTTGTTAAAAACTCAGACACACAGCACTGCTGACATATGACAAGTCGTGACTCGCCAAACTTTCTCAGCAGCATCCGTGGAAATAAAACTGCGGACTGTGGTGATTGAGTCCGCAGCTACAGACAAGGCCAAGAAAGGTTACAGCTCATCAAACGGCAGCAACAGTACATTTTTACAAGGCGATTTCAGCCACCAGTTTTATTTCATCTGGAGAGGTTCCAGTAATTTGCAATCTCAAGCAAAATGATTTTAATTAGGATATTTTTTTTTCTGTGAATCTGCCCTTTAAGTAAAAAGAACCATATACATAATTTACTGCATATAGGATATAAGTGAAGCTCACGTTCTTACCTCAGGTGACATTGTCATTGTGCTGAAGCCTTGCTCTTGTGTCACTTAGCGAGCCAACCGGACATGCGGCTCTGTCCAATTACGTCCTTCTCACATTTATTTTATCAATGTAATATACAGTATTGCAACGTTATCAGTATCTAACGGGTAAAGGACCATCCCAGCCTTAACTAACATCTGTAATCTCTCTCTCTACTGATATCTTTCCATCAGTAATTGAGCATGCAGTGATTACTCCCATTCTGTCCGACCCAAACTCTCTCTCTCTAACTACCGTCCCATCTCTCGGCTCCCATGCCCCACCAAGCTCTCATCATCTCCCACATTGATTATAGCAATAGTCTCATTACTGGTCTTCCCAAACATAGACTCTCACCACTACAATCCATTCTGAATGCAGCTGCGAGGCTAATCTTCCTCGCTAGACGTTCATCGCCTGCAGATCCGCTCTGTCAGTCCCTCCATTGGTTACCGGTATTCCACCGTATTCAATATAAAATACTTTTACTCACACACAAGGTTATTAACCAGACTGTACCAACATACATCTCTTCACTCATCTCAAAACATTTTCCTACCCAACCTCCCCACTCTGCACAAGATCTACGTCTCTCATCCACATTCATTACTTGCTCCCATGCACGATTGCAGGACTTTTTCGAGGCTGCTCACACACTGTGGAATACACTCCCACGCACAGTAAGACTCACCTCTAGTCTCCAAACCTTCAAGCCTTCCCTGAAAACTCAACTCTTCAGGCAGATTATCACAATCCAGACCCACCAACATAACTTTCAATGTCTTCCTATCTAATTACATCCCCTCTGTACAGTCCACACATAAACTCACATATTTTCGTCTTCTTCACTTTCCCATCCTCCTGACCCCAGGCCAACATTGCTGTGTGGGCATAACATACAGCCCATTAAGAACCTTTGCAGTCTGGTGGACCTTTATGCAACAGGTAGCATCTATCCTTGTGTATCAATGCCTATTTCCCTATAGAGTGTAAGTTTGCGAGCAGGGCCTTCCTACCTCTATATTTGTCTGTTATTACCCTGCTTTGTTTTATCACTGTTGTTCCAACTGTAAAGCGCAACAGACTATGAAAGAGTCTAAGAAATCAATTTCATTACTTCTCAATAACTCTGAAGTCCCAAGATAACCACCCACATGTTGGAATGTTGAGGCTGAAAAATTCTACTGTGACATGGAAAAAACATCCCCAAGAATGTTTCACATACTCATGACTCCAAGTATTTTTCTTTACCTCCAATATGAGCTGGTCCTCCTCCATCCTTCCTTCTGCTTGTTATCTTGGACACCATCTCCTGCCCTGGGTCTCCTCTTTTAACTTCTCAACCTCCGGTACACTGACATACTGTGTATCCTGGGAAGGACATGACTGGTGTAGCAATAATGACGTGGTATAGTGGACTAAAGTTGGTATCTGACTATGTATAGTGCTTCTGTTGTGGCCTTCTATAGACCAGTAGCTTTTATCTCTGATGACCCAAGGAGAGACATTCCCTGCCTTATGGTGTAAATGTGGTGACATTCATGGGAGTCATCTCTTCCCATAGAAGATTTATGCTTGTGGGTTACCTAATCTACATCAACTGTCCTCTAGGCCTGAGGAACACTCCCTTAGGAAGCCACTGTAGATGGTCTCCAGAGAAAAAAGTTCTTCAACCACGGATTGTCATTGCACGTCATGAGTGTCCAAGCTCCATTCTGCACATGAATACTCCCAGACCGTCCTCGCCTATGCTCTGGGGAGGGTAGGACTTGCAAAATAACATTTATCAGACACTAATTGCTGTTGATAATAGAGGTGACTCATAAATCCATTTGACAACAGTCCAGCATGGTAAAGAAACAGAACACCTCGCTGGAACTTAGAATGCTGTGCATTCATTTTGTCATTTATTATTTATTGTCATCTGTTGTCATGCCGATATTTAACAATTTACTTGCATCAATAAATCCTTGTTATCTATTTAATTAGATTTACATTATAGATACAGATGAGCTGTCTGATTTGGTGGATTCAGCAGACGTGAATTAAAGTGAGAATTTGCTACAGTGTGCAGGATGATTTAGTGCAGACAGAATATAAAATTGTCATATTTATTATTAAAGAAAAATAATTTGGAAATGAGATTTCAGCAGCCTAGAAATTAATTCAGCTGATGGTCCAGTGATTAATAATGAATAAGTGGTTAGGAAAGGGGTGGAGCTTGTGATACGGGAGGGGCTTCTGTAACTGGGTGTGTAACTGTGTATGGCAATCCCCACACCTTCTATTGCCACTCACACAGTATAAGGAGAGTAGGGTTCCTCTAAGTCTGTATGATACAGTATAAGCATTGCTTGCATAGTGTCTGATTTTGGGTTTTGGATGTCTCCGGACTGGTGACAGAGATGCTGGTCATCTTGGAATTTGTACTAGAAGCTGGGAGGCCGGAGATTGTGCTTTCACATAGAATGAATTAGCACCTCGGTGGTTACGGAATATGGGCAGAACTAATACCAGAGGTTGACGAGACCCAGAACAGGGGTGCGGAGTCTTACCCCAATGGTGGTCTTCACCAGGAAGCCCCGCGAGGAACTTTGGGTTTTGCTGCACCCAGTGAGCCGATCGCAGCCCCCTGCCTGGGTTAACTTGTCTAGATGTTCGGGAAAGGCTTGGCTTTAGGCAGGTGGTCTGACAAGCTGCAACCGGATTTGAATGCTGACCGAGCTGGTACCGGAATGCTGACACTGGATCCGGACTGGAGCGTAACCGGACTGAAACCGGGCTGGGGTGAAGCCGGACTGGGACCGGACTAGAGTGTAACCGGACTGGAACCAGACTGGATTGCAACCGAACTGGAGCTGAACTGGAGGGTACCCAGACCGGAGCTGAACTGGAGTGGAACTGGACTGGAGCATAACCAGTCCAGAACTGGACTGGAGCAAAACTGGAGCAAAACTGGAGCCAGACTGGAACGTAACCGAACTGGACTGGAGTTAAAGCAGACTGGAGCCGGACTGGAGTGGAACCGGACCGGAGATGGACTGGAACCGGACTGGGGTTTTGGAGCTTGTATTGCAGGGTTTCTGCAGTGGAACTCAGAACCGAGGCTAGAGCTTCACTAAGGGAGCATAGCTACAATGCTCACACTGTTGGGTGACTATGGAACTGGCACCAGAGTACTGTGAAGCAGGAAGCTTTATACCTTCAAGTCGTTCTGGATTGGATGCAGGAATCAGCTGACTCACAACCTGACCAGGATTGGGCTGATCCCTGTCAGGTGACCTGAAGCGAGATGGTGCTCTCCACAGCACATGTCCCGGCAGACCAGCGTCTCCCCTCTGCCCTGCCACCGACCACCGCCAGGTACAGTGTTGCGGACGAATAGAGTGCTCTCACTACGGGTGGCGAGCGTGCCCGCACAGTTGGCCAGACAGGTAGATGCCGAGGCCTAGGCTGGAACACACAGCAGGTGACAGTCTGTTATCCTGTGATACAAGCAATTGGCACACAAATATTGTAATATCAATCGTCACCATATATGAAGACTTATGGCCTGATAATGACGCAGCTCATAATACGGCTGCAAATAGCCATACTTACCACACTGCACACGGCTGGATTTCTCTTGGCATAAAATGGGCAGTTTTAGGAAGCAACTGGGCGACAACCATACTTTTGAAAACTAGTTTCAGAGAGATTATAGTTGGTAGTAGAATGCGTCGTACAAAAAAAAATGGCGTGTCATTAAGGGGCGTGTCATGCTCCACCCAGAGGGCGTGTCTAACTCCATATAAGGGCGTGTCTATACTTAAATGCTTGCTGTAAGATATTTCTATATAACATTAGTAGCAATATCTTTTGCTATCTCAGCCACAGCTCACACTAAGGGGGAGATTTATAAACCTTTTTTTTTTTTACAAAAAAAAATGTGAAAAAAGGTGTTTTCACACCCATTTCACATTATTTTAATATTGCTCAAAGGGTTTGTGGAGCAGTTTTTTTTTTAGTAAACAGATCGCATTCCCCATATTTATAAAGGGAAATGCAATCTGGGCAAATTTATTAAAAAGAAAAATGTGGGGGGGAAAAAATCGCAATGAGCCCTGTGACAATTACGCAACCTTCTACTGGCGTAATCACAGGGATCATTGCGATATCCCTTCTTCTGCACGCTGTGCAGGGATCTGGCTCGTGGGCCTGATTCATTACCGTTTGCAAATGTGAGATCGCATGCACTGAGCGATTATTGTCAAACTGCGCATGTACGCAGAGGGCCTTGTGAATGCACCCTAATTGTAAAGTGAATGAATTTTGATTGACAGGAAGTGACCATCTGTGGGAGGTAATATGGCGTTTGTGGGGAGTGGTTGGGAAAACGCAGGCATGTTATGGACATTTGCGGGGCGTGTATCTGACGTCATTCGCGAGCGCTGCTTTCAAAAACATGGCGACTGCATTCTCATTAATTTCATTATGCTGAGGTCAACCGCAAATGTCAATGGTGTCCTTTTTTTTGCACATGCATTGTGATTCTGCTAATGCCTACACAGATTTGCGAATGTATCGGTGGGCGTCTTTTATCCTTTTTGGGCGGCTCTTCATATGCGATTTTTAGCAATAGCAGATTCGTGAACTTCGCTATCTCAGCCTCAGTAGTGATCCATAGTGAATCAGGCCCTCTCCGATGGGCACACAAGCTGATCACAGTTAAAAAAGACAAAGAGAAAATAAGTAAAAAAAAACCCGACAACATACTTACCAGTGCCAGGGGCCGGGGATCGGTGCTCCGGTGAGGGCAGCCGGTCATCATCCTCCTGTGCGTTGCTGTGACCCTCGGTGCAGTAAAGTGAGGTCGTAAAATGGCAGCTCACTTTACAGCACCGGGGGTCACAGCAACGCACAGGGGGCTTAATTCAGACCTGATCGTAGCAGCAACTTTGTTAGCAGTTGGTTAAAACCATGGGGGTAATTCCAAGTTGATCGCAGCAGGATTTTTGATAGCAACTGGGCAAAACCATGTGCACTGCAGGGGAGGCAGATATAACATGTGCAGAGAGAGTTAGATTTGGGTGTTCTGTGTTCAATCTGCAATCTAATTTGCAGTGTAAAAATAAAGCAGCCAGTATTTACCCTGCACAGAAACAATATAACCCAGCCAAATCTAACTCTTTCTGCATATGTTATATCTGCCTCCCCTGCAGTGCACATGGTTTTGCCCAGTTGCTATCAAAAATCCTGCTGCGATCAACTTGGAATTACCCCCCATGTGCACTGCAGGTGGGGCAGATGTAACATGTGCAGAGAGAGTTAGATTTGGGTGGGTTATTTTGTTTCTGTGCAGGGTAAATACTGGCTGCTTTATTTTTACACTGCAATTTAGATTGCAGATTGAACTCACCCCACCCAGATCTCTCTCTCTGCACATGTTACATCTGCCTCCCCTGCAGTGCACATGGTTTTGCCCAACTGCTAAAAAATTTCCTGCTGCGATCAACTTGAAATTACCCCACATGTGCACTGCAGGTGGGGCAGATGTAACATGTGCAGAAAGAGTTAGATTTGTGTGGGTTATATTGTTTTTGTGCAGGGTAAATACTGGCGGCTTTATTTCAACGCTTTAATTTAGATTTCAGTTTGAACACACCCCACCCAAATCTAACTCTCTCTGCACATGTTACATCTGCCCCCCCCCCCTGCAGATGTAACCTTTTTCCTTGATGACCGTGTTCATGTCGACCTAATGACCATGTCGGTTATATCACAGCGCGCACCTGGCAGCTGAGCCGGATAAGATCTCTTTTATTATAATACACATTTATACCCGAGTGGTCGCCACCTTTTTACCATTAATCATAGTACATATTATACCGCCAAACAAGATCGTTTCACAATAAGCACCACTGGCTTTATAGGGATCAGTATGAATTACTGGCGGCCGGAGTGCCGGCCGTCAGTATAGCCGACAGTGGGGCGAGAGCAAAGAGTCCCCTTGCTGGCTCACTGCACTCAATACGTTGCGGGCTTGGGGCTCACTGCATCACCAGAGGTTCTTCTATTCCCAGTCTATGGGTGTCGCGGATTCCCACGCGTGGGAATAGCCCCTGTGTGGCAGGATTCTGATTGTCAGCAGTGTCGTCTGTCGGCATTGTGTCGTCGGCAAAAGGTGAAGACTGAAGCTTGTGAGTACAATCTGTCAGATGTGCGCCCAGCCTAGGGAGGGCTATCCAGTTGTACCCATACCTGTGCTGGTCACATGGGAAACATGCCTCACCACTGACGCTCGTTATTAGGAGTTATAACAAACAGAAGCTGAAACAAGCTGTAGAATAATAAAAATAGGAAACATGAACGTCGTCAGCGCCGTCTGATTCCGCTTTCACACCTCTGAGATGGATGCGCTATTTCCAAAGTTCCAAACGTGTCCCTTAAAATACCTGACCAGAGTAACGCAGGATGGATGTGCATCTGCGACTGCGCAAATCTGCACCAAATGACACAAATGCAGATTACTAGAAATATACTGGTTTGCGGTGTCCTGGAGGCGGAGCTGACCGAGCTCTGACAAATGTCACCTCTCAGGGATTCACCTCCAGTCGCCGCGTCACAGACATGTCCGCACGCCTGTACAGCTCCTCGCTCCCAGGTCCCAGTAATTGCCAGTAGTTTCCCGGGAAACATACAAGAGAAACAAAATGGACGGAAGTTATTTGAGTTTGCTAAAACACAACCTCGTGTACCAAGGAGAACGCCTCTCCCTCAGCATCTTGCTGCTGGAGCTCTGATGAATCTAATGAATCATTTGTGGGAAAATAAAATAACGCTGATGAGTGTTTTGTCTCCGTAGGATTGTCTAATGAGAATCTCACCTTGACATTTTCAGGAGACTTTTCAAAGACATAATGTGAGTTCTCCGAAGAGTGAGAAAAGAAATTCAGATTATTAGGTTCCTGTTTCCTTATCCCGCTGTAATCACACTTAATTCCAGCCTTGCACAGTGAGAAGCCTCTGTCCTGACTATACCAACATCATAATAAATATCCCAAACCTTTCTGTGTATCAGTACGCTGTATGAGGTCACTTGTCTTCTACCATGTCTACGCGGCTACAGGAGCGGAATTGCAGACCGACACAAATAAATAAACCATGCTCATTGTTTAAGGGTCTAATTCAGACCTGATTGCAACAGCAACATTTTTCTCTAATGGGTAAAACCATGCTGCACTGCAGGTGTGGCAGATGTAACAAGTGCAGAGAGAGTTAGATTTGGGTGGGGTGTGTTCAATCTGAAATCTAAATTACAGTGTAACAATAAAGCAGCCAGTATATACCCTGCACAGAAACAATATAACCCCCCCAAATCTAACTCTCTCTGCACATGTTACATCTGCCCCACCTGCAGTGCACATGGTTTTACCCATTAGAGAAAGATTATGCTTTTGCAATCAGCTCAGAATTAGGACCTAAGATGGGTAAGACAAGGGGGCAGATAAGGAACAGTGGGGCTATTCATTGAGCTAATTTTGCTGTCTATCCTCTGGGAGCTGCAGAAATGCCAAATGTATCACACGTAGCCCTGAAAGCTGATTGGCTGATGTAGTATATATCTTGTATACTGTAGGCTACAAATCAGCATTTATTAATTTTTTTTAATGGAGAGGGACATGAAGATAACCAGCGTTTGCCTATGCGCAGCCTGATTGGCTACGCACGTGCTTTAGACAGCCTTTCCCTTTGCTTAAGTGTCCTTAACTTGCCCCAATAAAATATTCCTTATTGCTGTGATATGCAGCGATAGAAAATGATACTCCTTATCGGCGCCATCGCAGAAAATGGTATAAAAGATAAATACTGTAAAGTAATAAAACCATTTAATTTATGCTGCACAAATGAAGTGTTGCTCTAGGCTTTATCTTAATTCATACTAACTTACTCTGGGAGACTCCAGAATATCAACCTCCCAGTATCACATCCACTATCCCACCCACTTCCCTAGTCCATGCCCAATAGGGAGGTCAGCCACACCCCTTTCGGCATGTAAGGACGGCCCCTATATGCACTATATGATGTGACCATGAGCCGCGATCCCCACTGTCTTTGCCATGCCCCCTTAGTGCCAGAGCCCAGAGGATCGCCCAGCCGCCCTGTATACACACATTTACACTAGAAAGCCAATAACCTATCAGTATGGACTGTGGTAGAAAACTGGAGCATGTGGAGAACATACAAACTCCACACCTGGTGGATAGAACCCATGACATGTGTGGCAGTAATACTAACCACTGTGCTGAGAATCCAGCATATTAATGCCTTGGGGGTACCAGCTGATAAAGTGATGACGAGTCAGCCCACACACTACTAATAGCCTAATCTGTGTTTTATGTGTCAACTATTTTTATTCTTGTTTTGTATAAATGAATGACACCTTATGGATGGTGTGAGATTTAACACAAAGATGTGTGAAAATATAAATTAGCACAATATACGTTTTTCTATGTAATAATAATAATAATAATAATAATAATGATGCATTAGATTAAATAATATACTTAACTAATCATAATTGTAAATCAAAAATCATATTCAGTAATAATAAAATAAGACATAATGGGCGTGAGTCATTGGTGGAAGCAGAAGCGCCAGCAACAGCGTCTAATGGCGATCGCACGTCAGCGACACTATGCAAGTGATGCTACTAAATCCTTCCCTTGTGTACAGTACACCCGAGTGTCTGACCGTGCAAGGGCTGAGACACCCGCTGCCAGCGTCCGCACATGCAATGCAAAAAAAGAACTGAGCACCTGGGTAACACCATGCTGTGCTGCAGGTGGGGCAGATATAACATGTGCAGAGAGACCTGAGTAACACCATGCTGCACGAGAGAAGCCTGGAGGGGAGACACTGCAGGATACTTCGGGGGGTGGGGCCAGGCAGGCTGTGACATCATCAAGCTCCACCCACACATCAGGAAAACGCTGCGATCTGTGGGAAGGGGGTGGGGCTAAAATGATGCGATTCGCTTCATTTTACCCCCTTTCCTACCCCACGGACCCACATGAATACGGGAGGGTATCTCTCCATCCTGTCTGCATCACTAGGGTGCGAGCAGGATGCGGGAGACCTGCTACTCTTCCAGGGGTGTGGGGGGCTACCCCAAAAAATGGGAGCCTACAGCAGCTTCCGGGAGAGTAGGCAAGTATGGTGCAGAGAGACCTGTGTAACACCATGCTGCGCTGCAGGTGGGGCAGATGTAACATGTGCAGAGAGAGTTAGATTTAAGTGGGGTGTGTTTAAACTGAAAGCTAAATTGCAGTGTAAAAATAAAGCAGCCAGTATTTACCCTGCACAGAAACAATATAACCCACCCAAATCTAACTCTCTCTGCACATGTTACATCTGCCCCACCTGCACTGCACATGGTATTACCCAGTTGCTTGCTTTTTTGCTTTGCTTATAAGCATGAATCAGGCCTTTTGTACAAGTTCTTTCCCCAATCTTTTGTCTATGTTGTCCTAAGAATTAATTAGCTTTGTTGTGTTTCTTTTATCTACAGAGTCACAAACTGGCTGCAGACTAAAGAATCGGTTCTAAAATGTCAAAAAAAATTTTAAAAAATATCTCACATTTTATGACTTTGATATTGATTAGAAATAAATAATGTAGCTAAATTCCAGAAGCAAAACCAATTCACACACATGTAGAGAAATGGATAGTGTACATTTGGCCTGTTTTTAATAGCGAATAGCAGATGTTAAACATAAAAGAACTTTTCAAAGTTCAGTAACAAATAAATGAATATGAAAATAAATTTTTATTAATGAAATATAGTAACTGAATATAATTTAAAACAGGTATAGTCAACATGCGGTTCTCCCGCTGCTGTGGAACTACACACCCCAGCATTTCCTGACACAGTTTTAGTTTGCGATTTGGGTATGCTAAAATTATGACAGGGCCTGCTGGTATCTGTAGTTCTATCACAGTTGGTAGGCTGTATGTTGAATACCCCTGATTTAGCATATACACTATATGCAGATGTGTCCACAGTCAGACGCTAGAGGTCCCACTTGACCTCTAGCATCTGTCTCCCTGCCCTCCAGACCATAGAGGTCAAGTGTCTCCCTCAATGGCCAGCTCACGGCAGTGCTGCAGCCGGTGTGCGGGGTGAGGGCGGGTGGTGGGAGAAGTTGCAGAAATGCATCTTCTCCCATGTAAAACCCATGGCAATGAGCATGAACCCCGTGCCAATGAGCAGCAAACCCCTGGCAACGGGCACGGAACCCAGAGCATAAAACCCTTGGCAATGAGCATTAGACCCCTGGCAATAAGCAAGTAATTTAAAAGTAATAAGAAGCCTTACTGTGGGGGATAATTTGTAAGGGATATTATTGTATGTGTCATAATGTGTAATGGGCATTACGGTGTGTGTCATAATGTGTAATGGGCATTACGGTGGGTGGCATAATGTGTAATGGGCATTACGGTGTGTGGCATAATGTATAATAGGCATTATGGTGTGTGGCATAATGTGTAATGGGCATTACAGTGTGTGGCATAATGTGTAATGGGCATTACGGTGTGTGGCATAATCTGTAATAAGCATTATGGTGTGTGGCATAATGTGTAATAAGCATTATGGTGTGTGGCATAATGTGTAATGGGCATTACGGTGTATGGCATAATGTGTAATGGGCATTACGGTGTGGCATAATGTGTAATGGGCATTACGGTGTGTGGCATAACGTGTAATGGGCATTACGGTGTGTGACATAATGACGAATGGGCATTACAGTATGTGGAATAATGTGTACTGGGCATTACGGTGTGTGACATAATGACGAATGGGCATTATAGTGTGTTGTATAATGTGTAATGGGCATTATAGTGTTTTGTATAATGTGTAATGGGCATTACAGTGTGCGGAAGAATGTTACTACAGGTTGAGTATCCCTTATCCAGAATGCTTGGGACCAGAAGTATTTTGGATATCGGATTTTTCCGTATTTTGGAATAATTGCATACCATAATGAGATATCATGGTGATGGGTCATAATTCTAAGCACAGAATGCATTTATGTTTCGTATACACCTTATACACACAGCCTGAAGGTCATTTTAGCCAATATGTTTAATAACTTTGTGTATTAAACAAAGTTTGTGTACATAGAGCCATCAGAAAACAAAGGTTTCACTTTCTCACTCTCACTCAAAAAATTCCGTATTTCGGAATATTTGGATATGGGATACTCAACCTGTATAAGGAGGAAAAATAACAAATAATGTAAAGCGCATTAATTGTTTTTTGTTTTTTCATGTGTTGCATAAGAGGCTCTGCCTGGCATAATGTATGTAAGGGGTACTACAGTAGTGTAATGTGACTGACGGATACTACCATGTAGTGTAATGTGACTGACGGATACTACCATGTGGCGTAATGTGACTGACGGACACTACTGTGTGGTGTAATGTGACTGACGGACAATACTGTGTGGTGTAATGGGAGGGACGGACACTACTGTGTGGTGTAATGTGACTGACGGACACTACTGTGTGGTGTAATGTGACTGACGGACACTACTGTGTGGTGTAATGTGACTGACGAACACTACTGTGTGGTATAATGTGACTGACGGACACTACTGTGCGGTGTAATGTGAGTGACGGACACTACTGTGTGGTGTAATGGGACCGACGGACACTACTGTGCGGTGTAATGTGACTGACAGACACTACTGTGTGGTGTAATGTGACTGACGGATACTACCATGTGGTGTAATGTGACTGACGGACACTACTGTGCGGTGTAATGTGACTGACAGACACTATTGTGGGGTGTAATGTGAGTAATGAACACTACTGTGCGGTGTAATGTGACTGACAGACACTACTGTGTGATGTAATGTGACTGACGGACACTACTGTGCAGTGTAATGTGACTGACGGACACTACTGTGTGGTGTGGTGTAATGTGACTGATGGACACTACTGTGCGGTGTAATGTGACTGACGGATATTATTGTGTTGTGTAATGTGAATTGGTACTATTCTGTGGCCACACACCTTCCCCATGAAGCCATGCCCTATTTATTGATGCGGGCCTTTGGCGCGCTATCCCTGTTTTCTCTGGGTGGGGAAACAAAGAAAACTTTCGCCCTGGGCTCCACAAGGTCTAGAACCGGTCCTGGCGGGGAAGCTGCAGCCCAGCATCTCTGGGTCAGTATGAGCGGCTTTATCTTCGGCTGTGATGCTACCACAGTAGGATGCAAACTTTGAAAAAATATTTGCTGCAGGTCCCGCTTTGGAGCTTCTCAGTTGCGCCAGGATTCTCATGGCATATGGCGCAAAGATGCTAGTTATAAGAGGACACATCTGTATATCCTTTTATTTTGGACATGGAGGGGGGGATTCTCTTGGGTGCATGTACACTGGAAAGAGAAGAGAAATATAATGGTAACGTATAATGTACTATGGGCATAAATCCATTCAGTGAAATACCATAAAAATTATTACTTTTTTGGCTTACACTGTAGGTCTTTTTTGGCATTGAAAGTATGCTCCAGCATTGGGTAGTTACCAAAAAGTTGGATAGTTTTATCATGCCCAGTCTTACAGAAAAAATACCTTTATACATGTGCTGTTGATGACATCATTATATCTGGGTTTAATCGAGTGACATTTTCAACTGCTAAAAATACAATATACGTGATGCGTTTCACTGGCCAACTGCCTGCTTCATCAGAGTGCTTCATATACAGTATGTACAGGTCCCGGTGAGAATCAGAGTTTTATCTAATGACTGGTTATATAGATCTGTTTTGTCCTTGTTAGAATAATTATCTGCATTGGAACATCACTGATCCTGGCACGCCTCAAAAACGGTGCCAACGTGCCCCCATTTTTTAAAATGGCCTCCCTCCCCACCCCTAGACGGCTGCAGCCACACTACATCAGACAATGTAAGACCACATCGGCTCCTGTGCATGTGTAAATCAAATACCATTGGCCACTTGGGGCCAAATCGAAACACCGTCCGGGTCTGAGCCAGGCCCTAAGTGCATTATCAGCAAATTGAGCCATTTGTGTGCATTGTATACGCAGTAATGTTACATATCTATATATTTATAGCAGAAGGACAACTTTTATGACTGACATATTTCTAGGTCATTGGCTGAGCAGTGCACATCATATACCAAATTAAAGATCTTGGTCCGTTGATTTTGCAGATATTGGCATTGTAATTGGTTGCTTCATTTTAGAGTAATGTGGCAAATTGCCTGCCTGCCATCAATAATGCATCACCATTGTGCTCTGGAAAATGTGACAGTTGGTGAACTCTCCCTGTGCGCCTGCTGGGTAACCTGGAACATGTGCCAGGTGGTCTGGAAACTGTGAAAGTTATTTGCAGCCACCCACTAAGCAGGGATTATTTGACTCATAAGGGGGTGAAAGGGGGTAAAATGTTCCGCCCAAAAAACCTTTGCCCGGTTGAAAACCTCACAAATCCTCATTATTTCCCAGTTCTTGTCCTGTAACTCCCTGGATAAATTTGCGGCTAAATAGCGGTATTACATTTGTAATTTATTGTGCAGATTCAAATGGGACAGGTTCCCTTGTGCTGCTGGATCCCAGAACAATCACACTGGCTTCTGTAACTATATAACACATTGTGCATGGTATTGCCCCACTGCTGTGGTGTTGCTGTAGGCTGTAGTCACACTGTCAAAGTCAGAAAAATATCACGCTACACATTGCCATATTTGCACCTCATGCGTGTCCCCGCTGCGAGTGCATGGGCTCTCCCGTGCGTGCGCATACTCGCTGTTGCGTGCACCCGCAGGCGCACGGTATGCGCATTTACGGTAAAGTTTATGTGCGTCTAGCGGGCGACTCAACCGTTACATATTTTAACCATATAATGTATTTTGTAGATTATGGTCCCTTTGATAGAATCTGAAAGTTTAGTTAATGTAGCATGTTCATAGACAAAGAGATCCCTCTTTGTTTGATACGATGGGTCAGACAGGGGTTACACAGTGGTGTTTAGTATCCATCGGAAGAGTATTTAATTAGCAATATTCCGGTGTTGGTTTGGAGCGGATTAATCGCTCGTGCGAATAGTTATGGACATAAGAAGTTTATGGACATTTGCTATTATTTGCACTTTATTATCCATGCGGCGGGAAACCTAGTTTCCCACCCACCTGAGCAGTTGGAAATAGTCACAGCCCACCTGTATGAATCAACCTATGACCTTTTGTTATAATGCGAAGACGAATTCCTGTGTCCAATTAACAATAAGAATATAGGGACCATTGTACTGTATTATGTGTAGGGTATAAAAGGACAAGCCGATCTGGGCCAGCTCTCTATTCTCTTCAACGGTTCTCACCACTGATAATCGGGAGCTGGATATCCAGAGGCGCATGCGATTGTTTCCCTTGAGCGTAAGTTTCTCCGCAACCATATTGTCTTTATTGTTATTGTGAGCCATATCTCTCTCTCTCTCTCTCCTCTCCTCTTTCTCTCTCTTTTCCTCTCAAAGTGTTATTGTACTGTTATTGTATATTATGTGTAGTTATTCGGTTAGGTGATCTATGTTATTTTGGTAGTGTATAACTTGTATTGTATTATTCTTTTGCAAATAGAACGCTCATATAAGGTGTTAGAACCTAAGACCGGTATCTGTGTATTCATTATATTTCTAAGTATTCTCAGAGCGTCGGAGACGCTCGTACAGCTTTCAAGTTAACAAGGTTACACTGTGTTGCATTTACACCTTATCACTGCACAGGGATTTACATTATAAGTACATTGTTTTATGGTATAGTTATAAAGGTTTAACACTGTGAGCATCAGCGCCGCTTGTGATCTCCTCGTGGTCCCAAGCGTCCGCTACGCTAGTAGCATATCATTACGTTAGTCGGCAGCCTATAGCATGCCTGCCTGTGATCTCTTGGCCGTGAGCGAACGTGACGCTCGAGCGTCTCGACTACGGCTAAGCGATTGTTACGCAACGTGCGTACCCTTACGGTATACCATACGCCAATAGCGTACTGTGTTCTTTCACCTTTTAGAGGGTTTTAAGTAAGATAAATATTAGACTTTATCAATTGGCGGCTTGTCCGTCCTTCACATATCTGCACTAGGTAATTTCAGCAGACATTATCCATCAGCAAAGGGCGGGAGGTTATATTCCTCGTAGTGCTGACTGGATAAGCGTCTGCTTCGCTTAGTAAAGGGTGCTAAAGGAATCCGGAACCGGAGGTAAGAACAATACGCTAGTGTCTTTTAAAACTGTTTATTTCTGTCTTGCGTACGCACGCACGCATATATCTGCAGTTCTTTTCATTCGTGTATTTTCATATATCACTCTCCTGTTTGCCATTTTACAATTGATAACGTGCTAAGAAAGATTTGTTGCTATTAGTAGTTAAAGAGTAAAAGTAATACATTAAGGGGTAATTTGTAAAGCACGCACACAGCTTTGCCTAAGATACAAGGAAAGACCTGGGTGGTGCTCGGTAGATGATTACAATTAAAGACCATCTACATTGATAAACGTGTTAATTGTATTTCTGTGGACATATCTGGCTGGCATACACGTGTTTCTAACAAAAGGGTTAGACTAGTGTACGCAACGTAAAGGCCGACGCACGCAGCGTATATTACGCAACGGAGCGTCCGGGTACACCCACATAATTCAAATCACACTATAGTATTATTTTAACAGGCGAAAAGGTGGCAACGCGATAAATAGCGCAAGTCAATTTTAGTGTCCGAAATTTAAACTAATAGATCCTTCTCTAAATTTACGACTCATCTGGTCTAAAGGAAAGAAATTTCTGCGCAGAAATAGAAACAAAAGTAAAGTGTACATGTGGTGAGTGAGTGTTTGCATATATATGTTTTTACAATTTTTGGGTTGAACCACAAGAAGTCGAGTTCTCGTGAGGTACATACATGTAAGTGACGTGCATGGTGGCTGGGGAGGCATCCCTTGTTAAACATAAATTTGAGCATTAGAGTATAGCAGACCAGGAGGTCTACTGTAGCACAGACCAGGAGGTCCGGAACAGACCAGGAGGTCCAGGTACAGCAGACTAAGAAGTCCGCTATAGAGAAAAGAGCACAACCCAGGGGGTTGGTGCAGAACCCATATAGGCCATTAAAGCTCTGGCTGAAGGAATTCGCAGCCGCAATTTTCGATTCCACTGGTCGCTCCGCACATAAGATTAGTTGCTTATGTGCCGAACGATTGTACCGCACGTAATTGTGTGCATTAGTTAGTAATTTGACCCAGTACCATTTGCGTACGCTAGAGGGGTCATAAACGCTATTTGTACATTTTAACGTGATTTGTGAAATTTTTTTTATTTTAAGGGAGGTTCGCTGGTCACTCAGGGACTATCCAACAACCAATAGTTACTGGAAAGGGTCAATGCTCTGCGGAACACACTCACATGTTCCAGTAAATAAAGGTTCATAGGGGCCCTAGGTCGAGTACGCCAGCGCTAAGGCAGTGTGTGGGCGTATTGGTCGGCGTGGGCGAGTGAGTGGGGTACTCGGTAAACCGCCACCGTCGGCCTATCTTGAACATCTTGGTTTTTGTAAGGGTTCGCTGAAGACCCTGATTAAGGTCAGAGGTAGTGAAAGCAACACCTGCAAGTTATGGGGGCCAGTTGTTCAGGTAGGGGGCGATCAACCTCGGTTCGGGTTGATTCAGTAAACCGACCAATCGGGTCGGCAAGGTATGTAATGTGTGAAAAATACGGTTCACACACAGAAGTTTTATGTGATGAATGGGAAAGAATGACTGTACATGACGGGGAGAAGTTCCCAAGAGTAGGCAGCTTTAGCCCAGATGTGTTACTAAATCTAAGGAGAAGGATATGTCTCATTAAATCAGCAAAGAGACGGATCAAACATTATGATTATTTACAGTTATGGCAACAGGAGGGTGAAATACAGAGAGGATTGGCTCAGGCGGTGGGATCTAACCCTATCAGGAAACTGATAGCTACGGCACCACCGCCACCTTACATAACGGGAGAGAAGTTGGTTGCGGAGAATGACGCATTAAGGTGTAATAAACAGGCACTTAGTAACTGTATAAATGTTAAGGATAATATGAATAAGATGAGTAATGCAAGTATTAACCCGTGCAAGTTGTACCCTGTTTTAAACTTTCCCCAGGAGTGTGATCAAGAGGACGAATCGGCAACAATACCGGCGCTCTCTCTAGCAGCCACCATATCAGAAACAGCAGTAGGCACGTCCCAACCCCCGAGATTAGTATCAAAGGCCCCTAGCGGAGGGACAGGTGAGGTCGTATCAACGGGTAAGTACGGCACCATACACTATGCTGAAACCATATCACCACAGGCTGTAGAATCTACTCAGAATGATGTTATTAAACTTAATCCCGTTAGGGTAATAGCAGTGCCAAATGGGAAAACGGACACTTCAGGAGTCACTCCTGTCAGAAACATTGCCATGCACTGCCCATTTTCCCGAATGGAATTAAGAGCAATAGTGTCTGAATTCCCTGACCCTAGAAAAGATCTAGTTGCTAGCCAGAAATACATTAGAGACCTAGGGAATACGGTAGAGCCCAATAACAAAGACTGACAGATATTGCTGAGGGCATGTTTACCCTCCAATGTCGACTCAGCACAATTTCTAGCTGACTGTAAATTAGATGAGGATGTACCCCTTACGGATGTGTACAACCAAGATAATGTAAAGAGGATAAATTTACAGTTAAAAGAGTACTTTCCAGCTGTAGTTAAATGGAACAAAATTTTCTCCATTAAACAAAAAGAGTCAGAAACAGCTGCTGAGTATTTTCATAGGGCACTACTAGAAATGGCTAAATACACAGGCATTGAAGACATTAAGACAAATGTAAATCATAGAGAAGTAGCAGTATCTGTGCTAATGGATGGTTTAAAAGAAGCATTAAAGACAAGAGTACAGACCACGCAACCCTGTTGGCGAGGTCTGTCGATGGCTACTTTGAGAGAGGCCGCTGTTGATCATGATCGCAATATCACCAGACACAGGGAGTCACAAAGTGATAAGTTAATGGCCGTAAGTATACAGGCCCTGACCACAAGGCAACCTTTGTATAAATCTCCAAACCCTGTGGGTAAGTCAAATGTGGTAACTTGTTATTCCTGTCATAGAGAGGGACATTTTGCACGAGACTGTAAAGTGAAAAACATACAAAAATCATATCAACCCCCTAGACAACGATATGACACACGAAATTGGGATCAGGGACCGCAGAGACGGAGTCATGAGCCACATGCAGGGGAAACAAAAAGGTATCCCCCAAAATGAGACTGGCAAGTCTCTGGTAGTTCCCATTTACCCCCTTCTCAAGTAGTTGCTGCCAGCGCGATTCAGGGAGGTCACCATACCCAATAGGGGTGTGGCCATACCTGTAATCTGCAGCCAGTGAAATTGATTGCAAGCCTTGGAAGTGAACCCGAGGTCACAATTGATGTAGCTGGTAAATCATTAAATTTCCTTGTAGATACGGGGGCGGCCAAATCAGTGATAAATTCGACAGTGGGCATGAGAACCACTGGTAAGACAATTCCAGCCATGGGAGTAACGGGAGTAGTCCAGCACTACCCTGTTAGCAAACCCGCAGAGATTACAATAGGGCCTTTGCATACCAAGCATTCCTTTTTGCTGGCAGCATCGGCACCGACTAATCTCCTGGGAAGAGATTTATTGTGTAAAATGGGGTGCGTCATTTATTGTACTCCTGAAGGTGTATTCTTAGACATACCTGAGAATCACGCTCAGGAAGTGCGAGACATGTTAGACTCCCCATCAAAATTAATGTCCCACACTGTTATATTAAATAGGAATCCATCCCAGGTAGAAGAAATGACATCCCAAATACCAGAGTCACTGTGGACTAAAGATGGACAAGACACTGGATTAATGGCAAACGTAGCTCCAGTAGTTGTGCAAGTAAAAGATGGTAGGATAGCTCCAAAAATCCCACAATACCCTCTGAAGCCAGAGGTGGAATTAGGAGTATACCCCGTAATAGAGCGCTTGCTACAACAGGACATTCTGGTAAGAACATCCAGCACTGCCAATAGTCCCATCTTCCCTGTGAAAAAGAGTGGGGGGAGGGGTTACAGGCTAGTGCAGGATCTAAGGGGGATTAACAAAATAGTTGAGAGTCAATTCCCCGTAGTGCCAAATCCAGCTGTCATCCTTATGCAGATCCCTCCCACTGCAAAATTTTTCACTGTTATTGACCTCTGCTCCACCTTCTTTTCGGTACCCCTGCATCCTGACAGCCAATATTTGTTTGCATTTACATACAGAGGAGTCCAATACACATGGACTCGATTACCGCAAGGTTTCATAGACAGTCCAAGTATATTTTCACAGGCTTTGCATGATTGTTTACAGTCTTTCCAACCAGAGAGTGGATCAATATTGATACAGTATGTGGATGATTTACTACTGTGTTCAGATTCACTGGAAGCGTCCCTGAAAGATACGAAACAGCTCCTGTTTCATCTTTCAGACACAGGACACAAGGTTTCCAAAGACAAACTACAATTATGCCAGCCTAAAGTAAAATATCTGGGACACTGTCTAACACAAGGACTGAGACACCTGACCGCTGATAGAATTCAAGCAATTAGAGACATGACTCTGCCACAAACCCAGCAACAAATCAGAACGTTTTTAGGAATGTGTGGGTATTGCCGTAACTGGATCCCAGGGTTTTCCATTCTAGCATTACCTTTGCAGGAGATGGTTTCATCAAACAAACCTGATCGGATTTCGCATACAGACGAATCCGAGATGGCATTTGAGAGACTCAAACAGTGCCTAACGCAGGCACCAGCATTAGGTATGCCAGACTATGGGAAACCCTTTGAGCTGTACGGAACAGAAAGTGCTGGTTGCGCGGCAGGCGTCCTAACCCAAAAGCACGGTGATACCAGCAGGCCGGTAGCATACTACAGCGCTCAGCTAGATACGGTAGCGCGATCCCTCCCTACATGCTTGCGAAGTGTCGCTGCGATAGCATTGCTAGTCACAAAAAGCGAAGATGTAGTGCTAGGACACAACCTCACAATTCATACACCACATGCAGTGTCAGCCTTGCTGAATTCTGCCCAAACCAGGCACGTCTCATCAGCGCGGTTTACAAGATGGGAATTGGCATTAATGGCCCCCGTAAACATCACCATAAGGAGATGCAGTGCATTAAATCCTGCAACATATCTCCCAGGTGTGCCTGGACAGGCACAAAGGGTGGAGGATGAGAGTGATGGGGAAGGAGGATTTAATACAAGGGATGACACACATGATTGTATGGAATATTTGACCCAAAATTTCACAGCAAGGCCTGACATCAGTGACAACCCACTGGAAGATGTAGATTTTACTTTCTACACTGACGGTAGTTGTCACAGACAGACGGACTCGGGAGACTTGTGTACTGGATACGCAGTCGTAGATGACCAAGGCACCATAGAAGCAGAACCGCTAGGCCCACCTCACTCAGCCCAGGTTGCTGAACTGGTTGCCCTAACCAGAGCATGTGAATTGGCTAAGGGAAAGTCAGCCAATATCTACACCGATTCTAGATACGCCTTCGGGGTAGTCCATGATTTCGGAGCCCTATGGCGCCTCAGAAATTTCATGACGGCAGCTGGTACACCGGTAGCGCATGCAGCTCACATCAAAAGACTTCTAACAGCGATACAGGAACCCGACAGAGTGGCTGTTATCAAGTGTAAAGCACATACATATAGCCAAGACCCAGTATCACTTGGTAACAGCCGAGCAGACGAAGCTGCTAAGTTAGCAGCTGGTACCCCCAGACAGACAGACACCACACAATTGATGGTATTCAATACCATCAACACACAGAAGTTGTGTGAAATGCAAAATTTGTGTTCCACACAGGAAAAGGCAGTTTGGAGGTCAAAAGGATATGGCCAGGAGTCCTCAGGACTCTGGACAGATGGACAGGGTAAACCAGTGGCACCCAGAGCATACCTTCCATGTTTAGCTGAAGCAGCACATGGGCTGACTCATCTGGGCAAGGAGGGAATGTGCAAGTTGGTAAGAGCATATTGGTGCGCCCCAGGATTCTCATCCCATGCAGGTAAGAGAGCAATGTCATGCCTTACCTGCTTGAGGAAGAACATCGGAAAGGCAATACCAACAGAACCATCCCATATCCAACCTACAAGCGGCCCTTTTCAGGTAATACAGATTGATTTTATACAATTACCCCCTTGTCGAAATTTGAAATATGTACTTGTTTGTATAGATGTGTTTTCAAATTGGGTCGAAGCATTTCCGGCGGCCACAAATACCGCTATGTTTACTGCTAAGAAAATTGTGCAGGAATTTGTGTGTAGATATGGTATCCCTAGAATAATTGAAAGTGATAGGGGTACCCATTTTACAGGTGATGTCTTTCAAGGAATGTGTAAGTTGATGGGAATTGATAGTAAGCTGCACACTCCATATCGCCCCCAGGCGAGTGCGAAGGTGGAAAGAGTGAACAGCACTATTAAAAATAAATTGAGCAAAGTTATGGCAGAAACAGGATTAACATGGCCAGAAGCTTTACCCATTGTACTATACAGCATCAGAACCACTCCCAGGTCCCCTCTTAATCTGTCCCCCTTTGAAATTCTGTTTGGTCGACAACCGCATGTTATGATTAACCCTCAGGATGATTTGAAGTGTAACAATGAAGTGACTGTAAAATACCTGGTTAACATGAGTAAACAGCTAAGGAATCAAAATGACAATCTGAAGTTAGTGATTCCTGATTTGCCAGATAGTAATTGTCATGACATTGAACCTGGGGATTATGTAATGATACGGAATTTTCTACGCTCAGGTTGCCTTATTGACCGATGGGAAGGACCGTACCAAGTCTTATTGATTAGCACGACAGCATTGAAGGTTGCCGAGAGAGAGACTTGGGTTCATTCGTCCCATTGTAAGAAGGTTGCTGATCCAGAGAGGTCCCGTGATAAAGAACAGACGGTAGAGGAAGTTGTATCACTGGAGTGTCTGTTTCAGGAGGACTGAGACGGCACCTGAGCATTGAAAATAATAAGATCAGAGGCAGTTGTCGATCCCCTGTTCCCTTTTATTGTTTTTCTCCACTTCCCATCCCATCTCCCTCAATTATTTCTTTCCCCCTTCTCATTCTTCTCCATTTCCTCCTATAAGATGGACTTGCCCCAAGAGACTGTGATCCGGATTTTTCTGTTGACCATGATGTTGACCAGAGCAGTCTGTTCCGGCGAGAGTACCATGGAGGTCGAGAGAGGTTCTGGAATGGGTTCTGATGACAGAGATGGAGGCGTAGATTTCCAAGAACAACATAATCACAGAGTAAAGGCGAGTATCAGAAAACGATCTGGTAGCATTGACAATAGAAGAAATTGTGAAGGATTGTTAGCTGAAGAGAACTGTATCTGTAGACTCTGTGACAGTGTAGTTGAGGATGGGTGTATCAAGAAATGCCAATCCAGTTTTAATATCCACATGGACCGGCATCCATTGAGTGACTATCACTCCTTAGTGGGTAAAGTGTTAAATCAGACAGATTGTTGGGTATGCTCTCAAGTACCTCAAGGCCATAGCAAATCAGGATTAGTGCCCTTCCCTCTAACTATAGGGGAGGTACTTGAGCTAAGTGGTGGGAGGCCGGTGGACAGGAGGTTTAATATCTCCAGTCCTCCTAGTTTGAAGCTCCACCAATATCATGTGGATAGATCCCTAGTATGTTTTAACATTTCCAATCCCCGAAAGCCGGGAAATTGGGAAGTGTCATGGAATAACCAAACCATGACCTTTTCATACAGAGCCAATAGAATGCCAACAGATACAGAACTTATACGCCACATAGCCGGTAGTGGAAAATATTTCCGATATAGGTATACCCTAGGAAGTAGGACCATGAGAGTTGGAGAGGTATCACCAGGATACTGTGCACATATCATACAAACTGATACGTGTATTAAACAGATGGGAGAATTAGGGTTAGGAAATTTCATATGGAAAATGTGTAATATGGTTATGTCCTACTCCGTCCCATATGTTCTCCCCGATGATGCATATTTCATATGCGGGAGGAAGGCGTATAAGTGGCTTGCCCCAAATTCAGAAGGGTTATGTTATATTGGAAAAGTACTGCCTGAGGTAATGACCGTATCCCACACTAAAATGAAGGATATTCACCGCAGTGCCCAAGCTCCTTATACTCACACTCATTACGAGCACATCGTTAAACGGCACCTGATAGAGAGAACAGAGCATCCGGCCTCTGACCTGATCAGTGAATCCACCGGGATTCAATTCCTAATTGCGTTAGATATCACTCGCACCGCCAGAGGAGTGATAAATTATAAATATATATCTGCGCTTGCAAATTTATTAGACAATATCACTGAAATGTATGATGACACATTCAGGTATACTGGAAGGGAGCTCCAAGCTTATAAAACAGAACTGGTTCAGCATAGGATGATTCTCAATTATCTCACAGCTGTGACGGGTGGGTATTGTGTCACCCTAGCAAGTCAGTATGGAATAAAGTGCTGCACGTATATCACAAACAGCACAGAGGACCCGGTCGAGGTCATAGACAAAAAGATGGACGACATTCTCCAATTAAAATGGGAGTTCCGAAGGAAACACAATCTCACCCTTGCCGCTGTGGGTAATGAGCTGACCAGTTGGGTGTCATGGTTGAACCCGCGAAATTGGTTCTCTGGTTTAGGAGAATGGACCCAAGGTATTATCATGGATGTAGGGAAATTCCTTTTGTGTGTTCTGGGTGTCATCATATTGGTCGGTCTGATATTTAGATGCGTTCGGATTTTAACAAAGTGTAAACGTAGCGCCCGAGTGATGAGTTTAAGGAGTGAAGATACTGTAATAACAACGACTGATGTGATTTATGACCCAACGATAGAGACAATGTTGTGATGAAAATGTGATTCCACGGTCCGTTTCTTTCACCTGTTTCTCGTTTTTCTCCAAGGTAAAAAGACCCGCTTGGAAGAGGAATTTGACGACCTTGTATGCAGACAACAGATGGACTAAAGAAGAAGTTTGTCAACCTTTTACACAGACAACTGATGGACTATGCCATAGACCCCCCATGTCCCTAGTACTTTTAATTTTACGCTAGCCCAACACTTTTTGTAAGTCTATGGACATTGATAAAGCTTTGCTTACGTTTATTAGCAAAAGCACAAAGAGACTACAGTCAACATGCACATCGAGACAAGACACAAGACAAGACCTCAATCGGCAAATGTATATTAAACTCACATAGTTTATCAATGCATTTACCATAAGTGTTCTTTATCTTCATCTCTACAACCTTCAGGTAATGACACACATAGTCGATAGGGAATACAGGCACAGATATCAGCACTCACATATTCCCCCCCATTCATGTATCATCAACTAAAAAATGCTCCCCCATTTTGTTGCAACCAAAAGCCGAAAAGAGCTCGGTAAAGTTTAACAGCCCATCCACAGACCCGTACCACGGGATAAGAAGGAATTCAAATGTATACTTCGCAATACCTCGAAGCTTGATCTAAAACACGTACGGCACGATGATACATGACCCTCCAAACATGGACTCATACACACATGCTTCTGCTATCTCACTAGGTCATACCCTTTTCTCACCTTCTCCTCTCCTCCCCTACCCAATCATAGAAATGTATTTACACATGACATATATTTTTCTCTTTTTGAAATGTTTTAGAAAAGTGGCAGTTATTGGTGACTGCCAAAGGGTGGACTGTCAAAGTCAGAAAAATATCACGCTACACATTGCCATATTTGCACCTCATGCGTGTCCCCGCTGCGAGTGCATGGGCTCTCCCGTGCGTGCGCATACTCGCTGTTGCGTGCACCCGCAGGCGCACGGTATGCGCATTTACGGTAAAGTTTATGTGCGTCTAGCGGGCGACTCAACCGTTACATATTTTAACCATATAATGTATTTTGTAGATTATGGTCCCTTTGATAGAATCTGAAAGTTTAGTTAATGTAGCATGTTCATAGACAAAGAGATCCCTCTTTGTTTGATACGATGGGTCAGACAGGGGTTACACAGTGGTGTTTAGTATCCATCGGAAGAGTATTTAATTAGCAATATTCCGGTGTTGGTTTGGAGCGGATTAATCACTCGTGCGAATAGTTATGGACATAAGAAGTTTATGGACATTTGCTATTATTTGCACTTTATTATCCATGCGGCGGGAAACCTAGTTTCCCACCCACCTGAGCAGTTGGAAATAGTCACAGCCCACCTGTATGAATCAACCTATGACCTTTTGTTATAATGCGAAGACGAATTCCTGTGTCCAATGAACAATAAGAATATAGGGACCATTGTACTGTATTATGTGTAGGGTATAAAAGGACAAGCCGATCTGGGCCAGCTCTCTATTCTCTTCAACGGTTCTCACCACTGATAATCGGGAGCTGGATATCCAGAGGCGCATGCGATTGTTTCCCTTGAGCGTAAGTTTCTCCGCAACCATATTGTCTTTATTGTTATTGTGAGCCATATCTCTCTCTCTCTCTCCTCTCCTCTTTCTCTCTCTTTTCCTCTCAAAGTGTTATTGTACTGTTATTGTATATTATGTGTAGTTATTCGGTTAGGTGATCTATGTTATTTTGGTAGTGTATAACTTGTATTGTATTATTCTTTTGCAAATAGAACGTTCATATAAGGTGTTAGAACCTAAGACCGGTATCTGTGTATTCATTATATTTCTAAGTATTCTCAGAGCGTCGGAGACGCTCGTACAGCTTTCAAGTTAACAAGGTTACACTGTGTTGCATTTACACCTTATCACTGCACAGGGATTTACATTATAAGTACATTGTTTTATGGTATAGTTATAAAGGTTTAACACTGTGAGCATCAGCGCCGCTTGTGATCTCCTCGTGGTCCCAAGCGTCCGCTACGCTAGTAGCATATCATTACGTTAGTCGGCAGCCTATAGCGTGCCTGCCTGTGATCTCTTGGCCGTGAGCGAACGTGACGCTCGAGCGTCTCGACTACGGCTAAGCGATTGTTACGCAACGTGCGTACCCTTACGGTATACCATACGCCAATAGCGTACTGTGTTCTTTCACCTTTTAGAGGGTTTTAAGTAAGATAAATATTAGACTTTATCAACACTCAGACACAATGGGTGGAATTCAATTGTTTGAAAAGTTGGTTAGGTGTCTGTTTTTCCTAATAGATAGGAAAAAACAGACTCCCAACTGACTTTTCAAACAATTGAATATCCCCCAATATATCCGTAAACTAGGTGTGTGCGGAGGGGGCACCGCACATAGCGCTGCAGGGTAGGGGGCGCTGTTGACGGCACTTATTATTTGTCTGTTTTAATTACTTTCACTTGAGCTTCCCCTCTTTTGAAGCCCAGCATCTCCTGACCGCCCCTGTCTCCTACCCTGACCCCTTCCGTCACTAATACATATACAACATTCATGAACTCAACTTGAGGTTTCTTTGTTATTCAGTCACAATGTCCTTTATTACATTTCATGCTGACATACCCGGGATTCAAACCCATTGCCTGTGGCATTGCAGTCAGATCATCTATTCATTGAGCTATCTACCCTTGCATAGAACGGTAGATAACTCTAAGCTAGAGAATTCTATTTCATGCTTACCTTGTACTTTGTGATGAAATGATCAGTATTGCGACTGAGCAGATCTATGTAGTGTGTGGCTGTAAGACATTGGCTGTGTGGCTGCACACTACATAGATCTGCTCAATTGTAATGCTGATTTATTTTATTTTTTTAGAAAGTACCAGTAGCTTCATATAGTGATCATAGTTTTTATGCAGGATCACATAGCTCAATGAGTAGGGAGTTTGACTGGAATGCAACATGTTATAGGTTTGAATCCTGGGTGTGTGTGTGTATATATATATATATATATATATATACAATGTGGGAAGGGGCATCATAGCATGGGCTCTCTCTGGTTCTCTGGCATGCACCTTATGTCCCTATTGGAAAAATGGGGGGGACACCAATTCTCTCAGGGCACCAGGAAAGTCTAGTTCCGGCTCTGATCCTGTGTATGATTACATTGCAGCACTGGCTCGGAAGTCTGAGCAGGTGAGAGCTTAGATCTGTTTAGTGCATTGACTGGGAGATTTATAGGTTACTGAGGCGGTGCTGCAGGGGACATGCCTACTATAGAAAACGTCAATTTTTAATTTTCTGTGTTGCAGAATAATATGATGGCAGAAAGTAATAGCGTCCATGAATCAAGCTGCCAATAGCTGGTCCTCCCAGATTTTTCTCCTCAGTCAGATCTACTAATGGTTATCACTGGGGTTTCCTTCACCCGCGGGCACTTGCTTTAAACTTCCTTCTTTATGAGAAAATCAACCAAATTGACCCGGAACATGATAGTTAATCAATTTTGTTTTTTAATAATGGAAATTAAACAGCTCTGCTGCATGACATAAAAACAGGGCAATGACAGATGCAGAACATTTCTTAGGAAGACAAATGGCCCCTGGATTGGTGGCTTTAGGCAGAAGACAATATCATAGAAAATGCCTGTTCTCCCTTTCCAAAAAGTTTTTATTTTATAACCAAATTAATTTTGCACATAAACCATACAAATGTAACCATGCTCATCTTTGCTGCTACACGGCTTGTAGCACTGCATGGCAGGCTGCGACTATTCGCAGCTGGCGATCGCCACATGCCGCATCGCAGTAAGATGAGTAATGCTACATCTGTAGATTGCTTTTTCTGCATGCCCAAGGGCACCGGGGGGGTGGGGGTGGTATTAATTACCCGGGACCATCTGCTGAGGGGGACCAATGTATGTTCCATAAGGTGCATGGTCATGTCTTCCGGATTGGAGACACCTCCGTCATTACCTAGGACCCATGGCTGTCTTAGCGGCCTGCCGCTAAGACAGCCATGGGTCCTAGGTAATGACGGAGGTGTCTCCGATCCACACAGCGGGGACTTATTGCAACTGGCTGACAAAGCCGAATGGAGGTCTTGCGCCCATACAAATCCAGCGCCCAGGGCGCATGACCCCCTAGTCCCCCCCTAGTTACGGCTATGACCTCAGCTCATGCACAGCGGGAACAGCTGGACCAGCACTGTAGGGATGGGGATAGCAGAGCCCGAGATAGAATCTTTGGGGATGTGATGTCCTTCGAGGGGTTCTTGATTACACGATAGTTCTCTTATGGGGAAATCTTAGTCATTAATATTTTAAGGAGGGGATTTATTTATTCATTATATTCAATGCACAATATACATTTTGAGTTAGGTGTAATGACGGGGCCGGCCAGCATTGATTGTCTTATGATGCAGCCAAAATAAAATAAACTTCGGTTAAGTCATAAAAATATTTTTAACACCAATTAAATATTAATTAATATTTGATTATTTAGCCTTTAATATAATTATTAAATAATATCGCCAAATATGGACCTAATTCACGCAATGCTCATGTTCCCTGATAGCTCACATGGCGCATGAGTCCCACAGACGCAGTTGTGATTCAGACGCACGGTATTGGAAATGTGCTGAGCAACATTCTGCAGAAATTGCATACAGACAATATTCCCCATACTTCCACATTGCATGGAGGTATGAGGATACGTTTGCTGGGTCCTTAGGCCAGCGGTAGCGGTCTCGCCTGCTAGAGCCACCGCCATTATTCTGCTGGATGTCTGGAGGGTTTCACAGCCGTTTGTGAACTCGCAGAGTAATAAAACTGATAATTTGGGTTCTGAACAATGTGAATTATTGGGATGTCGACCTTTTGACCATGTCGACCTTTTGTACTGTCTACCTTTTTCATGTCGACCTTTTGACCCTGTCGACATTTTGACCCTGTCGACCTAATGTCTGTCTAACATATGGTGTCTATCTATTGACTGTCTAACTAGACACTGTCTATCTATCAAACGGAGGTCGCGGCTGGATACATACCGCTCAGCTGGTCGGCAGCGTTTAACCCAATCAGCTGGGGGTCTATTGTTATTATAAGTATGTTTTTTTTTATTTCTAATAAAATGAAGATCCCCTTTTTTTTTTTATCAATAACCACTATGTATCTTATAAATGACCGTATGTAAATAGTTTTGCACCTGGATTTGCTCTATAGACACTGGGCTGATGCAAGGATAAGCGCACATGTGCTTGCGGAGGGCGTCTAGCACACTCCAGAACCAGGCTGGCCCATGCAGGGCCGCATTATCCACAAGACTGACTAGGCTGAAGCCTAGGGGCCCCACAGGGATTAGGGGCACATCATTTTTTTTTTGCTGAGGCACTGCTACCTACGCTCTAGGGCTCCAATGGTTAAAGGCACTTTGCAGCGTAGCAAGGCACACTTGTAGTCAGCTGAGTTTTGTTTTGAGGCAATAGGGAGGGGGGACACCTCCTCTCGCCTCATTATGCCTCCATGAGCAATACAGTCTAGCCGGAATCTGGATCGCTATTGGGACCAGCGAAAACAGATATTGTTTATACTATTTTTAAGACCAAAATGAACAAGCATAAGTCAGGATTTCGAAAGAGAAATAAAGAACAATTGCGCTGTGAGGTCAGCAGACTTTATTTCCTCCGGGTACCGGTGCCCGTGTAAATGATGAGGCACAAAATAACTGAAGGCCTCTGGGCCTGACCATGTGTTTATATGGTACGGGCGATGCTGAGGCCTGTCCATTTCATTTGCATCTTCATGTGACACGACTGAGCTGTAACGGGGAGTTCTTATGTAGGCAATGTTCAGTGAGGGCGTATCGTCAGAACTGCGGGCTACGCGGAGTCACATGTAAGCGCAATGTCTTCTGTCTCGCATGTCCCTTATGCACCAAGGATATGTCTGGCACACATGCGCAATGGAATAACCTGGTGCTGTATAATTCAATATTTATACCACTAATAATAATAAGCATGTGGATGACTGGTATCAAACCATGTAACAGGGGGGTGGTTTGGTCTCCAAAGATAAGTACAACACACTGCATTCAGGCAGAAATACGCATTTAGTTTGGTGCACGCAGCGTGCTGACAATTACGGCTGACTTGCATTAAACCCTGCACCGGCCCCACCTCATAGAATAAACCTTATGTGATGAACACGTTAATGAACAGGATTCACCACATACAGAGCATCACACTGACTGCCGCACCTGAGGAAGGCGCAGCGAGGACCAGACAGACGGGGAGGTTTGGGAGATCCGAGCGTTGACAAATCTACAGAACTGCTGGAACCTTATTATTATTATTATTCAGTAATTAGGAGGCTCGCAATGTGACATTCGCGTCATCCTGCGCCGGATTCTCAGAACACAGATGTGACTGGGAGTCTTTATACGTATTTACCCGCCAGCGTTAGTGAATGCAGATACACACAGGAAAGGCAGAAGAGATAAAAGTGTTTCTTTCCTCAGTGACACCAGTATACTGTAAGACTATTCTCCGTATACCGCTCATATTATTCCGGATTCCTCTCCCAGACAGCGTGTCAGTCTGACCCCACCACTCTCAGCTCCTTTTCTCTGTCTGGAAATCACCTGGCGGCCATTGTACGGGACTCCCGGGAGATACTGCCTCCATTGTCCGCTCAGTACCAGGCTACAAAAGCACAGTTCTCCGACTAATGACCCTCAGCAACTGTGAACTTTACCAAATAGTAATAGAACGCTGGGATATAAAGCGGGGTGATCACCTCTCTCCGAGAAAATCTCCCAGGAACAAACATTCCCTCCACCCGGCGCCTCGTCGCTGCTCCGCATCACACTGGTCGGGTAGCAAAGGTTTTCTTTCCTCTAAAACAACTTTTATACTATTAGGGGCCTACAGTATTTATCCAGCAGGTTTTCCATCAGTGGGGGCTACGTCTGTCCCCTATGTACCAAACGCTGAAATGCAAAGCTTCATTCTTCGGTTTCCGCCATCCACTTTATCCCTATAGAGGCATTATCACAGGAGGGGGATGTTAGGATCCCTCTCCTGCAGCCTCTGACCAGCTCAGGAAACCAACATTGTGTGCATGCGCGGTGTCAGTTTCCTGGGAGGAGTGTTTCAAAAATGTGAGACCCCTCTGATACGTTTAGTACATAGCAAAACACTTTTAAAAATGGCGGCACTTCCACAATTCTTTGTACATAGGCCCCTTAGCGTCAATTCGCTCTGTAGATTTACAACCATTGTGTAGCGTAGCTCATGGAGTGAGAATTCTATTGTTTTTGTTCTACATCAGTAGTCGCCGCTATCGCGGTTCCCGGGCAGCGCCTGTGGTCAGTGTTAGCACAGATGTAGCCGTCTGCTAGTTCTCATTGCTTTATTTGGAGCTTGTGAATACCGCCCCTATAGCCTCACACCCAAGCTCACCTCTAGTTACAGTAAGAAAAGGAGAATGTATAAAGTCAGACGTATCTTTCTGCGATATTTGTGTACAGGCTCTGAGCGATCGTAGTGGGTTATATGACAGAGACAGATGTGTGGGTCAGTGCTAAGAGGCAGCCTGCAGCGTCGCTTGTCGCAGCGGACCGCAATGTCTCAGGTGTAGCAGGACTCTTACTGAATAGAGTTGCTGGAGAGGCGCTGCGATGAGGCTCCTCTCAGATGATCGCCGCCCTTCCTGCACTGTATCAGCCTAGTGCTAATCCAATATTGAATGGGGCCCGTGGCAGTCCTATGCACCTTTCCCGTGGCAAACCTATGCACCTTCCCTGTGGCAGTCCTATGCACCTTTTCTGTGGCAGACCTATGCACCTTCCCTGTGGCAGTCCTATGCACCTTTTCTGTGGCAGACCTATGCACCTTTCCTGTGGCAGACCTATGCACCTTTTCTGTGGCAGTCCTATGCACCTTTTCTGTGGCAGACCTATGCACCTTTTCTGTGGCAGACCTATGCACCTTTTCTGTGGCAGTCCTATGCACCTTTCCCGTGGCAGACATATGCACCTTTTCTGTGGCAGTCCTATGCACCTTTTCTGTGGCAGTCCTATGCACCTTTCCCGTGGCAAACCTATGCACCTTTCCCGTGGAAGTCCTATGCACCTTTCCTGTGGCAGTCCTATACACCTTTCCCGCAGTAGTACTCTGCACCTTTCCCGTGGCAAACCTATGCACCTTTCCCGTGGAAGTCCTATACACCTTTCCTGTGGCAGTCCTATACACCTTTCCCGCAGTAGTACTCTGCACCTTTCCTGTGGCAGTCCTATACACCTTTCCCGCAGTAGTACTCTGCATCTTTTCCGTGGCAGTCCTCTGGAGCTTTCCCGTGGCAATTCTTAGCACCCTTTTACCTATTTACAGTACTTACCCTATACAATCCTCTAATATTATCTCCTATATAATATATAATAGACCAGGCCTGTGACTCTGTGCCTGGCCGTAACACTGGGCGGAGTCACAGTGGCTGGATGCAGGCCAGGAACAGTCCCCTCCCTCAGTCCGCCCATCCCCGCCCAGTCCCCTCCCCATCTCCGTCCACTCCCCACTCTCTCTCCTCCCCGTACACTCCCTGCACCCTGGTGACACTGCAGCCGGGGACTGTAAGCGGGACTCTAAGTAACCGCTGCCGCACAGTCCGGAGGAGAATTGTGCCGTGCACGACCACTGACAGCCGCACCCGCCCCCCACTCCCACCCGCGGCACCCACAGCATCCAACACATCCACCCACGGCATACGGCCCGCGCCACCCTGCACCCTCCCACCCGCGGCACTCCGCACCCTCCCACCCGCGGAACCCACAGCACCCACAGCATCCACCCCACCCACGGTACACGCCCCTCCCCCACCCACAGCACTCCCGCCCCTCCCCCACCCGTAGCACCCCCACCCCTCCCCCACCCACGGCTCCCACAGCACCCACCACATCCGCCCGCCACCCGCAGCACATGCCCCTCCCCCACCCACCCTGCACCCGCAGCATCCACCACATTCACCTGCGGCACACACCCCTCTCCACCCGCACCACTTCCACCCCCACCCGTAGCACCCGCACCCCCCCCCTACCCCTGCCCCACCCGCAGCACTCCACCACCCACGGCACCAACCACATCCGTCCCCCACCCGAGGCACACACCCCTCCTCCACCCGCAGCACTCCAGCCCCCTCCCCCACCCTTAGCACCAACAACCTGCAAAACCCCCGCCCCACCCCCAAAACCCCCGCACCACCCCCATACCCACCTCTCCCCCGCTACACCCCCGCATCCTCCACCCCACCCACAGCAACCCCACACCTCCCCCACCCCACCACCATACCCACCTCTCCCCCCCGCACCCACCACCCTGCCCGCGCAATCCACCACATCCGCCCCCCCACCCGTGGCACATGCCCCTCCCCCACCCGAGCCCCCCCTCACCAATGGCACCCACAGCATCCACCACATCCGCCCCCCACCCGCGGCACACGTCCCTCCCCCACTCGCGGCACTCCCGCCCCCTCCCTCACCCATAGCACCCACACCTGCAGCACCCGCCCCTCCCCCACCCATGCCACTCCCACCCCTCCCCCACCCGCAGCACCCCCGCCCCTCCCCCCACCTGTGGCACCCACCACATCCGTCCCCCACCCATCGCACCCACAACCCGCAAACCCCCCCCTCCCTCCCCCACCCGAACCAACTCTGCTACCTGTGGGTACTGTGTTTACAAGCGGCTCAGCTACCTGTGGCCACTGTGTGTATAAACGTCTCTGCTACCGGTGGGTATTGTGTGTATAAACATCTCTGCTACCTGTGGGCACTGTGTGTATAAGCGGCTCTGCTTCCTGTGGGTATTGTGTGTATAAGCGCCTCTGCTACCTGTGGCCACTATGTGTATAAGCGCCTCTGCTACCTGTGGCCACTGTGTGTATAAGCAGCTCTGCTACCTGTGGCCACTGTGTGTATAAGCGCCTCTGCTACCTGTGGGCACTGTGTGTATAAGCGCCTCTGCTACCTGTGGGCACTGTGTGTATAAGCGCCTCTGCTACCTGTGGCCACTGTGTGTATAAGCGCCTCTGCTGCCTGTGGGTATTGTGTGTATAAGCTGCGCTGCTACCTCTGGCCACTGTGTCTATAAGCGCCTCTGCTACCTGTGGCCACTGTGTGTATAAGCGCCTCTGCTACCTGTGGCCACTGTGTGTATAAGCGCCTCTGCTACCTGTGGCCATTGTGTGTATAAGCGCCTCTGCTACCTGTGGCCACTGTGTGTATAAGCAGCTCTGCTACCTGTGGCCACTGTGTGTATAAGCGCCTCTGCTACCTGTGGGCACTGTGTGTATAAGCGCATCTGCTACCTGTGGCCACTGTGTATAAGCGCCTCTGCTACCTGTGGCCACTGTGTGTATAAGCGCCTCTGCTACCTGTGGGCACTGTGTGTATAAGCGCCTCTGCTACCTGTGGCCACTGTGTGTATAAGCGCCTCTGCTGCCTGTGGGTATTGTGTGTATAAGCTGCGCTGCTACCTCTGGCCACTGTGTCTATAAGCGCCTCTGCTAGCTGTGGCCACTGTGTGTATAAGCGCCTCTGCTACCTGTGGCCACTGTGTGTATAAGCGCCTCTGCTACCTGTGGGCACTGTGTGTGTATAAGCTGCGCTGCTACCTCTGGTCACTGTGTGTATAAGCGCCTCTGCTACCTGTGGGCACTGTGTGTGTGTATAAGCGGCTCTGCTACCTGTGGCTATTGTGTGTATAAGAGGCTCTGCTACCTGTGGGCACTGTGTGTGTATACGCGGCTCTGCTACCTGTGGCCACTGTGTGTATACGCGGCTCTGCTACCTGTGGGTATTGTGTGTAGAAGCGGCTCTGCTACCTGTGGGTATTGTGTGTATAAGCTGCGCTGCTACCTCTGGCCACTGTGTATAAGCGCCTCTGCTACCTGTGGCCACTGTGTATAAGCGCCTCTGCTACCTGTGGCCACTGTGTGTATAAGCGCCTCTGCTACCTGTGGGCACTGTGTGTATAAGCGCCTCTGCTACCTGTGGCCACTGTGTGTATAAGCGCCTCTGCTGCCTGTGGGTATTGTGTGTATAAGCTGCGCTGCTACCTCTGGCCACTGTGTCTATAAGCGCCTCTGCTAGCTGTGGCCACTGTGTGTATAAGCGCCTCTGCTACCTGTGGCCACTGTGTGTATAAGCGCCTCTGCTACCTGTGGGCACTGTGTGTGTATAAGCTGCGCTGCTACCTCTGGTCACTGTGTGTATAAGCGCCTCTGCTACCTGTGGGCACTGTGTGTGTGTATAAGCGGCTCTGCTACCTGTGGCTATTGTGTGTATAAGAGGCTCTGCTACCTGTGGGCACTGTGTGTGTATACGCGGCTCTGCTACCTGTGGCCACTGTGTGTATACGCGGCTCTGCTACCTGTGGGTATTGTGTGTAGAAGCGGCTCTGCTACCTGTGGGTATTGTGTGTATAAGCTGCGCTGCTACCTCTGGCCACTGTGTGGATACCCGTCTCCATTACCTGTGGCCACTGTGTGTATAAGCAGCTCAGCTACCTGTGTCCATTGTGTGTATACGCGGCTCTGATACCTGTGACTACTGTGTGTATAAGCTGCGCTGCAGACACTAGCAGTATATACTACACTATGTTATTCATTGTGCCCTGCGGCCACTCTGCACGCCCTCACAAAGGGCTACGCCCCCTTGACAATTGCACGCCCTTCCCCCTTGCAATATATACCCACTAGCATAAAAATTTTTGCAGGTAATATTCCATGTAATAACAATTATAGCACAGCTGAAGACTGTGCAGGGGATAACGGGTCGTAGCCTCTTGCAACGGTATTTTCTGTCTAACACCTTCCCTCTCTTTATCCTCTCCCTACCACCCTGACTCTCCCTATCATTTACCGATCGCACAGCGTTTCTGTACATTCCCTTTCTCCCCCCTACGCCTCTCTATCTTTTCTCAACCGGACACCATTTCTGTATGCCCTCTATACTGCCCTGCATTTCTGCATCTGTTCTCTACCGGCCTGCGTATTTTCAAAGGCGTGCAGAGGTAAACGGGGCGCAGCCCCAAACGACGGTGTGAAGAGCGCCCGCAGGGCGCGATGAATCACCTAGTTACTTTATACTTTCTGAAAGGAGCCCGTCCCTGTGCTGTATGGGCTGCGGTGCATGGGTGGTCCCGCTGGTGAAACCTCTGGAACTACATCTGCGATATGTGGCCCATAGGCTACAATGGGCTACTGTCACCTTCAGATGGCGGTACCTGCGGGGGCAATATCGGGGATGCTTCGTATTCTGGAAGTTAGTAAAGCTACCATCATCGCATCCCCTATAGAAACGTATGGGGGATGAGGCTACAGGCAGGAATGGAGGGGTCACAGCAGGTATTGGGGGTATCTTGTGCAGTACCCCCTACATTCATTCAGGGATACTTAAAATTTGTGGTTAACCCACGAAAATGAAGCCGCAAATAAACAGTGATAAATTGGCCCCTAATTCCCTCTTGTCTTTTTGCTCCCACTCAGACATTATAACCTCCCCTCCTCTCCCTCCAGTAGTTGTGCCATGCTGGGACTTGTAGTTGCACAGTGACTGGTGGGCGACAGGTTGCATAACACTGGTCTCCTCAATATGAGTAACTGCTCCCCCATCAGGAGGCAGGTAGACTGGATGCACATGGTTCCCCATCACAGTGCAGAGCATAGAGGATAACCCCCCAAAATCTGAGCTGTTCCTCCGGAGTCAAAGTTGGTGGACTGCGCTGCTCTCCCAGCCGCGGCTTAGCTGGATCAGCCACATTTATTAATTATGTCACCAACAACATCCATGTTCAATAATGATGCCGCCTTCTCCCAAACAGCCCCGACATTAAATGAATAGCACTACCATTTCACAAATATCCCTATTAGCCTCAACCAGCCCTGACATTATATTCACATTTCAACGTAATACCCCCATAAGCCCCTACATTAATGTAACAGTCCTCACATGTCATAGAGATTCCCCACGTTACACTAATGGACCATATTTAACATAGAATAACCACACAAAGTATTTATACCCCAACAGCTCCTATAATGAAGAGGTCATCTATTACTCCCCACTTCTGTGGAACTACAAACACCAGATTGCCCGTTCAGAAAGGCCTGCTGGAACTTGTAGTCTACTACAGCTTGCTCTCCCCAGGTAATCTAGCTCTACCATAAGAAGTAAACCCGTCTACTTGTGCACTAAAGCCTCTATAATATCTAGTGCGATCTGCATTGTGCATACATCCCATGTACAGTACCTGCCTCCCTGCAAAATCTGTTTATTCATCTTACCCGGATACAAATCAATTTACACATTTCCCAAAGGCTACACCATAAAGCGACACCCCATCTGCACAAGACATGGGAGGAATTTAATAGTCAATAAATCACTACAGAAGAAGTGTATAGGTCAGGTCTGATACAGTGTGTAGGATTTACCCATAGTCACAGATATGATTAATACTCTGTAATCACCTATGGCGCAGTCTGTTTTATTCTTCGCAGATTATATTGCAAGGTGACACATATCTGCTCAGAGGGTTCCTGTCTGAATAAACGCCATCTGACACCTCTAATGCAGGGCTGACGGATGGCTGGTCAGCGCCTCGGCCTTTGGAACCATCAGATGCAATTATCTATGTTCGGAAGTTATTTTAATGCGATTTTGTGTCCTGTGGAACGTTGGCCGTATCTAGGCAACCCAAAGTTCCTGGTAAGCCCCTGTGTCGTGTACTTGGGTCTCCCCTTGCTGTGTTCTTCACATAGCGCCGAATAGCTTCTGTATTGTAAGGTACAAACTTTTTACACACACACAGAATAACACGTTCCTTCCCTCCGCCAAGGTTGACAAACAAATCATAACAGCGCAATTTGCAGCAGAGAACTAATTATACTAATATCTAATTATATTAAGTAATTGCAATTCCTTTTGTACCCGTTTTTTGTTATTTTATTTTTGTTGCACATTGTATAGAACTGTTATTATTTTTGTTCTTTTCATATGTTATAATTTATTGACATTTCAAAGAATCTAATTGCTTCATTGATTGTCTCATAATTAACATTCACAGCGAATAGCACAAACCTTTAAAAACAAGGTTTCTGCTAAGCAAACTCGCAGCTACCGGATCTCTGCGGCGTTTGTATCCTTAACCTAATCCTTTCTTATTTCATTGGAGATTAGAGCAAACAAAGTGTAATAGGAATTTGGCAAATGTCTCCTGGTACTGCACAGAGCGCGGTGTAAGTACAGCACTTCATCCGCCGCTCATCTGACGGCTTGCAGATCTGTATCTGTGAATACTAAATAAGCGTTAAAGGGGAATCATCACCATTAACAAACGGCAATGTAAACCGTAAGGAACTTTCCTGCTGTCGTCAGAACGTGTGCTGATCACAGACATGAAAATGGCCTTCACATTCCTGCGTTTTTGGCGCCACTTCCACGTTACTTCCCCCAAACGGTCCCTTGCTGTCATTCACTCTGCGTTATTAAATGTCAGTGCGAGCGCGATTGCAAAAGTACCTTACCGCATGCGCAGTGCGATCGCGGCACATTCACCGTCTGCTGACAATCGCTCCCTTGCAAAAACATCAGCATTGCGTACACATGAATTAGGCCCCAAATGCGTACATTTGTCTAGGCGCAGGGCTGCCCGCATATTAGCAGGAAGACCGCCCTGTCCGTGCACACGCCCTCTCGGAACCTTGGCTGCGTGAGAACGCCCATTTATAGCCCATTTACTCCTCAGTCACAAGCGAAGCAGCGACTGCAATGTCCGGGACTCACCCGTACAGGGTGTCTCACTGTCTTCTGCTCCGCACCTCCCGTCATGTGCATGAGCCCCCCTCATTTACATGGGAATAGAGCAACGCCATTACAGCGGTTCCATTCTGCATACATTAGCGTTTCCATAAGTAATCACACCTGGTTCCCTCTCTGACAGTGACCCCGCCCTAGTGCGCAGGCAAATGGCCGCACATGGGCAAAACAGCGACCATGTTATACGCCCAGAAGGGACGACATCGCTGGGACAGATGGTCATTTGTGATGAAAAATTCCAGCAGAGATAAAAGGATCTATGTACTAAGCCTGGAGAGAGATAAAGTGGAGAGAGATAGATAAAGGGGTCTATGTACTAAGCCTGGAGAGAGATAAAGTGGAGAGAGATAAAGGGGTCTATGTACTAAGCCTGGAGAGAGATAAAGTGGAGAGAGAGAGAGATAAAGGGGCCTATGTACTAAGCCTTGGAGAGAGAGATAAAGTGGAGAGAGAAAAAGGGTCTATTTTCTAAGCCTTGGAGAGAGATAAAGTGGAGAGAGATAAAGGGGTCTATTCACGAAGCATGGAGAGAGATAAAGCAGAGAGAGATAAAGGGGCCTATGTACTAAGCCTTGGAGAGAGATAAAGTGGAGAGAGAGAGAGAGAGAGATAAAGGGGTCTATTTACGAAGCATGGAGAGAGATAAAGTAGAGAGAGATAAAGGGGCCTATGTACTAAGCCTTGGAGAGAGATAAAGTGGAGAGAGAGAGAGAGAGATAGGGGTCTATTTACTTAAGCCTGGACAGGGCTAAAGTGGAGAGAGAGATAAAGAGGTCTATCTATTAAGCCTTGGGTGGAGATAAAGTTGACGGAGATAAAGTAACAGCCAATCAGCTCCTAACTGTCACGTTACAGGCTGTGTTTGATAAAAATGACAGCAGCTGGTTGGCTGGTACTTTATCTCTCTCCAAAGCTTAGTACATAGACTACAAATTCCGGTAAGTAGATGATGTACGTTAATGAGGGCACTATATAAACGAGATCTATAATACAGCTGTCACCCGTTGTTCCATTGCTTTCATGCCCCGCCCCCACGTCTGATCATTGTAACCTCACTGTCTCTACTGTGTGTCTCTGTGTCACCGGACCGTCGTCTCTCTTATTTATGTATCATACGACCATTATTCCCCAGATGTCTTTATATAACGGTATCTTTGTCTCTGTGTCACCGGACCATCGTCTCTCCTATTTATGTATCATACGACCATTATTCCCCAGGTGTCTTTATATAACGGTATCTTTGTCTCTGTGTCACCGGACCATCGTCTCTCTTATTTATGTATCATACGACCATTATTCCCCAGGTGTCTTTATATAACGGTATCTTTGTCTCTGTGTCACCGGACCGTCGTCTCTCTTATTTATGTATCATACGACCATTATTCCCCAGGTGTCTTTATATAACGGTATCTTTGTCTCTGTGTCACCGGACCATCGTCTCTCCTATTTATGTATCATACGACCATTATTCCCCAGGTGTCTTTATATAACGGTATCTTTGTCTCTGTGTCACCGGACCATCGTCTCTCTTATTTATGTATCATACAACCATTATTCCCCAGGTGTCTTCATATAACAGTATCTTTGTCTCTGTGTCACCGGACCATCGTCTCTCCTATTTATGTATCATACGACCATTATTCCCCAGGTGTCTTTATATAACGGTATCTTTGTCTCTGTGTCACCGGACCGTCGTCTCTCTTATTTATGTATCATACGACCATTATTCCCCAGGTGTCTTTATATAACGGTATCTTTGTCTCTGTGTCACCGGACCATCGTCTCTCTTATTTATGTATCATACGACCATTATTCCCCAGGTGTCTTTATATAACGGTATCTTTGTCTCTGTGTCACCGGACCATCGTCTCTCCTATTTATGTATCATATGACCATTATTCCCCAGGTGTCTTTATATAACGGTATCTTTGTCTCTGTGTCACCGGACCATCGTCTCTCCTATTTATGTATCATACGACCATTATTCCCCAGGTGTCTTTATATAACGGTATCTTTGTCTCTGTGTCACCGGACCATCGTCTCTCTTATTTATGTATCATACGACCATTATTCCCCAGGTGTCTTTATATAACGGTATCTTTGTCTCTGTGTCACCGGACCGTCGTCTCTCTTATTTATGTATCATACGACCATTATTCCCCAGGTGTCTTTATATAACGGTATCTTTGTCTCTGTATCAGACGACTAATACGCTTTGTAAAGCCGCCGTTCAACCAGCCTTGCACAAATCCTCTATTTATACCTCTCATTTAATGTACTTTAAACCATTCATTACTACAAAAGTTAAGATACACTTAGAACTATCCAACATGAGTCATTTTTTACATTTTCCAATTAAAACCAGTTGTTATTCAAACCAGGACAATTAAATTAAAGCAATTAATTGTATTTTTTTCAAAGCAATTTTAGGACAACTGATATTTCATAGAAATAATTGGGGAAAGGCGGCGTTAAGCCATGGCTCTGGCAGCAGATTTCCACGGATACTTCCTGTGTGTCATGTTTGTGTGGGGCGGGAAGGGCGTCCGATGGTGGCCATATTGCGGCTGGCGCACAGAGAGTACACCCAGGATAACATTCTGCTTCTATATTACAGAAATACAGGAGATTTCTTTGTTGTCACATTGTAAGCAATTCATAACTTCTGATGTCTGAGAAGCTCACATAAGTGAATCCGAGTAATATCATGAAAGTCAGCTGGGACTTTTACAGCGGATAATCTTTCTTTCCCTGTGTCACCGGCTTGATGGAAAAAATGACTAATGATTACCTTAAATTGCAGTAAATATATTTCTTTAGCTAAAGCCAGAACTTTGATTCTATAAGTCTATTAAGTCTTATGTGTGTGTATACCGTAAACTCCATCTTGGAAGTCATCTCGTGAAATAGATTTGCCAGATTGGTGAAATTGCGAAATGTAGATCAAAGATTTTGTCAGACGCTGCTCTTTTTTATCCTTGACCAAATTCTCTCTTGTATAGAAGATTCCAGCTGCCTTGCCCAAGAAGCAAAACAATCAGAACAAAGTTCAGAATTCGGAATTTTCCAGAAGTGCCGTCATCTAAGATGGCGCCGGGCAATCTGATGCAGGGACCCCATGGGCGACCCGCTAACCTTCGTAAGGGCCATCATTACTCTTAGTCTCAGTAATAAGTGCTAACAGTACATTTAGGACGGGATGTATCAAACAGTTAAATGCAGTAAAACCTCTGAAAACTGCAGTTTTGGAGATATATGCTGCAGACCGGCGGCACAGCAGGCCCCATAGAATTCTATGAGGCTGCAATGTGCCCGCTTGCAGCAAGCTAAAGACAGTGTAACTTTTCAGAGCACATGCCAGCGAAGCAACGCCATCTGTAGAGGGTATTGCCAATAGAATCCTATGGGCTTACGTCTGCAAAAAGCCACCGGAGAGGGATCTGAAAGATCCATTCCCAGGAGCCACAAATTGCACATGCGCATGTGCATTAGAACTCCCAGGTCATACTGTAGTCACATCTTTCCTTGCAAAGCTGTACAGTATATTGCAACAAAGATAATGTTGCACTGCTAAATGCTTATTTATGTGAGGAGGTAGTCTGTGACAGATTAAAAAAGTTAAAGATTAATAAATCACCTGGTCCAGGTGGAATTCACCCGAGTGTTCTTATGGAGTTGCACGCTGAACTAGCAAAACCTCTATATTTGATCTTCATGGATTCGGTTAAATTGGGTATCAGTGGCGCACCCAGGGGGTGTTTCCGGGCACCCAGAAATTTATTTTTTTTATTTTTTTAGCTGCATGAGTATTATTAATGGCTGTCTAGCGTCCTCTGCAGCCTGCTGTCTTCCTGGTGGCACTTGTAAGTGCTTAATAAAAGTTTACTTTATTTTAATTATAGTACATATATATCCATGTGCATACATATATACACACATGTATATACATACATATAAACACACACACACACATATGATATATATACATGCGTATATACGTGTACTGTATGTATATATATATATATATATATATGCATGTTTAATATGCTATGTGTATATGTATATATGTATTGTATGTGTATATATATATATATATATGTGTGTGTGTATATATACAGTATATATATGTGTAGATAGATAGATAGATATATGCATACCTCCCAACTCTCCCGATTTTCGCGGGACAGTCCCATTTTTGGGGGACTGTCCCGCTGTCCCACCCGCGGGCCGCAGTGTCCCGCGGTGGGGGGTGGCAGTTGTGAGGCTCTGTCTCTCACTGCCCTGCTTAGCAGAGCAGCGGTGAATAGACGCTGTGCGCATGCGCACAGCATCTATTCACTGGAGTCAGAGGGAGAGGGGGCATGCCAGCGGCTCACAGAGCGCTGGGCATGCCCCCTTAGTGATGAAAATGGGGGCGTGGCTCGCGATCGCTGGTCCTCTGCGAAGCCACGCCCCCTTTCTTAGGTCACACCCCTTTTCCAGAGCGCGCGTGGCTTCGGCGCGCGCGTGTCCCTCCTTCCAGATACTAAAAGTTGGGAGGTATGTATATATACACACAGACACACTAGTTTTACGGACCCAGCATATACTGGGTCACCTCAGTCCCCACCCCCATGCTTGGCTCCACCCAGTTCTGGAAACCCCCCCATGCAAATCCTGCGTTTGCCACTGGGTATGGTTCCCAAAGACTGGCGTATAGCGGAAGTAGTGCCGATATTCAAAAAGGGAAGCAAAGCTGAACCAGGTAATTATATACCAGTTAGTCTTACATCTATAGTGGGGAAAGTATTGGAAGGTATTCTAAGGGACAGTATTCAAAAGTTCCTTGAAGCAAATAAGGTCATTAAAAGGAACCAACATGGATTTGTGAAGGCCAGATCATGTCAGACCAATTTACTTGGCTTTTATGAAACAGTAAGTGCTAACCTTGATCAGGGTAAGGAGGTGATGTAATATTTTTAGACTTTGCCAAAGCTTTTCGACACTGTACCACACATGCATCTTATCTATAAGCTACAAGATATAGGGCTAGGGAGCACAATATGCACTTGGGTCAGTAATTGGTTAGATAATAGGGAGCAGCGCGTTGTGGTCAATGGATCATTTTCAAATTGGACTAAAGTACTAAGTGGTGTGCCATAAGGGTCTGTACTCGGACCACTTTTGTTCAACATTTTCATCAACGACCTAACAGTAGGTCTAGAGAGCATGGTGACAATTTTCGCAGATGATACCAAACTGTGTATGGTTATAAATACGGAGGGGGATGCTGAGTCTCTTCAGAACGACTTAACTAAACTGGAAGCATGGGCAGCAAAATGGAGAATGATATTCAACACAGACAAGTGTAAGGTAATTCACTGCGGGGGCAAGACCAAAAATTACACCTACATACTAAATGGGGTAATATTAGGGGATTCTGTACTGGAAAAAGTCTTAGGAGTTTACATAGATAACAAATTAAGCAGCAGTACCCAAAGTAGGAGTGCATCAAAGAAGGCTAATAAGATATTAACATGCATAAAACAAGGGAATTGATGCAAGGGGCGAGAGTATTATACTCCCATTATATAAATCACTGGTGAGGCCACATCTTGAATACTGTGTGCAATTTTGGCCACCATATTACAAAAGGATATCCTGGAGCTAGAAAAGGTTCAGAGGCGGGCGACCAAACTAATCAAGGGCATGGAGACGCTGGAATACGAGGAAAGGCTTGCAAGGCTAGGCATGTTTACATTGGAAAAGAGGAGACTAAGAGGGGACATGATCAACATCTACAAATATATAAGGGGTCAATACACAGAGCTCGGGAGGAACCTGTTTTCTATAAGATCAGCACAGAGGACACGTGGTCACTCGCTTAGGTTAGAGGAGAGGAGTTTCCGCACATTGAGGCAAAAAGGTTTTTTCACAGTAAGGACAATACGTGTTTGGAATTCCCTGCCTGAGAGAGTAGTAACTGCGGACTCAGTCAACACCTTTAAGAATGGGTTAGATAAATTCCTATTGGATAAAGATATTCAGGGTTATGGTGCGTAGGCACGCATTATAGTTACTATAACTAGTCTAACATAAAAATAACTAGTCCTATAATAAGACTGCATAGGAGACCACAAATAGGTTGAACTTGATGGACAATTGTCTTTTTTCAACCTTAGTTACTTTGTTACTACAGTATGTTACTAAGAGCTGTCCCAGCAGGTAAATAATCCTACTGGCGTTACACCAGTATGAATACAAAAACTCCATAAAGAGGGATCTGAAGGATTCCCTCTCCTGTCCCTGTGGCTTGCTCATGTGCTAGCCAGTCGTTACATATGCACATTAGAACTCCCTGGTCATAAACCTGGAAATCAATTCTGCTATATCAGAAGAATTGACCCGAGGGGTAAGTATTCATGCATATATGTGCTAAAAAACAATGGGGGTCATTCCGAGTTGTTCGCTCGGTAAATTTCTTCACATCGCAGCGATTTTCCGCTTAGTGCGCATGCGCAATGTCCGCACTGTGACTGCGCCAAGCAAATTTGCTATTCAGTTAGGAATTTTACTCACGGTTTTTTCCTCGTTCTGGTGATCGTAATGTGATTGACAGGAAGTGGGTGTTTCTGGGCGAAAACAGGCCGTTTTATGGGAGCGTGTGAAAAAACGCTGCCGTTTCTGGGAAAAACGCGGGAGTGGCTGGAGAAACGGAGGAGTGTCTGGGCGAACGCTGGGTGTGTTTGTGACGTCAAACCAGGAACGACAAGCACTGAACTGATCGCAGATGCCGAGTAAGTCTCGAGTTACTCAGAGACTGCACAGAGATGTCTTATCGCAATATTGCGAATCTTTCGTTCGCAATTTTAAGAAGCTAAGATTCACTCCCAGTAGGTGGCGGCTTAGCGTGTGCAAAGCTGCTAAAAGCAGCTTGCGAGCGAACAACTCGGAATGACCCCCAATGGTCTGCATGCAAATGTGTACTGTCAGGACGTATCGCAATCAAATAGCTTTACTTGATAAATCCCTGCACCAATTTACGTGGTGTCATTTTATTTATAATCTATACTAGGGCAGGATTTATATACGCTATACTTGTGGGCAATGTTTTGGTTTTATTATAACAAAAAGTGCTTGTGCTATGAATAAGGTGCTGTGGCCAGGTAAGTGTCTCCTGGTGTATAAAGTGCTGGGGCGGAGGATTCAGGTGATACAAGTTCCAGGGGAGAATGTTAGAATATGCCAGTGATGATGGTAGAAGATCTCCCTCTCTCCAGAGCAGCCAGAAAAGTAGCACTGCCTGTAATTATTATATATCCATACTGCGCACACACATATACGGGGGTGAGTCACATTATTATGACTTCCTCCTACATGTGATGTCGGCAGCGCATGGAGTACGTCACATGACGTGCGCTGGCTTGGTGGGTGTATAAGGTGGGCAATAGGCCATCTGCACACATATCACTTGTTGCTGTCATGGGTAAAAGGGGCGATTTATCTGAGTTGCAGAAAGGGATGATTATCAGCTTACTGGCCGAGGGTGGTGGAATTTTTGACACAGCGCAGTTTGTGACCTGTTCGCGTGCTGCTGCGGTGACAGTGTATCGTGACTTGACAAATGGCACCATGGCGTATAACCAACGTGGAAACTGCAGAGCACCACACGCCATTGATGTGAGAGGTAAACGTCAGCTAAGAAGGTGCGTGAGGGCCGACCGACGTGCAACAGCGGAGCAGCTCACCGTCACAGTGTACCTGGGAGCTACCAGACGTGTGTCTATAGTGACAGATCAGCCCGTCTAGCTGCTGTCCGCGCCGCACACGGCGGTTACTCTGGGTATTAGCTGGTGGTTATAATAATGGGACTCCACCGTGTATTAGAAATGTGACTTTGGCGATAAATGACGCACAGGAAAATCCGGTGTGTGCTTTTAGAATAGTCCTGTTATATATTTCACATGTTGCACTTCCAGTGCCTGCAATCCAGCCATCCGTACATCAATTATCCATCCTCTGTCTCATTACAAAGCTTCCCAAAAGAATATAATATCATTTCAGCCTTTGATAAAAGTATCTACAGACAAATGTCAGTCACCGGCCGCTGCTGGACCCCAACCTCTGACATTTCCCTCACAGCCCAATCCCTGAGTAATTAAATAAGAGAAAGATACAGGTTTCCAGCTATATAAGACACATGTCGCCGCCTGTAAACTGAACTTATGTTTTATTAATAAATAAAAATACGGGTCTATGGGTTATATATTTGTATACCTACTTTCATTCCACAACCGACCCTACAGTACGTTAACACAAAGAGAAGAATTTGTTAGTTCCATCACATAACACAATATATCTCCATCCCGTCACTTTTTGGCAAGTTAATAAATTGGGTCTTTGTATATTTTAATAACAAATATGAATCATTAAACTTTAATTATGTGGGTAGAGAATTTACGGTTAATGTTATGTTACAGTAATTTGGGTCTCTAATTAGTATTATCAGTCAAATGAAAATTACTTTTTTATTTAATAATCTAATGAACTGCAAATTTCAGCTGAAATCAACTCGCAGCCTGTTTTTCGCACACAAGTGCATTTGTTGCGACGCTTCCGGAGAATTAAAGGTAAATGGGTTTTCGGAGTGTTGGGCTGTTAATCTTGTCTGTTGCACCATGGTGACAGGGGGAAGCGACTTCTCAGCAGAACATATGGCGCCCTCGGCCCGTGCCGCGCACAAATCTCTACAACCAGCTAAACAAAAATGTCTTTTATTCTATCTGAATAAATGTTCACAACATGAATTCCTCGATTTATGATTCTTCTGTTTAAAAATCTGAAAATGAAATTCAAATTTTCTGAGAAGAAAATGGGATATTGTTATATAACAGGTGCTCCAAATGTTGTCACAATAGGAATCGTGCAGTATCATCCTTCTGGCTACCATAAATATGTATAGGTGCATAACATTCTGCTTCCCTTCTTCTAGCCAATTCATCACATTTCCGTAAGTTACAGTACATATGATTTATGATTGATCCTGGATTGTTATGCAAATTAAACGCTGGCATCTCTCTGCAATGAGGTGCTGAGCCGGCTACGTGCCGAGAGTTCCTACAATATGCTCTTAGAAAATCCAGCTGTGTTTCCTTTTTTAAAGGCATACGCAATACCGTAAAGGCAACGTCTTGTATACTGATATCAAAGTTTCCGTAATTGGAGATATATCATAGTTTAGAAAATCAACATTAGCAAAAGAATATCAACGTTCGCGGGTTTTTGTTTTTTGTATTTCTAATGGACAAAGGGGGTCATTCCGAGTTGTTCGCTCGTTGCCGATTTTCGCTATACTGCGATTAGTCGCTAACTGCAAATGCGCATGGTACGCAGAGCGCATGTGCTTAGTTATTTTACAAAAAACTTAGCTGTTTTGCTGTAGCGTCTGCGGCGCTTTTCAGTCGCACTGGTGTTCGGTAAATGATTGACAGGAAAGGGGTGTTTCTGGGCGGCAACTCAGCGTTTTCCCAGCGTTTGCTAAAAAACGCAGGCGTGTCAGGGAAAAATGCGGGAGTGTCTGGAGAAACGGGGGAGTGGCTGGCCGAACGCAGGGCGTGTTTGTGACGTCAAACCAGGAACGAAATGGGCTGAGCTGATCGCTGTCTAGGAGTAAGTCTCGAGCTACTCAGAAACTGCTAAGAATTTTCTATTCACAATTCTGCTAATCTTTCTTTCGCAATTCTGCTAAGCGAAGATACACTCCCAGAGGACGGCGGCCTAGTGTGTGCAATGCTGCTAAAAGCAGCTAGCGAGCGAACAACTCGGAATGAGGGCCAAAGTATTCACAAAGAAGTGACGCGGCTTTTTTTGCTGTCTGATCAATTACTGACTCTGATTTCTGACAATTGCAAAGTTCTTTTTACCTTGCAATAAATATAGCTGGATTTTTGGTTAGGCGGATTTCCTGCAATTTAACATTTAAATGAATGCTCTTGAAGGGTCCAGCTAAAATTACATCTTTATTTCGATAGACATTAACTGCAGCATCTAATTCCCTAGTATGTTTAGCTCATAGGCCAACGCCGGGGGGGGGGGGGGGGTTAGGGAGGGGCATCCTCTTGGCATGTGGCTCGAATCATGAAAACAATAGCAATTATATATAATACGGCTACTAGAGCTGCCGCCACATCATGACAGAGCGGAGCTGCTGCACATGCCCTGTGGTGGCAGCTTCTTCTACTAAGTTTGCCGTGTGGATCTGAGTCCTCAATAAGTGCACTGGACCAGAGAGCAGCTGCCAGGGAGAAGAGACAGGAGCCTTACCATGAGGTGGGAGAATGTGTGCTGAGAAAGGAAAGTGCAGTATTGGTTCTATTATGTTTGTGTATTTATTTATTATGGGATGTTTAACCTTTTCCTGACCACTTATTTATTATATTATTTAAATGTTTGATACAGCCTATACTATAGACCATACATATTGCTAAATATTGAACTGTATTCCAAACTGTATCCAGTGTATAAAAAGACCAGAGTTTACATTAAAATCCAGGGTCATTACTGGGTTCTTCTACTGCTCCCTCAGGCTCGGGCCACACATAGCGGGATGCCGCAGAACAGAATCCGGTCAGTGACACGCGGGATTTCAGTAGAACACAGTGCGGCACAGCCGCACTGTGTGAACACATACATTGAAATGTATGTGTTCACAATGAAATCACACCGTCCTGTCATTCGGCTCAACCGGTTGGATCTGGCGGCGGCGGGACTGCCGCGCATGTGTGGGTGCCTGCATAGGAGCTTATGTGCAGTCTCCTTCCGGCCAAGCGGGTCCCGGTGAACGGGTACCCGCTTGGCCGCTATGTGTGGTCCTACCCTTAAACTCCCGCGCTTGTTCCAATGTTCCTCAGAGTGGGAGATTGTGTTCTGCACTTGGAAGCCCCCATCTATAAATCCTGCGTTTGCCACTGTAGCGTCCAAGAAATTAAGGGGAATATTCATTATTGAGGGCCGACTGGACACCCAATTATTAAGCAATCAAATATAAAATTGAATGAACTCGAACAAACACTTCCCTGTGTATTCTATTAGACAAAACATATCCGATGCAGGAAGCTGCTGTGGATCCTCAAATTCTGGTTTGCGTACATCTCCGATGATGGAGCATGTGTGCATGTGCCGAATGGGTCCTGCATCGTCGCACACAGTGCCCCCTAAAGTTGCAGCCTGTCACCATTTGGGGGCGGGGAATCCAAAGATGCAGGAGCAATGTGCGCTACGTGCATCTGTGAATGAGGCCCATAATTCCAACAGCCACAGTGCCAGCCACACCCCCTGACAAATGGTGATACAATGGGGGCAGGGCCTTGGTGCCAGGACTGGTGATGTCACAAAGGGAGCGGAGCCAACGGTGCCAGTAAGTGTGGCGTTAGACCCGAGAGTCTTCAGGACGCATCTGGGGGGGCTGCAGAGACTGCAGGGTGGCTGCAGGGTGATCCTGGGTGCAGTTCTAGGCACCATGCTAGCCACCATGCTAGCCAAATGCAGGTATCATGGGGCAGTGACGGTGCCCCCCACTCTCGCACACCCCTACTTACGGCCCTGCTTGCAATCAATGGAGTATATATAATGGGTGCAAGCTGTTCCCACACCACACAGCCTGCACCCATGTATAGTTATATTAACCGCTCCGCCATCTCTGGAGTCCCATGTTGGGCGGTGGTCCAGTGTTGTAAAAATCACAGCCCATTTTTCCTTGGGTTTGCACATACACAGTAGAGAAGCCATAGTCTCTATGGCAGGCTTTTTCAACCAGTGTACCGTGGCACACTAGTGTTCCGCGACCAGTTGCAAGGTGTGCCATGGAACCAGAGCAGCTTCCTGCACCTTCAGAGTGAACTGTTGGCCCAGGCTCTTCTTAGAGGATCAGTCATGCTCCGGCTGTGACCTATGCCTTGGTGACGCGGCGGTGTGATATCATAGGTCACGGTCGCCGCATCTCACCACTCAGCCAGCCCACCCGCCTGCATACACATCTTCTAGTTCCCACTTGCATACACAGCTTTCCTTACCCACCCACATCCACGCCTGCCTGACCGCCCGCTGCTCAGTATTCGCAGCACTCCACTATGAACAACCCCCGCCACTGAGGGACAGGGAGGGGGACAGCTGACCGGTAGGGGCTAATATTTGTTATGTTATTTCTCCTGTGGGGAACAATAGGATTTATGGGGGGGGGGGGGAACAATGTGAATAATTCATGAGGGGAGCAATAGGATTAATGTAAGGAGCAACATGATTTAAGTGGGGAGCAATGTGATTGTTTTTTCTGTGTAGGCCAATGTATGTGTGGATTTGTATTTTACTGTGAGGGCCAATGTGTGGTTTTTTTTTTCCTGTGGGGAACTGATGGTGTGCCCTGGCAATTTTAAAATATTGTTCGGTGTGCCGCGAGTAAAAAAAGATTGAAAATCACTGCTTTATGGTGTTGTGCTGATCTAACCCATGGGCTTCACTGCAACTCTCCCTGGCAAGGGCCATCACGCATGTGGGGTCAGTAGACCACGCCCACACTCAAGTCTTAATAGAAGAGTGCAGAGACTGCTGATGCATTTACTTCACTCCAAACGCCTTCCGGAGCCCCTGCGTGTGCTATTTACATACATTCAGCAGGTACAATTGCATAGCATACCTCATTCCATTTTGGGTGCTAATATCACACCCGGATTTCAACATGAATGTGATTATTGATGAATTGTCCCCTTAAACCACCCCTGTTTCTGATGCATTAAACTAGAGACAAAGTAACATATTTTCTTGACCCACCCGAGGCTATCCATTTTATCCCCGAATTCGGTATTCATTTGGGATTTTTTCTTTTTTTCTTTTTTACCTGCCAGATGCAGGTAACTTATCCCGGAACCTATGTGTTTTCACCCCAAAATGTAAACATTTTTTGGTGGCAAAAAAACAGGGAACAATTGATTCCCTGAAAATAAATAAATGTAAAAATAAATAAATTCTGAAAACCCCATTTTTCGCACATGAAAATTTGGGGGGCTAATTGAATATCCCACTAAGTCTTTTTAAAATATTTACATGTTTGTTAGATGTCTAGAATCTATTTGTTTTTGGTATTAATAACTGATAATAATTAATAATCGTATTAAGTACATTTCCCAAGGATCAGTTAGCAGAAATATATGCAATATTCTTCCAATAATCTGTTCTGATAAAGTCTCTATCTGCCGATACACTCACACTCCACTCACACGATCCTAACTAATAATCACACGGACAACTGAATTGGTGATGAAAGGGGTCAGCTTTTTATTAAAAAGGGATTTAATTTTAGATGAATTTAAATAAACTTAAGTAAGGTGGTGGGGGGAAAGAATGACCTAGCATAAGCAATAGCTTTGAACTAACATTTAAAACAAGGGCTAACAGACCACCTTGGCAAGGATGAGGCCTTCTGCCACCATCCTTGCCTTAACGACTCACAAGGGAAGGGCCGACTGCCCGACCCTTATGGGGACATAACCACCAAGCGATGAGGCCATCCGCCCCCATCGCCATTGACTTGAGGCGGTAGCCCATCCACGGAAAAGCAAGGGGCCACATCTGGACCAGTGTTTACCCCTGCCTGAAAATGGAATCCACACCTAATCTTCACTGTGAATGGAACTGCCCCCAGGAAAACAGCCAAACATTATTATAAAGCCACCAACAGCTGTTCTGAGACCGGCCACCCTAAAAAGCCGACACAACTGAACCATTAAACCCAACCACACAACCACACCAGGAAGGACGGGAGGGTAAACATCCTGAAGAGAAGAGAGTCCCACATCTCCAAGCCAACCAACAAAAGCCCACAGAACCTCCCTAACAACAGGCAGGATCAATCAAAAACCATTCCATCTAAAACCAATCCCTCCTCCTAAAAACTTAACCCTTAGGTGTCCGTTTAGACTAGAGTTCAAGTGTACAGGCCTAGAGGTTTATGACACTCCTGTCATGTACCATTTCCTCCGTGTTCTAAAACTCTCTATCGGCCGATACACTGGTCAACCCAACGAAGCACAAACTGAACTAATGGGCCAAAACCCAAAAGGGGAACTAACACAAAGTAACCTGACATGTTGACCAGGCGAGAAGGGAGGAAGGTGTCGCAGGTCAACCTAAATTGACTTGAGGCAAAAATCACAAAACTTCTTCCAGCCAGCAGAAGTTAAAACTGGAGGTAAAAAAAAAATTCCTCAAGACCCCCACCAAAGGTGGCGAGTAGCTACTCCTCAAGTTAGGGTGCATTGCACAGGCTAAAACCTGATGATACCCAAGATTTCCACCTGTCCAACGTGCAGATTTGATCCATGAATCAACCCGCCTCAGCGGTGGCCATAGCAGCCCTGATGCGGAACGAATATGGTCCATAGTCATCCGGAGAAAGACCTAATTCCAAGATGCAATGCCCCAAATCCAACCAAACTGATAACGGGTAAGTGGCGACATCTCCAAGTGCATCAACCAAGCACACTTGAAAACTGCGCGAAGTAGGACGCAGTCAAGATCACCAGACAAATCCTGCGATCCTGACAACGACCCAATGAAACCCAATGCCCTCTATCAGTAGGATCAATCTTGGAGTGTTGCACCTTACCAAAGACCCCATCTTCCTGAAGTACGACATGAGACCCCAGCATAGGCAAAACGGCCCTCTTGGAGGAGGCCACCATTTCACCCACCCTGAACGACCCAAGATATGTCATCACAAAAGCCAATCTAACTAAGCAAGAGTCAAACGTCGATGCGCAATCCCTCTACATGAATTTCAGTGAAGACCCGTCACTAGGATGCTGCGGGTCGGGCGGAGTGGGTACTACTCTCACCCCACCTTTCACGATTTGCGATAGGAAGAATATATTTTGTTACTAGATCACACATGACATTTTGGGGTAAAATAAAGTTATACAGTAATATTATTATTACTGTTTTTTGAACATTAGATTAGATAGATGTGCAGGTTATATGATATTAATCTCATGAGATTAATCGCCTAAAAATAAATCTTTACGTGTTCCCTGCGGTAAATGAGCATTTCCTGTCTGTCCTCTCTTAGGAGAAATGACTTGGCGGTAAGTGCAGCTGCTATCTGACATTAGTATATATCATAGACTCTGTATTACTGATCTGAACTATCTACATTCAATAATTAGACAGTTCATACGTAACTAATAGGTCCAGCAGTCTCTCCTTCAGACCTGTGCAGATGGTCGCCGTGCTACTGTAACTACTACATAGTGTTTGACTGACAGCTTTATAGACTTGCTGTGATCAAAAGAACTGTGGGGATTAGTTCAGTCATAAAGTTTTGGGCAGCAAGGTTGGTGTAATGGTTAGCATAACTGCCTCACAGCCAGTGGCATAACTACAGCCCCCACAGCCACTGCGGAGGATAAAGGCTTAGGGCTATGGGGGCACTGCCTCTGATTCGGTGTAGATTGACCCTGTGGACTACCCGTCATCATGTCAATCTGCTAAATGTCTCTCCCAAAATGGTCACTGCCATGGAGGAGATAGATGCTAGAGGTCATACTTGACCTCTAGCATCTGACAGAGCTGGGAAGTGCTGGGAGTGCATAGCGCTGGTTAGCACTGGCGACCGCGGCAGCCTTACACCCTTAGCAACAAGCATGAAAACCCCTTGGCAACAAGCATTACTCCATGGCAATGAGCATGACACCCAGCGCATAAACCCTGGCAACAAGCATTACCCCCTGACAATGAGTATGACACCCAGCGCATGAAACCCCTGGCAACAGGCTTTACCCCCTGGCAATGACTATGGCACCCAGTGCATGAAACCTCTGGCAACAAGCATTACCCCATGGCAACAAGCATGACACCCACTGCATGAAACCCCTGGCAATGAGCATTACCCCCTGGCAAACGAGCATGACACCCAGCGCATGAAACCCCTGGTAACGAGCATGGAACCAAGAGCATGAAACTACTGGCAACTACAGTAGCAGGTAATTTAAAAGTAATTAGAAGCCTTACTGTGGGGAATAATGTGTAATGGGCATTGCGGTGTGTGGCATAATGTATCACAGGCATTACGGTGAGTGACATAATGTGTCACAGGCATTACGGTGTGTGGTATACTGTATCATGGGCATTGTGGAATGTAGTATAATGTCTCAGGGGCATTGTGGTGTGTGGCATAGTGTATCACAGGTATTACTGTGTGTGCAATAATGTGTCAGGGGTATTACAGTTGCATATTGTGTAATGGGCATTGCGGTGTGTGCTATAGTCTGTCAGGGACATTGCAGTGTGTGTCAAAATGTATCACGGACAGTGCGATGTGTGGCATAATGTGTCACAGGCATTACGGTGTGTGGCATAATCTGTAATGGGCATTACATTGTGTGGTATAATGAGTAATGAGCACTGCAGTGTGTGGTATAATGTGTAATGGGCATTGCGGCATGTGGTATAATGTGTAATGGGCACTGCAGTATGTGGTATAATGTGTAAGGGGCAGTGTGGTGTGTGGTATAATGTGTAAGGGGCATTAGTATAAGGAGGAAAAATGATAAATAATGTAAGGTGCATGAATCAGGATTATTTTTTTCCGGTGGTGGCCAATGTTTGGGCGCGAAGGATGCAAACTGGGGTAGAGGTAGTCTTTTCCTGCAATGCCACGCCCCCTGCAGCAAATCTGCTCTTTTTTGGGCGCGCGTCTGTGGTGCGCAGAAATTCTTCATTTTTCCTTTGGCAACTGGGGATGAGGGGCACCAGGAATTTTTTTTTTTTACTTGGGGGAGAAACATTTCTAGTTACGCCACTGCTCACAGCACTGAGGATTAGGGTTCAATTCCCACCAAGGTTCTGTATGAATTTTCCACACTGGCCGTATTCTTGTGTTGGCTTCTTCCGTGTATTCCGGTTTCCTCCAATAGTGTATATACATGTGGTAGGGAATATATATGGCCTTATTCAGTTGTGGACACAAATCTTGCCAATACTGCATCTTTGTAGGCAGCGGCTGTACAAAAATATTCAAATTCCAAAGGAGGCACCATGGGTAAATGGATCCGTAGACGCAGCATCTGATCAACACTGCGACCACCACTCACGGACGCCTAATTCAGACCTGATCGCATGCTAGGGTCTTTTTGCACTGCTGCGAACAGATAGTGCCCGCCCATAGGGGAGTGTATTTTAGCTTTGCAAGTGTGCAATCGCATGTGCAGCTCAGCGCTACAAAAAAGTTTTGTGCAGTTTCTGAGTTGCCCAGGACTTACTCAGCCACTGCGATCACTCAGCCTGTCCTGTCCCGGAATTGACGTCAGACACCCGCCCTGCAAATGCTTGGACACGCCTGCGTTTTTCCAAACACTCCCAGAAGACGGTCAGTTGACACCCACAAACGCCTTCTTCCTGTCAATCTCCTTGCGATCGACTGTGCGAATGGATTCTTCGTAAAACCCATGACACAGCATCGATCCGCTTTGTACTGCGTAGTTCTGACCTGATCGCAGAGCAGCAAAAAAAAAAAAAAACTAGCGCGTGATCATATGTGACGCAGACGCTTGCTTCAGAACTCCCACAAAAAGGAGACGGCACACCCCAGCTTTGTGCAATGCTATCCGTCCCCAGCAATCATCCTGCGGCTTACACGCCACCGACAGACATCGCAGCTGTATCCGACGCTTGCGCAGTCCTGGAAACATCGCTCAATCTATTATGCAGAGCAGCGTCCACCTCTGAATAATAGATTGTTAGCTCCACTGGAGCAGGGACTGATGTAAGTGGCCACATAGTCTCTGTAAAGTGCGATGTAATGTGTTGTTGTTGTTGTATAAGTGACTGTTAATAAATAAATGTCATATTAAATTCCTGCAGAATCAGCTATTCAGACTGCAGGAGATGGCATCGCAGCACTGCACTAAGGAAAGGTGAGGAGATTCTGCTGTCTGAGAGGTGGGTAATGATACATCAGGGTAGTTTACTTCCATGGTTCATATCAGAAAAGAGTGCATTTTGGTGATTACAGTAGTTGTCTTTCAGTTGCCTAACTGTGGAGGAGATTACATTGCTAAATAAAATTCTAAGAGAAAAAGCCGCTCCAACTTGTTTTTTTTATATTGGAACTGGTAATGGAGTAGGGGGCAATGGTAAGTAAACTGGTGGGTCAGGGGGGTGAAGGGGTGAGGTTGGTGCTGCTTTGGCAGTCAGGAAACCCCAACATGAAAGGGCAATGACATGGAGGGGGAAACTGATAATGTTGTGCCTACGGGCGGCCTGACTCCTAAATTTGCCCCTGCCAATGATCACGGGAAGCCACTTACCAGATTCTCTCTCTGGTGTGATGATTGAGCACTCAGATCCACAGACAGCAGACTTGGCGGGAAATCTGCTGCCAATGGGCATGTGCAGCATCTCCATTCCACCCTTTATACTGCATGTAGTAGTCGCTGGCCAGGCTTTGAGAAAGAGGGGTTACTGGGCAACTGGAAACCCCCCTGCGTTTGCCTATGGTTTAAAACAGTTTTAGAAGAAGTAACATGAAACGTGCAGTGTAAGAGAAGGGAGCGATGCTGAGCGTTTTTGGGTCTTATGTTAAATGTGTTTTGATAGAACGAACTCTGGGGCTAATTCCGACCTGATCGCTAGGCTGCGTTTTTGTACAGGTCTAAACTGCGCATGCACCACAATACGCAGGCAAGTAGCACGGGTACAGAGCGGATCGCCGCTCAGTGATGGGTTTGTGCAAAAGATCCATTCACACGGGCGTTCACAAGGAGAGTGACAGGAAGAGGGCGTTTGTGGGTGGTAACTGACCGTTTTCAGGGAGTGTTTGGAAAACGCAGGCGTGTCCAAGCGTTTGCAGGGCAATCCGTTTGCACGTCAATCCAGGACCGGACAGGCTGAAGTGATCGCAGCGGCTGAGTAAGTCCTGGGCTGCGCAGAGACTGCACAAGCGATCGCACACTTACACAGCAAAAATACACTCCCCCTGTGGGCGGTGATTGTGCGAACGCAGGACTGCAAAAAAAACCCTAGCGAGCGATCAGCTCTGAATTAGGCCTCTGTTGCTCCCTTGTTACTTACATTTCTGTGGGGGGGTAAATGTCCATCTGTCCTGGTTTTTACCAGAACAATCATGATTATTCTCACAACAAATATTGTTGTCTAAGTTTTATCATGTTACGAGAAGTCCAGCGATCTGGAAATAAGAGACGTTTACTGTAGTGAGAACTGCGCTATCATTGGCAAGCGCAGGTTTTCTAGGGGGGGGGGGGGGGTTTCCAAATGCAATCCACAATCTCCCACTCTGCAGAACATTGCAGCAGCTCTGCTCTGTCCCTTACACTGCATGATGTGGCGGCAGCTCTAGTAATTGTATTATGGGGGTAATTCCGACCTGATCGTAACTGTGCTAAATCTAGAACAGCTACGATCATCTTCCCTGACATGCGGGGGTACGCCCAGCACAGGGTTCGCCCGCCCCGCATGTCAGCCCCCCCACAAGCACAAAAGCATCGCACAGCAACGAGGCTTTTGTACTTGTAGAATAACTCCCAGCCTGCGCAGCTCCTGCGGCTTGCTGGGAGCTACTCGTCAATGCCCGGCTCACAGCGGCTGCGTGTGACATCACACAGCCGCTGCGGCCCACCCCCCGCGCGGTCTGTCCACGCCTGCGTTGGCTGGACGGCGCCGACACATGCGCAGTTCTGACCTGAACGCTGCGCTGCGAAGAACTGCAGTGAGCATTCAGGTCAGAATGACGTCCTATATACCATTGCTATTGTTGTCATAATTTGAGCCACTTGCAAAAAGGAAGGGGTTTCCGGGCAACCGGAAACCCCCTCCTGCATTTGCATTTGGCTATAATAATAAGTGTCTGCTTATGCAATAAAGGTCAGTGATGAGGATGGGGAAGGTCTGTGCTGCTGTAGTGACGCCCGTTTACATGGGTAAGGATCACTGGATCCACAAAATGATGAAGATCTGCATACAATACAGAATCAGGGATCACCTTGCGGAATGAGGTCCAGCGACGTAACGTGTCTGATACTGCGCCCAGGTGCAAAACCAGAACCTGCAGATGGAAGGGGGGGGGGGGCTCTGGTTGTCTGAGTGGCTGCTGTCCCAGAAAGCAACTTGTTTTTTATATTTCCTAAACAGTGGCGGAGATTGGGCATTAGGGTTTATACTGTACAGTACTATGCGATTGTAATGTTGCACTGTATTATATTGTCATGTGCTGTACTGCGCTGCTTTCTATCGCATCGTATTTCATTATAACTTATTTATTTATTATTTATTAATAGTTTCCTATATAGCGCAGCGTATTCTGTTGCGCTTATTGTACTGTATATACATATTTACTGATATAGCCTATTGGGATGGTGGTGACTATATGTATACAGTGGATGAGAAAGTGACTCTTAGGCCACACAGAGGGTCCCTAACCAGGGTGCATTGTTTATTGGTGCACAGCAGGTACAGGGTTAGTGCAGGAACACAGTAGTAATGCAGGGGTTAATATTAGAGATGAGCGGGTTCGGTTTCTCTGAAACCGAACCCGCACGAACTTCATGTTTTTTTCACGGGTCCGAGCAGACTCGGATCCTCCCGCCTTGCTCGGTTAACCCGAGCGCGCCCAAACGTCATCATGACGCTGTCGGATTCTCGCGAGACTCGGATTCTATATAAGGAGCCGCGCGTCGCCGCCATTTTCACACGTGCATTGAGATTGATAGGGAGAGGACGTGGCTGGCGTCCTCTCCATTAGAAATTAGATTAGAAGAGAGAGAGAGATTGTGCAGAGTCAGACAGAGTTTACCACAGTGACCAGTGCAGTTGTTGTTAGTTAACTTTTATTTATTTTAATATAATATATCCGTTCTCTGCTATATCCGTTCTCTGCCTGAAAAAAAACGATACACAGCAGCAGCCAGTCACACAGTGTGACTCAGTCTGTGTGCACTCAGCTCAGCCCAGTGTGCTGCACATCAATGTATAAAAGGCAAAGCTTATAATAATTGTGGGGGAGACTGGGGAGCACTGCAGGTTGTTATAGCAGGAGCCCCCAGGAGTACATAATATTATATTAATTTAAAATTAAACAGTGCACACTTTTGCTGCAGGAGTGCCACTGCCAGTGTGACTAGTGGTGACCAGTGCCTGACCACCAGTATAGTAGTATATTGTTGTATGTATTGTATACTATCTCTTTATCAACCAGTCTATATTAGCAGCAGACACAGTACAGTGCGGTAGTTCACGGCTGTGGCTACCTCTGTGTCGGCAGTCGGAACTCGGCAGGCAGTCCGTCCATCCATAATTGTATTACAATATATACCACCTAACCGTGGTATTTTTTTTTCTTTCTTTATACCGTCGTCATAGTGTCATACTAGTTGTTACGAGTATACTACTATCTCTTTATCAACCAGTGTACAGTGCGGTAGTTCACGGCTGTGGCTACCTCTGTGTCGGCAGTCGGCAGGCAGTCCGTCCATCCATAATTGTATTATTATTATAATATATACCACCTAACCGTGGTTTTTTTTTCATTCTTTATACCGTCGTCATAGTGTCATACTAGTTGTTACGAGTATACTACTATCTCTTTATCAACCAGTGTACAGTGCGGTAGTTCACGGCTGTGGCTACCTCTGTGTCGGCAGTCGGCAGGCAGTCCGTCCATCCATAATTGTATTATTATTATAATATATACCACCTAACCGTGGTTTTTTTTTCATTCTTTATACCGTCGTCATAGTGTCATACTAGTTGTTACGAGTATACTACTATCTCTTTATCAACCAGTGTACAGTGCGGTAGTTCACGGCTGTGGCTACCTCTGTGTCGGCAGTCGGCAGGCAGTCCGTCCATCCATAATTGTATTATTATTATAATATATACCACCTAACCGTGGTTTTTTTTTCATTCTTTATACCGTCGTCATAGTGTCATACTAGTTGTTACGAGTATACTACTATCTCTTTATCAACCAGTGTACAGTGCGGTAGTTCACGGCTGTGGCTACCTCTGTGTCGGCAGTCGGCAGGCAGTCCGTCCATCCATAATTGTATTATTATTATAATATATACCACCTAACCGTGGTTTTTTTTTCATTCTTTATACCGTCGTCATAGTGTCATACTAGTTGTTACGAGTATACTACTATCTCTTTATCAACCAGTGTACAGTGCGGTAGTTCACGGCTGTGGCTACCTCTGTGTCGGCAGTCGGCAGGCAGTCCGTCCATCCATAATTGTATTATTATTATAATATATACCACCTAACCGTGGTTTTTTTTTCATTCTTTATACCGTCGTCATAGTGTCATACTAGTTGTTACGAGTATACTACTATCTCTTTATCAACCAGTGTACAGTGCGGTAGTTCACGGCTGTGGCTACCTCTGTGTCGGCAGTCGGCAGGCAGTCCGTCCATCCATAATTGTATTATTATTATAATATATACCACCTAACCGTGGTTTTTTTTTCATTCTTTATACCGTCGTCATAGTGTCATACTAGTTGTTACGAGTATACTACTATCTCTTTATCAACCAGTGTACAGTGCGGTAGTTCACGGCTGTGGCTACCTCTGTGTCGGCAGTCGGCAGGCAGTCCGTCCATCCATAATTGTATTATTATTATAATATATACCACCTAACCGTGGTTTTTTTTTCATTCTTTATACCGTCGTCATAGTGTCATACTAGTTGTTACGAGTATACTACTATCTCTTTAGCAACCAGTGTACAGTGCGGTAGTTCACGGCTGTGGCTACCTCTGTGTCGGCAGTCGGCAGGCAGTCCGTCCATCCATAATTGTATTATTATTATAATATATACCACCTAACCGTGGTTTTTTTTTCATTCTTTATACCGTCGTCATAGTGTCATACTAGTTGTTACGAGTATACTACTATCTCTTTATCAACCAGTGTACAGTGCGGTAGTTCACGGCTGTGGCTACCTCTGTGTCGGCAGTCGGCAGGCAGTCCGTCCATCCATAATTGTATTATTATTATAATATATACCACCTAACCGTGGTTTTTTTTTCATTCTTTATACCGTCGTCATAGTGTCATACTAGTTGTTACGAGTATACTACTATCTCTTTATCAACCAGTGTACAGTGCGGTAGTTCACGGCTGTGGCTACCTCTGTGTCGGCAGTCGGCAGGCAGTCCGTCCATCCATAATTGTATTATTATTATAATATATACCACCTAACCGTGGTTTTTTTTTCATTCTTTATACCGTCGTCATAGTGTCATACTAGTTGTTATGAGTATACTACTATCTCTTTATCAACCAGTGTACAGTGCGGTAGTTCACGGCTGTGGCTACCTCTGTGTCGGCAGTCGGCAGGCAGTCCGTCCATCCATAATTGTATTATTATTATAATATATACCACCTAACCGTGGTTTTTTTTTCATTCTTTATACCGTCGTCATAGTGTCATACTAGTTGTTACGAGTATACTACTATCTCTTTATCAACCAGTGTACAGTGCGGTAGTTCACGGCTGTGGCTACCTCTGTGTCGGCAGTCGGCAGGCAGTCCGTCCATCCATAATTGTATTATTATTATAATATATACCACCTAACCGTGGTTTTTTTTTCATTCTTTATACCGTCGTCATAGTGTCATACTAGTTGTTACGAGTATACTACTATCTCTTTATCAACCAGTGTACAGTGCGGTAGTTCACGGCTGTGGCTACCTCTGTGTCGGCAGTCGGCAGGCAGTCCGTCCATCCATAATTGTATTATTATTATAATATATACCACCTAACCGTGGTTTTTTTTTCATTCTTTATACCGTCGTCATAGTGTCATACTAGTTGTTACGAGTATACTACTATCTCTTTATCAACCAGTGTACAGTGCGGTAGTTCACGGCTGTGGCTACCTCTGTGTCGGCAGTCGGCAGGTATCCAATACTAGTATCCAATCCATCCATCTCCATTGTTTACCTGAGGTGCCTTTTAGTTCTGCCTATAAAATATGGAGAACAAAAAAGTTGAGGTTCCAAAATTAGGGAAAGATCAAGATCCACTTCCACCTCGTGCTGAAGCTGCTGCCACTAGTCATGGCTGAGACGATGAAATGCCAGCAACGTCGTCTGCCAAGGCCGATGCCCAATGTCATAGTACAGAGCATGTCAAATCCAAAACACCAAATATCAGAAAAAAAAGGACTCCAAAACCTAAAATAAAATTGTCGGAGGAGAAGCGTAAACTTGCCAATATGCCATTTACCACACGGAGTGGCAAGGAACGGCTGAGGCCCTGGCCTATGTTCATGGCTAGTGGTTCAGCTTCACATGAGGATGGAAGCACTCAGCCTCTCGCTAGAAAAATGAAAAGACTCAAGCTGGCAAAAGCACCGCAAAGAACTGTGCGTTCTTCGAAATCCCAAATCCACAAGGAGAGTCCAATTGTGTCGGTTGCGATGCCTGACCTTCCCAACACTGGAGGTGAAGAGCATGCGCCTTCCACCATTTGCACGCCCCCTGCAAGTGCTGGAAGGAGCACCCGCAGTCCAGTTCCTGATAGTCAGATTGAAGATGTCAGTGTTGAAGTACACCAGGATGAGGAGGATATGGGTGTTGCTGGCGCTGGGGAGGAAATTGACCAGGAGGATTCTGATGGTGAGGTGGTTTGTTTAAGTCAGGCACCCGGGGAGACACCTGTTGTCCGTGGGAGGAATATGGCCGTTGACATGCCAGGTGAAAATACCAAAAAAATCAGCTCTTCGGTGTGGAGGTATTTCACCAGAAATGCGGACAACAGGTGTCAAGCCGTGTGTTCCCTTTGTCAAGCTGTAATAAGTAGGGGTAAGGACGTTAACCACCTCGGAACATCCTCCCTTATACGTCACCTGCAGCGCATTCATAATAAGTCAGTGACAAGTTCAAAAACTTTGGGTGACAGCGGAAGCAGTCCACTGACCAGTAAATCCCTTCCTCTTGTAACCAAGCTCACGCAAACCACCCCACCAACTCCCTCAGTGTCAATTTCCTCCTTCCCCAGGAATGCCAATAGTCCTGCAGGCCATGTCACTGGCAAGTCTGACGAGTCCTCTCCTGCCTGGGATTCCTCCGATGCATCCTTGCGTGTAACGCCTACTGCTGCTGGCGCTGCTGTTGTTGCCGCTGGGAGTCGATGGTCATCCCAGAGGGGAAGTCGTAAGCCCACTTGTACTACTTCCAGTAAGCAATTGACTGTTCAACAGTCCTTTGCGAGGAAGATGAAATATCACAGCAGTCATCCTACTGCAAAGCGGATAACTGAGGCCTTGGCATCCTGGGTGGTGAGAAACGTGGTTCCGGTATCCATCATTACTGCAGAGCCAACTAGAGACTTGTTGGAGGTACTGTGTCCCCGGTACCAAATACCATCTAGGTTCCATTTCTCTAGGCAGGCGATACCGAAAATGTACACAGACCTCAGAAAAAGAGTCACCAGTGTCCTAAAAAATGCAGCTGTACCCAATGTCCACTTAACCACGGACATGTGGACAAGTGGAGCAGGGCAGGGTCAGGACTATATGACTGTGACAGCCCACTGGGTAGATGTATGGACTCCCGCCGCAAGAACAGCAGCGGCGGCACCAGTAGCAGCATCTCGCAAACGCCAACTCTTTCCTAGGCAGGCTACGCTTTGTATCACCGCTTTCCAGAATACGCACACAGCTGAAAACCTCTTACGGCAACTGAGGAAGATCATCGCGGAATGGCTTACCCCAATTGGACTCTCCTGTGGATTTGTGGCATCGGACAACGCCAGCAATATTGTGTGTGCATTAAATCTGGGCCAATTCCAGCACGTCCCATGTTTTGCACATACCTTGAATTTGGTGGTGCAGAATTTTTTAAAAAACGACAGGGGCGTGCAAGAGATGCTGTCGGTGGCCAGAAGAATTGCGGGACACTTTCGGCGTACAGGCACCACGTACAGAAAACTGGAGCACCACCAAAAACTACTGAACCTGCCCTGCCATCATCTGAAGCAAGAAGTGGTAACGAGGTGGAATTCAACCCTCTATATGCTTCAGAGGTTGGAGGAGCAGCAAAAGGCCATTCAAGCCTATACAATTGAGCACGATATAGTAGGTGGAATGCACCTGTCTCAAGTGCAGTGGAGAATGATTTCAACGTTGTGCAAGGTTCTGATGCCCTTTGAACTTGCCACACGTGAAGTCAGTTCAGACACTGCCAGCCTGAGTCAGGTCATTCCCCTCATCAGGCTTTTGCAGAAGAAGCTGGAGGCATTGAAGAAGGAGCTAACACGGAGCGATTCCGCTAGGCATGTGGGACTTGTGGATGCAGCCCTTAATTCGCTTAACAAGGATTCACGGGTGGTCAATCTGTTGAAATCAGAGCACTACATTTTGGCCACCGTGCTCGATCCTAGATTTAAAGCCTACCTTGGATCTCTCTTTCCGGCAGACACAGGTCTGCTGGGGTTGAAAGACCTGCTGGTGACAAAATTGTCAAGTCAAGCGGAACGCGACCTGTCAACATCTCCTCCTTCACATTCTCCCGCAACTGGGGGTGCGAGGAAAAGGCTCAGAATTCCGAGCCCACCCGCTGGCGGTGATGCAGGGCAGTCTGGAGCGACTGCTGATGCTGACATCTGGTCCGGACTGAAGGACCTGACAACGATTACGGACATGTCGTCTACTGTCACTGCATATGATTCTCTCAACATTGATAGAATGGTGGAGGATTATATGAGTGACCGCATCCAAGTAGGCACGTCACACAGTCCGTACTTATACTGGCAGGAAAAAGAGGCAATTTGGAGGCCCTTGCACAAACTGGCTTTATTCTACCTAAGTTGCCCTCCCACAAGTGTGTACTCCGAAAGAGTGTTTAGTGCCGCCGCTCACCTTGTCAGCAATCGGCGTACGAGGTTACATCCAGAAAATGTGGAGAAGATGATGTTCATTAAAATGAATTATAATCAATTCCTCCGCGGAGACATTGACCAGCAGCAATTGCCTCCACAAAGTACACAGGGAGCTGAGATGGTGGATTCCAGTGGGGACGAATTGATAATCTGTGAGGAGGGGGATGTACACGGTGATATATCGGAGGGTGAAGATGAGGTGGACATCTTGCCTCTGTAGAGCCAGTTTGTGCAAGGAGAGATTAATTGCTTCTTTTTTGGGGGGGGTCCAAACCAACCCGTCATATCAGTCACAGTCGTGTGGCAGACCCTGTCACTGAAATGATGGGTTGGTTAAAGTGTGCATGTCCTGTTTTGTTTATACAACATAAGGGTGGGTGGGAGGGCCCAAGGATAATTCCATCTTGCACCTCTTTTTTCTTTTCTTTTTCTTTGCATCATGTGCTGATTGGGGAGGGTTTTTTGGAAGGGACATCCTGCGTGACACTGCAGTGCCACTCCTAGATGGGCCCGGTGTTTGTGTCGGCCACTAGGGTCGCTAATCTTACTCACACAGCTACCTCATTGCGCCTCTTTTTTTCTTTGCGTCATGTGCTGTTTGGGGAGGGTTTTTTGGAAGGGACATCCTGCGTGACACTGCAGTGCCACTCCTAGATGTGCCCGGTGTTTGTGTCGGCCACTAGGGTCGCTAATCTTACTCACACAGTCAGCTACCTCATTGCGCCTCTTTTTTTCTTTGCGTCATGTGCTGTTTGGGGAGGGTTTTTTGGAAGGGCCATCCTGCGTGACACTGCAGTGCCACTCCTAGATGGGCCCGGTGTTTGTGTCGGCCACTAGGGTCGCTTATCTTTCTCACACAGTCAGCTACCTCATTGCGCCTCTTTTTTTCTTTGCGTCATGTGCTGTTTGGGGAGGGTTTTTTGGAAGGGACATCCTGCGTGACACTGCAGTGCCACTCCTAGATGGGCCCGGTGTTTGTGTCGGCCACTAGGGTCGCTAATCTTACTCACACAGCTACCTCATTGCGCCTCTTTTTTTCTTTGCGTCATGTGCTGTTTGGGGAGGGTTTTTTGGAAGGGACATCCTGCGTGACACTGCAGTGCCACTCCTAGATGGGCCCGGTGTTTGTGTCGGCCACTAGGGTCGCTTATCTTACTCACACAGCGACCTCGGTGCAAATTTTAGGACTAAAAATAATATTGTGAGGTGTGATGTGTTCAGAATAGGCTGAAAATGAGTGTAAATTATGTTTTTTGAGGTTAATAATACTTTGGGATCAAAATTACCCCCAAATTCTATGATTTAAGCTGTTTTTTAGGGTTTTTTGAAAAAAACACCCGAATCCAAAACACACCCGAATCCGACAAAAATAATTCGGTGAGGTTTTGCCAAAACGCGTTCGAACCCAAAACACGGCCGCGGAACCGAACCCAAAACCAAAACACAAAACCCGAAAAATTTCAGGCGCTCATCTCTAGTTAATATCAGCGGTATCAATCACAGGGTAATAGCAGGGTGTCTGGGTGTCTTTCTTTAGGAGCTAAGTACTGCACTGTGACATTCTCACACAGTACAGATGGCTGCAGCCTGCACACGTGCAGTAGCACGTCAGGTTGGAGGTCGCACCTCCCTGCAGACCCTGGGTCCTAGCGCCCAGCATGTTCTAGTGCAAGGACAGAGGCAGCGCAGTGTGCCTGTCTTTCAGCAAAATTATTCTCAGCAAACCGCCATCCCGATGTTGTGCTACAATCCACATTCCCAGCCGCACATCCCAAGCATTTTGTTCTATCAATTTCCTTTTCAAACTCCAACTCCTCACCGACCCCAGATGGTTTAAACCTGGTAGCACTGACTTCTCACAACAGCGCCTTGGTTCTCCTGAGCTATGCCAACTCCTCGTGTCCTTCAGATAACACTTCTCCTGACAGCGGCTGTCAGCTCCGTCATCCGGCTTTTCACGTTCACTCATTGACTCCCAGCAGATCCCTCCCCTTCTCGCACATTCGCAGTTATCTGCTGTACAGATATATAATTCACAGCTGTACGTTGCAGAGTTCCTGACTGCTTCCTGCTGGCATTAATTGTCTTCTCACATTTTTGTTGAAGTGATGCGATGGAATATGACAGCCAGTGGAAACCAAAACCTGAAATTCCGGGCCAGAGTTATTTACTTTCATCGTTATCCGCGACCCTCGGCCCGTCCTGACTCAGAGCGTGACCCTATCTTCCCTGTCCCCAGGGTTATTGCTTAGAGTGGTCTTTCAACAAATTTTGGAGCTGTGCAGCCACCAAATGAGTTTGCAAAAGTAAAACTGAGGAAATACTCTCCTGCCTATCATTCACACCAACCATATTCAGCATCACCAATCCCAGTGGGACGTTGGATAAACTCCAACATTCTGGTCATCTTGGATTTCAAAGTGAGGCAAATGTCACTTTGTCAAGATCTCATACCGTTGCATTCTCCAGGGCGCACATACACTGCCCCCCATCCCCCTCATTTTTAACGCAAAACCTTCAGTGGTCGTTGAGGCAACTTCCAAAACATGTTGGAAAATTATGGTTATGGGGCTCATCTATCAACGAGCGATAAAACGATCAATGGTGCTCCAGCCAATCAGCTCCCAGCTGTCACGTGTGACAGTTGGGAGCCAATTGGCGCATAAATAGTAGGTTTCATCACTCCTTGATAAATGGGCCCCTAATTCTGTAATGGCTCATTCAAGTGGGCATGAGCTTGTACAGATGTAGCCATGCTCAGCTTTGCCGTGATGCGCACGCATTATGACATAGCTGGTGCGACTAGAGTGCCTGCGGCTAGGATGCACACATGCTTACGCACGCGCACATACTTAGGAATGAATGGAACGATTGCTGGCTGCGAATAGTCGCAGCCTGGCGTGCCATGCAGCATACATTGTGGCAAAGCTGAACATGGCTACATCAGTATGTGCCACCTCTATTGTGGTGCAATACTGGTCCTGTTAAAGTATACAGGGGAAGATGTATCAATCCTTGGAGAGAGATAAAATGGAGAAGTTGTCCAAAGCAACCAATAAGCATCTAACTGTCACAGTCTTTGAAATGACAGAAGCTGATTGGATGCTTTGGCCAACTTCTTCATTTTATCTCTCTCCAAGGCTTGATACATCTTCCCCTATATACATAAATGGGAGGTCTGCCGGGGGAGGGTTAGAGAAAGGCTACGGGGGGTTAAGGTTAGGCTGCAGGTGGAAGGTTTAGAGAAAGGCTGGGGGGGTTAAGGTTAGGCTGCAGGTGGAAGGGTTAGAGAAAGGCTGAGGGGGGGGTTAAGGTTAGACTGCAGGTGGAAGGGTTAGAGAAAGGCTGCGAGGGGCGGGTTAAGGTTAGGCTGCAGGTGGAAGGGTTAGAGAAAGGCTGAGGGGGGGGGGGGGGGGGTTAAGGTTAGGCTACAGTCGGAAGGGTTAGAGAAAGGCTACTGGGGGGGTGGTTAAGGTTAGGCTGCAGGAGGGAGGGTTAGAGAAAGGCTGCGAGGGGGGGGGGGGTTTAAGGTTAGGCTGCAGTCGGAAGGGTTAGAGAAAGGCTGCGGGGGGGGGGGGGGGGTTAAGGTTAGGCTGCAGGTGGGAGGGTTAGGCTGCGGGGGGGGTTAAGGTTAGGCTGCAGGTGGGAGGGTTAGAGAGTCTGCAGGGGAGGTTAAGGTTAGGCTGCAGGTGGGAGGGTTAGGCTGCGGGGGGGGGGGTTAAGGTTAGGTTGCAGGTGGGAGGGTTAGGTTGCAGGGGGGGTTAAGGTTAGGCTGCAGGTGGGAGGGTTAAGGTGGGTACACACTAACAGATATATCTGCAGATCAATTGATCTGCAGATATATCTATGGACGGATCGAGCAGTGTGTTCAGCATACACACTGCTCAATCCGTCGGGGACTGACGTCATGAACTGGGCGGGCGTGTACACACGCCCGCCCAGTTCACCTATCAATCACCGCCGGCCGCCGCAGCATGTGTACGGGCGGTCGGCCGACCGCCCCGTACACACACAGCGACGCGCCAATATATCGGTAGATATATTGGCTGTCGGCTGTGCTGCGCGGGCGACGCGATACGTCTGTGAACGACGGAGTTCACAGACGTATCGGCCGTACACACTGGCGTACGGGCCTTTAGGCTGTGGGGGGTTAAGGCATACTTGCCTACCTGACCCTCTCCATGAGGGAGAAAATGCTCTGTTCCTGGACTTTCTGGTAATGTATGATTGCCATCACCTGTGGTGAAACACCTTTCTTATCAATTACCTAGCTCACCACAGGTGATGGCAATCATACATTACCAGGAAAGTCCAGGAACAGAGCATTTTCTCCCTCATGGAGAGGGTCAGGTAGGCAAGTATGGGTTAAGGTTAGGTTGCAGGTGGGAGGGTTAGGCTGTGGGGGGGTTAAGGTTAGGTTGCAGGTGGGAGGGTTAGGTTGCAGGGGGGGTTAAGGTTAGGCTGCAAGTGGGAGGGTTAGGCTGTGGGGGGGGGGTTAAGGTTAGGTTGCAGGTGGGAGGGATAGGCTGCGGGGGTTAAAGTTAGGCTGCAGGTGGGAAGGTTAGGTTGCGGGAGGAGGTTAAGGTTAGGTTGCAGGTGGGAAGGTTAGGTTGTGGGAGAGGTTAAGGTTAGGTTGCATGTGGGAAGGTTAAGTTGTGTGGGGGGGGTTAAGGTTAGGTTGCAGGTGGGAGGGTTAGGTTGCAGGGGGGTTAAGGTTAGGCTGCAGGTGGGAGGGTTAGGCTGCGGGGGGGTTAAGGTTAGGTTGCAGGTGGGAGGGTTAGGCTGCGGGGGGGGGGTTAAGGTTAGGTTGCCGGTGGGAGGGTTAGGTTGCAGGGGGGGTTAAGGTTAGGCTGCAGGTGGGAGGGTTAGGCTGTGGGGGGGGGTTAAGGTTAGGTTGCAGGTGGGAGGGATAGGCTGCGGGGGGGTTAAAGTTAGGCTGCAGGTGGGAAGGTTAGGTTGTGGGAGGAGGTTAAGGTTAGGTTGCGTGGGGGGGTTAAGGTTAGGCTGCAGATGGGAGGGTGAGGCTGTGGGGTGGTGGTTTAAGGTTTGGCTGCAGGTGGGAGGGTTAGGTATCGGGGGCAGGCTAAGGTTAGGCTGAAGGAGAGAGGGTTAGGCTGCAGGGGATTGTTACAGTTAGGCTGTTGGGAAGAGGATAGGGTTAGGCTGCAGGTAGGAGGGTTAGGTTGTGTGGGATGGTTAAGGATTTTTTCATGAAGCAGTGATAAGTGTGGAGAAGTGAGCAAGTGGAGAAGTTGCAAATGGCAACTAATCAGCATTGAAGTAACATTTATAATTTGCATACTATACAATTATACAGACAAGCTGATTGGTTGCCATGGGTAACATCTCCACTGGCTCACTTCTCCACACTTTCCACTGCTTCATGAATAGACCAACTTTTAGGCCGTGGGGTAGAGATTAGGGTTGGGCTGCAGGTGGGAAGGTTATGCTGCGGGGGTAGGTTAGGAATAGGCTGGATGTGGGAGGGTTATGCTGCGGGGGTAGGTTAGGAATAGGCTGGATGTGGGAAGGTTATGCTGCGGGGGTAGGTTAGGAATAGGCTGGACGTGGGAGGGTTATGCTGCGGGGATAGGTTAGGAATAGGCTGGATGTGGGAGGGTTATGCTGCGGGGGTAGGTTAGGAATAGGCTGGATGTGGGAAGGTTATGCTGCGGGGGTAGGTTAGGAATAGGCTGGACGTGGTAGGGTTATGCTGCGGGGGTAGGTTAGGAATAGGCTGGATGTGGGAAGGTTATGCTGCGGGGGTAGGTTAGGAATAGGCTGGACGTGGGAGGGTTATGCTCCGGGGGTAGGTTAGGAATAGGCTGGATGTGGGAGGGTTATGCTGCGGGGGTAGGTTAGGAATAGGCTGGATGTGGGAGGGTTATGCTGCGGGGGTAGGTTAGGAATAGGCTGGATGTGGGAGGGTTATGCTGCGGGGGTAGGTTAGGAATAGGCTGGATGTGGGAGGGTTATGCTGCGGGGGTAGGTTAGGAATAGGCTGGATGTGGGAGGGTTATGCTGCGGGGGTAGGTTAGGAATAGGCTGGATGTGGGAGGGTTATGCTGCGGAGTAGGTTAGGAATAGGCTGGATGTGGGAGGGTTATGCTGCGGGGGTAGGTTAGGAATAGGCTGGATGTGGGAGGGTTATGCTGCGGGGGTAGGTTAGGAATAGGCTGGATGTGGGAGGGTTATGCTGCGGAGTAGGTTAGGAATAGGCTGGATATGGGAGGGTTATGTTGCGGGGGTAGGTTAGGAATAGGCTGGATGTGGGAGGGTTATGCTGCGGGGGTAGGTTAGGAATAGGCTGGATGTGGGAGGGTTATGCTGCGGGGGTAGGTTAGGAATAGGCTGGATGTGGGAGGGTTATGCTGCGGGGGTAGGTTAGGAATAGGCTGGATGTGGGAGGGTTATGCTGCGGAGTAGGTTAGGAATAGGCTGGATGTGGGAGGGTTATGCTGCGGGGGTAGGTTAGGAATAGGCTGGATGTGGGAGGGTTATGCTGCGGGGGTAGGTTAGGAATAGGCTGGATGTGGGAGGGTTATGCTGCGGGGGTAGGTTAGGAATAGGCTGGACGTGGGAGGGTTATGCTGCGGGGGTAGGTTAGGAATAGGCTGGATGTGGGAGGGTTATGCTGCGGGGGTAGGTTAGGAATAGGCTGGATGTGGGAGGGTTATGCTGCGGGGGTAGGTTAGGAATAGGCTGGATGTGGGAGGGTTATGCTGCGGAGTAAGTTAGGAATAGGCTGGATGTGGGAGGGTTATGCTGCGGGGGTAGGTTAGGAATAGGCTGGATGTGGGAGGGTTATGCTGCGGGGGTAGGTTAGGAATAGGCTGGATGTGGGAGGGTTATGCTGCGGAGTAGGTTAGGAATAGGCTGGATATGGGAGGGTTATGTTGCGGGGGTAGGTTAGGAATAGGCTGGATGTGGGAGGGTTATGCTGCGGGGGTAGGTTAGGAATAGGCTGGATGTGGGAGGGTTATGCTGCGGGGGTAGGTTAGGAATAGGCTGGATGTGGGAGGGTTATGCTGCGGGGGTAGGTTAGGAATAGGCTGGATGTGGGAGGGTTATGCTGCGGAGTAGGTTAGGAATAGGCTGGATGTGGGAGGGTTATGCTGCGGGGGTAGGTTAGGAATAGGCTGGATGTGGGAGGGTTATGCTGCGGGGGTAGGTTAGGAATAGGCTGGATGTGGGAGGGTTATGCTGCGGGGGTAGGTTAGGAATAGGCTGGATGTGGGAGGGTTATGCTGCGGAGTAGGTTAGGAATAGGCTGGATATGGGAGGGTTATGTTGCGGGGGTAGGTTAGGAATAGGCTGGATGTGGGAGGGTTAAGCTGCGGGGGTAGGTTAGGAATAGGCTGGATGTGGGAGGGTTATGCTGCGGGGGTAGGTTAGGAATAGGCTGGATGTGGGAGGGTTATGCTGCGGGGGTAGGTTAGGAATAGGCTGGATGTGGGAGGGTTATGCTGCGGAGTAGGTTAGGAATAGGCTGGATGTGGGAGGGTTATGCTGCGGGGGTAGGTTAGGAATAGGCTGGATGTGGGAGGGTTATGCTGCGGGGGTAGGTTAGGAATAGGCTGGATGTGGGAGGGTTATGCTGCGGGGGTAGGTTAGGAATAGGCTGGATGTGGGAGGGTTATGCTGCGGAGTAGGTTTGGAATAGGCTGGATATGGGAGGGTTATGCTGCGGAGTAGGTTAGGAATAGGCTGGATATGGGAGGGTTAGGATGTGGAAGGAGGTAATAGTGGTGGGCTCGGTGTGATGTGTGGGGATGGAGACACAATTTAAGATTCAGGGCCAGAAGTGAAAAACAATCTTCTTTTTCTTTTTACTAGAAACGGAGATCCAGTATTTTTCAGACATAGGAGGATAACATTAGCGTGTAGCCAGAGTTGCGGCCTGTTCTAAGTTGAGCGTAAGCGCACTGCACGCCATGTTCGGTCGTATCTCCGGCACCTATTATGGGGTAGCTGTAAAGTCCATTTTTAGCGATGGTGGCTGCTCTCGCTCTGAGGAATATGTGATCGTAAATGTACGCACGACTCAGAATATGTGTGAATAATCGCTTCGGACTTGTGATCCAAAATTGCCACCACTGTACGTGCGACGCAGCATCAGGCTTTATAAGTCCATCGGCGGAGAACGGATAAAGCGCAGCAGGATCAGAGCGGAGAAAGCGAATCTACACGCCATCCATCGTTACAGCTTTATGAGATAAAATCCCTTACAAGACTTTAGTCTCTAAAAGTTTATATTGCGCATAAATTCAAAGTGGATAATTATTTGGTCCCTATCAATAAATACAGGTAAAGTCTCGCCGTGTTAATTCTAAGAAGAGCAATTGTGTTCTGCACTTAGGGAGCGTAATCTACGGCGGAGCCGGCGAGAGATTGGCAGAGCCATGTATCAGAGAAGTCATTACTGATAATAACACTGACGGCAGCGCTCACCGGCAGCGGCTCAGATCCTCATCTATTAAAATATTGTTTTTCATTTTCAAGACATATTAAATAACCTGAAACTCACAGGTGACATTATATCTGGTTCATTATAAATTCGGTTTAAATAAATAGATGTTCTAAACATTTGTGTCTCATATTGTATTTTCCTGTTTACAGAATCCCGGCAATATTGAGCTTTTCATTTTCATGTGCAGAGGAGCAATCTGTGGCTGAAGAAGTGTCTGCAGACGTAGCTGTGTAACGTGATACATATTAGCTGTAGGGGATACTTTATATTGAAAGCTCAGGATGGTGCCAGCAAAACACAAGGGTCTGCTCTTCAGGGACCTAACTAGAGAGAAAGGGTCTCCTGCCGCTGACACAGAGGACAGCAAGGTCCCACAGGGGTCAGATGGAATAATCTGCAGTGGCTTCAGACAAACGCTGGCTGCTACATCTGTGCCAAGCGTCCCCAAATCACATAATCCTCCATTCCGTAGTGTAGTGTACATAGTGTATGCAGCATAGTGTATGTAGTGTACGTAGTGTATGCAGCATAGTGTATGTAGTGTACGTAGTGTATGTAATGTAGTGTATGTAGTGTAGTGTATGCAGCATAGTGTATGTAGTGTGCATAGTGTATGCAGCATAGTGTATGTATTGTATGTAGTGTATGCAGCATAGTGTATGTAGTGTAGTGTATGTAATGTAGTGTAAGTAGTGTAGTGTATGCAGCATAGTGTATGTAGAGTATGAAGTGTATGCAGCATAGTGTATGTAGTGTATGCAGCATAGTGTATGTAGTGTACGTAGTGTATGCAGCATAATGTATGAAGTGTATGTAGTGTGTGCAGCGTAGTGTAAGCAGTGAAGTTTATGTAGTGTATGCAGCATAGTGTATGTAGTGTTTGTAGTGTATGCAGCATAGTGTATGCAGCGTAGTGTATGTAGAGTATATAATGTATGTAGTGTATGTAGTGTAATGCATGCTGCGTAATATATGTAATGTATGTAGTATATAAAATGTATGCAGTGTAGTGTATGTAGTGTAGTGTATGCAGCATAGTGAATGTAATGTATGTAGTGTATGCAGTGTAGTGTATGTAATGTAGGTAGTGTATGCAGTGTATGCAGAGTAGTGTATGTAGCATAGTGTATGTAGTGTATAAAATGTATGCAGTGTAGTGTATGCAGTGTAGTGTATGCAGAGTAGTGTATGTAGCATAGTGTATGTAGTGTATGTAATGTATGTAGTGTAGTGTATGTAGTGTATGCAGAGTAGTGTATGTAGCATAATGTATGTAGCATAGAGTATGTAGTGTATATAATGTGTGTAGTGTATACAGAATAGTGTATGTAGCATAGTGTATGTAGTGAATATAATGTATGCAGTATAGTGTATATAGGCCCTCATTCCGAGTTGTTCGCTCGTTCTTTTTCATCGCATCGCAGTGAAAATCCGCTTAGTACGCATGCGCAATGTTCGCACTGCGACTGCGCCAAGTAACTTTACTATGAAGAAAGTATTTTTACTCACGGCTTTTTCTTCGCTCCGGCGATCGTAATGTGATTGACAGGAAATGGGTGTTACTGGGCGGAAACACGGCGTTTCAGGGGCGTGTGGCTGAAAACGCTACCGTTTCCGGAAAAAACGCAGGAGTGGCCGGAGAAACGGTGGGAGTGCCTGGGCGAACGCTGGGTGTGTTTGTGACGTCAACCAGGAACGACAAGCACTGAACTGATCGCACAGGCAGAGTAAGTCTGGAGCTACTCTGAAACTGCTAAGTAGTTAGTAATCGCAATATTGCGAATACATCGGTCGCAATTTTAAGAAGCTAAGATTCACTCCCAGTAGGCGGCGGCTTAGCGTGTGTAACTCTGCTAAATTCGCCTTGCGACCGATCAACTCGGAATGAGGGCCATAGTGTAGTGTATGCAGAGTAGTGTATGTGGCATAGTGTATGTAGTATATATATAATGTATGTAGTGCATGCAGCGTAGTATGTAGTGTATGCAGTGTAGTGTATGCAGCGTAGTATATGTAAAGTTTGTAGTGTATATACTAGAGATGAGCGCCGGAAATTTTTCGGGTTTTGTGTTTTGGTTTTGGGTTCTGTTCCGCGGCCGTGTTTTGGGTTCGACCGCGTTTTGGCAAAACCTCACCGAATTTTTTTTGTCGGATTCGGGTGTGTTTTGGATTCGGGTGTTTTTTTCAAAAAACACTAAAAAACAGCTTAAATCATAGAATTTGGGGGTCATTTTGATCCCAAAGTATTATTAACCTCAAAAACCATAATTTACACTCATTTTCAGTCTATTCTGAATACCTCACACCTCACAATATTATTTTTAGTCCTAAAATTTGCACCGAGGTCGCTGTGTGAGTAAGATAAGCGACCCTAGTGGCCGACACAAACACCGGGCCCATCTAGGAGTGGCACTGCAGTGTCACGCAGGATGGCCCTTCCAAAAAACCCTCCCCAAACAGCACATGACGCAAAGAAAAAAAGAGGCGCAATGAGGTAGCTGACTGTGTGAGTAAGATAAGCGACCCTAGTGGCCGACACAAACACCGGGCCCATCTAGGAGTGGCACTGCAGTGTCACGCAGGATGGCCCTTCCAAAAAACCCTCCCCAAACAGCACATGACGCAAAGAAAAAAAGAGGCGCAATGAGGTAGCTGACTGTGTGAGTAAGATAAGCGACCCTAGTGGCCGACACAAACACCGGGCCCATCTAGGAGTGGCACTGCAGTGTCACGCAGGATGGCCCTTCCAAAAAACCCTCCCCAAACAGCACATGACGCAAAGAAAAAAAGAGGCGCAATGAGGTAGCTGACTGTGTGAGTAAGATAAGCGACCCTAGTGGCCGACACAAACACCGGGCCCATCTAGGAGTGGCACTGCAGTGTCACGCAGGATGGCCCTTCCAAAAAACCCTCCCCAAACAGCACATGACGCAAAGAAAAAAAGAGGCGCAATGAGGTAGCTGACTGTGTGAGTAAGATAAGCGACCCTAGTGGCCGACACAAACACCGGGCCCATCTAGAAGTGGCACTGCAGTGTCACGCAGGATGGCCCTTCCAAAAAACCCTCCCCAAACAGCACATGACGCAAAGAAAAAAAGAGGCGCAATGAGGTAGCTGACTGTGTGAGTAAGATAAGCGACCCTAGTGGCCGACACAAACACCGGGCCCATCTAGGAGTGGCACTGCAGTGTCACGCAGGATGGCCCTTCCAAAAAACCCTCCCCAAACAGCACATGACGCAAAGAAAAAAAGAGGCGCAATGAGGTAGCTGACTGTGTGAGTAAGATAAGCGACCCTAGTGGCCGACACAAACACCGGGCCCATCTAGGAGTGGCACTGCAGTGTCACGCAGGATGGCCCTTCCAAAAAACCCTCCCCAAACAGCACATGACGCAAAGAAAAAAAGAGGCGCAATGAGGTAGCTGACTGTGTGAGTAAGATAAGCGACCCTAGTGGCCGACACAAACACCGGGCCCATCTAGGAGTGGCACTGCAGTGTCACGCAGGATGGCCCTTCCAAAAAACCCTCCCCAAACAGCACATGACGCAAAGAAAAAAAGAGGCGCAATGAGGTAGCTGACTGTGTGAGTAAGATAAGCGACCCTAGTGGCCGACACAAACACCGGGCCCATCTAGGAGTGGCACTGCAGTGTCACGCAGGATGGCCCTTCCAAAAAACCCTCCCCAAACAGCACATGACGCAAAGAAAAAAAGAGGCGCAATGAGGTAGCTGACTGTGTGAGTAAGATAAGCGACCCTAGTGGCCGACACAAACACCGGGCCCATCTAGGAGTGGCACTGCAGTGTCACGCAGGATGGCCCTTCCAAAAAACCCTCCCCAAACAGCACATGACGCAAAGAAAAAAAGAGGCGCAATGAGGTAGCTGACTGTGTGAGTAAGATAAGCGACCCTAGTGGCCGACACAAACACCGGGCCCATCTAGGAGTGGCACTGCAGTGTCACGCAGGATGGCCCTTCCAAAAAACCCTCCCCAAACAGCACATGACGCAAAGAAAAATTAAAGAAAAAAGAGGTGCAAGATGGAATTGTCCTTGGGCCCTCCCACCCACCCTTATGTTGTATAAACAGGACATGCACACTTTAACCAACCCATCATTTCAGTGACAGGGTCTGCCACACGACTGTGACTGAAATGACGGGTTGGTTTGGACCCCCACCAAAAAAGAAGCAATTAATCTCTCCTTGCACAAACTGGCTCTACAGAGGCAAGATGTCCACCTCATCATCATCCTCCGATATATCACCGTGTACATCCCCCTCCTCACAGATTATCAATTCGTCCCCACTGGAATCCACCATCTCAGCTCCCTGTGTACTTTGTGGAGGCAATTGCTGCTGGTCAATGTCTCCACGGAGGAATTGATTATAATTCATTTTAATGAACATCATCTTCTCCACATTTTCTGGATGTAACCTCGTACGCCGATTGCTGACAAGGTGAGCGGCGGCACTAAACACTCTTTCGGAGTACACACTTGTGGGAGGGCAACTTAGGTAGAATAAAGCCAGTTTGTGCAAGGGCCTCCAAATTGCCTCTTTTTCCTGCCAGTATAAGTACGGACTGTGTGACGTGCCTACTTGGATGCGGTCACTCATATAATCCTCCACCATTCTTTCAATGGTGAGAGAATCATATGCAGTGACAGTAGACGACATGTCCGTAATCGTTGTCAGGTCCTGCAGTCCGGACCAGATGTCAGCATCAGCAGTCGCTCCAGACTGCCCTGCATCACCGCCAGCGGGTGGGCTCGGAATTCTGAGCCTTTTCCTCGCACCCCCAGTTGCGGGAGAATGTGAAGGAGGAGATGTTGACAGGTCGCGTTCCGCTTGACTTGACAATTTTCTCACCAGCAGGTCTTTCAACCCCAGCAGACTTGTGTCTGCCGGAAAGAGAGATCCAAGGTAGGCTTTAAATCTAGGATCGAGCACGGTGGCCAAAATGTAGTGCTCTGATTTCAACAGATTGACCACCCGTGAATCCTTGTTAAGCGAATTAAGGGCTCCATCCACAAGTCCCACATGCCTAGCGGAATCGCTCCGTGTTAGCTCCTCCTTCAATGTCTCCAGCTTCTTCTGCAAAAGCCTGATGAGGGGAATGACCTGACTCAGGCTGGCAGTGTCTGAACTGACTTCACGTGTGGCAAGTTCAAAGGGCATCAGAACCTTGCACAACGTTGAAATCATTCTCCACTGCGCTTGAGACAGGTGCATTCCACCTCCTATATCGTGCTCAATTGTATAGGCTTGAATGGCCTTTTGCTGCTCCTCCAACCTCTGAAGCATATAGAGGGTTGAATTCCACCTCGTTACCACTTCTTGCTTCAGATGATGGCAGGGCAGGTTCAGTAGTTTTTGGTGGTGCTCCAGTCTTCTGTACGTGGTGCCTGTACGCCGAAAGTGTCCCGCAATTCTTCTGGCCACCGACAGCATCTCTTGCACGCCCCTGTCGTTTTTTAAAAAATTCTGCACCACCAAATTCAAGGTATGTGCAAAACATGGGACGTGCTGGAATTTGCCCATATTTAATGCACACACAATATTGCTGGCGTTGTCCGATGCCACAAATCCACAGGAGAGTCCAATTGGGGTAAGCCATTCCGCGATGATCTTCCTCAGTTGCCGTAAGAGGTTTTCAGCTGTGTGCGTATTCTGGAAAGCGGTGATACAAAGCGTAGCCTGCCTAGGAAATAGTTGGCGTTTGCGAGATGCTGCTACTGGTGCCGCCGCTGCTGTTCTTGCGGCGGGAGTCCATACATCTACCCAGTGGGCTGTCACAGTCATATAGTCCTGACCCTGCCCTGCTCCACTTGTCCACATGTCCGTGGTTAAGTGGACATTGGGTACAACTGCATTTTTTAGGACACTGGTGAGTCTTTTTCTGACGTCCGTGTACATTCTCGGTATCGCCTGCCTAGAGAAGTGGAACCTAGATGGTATTTGGTAACGGGGGCACACTGCCTCAATAAATTGTCTAGTTCCCTGTGAACTAACGGCGGATACCGGACGCACGTCTAACACCAACATAGTTGTCAAGGCCTCAGTTATCCGCTTTGCAGCAGGATGACTGCTGTGATATTTCATCTTCCTCGCAAAGGACTGTTGGACAGTCAATTGCTTACTGGAAGTAGTACAAGTGGGCTTACGACTTCCCCTCTGGGATGACCATCGACTCCCAGCAGCAACAACAGCAGCGCCAGCAGCAGTAGGCGTTACACGCAAGGATGCATCGGAGGAATCCCAGGCAGGAGAGGACTCGTCAGAATTGCCAGTGACATGGCCTGCAGGACTATTGGCATTCCTGGGGAAGGAGGAAATTGACACTGAGGGAGTTGGTGGGGTGGTTTGCGTGAGCTTGGTTACAAGAGGAAGGGATTTACTGGTCAGTGGACTGCTTCCGCTGTCGCCCAAAGTTTTTGAACTTGTCACTGACTTATTATGAATGCGCTGCAGGTGACGTATAAGGGAGGATGTTCCGAGGTGGTTAACGTCCTTACCCCTACTTATTACAGCTTGACAAAGGCAACACACGGCTTGACACCTGTTGTCCGCTTTTCTGTTGAAATACCTCCACACTGAAGAGCTGATTTTTTTGGTATTTTCACCAGGCATGTCAACGGCCATATTCCTCCCACGGACAACAGGTGTCTCCCCGGGTGCCTGACTTAAACAAACCACCTCACCATCAGAATCCTCCTGGTCAATTTCCTCCCCAGCGCCAGCAACACCCATATCCTCCTCATCCTGGTGTACTTCAACATCTTCATCTTCAATCTGACTATCAGGAACTGGACTGCGGGTGCTCCTTCCAGCACTTGCAGGGGGCGTGCAAATGGTGGAAGGCGCATGCTCTTCACGTCCAGTGTTGGGAAGGTCAGGCATCGCAACCGACACAATTGGACTCTCCTTGTGGATTTGGGATTTCGAAGAACGCACAGTTCTTTGCGGTGCTTTTGCCAGCTTGAGTCTTTTCAGTTTTCTAGCGAGAGGCTTAGTGCTTCCATCCTCATGTGAAGCTGAACCACTAGCCATGAACATAGGCCAGGGCCTCAGCCGTTCCTTGCCACTCCGTGTGGTAAATGGCATATTGGCAAGTTTACGCTTCTCCTCCGACAATTTTATTTTAGGTTTTGGAGTCCTTTTTTTACTGATATTTGGTGTTTTGGATTTGACATGCTCTGTACTATGACATTGGGCATCGGCCTTGGCAGACGACGTTGCTGGCATTTCATCGTCTCGGCCATGACTAGTGGCAGCAGCTTCAGCACGAGGTGGAAGTGGATCTTGATCTTTCCCTAATTTTGGAACCTCAACATTTTTGTTCTCCATATTTTAATAGGCACAACTAAAAGGCACCTCAGGTAAACAATGGAGATGGATGGATACTAGTATACAATTATGGATGGACTGCCGAGTGCCGACACAGAGGTAGCTACAGCCGTGGACTATTGTACTGTACTGTGTCTGCTGCTAATATAGACTGGATGATAATGAGATGTAGTATGTATAAAGAAGAAAGAAAAAAAAACCACGGGTAGGTGGTATACAATTATGGATGGACTGCCGAGTGCCGACACAGAGGTAGCTACAGCCGTGGACTACCGTACTGTACTGTGTCTGCTGCTAATATAGACTGGATGATAATGAGATGTAGTATGTATAAAGAAGAAAGAAAAAAAAAACCACGGGTAGGTGGTATACAATTATGGACGGACTGCCGAGTGCCGACACAGAGGTAGCTACAGCCGTGGACTACCGTACTGTACTGTGTCTGCTGCTAATATAGACTGGATGATAATGAGATGTAGTATGTATAAAGAAGAAAGAAAAAAAAAAACCACGGGTAGGTGGTATACATTAATGGATGGACTGCCGAGTGCCGACACAGAGGTAGCTACAGCCGTGGACTATTGTACTGTACTGTGTCTGCTGCTAATATAGACTGGATGATAATGAGATGTAGTATGTATAAAGAAGAAAGAAAAAAAAACCACGGGTAGGTGGTATACAATTATGGATGGACTGCCGAGTGCCGACACAGAGGTAGCTACAGCCGTGGACTACCGTACTGTGTCTGCTGCTAATATAGACTGGTTGATAATGAGATGTAGTATGTATAAAGAAGAAAGATAAAAAAAAACACGGGTAGGTGGTATACAATTATGGACGGACTGCCGAGTGCCGACACAGAGGTAGCTACAGCCGTGGACTACCGTACTGTACTGTGTCTGCTGCTAATATAGACTGGATGATAATGAGATGTAGTATGTATAAAGAAGAAAGAAAAAAAAAACCACGGGTAGGTGGTATACAATTATGGACAGACTGCCGAGTGCCGACACAGAGGTAGCTACAGCCGTGGACTACCGTACTGTGTCTGCTGCTAATATAGACTGGTTGATAATGAGATGTAGTATGTATAAAGAAGAAAGAAAAAAAAAACCACGGGTAGGTGGTATACAATTATGGACGGACTGCCGAGTGCCGACACAGAGGTAGCTACAGCCGTGGACTACCATACTGTACTGTGTCTGCTGCTAATATAGACTGGATGATAATGAGATGTAGTATGTATAAAGAAGAAAGAAAAAAAAAACCACGGGTAGGTGGTATACAATTATGGATGGACTGCCGAGTGCCGACACAGAGGTAGCTACAGCCGTGGACTACCGTACTGTGTCTGCTGCGACTGGATGATAAATAATGATATAAAAAATATATATATATCACTACTGCAGCCGGACAAGTATATATTATATAATGACGGACCTGCTGGACACTGTCTGTCAGCAGAATGAGTTTTTTATTTTATAGAATAAAAAAACACCACACAAGTCACACGACGTGTGTTTAACTTTTACAGGCAGACATTCACAATACAATATAGTATACTATATACTGGTGGTCAGGTCACTGGTCAGTCACACTGGCAGTGGCACTCCTGCAGAAAAAAAGTGTGCACTGTTTAATTTTTTAATATGTACTCCTGGCTCCTGCTATAACCTAACTGCTCCCCAGTCTCCCCCACAATTAAGCTGTGTGAGCACAGTCAGATATTATACATAGATGATGCAGCAGCACACTGGGCTGAGCACAGATATGGTATGTGACTGAGTCACTGTGTATCGTTTTTTCAGGCAGAGAACGGATTATATTAAATAATATAAAACTGCACTGGTGGTCATACTGGTGGTCAGGTCACTGGTCAGTCACACTGGCAGTGGCACTCCTGCAGAAAAAAAGTGTGCACTGTTTAATTTTTTAATATGTACTCCTGGCTCCTGCTATAACCTAACTGCTCCCCAGTCTCCCCCACAATTAAGCTGTGTGAGCACAGTCAGATATTATACATAGATGATGCAGCAGCACACTGGGCTGAGCACAGATATGGTATGTGACTGAGTCACTGTGTATCGTTTTTTCAGGCAGAGAACGGATTATATTAAATAATATAAAACTGCACTGGTGGTCACTGGTCAGTCACTAGTATAACTAACTAATACTATCAGCAAAATTCTGCACTCTCTGTCTGAGTACTCCTCCTAAGCTCCAGTAAATGAAGTGTCACTGTCTCACTCTGTCACTAGTATAACTAACTAATACTATCAGCAAAATTCTGCACTCTCTGTCTGAGTACTCCTCCTAAGCTCCAGTAAATGAAGTGTCACTGTCTCACTCTCACTCTCCTATCTATTTCTTCTCTAAACGGAGAGGACGCCAGCCACGTCCTCTCACTATCAATCTCAATGCACGTGTAAAATGGCGGCGACGCGCGGCTCCTTATATAGAATCCGAGTCTCGCGATAGAATCCGAGCCTCGCGAGAATCCGACAGCGTCATGATGACGTTCGGGCGCGCTCGGGTTAACCGAGCAAGGCGGGAAGATCCGAGTCGCTCGGATCCGTGTAAAAAAAGCTGAAGTTCGGGCGGGTTCGGATTCCGAGGAACCGAACCCGCTCATCTCTAGTATATACTGTATGTAGTGTATGCAGTGTAGTGTATGCAGTGTAGTGTATGTAGTGTATATAATGTATGTAGTGTATGCAGTGTAGTGTATGTAGTGTATATAATGTATGTAGTGTAGTGTATGAAGAGTAGTGTATGTAGCAATGCGTATTTAGCATAGTGTATGTAATGTATTTAGTGTATATAATGTATGTAGTGCATGCAGTGTAGTGTTTGTAGTGTAGTGTATGAAGAGTAGTGTATGTAATGTATGTAGTGTATATAATGTATGTACTGCATGCAGTGTATAGTTTGCAGTGTAGTGTATGGAGAGTAGTGTATGTAGCATAGTGTATGTAATGTATGTAGTGTATATAATGTATGCAGTGTAGTGTATGTAGATTATGTAGTGTAGTGTATGTACTGTCGCATAGTGTATGTAATGTATGTAGTATATATAATGCATGTAGTGTATATAATGTACGGAAAGCAGGGTATGAGGTGTATGCAGAGTACTGTATGTAATGTATGTAGTGTGGTGTATATAATGTATGCAGTTTATATAATGTATGCAGAGTAGTCTATGTATCATAGTGTATGTAGTGTATATAATGTATGTAGTGTAGTGTATGCAGTGTAGTGTATGTAGTGTATGCAGTGTAGTGTTTGTAGTGTATATAATATATGTAGTGTATGCAGAGTAGTGTATGTAGCATAGTGTATGTAATGTATATAATGTATGTAGTGTAGTTTATGCTTTGTGGTGTAATGTGTGCAGTGTAGTGTATGCAGAGTAGTGTATGTAGCATAGTGTATGTAGTGTATATAATGTATGTAGTGTAGTGTATGCAGTGTAGTGTATGCAGAGTAGTATATGTAGCATAGTGTATGTAGTGTATATAAATAATGCATGTAGTGTAGTGTATGTAGTGTAGTTTATGCATTGTAGTGTATGTAGTGTAATGTGTGCAGTGTAGTGTATGTAGAGTAGTGTATGTAACATAGTGTATGTAGTGTATATAATGTATGTAGTGTAGTGTGGTGTATGCAGTGTAGTGTATGTAGTGTAATGTGTGCAGTGTAGTGTATGCAGAGTAGTGTATGTAGCATAGCGTATGTAGTGTATGTAGTGTAATGTTTGCAGAGTAGTGTATGTAGCATAGTGTATGTAGTGTATGTAGTGTAATGTGTGCAGTGTAGTGTATGTAGTGTAGTGTATGCAGTGTAGTGTATGTAGTGTAGTTTATGCATTGTAGTGTATGTAGGGTAATGTGTGCAGTGTAGTATATGTAGTTATGTAGTGTAGTTTATGCATTGTAGTGTAATGTGTGCAGTGTAGTATATGTAGCATAGTGTATGTAGTGTATATAATGTATGTAGTGTAGTGTATGTAGTGTAGTGTAGTTTATGCATTGTAGTGTATGTAGTGTAATGTGTGCAGTGTAGTGTATGCAGAGTAGTGTATGTAGCATAGCGTATGTAGTGTATGCAGTGTAGTGTATGCAGAGTAGTGTATGTAGCATAGCGTATGTAGTGTATGTAGTGTAATGTGTGCAGTGTAGTGTATGTAGTGTACTGTATGTAGTGTAGTTCATGCATTGTAGTGTATGTAGTGTAATGTGTGCAGTGTAGTGTATGTAGTGTAGTTTATGCATTGTAGTGTAATGTGTGCAGTGTAGTGTATGCAGAGTAGTATATGTAGTATAGTGTATGTAGTGTATACAATGTATGTAGTGTAGTGTATGTAGTGTAGTTTATGCATTGTAGTGTATGTAGTGTAATGTGTGCAGTGTAGTGTATGTAGTGTAATGTGTGCAGTGTAGTGTATGCAGAGTAGTGTATGTAGCATAGTGTATGTAGTGTATATAATGTATGTAGTGTAGTGTATGTAGTGTAGTTTATGCATTGTAGTGTATGTAGTGTAATGTGTGCAGTGTAGTGTATGCAGAGTAGTGTAGTGTAGTTTATGCATTGTAGTGTATGTAGTGTAATGTGTGCAGTGTAGTGTATGTAGTGTAGTTTATGCATTGTAGTGTAATGTGTGCAGTGTAGTGTATGCAGAGTAGTATATGTAGTATAGTGTATGTAGTGTATACAATGTATGTAGTGTAGTGTATGTAGTGTAGTTTATGCATTGTAGTGTATGTAGTGTAATGTGTGCAGTGTAGTGTATGTAGTGTAATGTGTGCAGTGTAGTGTATGCAGAGTAGTGTATGTAGCATAGTGTATGTAGTGTATATAATGTATGTAGTATAGTGTATGTAGTGTAGTTCATGCATTGTAGTGTATGTAGTGTAATGTGTGCAGTGTAGTGTATGTAGTGTAGTTTATGCATTGTAGTGTAATGTGTGCAGTGTAGTGTATGCAGAGTAGTATATGTAGTATAGTGTATGTAGTGTATACAATGTATGTAGTGTAGTGTATGTAGTGTAGTTTATGCATTGTAGTGTATGTAGTGTAATGTGTGCAGTGTAGTGTATGTAGTGTAATGTGTGCAGTGTAGTGTATGCAGAGTAGTGTATGTAGCATAGTGTATGTAGTGTATATAATGTATGTAGTGTAGTGACTGTATGTAGTGTAGTTCATGCATTGTAGTGTATGTAGTGTAATGTGTGCAGTGTAGGGTATGCAGAGTAGTGTATGTAGCATAGTGTATGTAGTGTAGTGTATGTAGTGTAGTTCATGCATTGTAGTGTATGTAGTGTAATGTGTGCAGTGTAGTGTATGCAGAGTAGTGTATGTAGCATAGTGTATGTAGTGTAGTGTATGTAGTGTAGTTCATGCATTGTAGTGTATGTAGTGTAATGTGTGCAGTGTAGTGTATGCAGAGTAGTGTATGTAGCATAGTGTATGTAGTGTATATAATGTATGTAGTGTAGTGTATGTAGTGTAGTTCATGCATTGTAGTGTATGTAGTGTAATGTGTGCAGTGTAGTGTATGCAGAGTAGTGTATGTAGCATAGTGTATGTAGTGTATATAATGTATGTAGTGTAGTGTATGTAGTGTAGTTTATGCATTGTAGTGTATGTAGTGTAATGTGTGCAGTGTAGTGTATGCAGAGTAGTGTATGTAGCATAGCGTATGTAGTGTAGCATAGTGTATGTCACGGCGCAGTTTGAGAACCACTGCTATACAGATAATCCCTGTATCATATATTACATGTGGAACATGCCTGGGAAGAAATGTGCAGGACATGGGGCTGCTGGACAGTAGTCTCCTGGGCTGTAAATTGTAAAGACGCTTTGGAGGCGCAGAGAACATCCTGGGCGAGCGTGGAAATGATCCGGACACAGTGGCTGCAGTGACTTTCTCCTAGGTATCTGTATATACAGTAATATAAGAAATACCATGTGGCACTACGCAGTCACACTCATATATAAGTTACAGGAGAGCGTCTGATAACAGAGACTATGAATTCATGATACAGCAGACTGTCCTTTCTAATCACATTAGTTCCCAGCGAGTCATTTCTGTTTTGGGGGTGCAGGTAATTACATTGATTATAGTAATGTATCTATAGTCTCTCAGGGTTATTGGGGCTGTGTCTGTGTCTCGTTACTGATTATAGTTCAAAGGAGAAACAAATCAAATCATCTTTGATTCATAGTTTCCGCCATGATCACAAAGCTCATCTGTAACTCGTTGTCATGTCCGCTGGACAACAGGCCGGAGGCTCTGATAATGGGGAACAGAGACCCAGTGACAATGGCGCTCCCTCCATGTCTCCTGACTCTCCTGCATCTGTGCCTGAATGCTGCACTCTATGCTCCCTACCTGCAATGCACAGAATTATAAAGTCTGCTCACAGCAGAAGGCATGGCGTCATCATATCTACACGTAGAGGGTGTCAGAAACAAGCAAAGCCCCACATTGCAGCAAACACATCGATCAGAAACAGTCAAAAGCAACAAAAATGAAAGCGTTTAATGAGATTTTTTTTAAATTTATGAAGCCTGGAAAAATGGACACAACTGGAATACAGCTCTGCTGGGGTAGTGTACATATGAGGCTGGGGTAGGACGTGTGAGGCTGGGGTAGTGTATGTGTGAGGCTGGGGTATTGCGTGTGAGGCTGGGGTAATGTGTGTGTGAGGCTGGGGTAATGTGTGTGTGAGGCTGGGGTAATGTGTGTGTGAGGCTGGGGTAGTGTGTGTGAGCCTGGGGTAGTGCGAGTGAGGCTGGGGTAGTGCGTGTGAGGCTGGGGTAGTGCGTGTGAGGTTGGGGTAGGGCAGGTGAGGTTGGGGTAGTGTACATGTGAGGCTGGGGTAGGGCGTGTGAGGTTGGGGTAGGGTGTGTGAGGCTGGGGTAGTGTATGTGTGAGGCTGGGGTATTGCGTGTGAGGCTGGGGTAATGTGTGTGTGAAGCTGGGGTAGTGTGTGTGTGAGGCTGGGGTAATGTGTGTGTGAGGCTGGGGTAATGTGTGTGTGAGCCTGGGGTAGTGCGAGTGAGGCTGGGGTAGTGCGTGTGAGGCTGGGGTAATGTGTGGGTAATGTGTGTGTGAGGCTGGGGTAATGTTTGTGTGAGGCTGGGGTAGTGTGTGTGAGCCTGGGGTAGTGCGAGTGAGGCTGGGGTAGTGCGTGTGAGGCTGGGGTAGTGCGTGTGAGGTTGGGGTAGGGCAGGTGAGGTTGGGGTAGTGTACATGTGAGGCTGGGGTAGGGCGTGTGAGGTTGGGGTAGGGTGTGTGAGGCTGGGGTAGTGTATGTGTGAGGCTGGGGTATTGCGTGTGAGGCTGGGGTAATGTGTGTGTGAGGCTGGGGTAGTGTGTGTGAGGCTGGGGTAGTGCGAGTGAGGCTGGGGTAGTGCGTGTGAGGTTGGGGTAGGGCAGGTGAGGCTGGGGTAGTGTACATGTGAGGCTGGGGTAGTGCGTGTGAGTCTGGAATAGGGCATGTGAGGCTGGAGTACTGCATTTGAGTCTGGAGTAGTGTACGTGTGAGGCTGGGGTAATGTGTGTGTGAGGCTGGGGTAATGTGTGTGTGAGGCTGGAGTAGTGCGTGTGACGCTGGGGTAGTGCGTGTGAGGCTGGGGTAGTGCATTTGAGGCTGGGGTAATGTGTGTGTGAGGCTGGGGTAGTGCGTGTGAGGCTGGAGTAGTGCGTGTGACGCTGGGGTAGTGCGTGTGAGGCTGGGGTAGTGCATTTGAGGCTGGGGTAATGTGCGTGTGAGGCTGGGGTAGTGCGAGTGAGGCTGTGTTAGTGTACATTTGAGGCTGGGGTAGTGCGCATGAGCCTGAGATAGTGCATGTGAGGTTGGGTTAGTGCGAGTGAGGCTGGGGTAGTTCGAGTGAGGCTGGGGTAATATGCGTATGATGCTGAGCAGGGGATTAGCCAGAACTTTGTAGGCCCCATAACAACATTTTGAGAGACACTTCTCTGCACCAGGTGCTCATTTTCTGACCCATAGTAGTGCTCTAATTCATATTAGTGCCTTAGTTGATGTTATGCCCTATTATGTCACACTGTGGTGCTGCCAGTACACATTATGCAACACAGTATACCCAATTCACATTACTATATACAGCGTTCCTAGTTCTTATTATGTCACATTACTGTGCCACCAGTTCATATTATGCCACACTTTGGTGCCTCCACTTCATATTATGCCACACTATAGTGCCTCCACTTCATATTATGCCACACTATAGTGCCAACACTTTATATTGTGCCATACTATAATGCCTCCACTTCATATTATGTCACACTATAGTGCCTCCACTTCATATTATGTCACACTATAGTGCCAACATTTCATATTGTGCCACACTATAATGCCTCCACTTCATATTATGCCACACTATAGTGCCTCCACTTCATATTATGCCACACTATAATGCCTCCACTTCATATTATGCCACACTATAGTTCCTCCACTTCATATTATGCCACACTATAGTGCTAACACTTCATATTGTGCCACACTAGTGCCTCCACTTCATATTATGCCACACTGCAGTGCCTCCACTTCATATTGTGCCACACTAGTGCCTCCACTTCATATTATGCCACACTGCAGTGCCTCCACTTCATATTGTGCCACACTATAGTGCCTTCACTTCATATTATGTCACACTATAGTTCCTCCACTTCATATTATGCCACACTATAGTGCTAACACTTCATATTGTGCCACACTAGTGCCTCCACTTCATATTATGCCACACTACAGTGCCTCCACTTCATATTATGTCACACTATAGTGCCTTCACTTCATATTATGTCACACTATAGTGCCTTCACTTCATATTATGCCACACTATAGTGCCTCCACTTCATATTATGCCACACTATAGTTCCAACACTTCATATTATGTCACACTATAGTGCCTTCACTTCATATTATGCCACACTATAGTGCCAACACTTCATATTATGTCACACTATTGTGCCTCCACTTCATATTATGCCACACTATAGTGCCAACACTTCATATTATGTCACACTATAGTGCCTTCACTTCATATTATGCCACACTATAGTGCCTCCGCTTCATATTATGCCACACTGTAGTGCCTCCACGTCATATTATGCCACACTATAGTGCCTCCACGTCATATTATGTCACACTATAGTGCCTTCACTTCATATTATGCCACACTATAGTGCCTCCACGTCATATTGGGCCACACTATAGTGCCTCCACTTCATATTATGACACACTATAGTGCCTCCACTTCATATTATGCCACACTATGGGGCCTCCACTTCATATTATGCCACACTATAGTGCCAACACTTTGTATTGTGCCACATTACAGTGCCCCAGTTCATATTATGTAACATTATAATGCCCTCCAGTTAATTTTATACCATAATACAATTGCCAGGTCCAGGGCCGTACCTAGATATGTTGTAGGGCCCAGGACAAAAGTTTGTAAGGTGTAAAATGTATAAAACACATGTAACTTGGACAGGAAATGTGGGGCCTCCTCAGCTCTGGGCCCCATAGCCACTGCACTCCCTGCACCTATGGTAGCTACTCCCTGTATATAACACATGTAACTGTGACAGGGAAGGTGGCCCCTCTCAGCTCTGGGCCCCATAGCAGCTGCACTCTCTGCACCTATGGTAGATACACCCTGTATATAATACATGTAACTGTGACAGGGAAGGTGGCCCCTCTCAGCTCTGGGCCCCATAGCAGCTGCACTCCCTGCATCTATGATAGCTACACCCCTGTATATAACACATGTAACTGTGACAGGGAAGGTGGACCCTCTCAGCTCTGGCCCCATAGCAGCTGCACTCCCTGCACCTATGGTAGCTACACCCTGTATATAACACATGTAACTGTGACAGGGAAGGTGACCCCTCTCAGCTCTGGGCCCCATAGCAGCTGCACTCCCTGCACCTATGGTAGCTACACCCTGTATATAACACATGTAACTGTGACAGGGAAGGTGGCCACTCTCAGCTCTGGGCCCCACAGCAGCTGCACTCCCTGCACCTATGGTAGCTACACCCTGTATATAACACATGTAACTGTGACAGGGAAGGTGGCTCCTCTCAGCTCTGGCTCCATAGCAGCTGCACTCCCTGCACCTATGGTAGCTACACCCTGTATATAACACATGTAACTGTGACAGGGAAGGTGGCCACTCTCAGCTCTGGGCCCCACAGCAGCTGCACTCCCTGCACCTATGGTAGCTACACCCTTTAGGCTGAAATAGTGTGTGTGAGGCTGGGGCAGTGTGTGTGAGGCTAGGGTAGTGCATGTGAGGCTGGGGTAGTGCATGTGAGGCTGGGGTAGTGTGTGTGAGAGTGAGGTAGTGCGTGTGAGGCTGGTGTAGTGTGTGTGAGGCTAGGGTAATGTGCGTGTCAGGTTAGGGTAGTGCATTTGTGGCTGGGGTAGTGTACGTGTGAGGCTGGGGTAATGTGCGTGTGACGTTGGGGTAATGTGCGTGTGAGGTTGGGGTAATGTGCGTGTGGCGCTGGAGTAGTGCGTGTGAGGCTGGAGTAGTGCGTGTGAGGCTGGGGTAGTGCGAGTGAGGCTGGGTAGTGCGAGTGAGGCTGGGGTAGTATGCATTTGAGGCTGGGGTAGTGCGTATGAGCCTGGGGTAGGGCATGTGAGGCTGAAGTAGTGCGAGTGAAGCTGGGGTAGTTTGAGTGAGGCTGGGGGAGTATGCGTATGAGGCTGAGCAGGGGTGTAGCCAGAACTTTGTAGGCCCCATAGCAAAATTTTGAAGGGGCCCCCATCCCAATGCTTCTAGACACTTCTCTGCACCAGGTGTTCATTTTATGACCCATAGTAGTGCTCTAATTCATATTAGTGCCTTAGTTGATGTTATGCCCTATTATGTCACACTTGTTTTGTTCATATATTTGTAAATCCAGTCATCAGGACACAGAGACATGTGAGTTCAGTGCTGTGCTGTTTATTCCATCCAACTCCAGGCACACTGCATACTGGACCACCCACTTCCCAGCATCCCCCTGGTCCCAGGGACCATCACTAAAGATTCAGGCTTACACCTATTAGTAAGGGAGTGTCTACAAATATTAATACACTAACATCACATCCTCTTTTATTTAAAGATAAGCCCTGTACGCTTTAATGCAACAATTAACAACGTCATATTAAGAGTCAGACCATCATCTAACACGTTTCAATGAGTCTCTCAGGTCTGCGTATTTCCCTTTTAGGTCTTTCATACACAGTCTGTGTTTCATCTACCATGTTGGACCTTTCTAGAATCGTGGTTTGTTCACCATTATCAGGATCATCATACATGTCAGATGAAGGATATTCTTCAGTCATGTTGTCTTCATTATGGTTAGGTTGAGATCTTAAATCCACCCGATTTCTTCTTACTTCCGTTCCATGCTCTGTACGTATAGTATAAGATCTTGGTGCTACTTGTGCTTGCACAATAGCTTTCTGCACCCAAATACCTTTCTCGTGATCTCTGAGATGGACTTGGTCACCTGATTTTAGATCAGGTAACCTTTTTGCTCGCCTGTCATGGAACAGTTTCTGTTTCGCCTGTTGACGTTCCTTACTCAGTCTGACCAACGCTGAGTTATGTGTATTAAGCAGTTCATCATGTATCGGGAGATTTGCTGTAATCCTCCTTCCCATCAGCATTTGTGCAGGAGAAAGTCCATTCTGTAAAGGTGTACTGCGGTAGATTAAAAGACTTTTGTAGAAATCTTCTTCACCTTCTTGAGCTTTTTTCATGAGACTCTTTACAGTTTTTACTGAACTTTCCACCAACCCATTTGAGCGTGGATAGTGGGGACTTGACATAGTATGGACAAATTCCCACTCATCAGCAAATTGTCTAAATTCAGCACTGGAAAACTGAGGACCATTATCAGTGAACACATTTCCATAGGAACACCATGCCTTGCAAAGTTTGACTTCATGCAAATGATTACGGCTTTACTAGTAGTTGTATGTAGTGTCTTCACCTCAGGGTAGTTAGAGTAATAATCAGTCACGACAATGTACGTTTTCCCATTACAATCAAACAAATCTGCGCCAAGTTTCTGGTACGGTCTCTCTGGCACTGCGTGAGGACTCTGGCTCGACTTGTTGTTTTGCTCTATACGTAAGACATAATTCACATGTAGCTGTAGTCTGTGCTATGTCTTGGTTCATTCTTGGCCAATACATAACTTCACGCGCTCTCCGCTTACATTTTTCTTCTCCTAAGTGGCCTTCATGTATCTTGCACAGCATAGTTTTTCTTAGTCGTGCAGGTATGACAAACCTATTGCCTTTGTAAATAATACCATCGACAACTGTAAGGTCACTGCGGTACATCCAATAATCATGGATAGACAGCGGGCACGCATGTTTTTCTGCTGGCCAACCTTTCAGAATGAAATCTTTCAACACTTTCATTGTGTCATCTGTCTCAGTTTCTTTCCTAATCTGTTCTTGTCTTGCAAGATACACTGGTAGAGAAGCTACGATCAAATTAACATAGGCTTCTATCTCTTCATCCATCAGACTTTTGGAACCTTCACTTTTGTCCACAGCACGAGAAAGTGTATCAGCAATGTACATGTATTTGCCGGGACAGTACAGCAAGTGTACATCATATTTCTGTAGTCTGATAAGCATTCGTTGAATTCTCATGGGACAGTCATGTAATAATTTAGTCATGATAGCTACCAATGGCTTGTGGTCAGTTTCCACTGTAAATGTTTGACCATACACAAACTGATGAAATCGCTCACATGCATATGTGATCGCTAGAAGTTCTTTTTCTATCTGAACATACCTTGTTTCAGCACTTGTCAGTGCTCTTGATGCATAGATTACTGGTTGCCATGTATCCTCATGTTCTTGTAACAGCACTGAGCCTAGGCCAAATTGCGAAGCATCTGCTGAAATTCTTATTCTTTTCGCAGAATCAAAGAATTTTAGCACTGGCTGCTCTGTAATGATCTGTTTCAAGTTTTGCCAACTTTCTTCTTGTTCATGTGACCACATCCACTCGTTATCTTTGTCCAACAACCATCTAAGAGAGGCTAAATACGAAAGGTGGGGGCTAACTGGCGCTGTATGGGATCTGAAGCAGGCCGTGAGGGAGGGTATGGGGGTCCCCTATATGACTCCCTTGGGAATAGACAATAGCAAAGAGATGTAACCACTCCTTAGTAGGCGCTAGATCCGAGTAGATATGATATCTCCAATAGAGATGAGCGGGTTCGGTTCCTCGGAATCCGAACCCGCCCGAACTTCAGCTTTTTTTACACGGATCCGAGCGACTCGGATCTTCCCGCCTTGCTCGGTTAACCCGAGCGCGCCCGAACGTCATCATGACGCTGTCGGATTCTCGCGAGGCTCGGATTCTATCGCGAGACTCGGATTCTATATAAGGAGCTGCGCGTCGCCGCCATTTTCACACGTGCATTGAGATTGATAGGGAGAGGACGTGGCTGGCGTCCTCTCCATTTAGATTAGAAGAGAGAGAGTGAGATTGAGACAGAGACACTTGATTTACTGGAGCTTAGGAGTACTAGAGAGTGCAGAGTTTACTAGTGACTGACCACTGACCAGTGACCACCAGTGCAGTTTTATTTAATATAATCCGTTCTCTGCCTGAAAAAAACGATACACAGTGACTCAGACACATACCATATCTGTGCTCAGCCCAGTGTGCTGCATCATCTATGTATAATATCTGACTGTGCTCACACAGCTTAATTGTGGGGGAGACTGGGTAGCAGTTATAGGTTATAGCAGGAGCCAGGAGTACATATTATTAAAATTAAACAGTGCACACTTTTGCTGCAGGAGTGCCACTGCCAGTGTGACTGACCAGTGACCTGACCACACTGACCACCAGTATAGTATACTATATTGTGATTGCCTGAAAAAGTTAAACACTCGTCGTGTGACTTGTGTGGTGTTTTTTTATTCTATAAAAAACTCAGTCTGCTGACAGACAGTGTCCAGCAGGTCCGTCATTATATAATATATACCTGTCCGGCTGCAGTAGTGATATATATATATTTTTTATATCATTATTTATCATCCAGTCGCAGCAGACACAGTACGGTAGTTCACGGCTGTAGCTACCTCTGTGTCGGCACTCGGCAGTCCATCCATAATTGTATACCACCTACCCGTGGTTTTTTTTTCTTTCTTCTTTATACATACTACTTCTCATTATCATCCAGTCTATATTAGCAGCAGACACAGTACAGTACGGTAGTCCACGGCTGTAGCTACCTCTGTGTCGGCACTCGGCAGTCCATCCATAATTGTATACCACCTACCCGTGTTTTTTTTTTCTTCTTTATACATACTACATCTCATTATCATCCAGTCTATATTAGCAGCAGACACAGTACAGTACGGTAGTCCACGGCTGTAGCTACCTCTGTGTCGGCACTCGGCAGTCCATCCATAATTGTATACCACCTACCCGTGGTTTTTTTTTCTTTCTTCTTTATACATACTACATCTCATTATCAACCAGTCTATATATTAGCAGCAGACACAGTACAGTACGGTAGTCCACGGCTGTAGCTACCTCTGTGTCGGCACTCGGCAGTCCGTCCATAATTGTATACCACCTACCCGTTGTTTTTTTTTCTTTCTTCTTTATACATACTACATCTCATTATCATCCAGTCTATATTAGCAGCAGACACAGTACAGTACGGTAGTCCACGGCTGTAGCTACCTCTGTGTCGGCAATCGGCAGTCCATCCATAATTGTATACCACCTACCCGTGGTTTTTTTTTTCTTCTTTATACATACTACATCTCATTATCAACCAGTCTATATTAGCAGCAGACACCGTACAGTACGGTAGTCCACGGCTGTAGCTACCTCTGTGTCGGCACTCGGCAGTCCATCCATAATTGTATACCACCTACCCGTGGTTTTTTTTTTCTTCTTTATACATACTACATCTCATTATCATCCAGTCTATATTAGCAGCAGACACAGTACAGTACGGTAGTCCACGGCTGTAGCTACCTCTGTGTCGGCACTCGGCAGTCCGTCCATAATTGTATACCACCTACCCGTGTTTTTTTTTTCTTTCTTCTTTATACATACTACATCTCATTATCATCCAGTCTATATTAGCAGCAGACACAGTACAGTACGGTAGTCCACGGCTGTAGCTACCTCTGTGTCGGCACTCGGCAGTCCGTCCATAATTGTATACCACCTACCCGTGGTTTTTTTTTCTTTCTTCTTTATACATACATACTACATCTCATTATCAACCAGTCTATATTAGCAGCAGACACAGTACAGTACGGTAGACCACGGCTGTAGCTACCTCTGTGTCGGCACTCGGCAGTCCATCCATAATTGTATACTAGTATCCATCCATCTCCATTGTTTACCTGAGGTGCCTTTTAGTTGTGCCTATTAAAATATGGAGAACAAAAATGTTGAGGTTCCAAAATTAGGGAAAGATCAAGATCCACTTCCACCTCGTGCTGAAGCTGCTGCCACTAGTCATGGCCGAGACGATGAAATGCCAGCAACGTCGTCTGCCAAGGCCGATGCCCAATGTCATAGTACAGAGCATGTCAAATCCAAAACACCAAATATCAGTAAAAAAAGGACTCCAAAACCTAAAATAAAATTGTCGGAGGAGAAGCGTAAACTTGCCAATATGCCATTTTCCACACGGAGTGGCAAGGAACGGCTGAGGCCCTGGCCTATGTTCATGGCTAGTGGTTCAGCTTCACATGAGGATGGAAGCACTCAGCCTCTCGCTAGAAAAATGAAAAGACTCAAGCTGGAAAAAGCACAGCAAAGAACTGTGCGTTCTTCGAAATCCCAAATCCACAAGGAGAGTCCAATTGTGTCGGTTGCGATGCCTGACCTTCCCAACACTGGACGTGAAGAGCATGCGCCTTCCACCATTTGCACGCCCCCTGCAAGTGCTGGAAGGAGCACCCGCAGTCCAGTTCCTGATAGTCAGATTGAAGATGTCAGTGTTGAAGTACACCAGGATGAGGAGGATATGGGTGTTGCTGGCGCTGGGGAGGAAATTGACCAGGAGGATTCTGATGGTGAGGTGGTTTGTTTAAGTCAGGCACCCGGGGAGACACCTGTTGTCCGTGGGAGGAATATGGCCGTTGACATGCCTGGTGAAAATACCAAAAAAATCAGCTCTTCGGTGTGGAAGTATTTCACCAGAAATGCGGACAACATTTGTCAAGCCGTGTGTTCCCTTTGTCAAGCTGTAATAAGTAGGGGTAAGGACGTTAACCACCTCGGAACATCCTCCCTTATACGTCACCTGCAGCGCATTCATAATAAGTCAGTGACAAGTTCAAAAACTTTGTCCGACAGCGGAAGCAGTCCACTGACCAGTAAATCCCTTCCTCTTGTAACCAAGCTCACGCAAACCACCCCACCAACTCCCTCAGTGTCAATTTCCTCCTTCCCCAGGAATGCCAATAGTCCTGCAGGCCATGTCACTGGCAATTCTGATGATTCCTCTCCTGCCTGGGATTCCTCCGATGCATCCTTGCGTGTAACGCCTACTGCTGCTGGCGCTGCTGTTGTTGCTGCTGGGAGTCGATGGTCATCCCAGAGGGGAAGTCGTAAGCCCACTTGTACTACTTCCAGTAAGCAATTGACTGTTCAACAGTCCTTTGCGAGGAAGATGAAATATCACAGCAGTCATCCTGCTGCAAAGCGGATAACTGAGGCCTTGACAACTATGTTGGTGTTAGACGTGCGTCCGGTATCCGCCGTTAGTTCACAGGGAACTAGACAATTTATTGAGGCAGTGTGCCCCCGTTACCAAATACCATCTAGGTTCCACTTCTCTAGGCAGGCGATACCGAGAATGTACACGGACGTCAGAAAAAGACTCACCAGTGTCCTAAAAAATGCAGTTGTACCCAATGTCCACTTAACCACGGACATGTGGACAAGTGGAGCAGGGCAGGGTCAGGACTATATGACTGTGACAGCCCACTGGGTAGATGTATGGACTCCCGCCGCAAGAACAGCAGCGGCGGCACCAGTAGCAGCATCTCGCAAACGCCAACTCTTTCCTAGGCAGGCTACGCTTTGTATCACCGGTTTCCAGAATACGCACACAGCTGAAAACCTCTTACGGCAACTGA